>NW_028270173.1:26678116-27357491 GCF_037043375.1 Chiloscyllium plagiosum
TCATACATGCAATGGTGAATTAGCAAGAACATAATTAAAATTTGTGGTCATTGTTATTTTCACCTGAGTAAAGTATTTATTTCTCAATTGTGGCTCAATGAGGTCCTAATTTGATGAAACATATAACCAACTGTCAATTTGCTATCTCCAAAGATGTCTTTAAAATAAGAATGAATTTACTTTTCAATGCTGAGTAATACATGAAAGAAGTCAAGAGAACGATAATGTCTGTCCTTGGTTTTCTTTGTCAGCTCTCAAACAGCTCTTGGATGTGTATCTGGTGACTGGTAAGGCAGAAGAGTGTTTTTTTTTTCTTGCGATGCACGAAAGTGCAAAACACATGGTTATTAATTAAAACATAAACGAGTTATTTTGTAGGGTGTCACCAAACCTGAGTTACTTTGACCCACACATCTAAGCCTATCACTTGATGTATTGTATTAAATTCTGCCCGTCATGCATATAGCCTATTGATCCACTACTAATTTTTATTTGCCAACTGGCAATTGTAAATCTACCCTCCAAAATTTGCTTCTCATTTGTAATTTGTATTTCGACTAGGCAATGACAACAGGTCCGACTTTGTACTCATATTTCCTTTCTTGCTGCGGGCTACAGCAAAGGAAAATATATTAATTGCCTTGTTCATAAAAAAAGCCAGGCAATTCTTTTATCATTGTTTTCAATTGGATAGTTTCTACTTTAGTAAGCAGAACAAAAGCTGTTTTTAATTCAATCTATACATTGAACATTCATTGCATGCTGCAACTGTATTGTGAATACATGGGAAAGAAATAGAAGGCCATTTCCCAAAATATAGTTTGATATCGCGTCTGATTGACTTACTGATTTTTTTAAATTGAACAAATGCAATTTTTGAATTAACCTTATGTAGTCAATAATTTATGGAATGATTTGCCTGAATTGCATACTTTTTAAAATTAATATTTGAATGAATATTAATCTCGGTTGCTGTATCTACCTACCAACGTCATGCCCTTGTGTGTTTGGATTGGCAACTGTTAACATATTTTGAAATGTTATATTTCTATTTTCGCGCTTTGGCAATTATTAGTTCTGACCAATTTATAGATAAGTCTGGTATTTTTCAGTATGCATCATTACTTGTATCATAGTTCATGTATGTCCTCTCTGGAATTCCAAAAGATCAACAAAAAGCAACCTCGAAATTATAGTAACTTCGACCTGCCCAATCACAGTGCGTTGTGTATTGAACTGGACGTGTAAATTGCAATATCCACATAAACTAGATAGACAAAGCAAGAAAACAAAACTTCATTTTCAAAATGTTTATTCGAAGTTATAAAAAGCAACAACTATCCAGTATTGCTTTGGGCTATGATTGAAGTTTTGAGAGAACCACCTAAATGCAGCAAAAAAAGAAAGAGTAGCATGTAAGGTCTCATCCTCGAAACATACAAAGAACACTTTGTAAGCTAGCAATCTAGTTACTCAACAAGTCTCTGTGATGTGTGAGTAATGCTCATCATTTCGCTTTGTAGAATCTGAATTAGAAGCAAAAACTAAAGGTAAACATTTGAGTACACCTTCGAAGCGAATTCTAAAATTGAAGACTTTGATATTGATTTAATAATAATCTCCCAGTCGGCTTCTTCTATTTTACCATTCTGGATGTAATTGCAGAATACCATATGGAGACTAAAATAATAACATAGAAAAATAACATATACAACACTTGCATAGCAATTTCACGGACAATTAATTACAACAAATTGCCTTGGTACTTTCTTCTGCAAATATGCAAGATGTAAACCATTGCTTGTAAATGATTAATAATCCTAAAGTATTTGCTGGAGTGCAAACGAAATTCGTATTAAGTGAAAGGGGATAATACAGAGGGAAAATTCGATTTGATATATGATCTAATTAAGTCACAGTTACTGTTTAATATATGAAGTAAACTTCCCAATTTAACTTGCACAACTAAATGACAATGTCTTTCTCTGCCTTTATAGCGTGTGAAGGCGGAACATCAACTGCCTCCAGCCAAGGTAAGAAACCAGATGCGCTGCTCATTTTCATTTGAGTTTCTGATTACTGCCACATTAAAAAAAGACTAAAATGTATTATGATATCAGTGATAAATTTAGAAATGCTTAAGGTCTCAAGGTTCACAAACTCTGAATTTGTGGGTTTATCATTGAAGAATAATTTGACCAGTATCATCATTATCCTGTAGAATGACTTTCATGTGTCATTTTCCAGCAATACTTACACATCACCATTGTATGACAAGGTCAGAAGCCACACGATACCTGACTGATTTCTGACTTTATCCACCCTAGTCCAACAAGACATTTCCACATAAGTTGTATTAAAAGGTTCTGCAAGATTTAATACATTACAAAAATACCACATTTTGAGAATTGTAAGCTATGTTTTGGTCGTAGTACCTGATTGTTTTAAAAAAAAACCTGCTTTCCCAGTACGAACAAAATTTTTCTTTTCATTTTGAACATGTGTTGTAATTTCCTATCGAGAATGTTACATTTTATTTATTTATTTTCACGTGTATCTTGTTAAAAAATATAACAAAAAGAATTCTATTGTGTCACTACTCTTCAGTGCCATCTGAAAATGCAGATATGCACAAGAGGAGACCTGGTCCATTTGGGCTGTTGAAATCATTTTACCATCTATTGGGATAGTGACTATTATAGCCACGTGGTCCTATACATATCACCATCTAGACATGAAAAAAAAGCTTCATCAACATGATACTCGACATATTCAATCATGCTATCATCAAATACTTTCTTTGTGTTCCACAATATCGCTTTACTTACATTTAATCAATCTACTTTGAAATTTCATGAATGGGTATTTGTCACTTTGCTCACCTTTGCCACCTCTTGCCACTCCTCGAGTTTGTGAATTTTTCCTCAACGTTTCTATAAGATGATCCAAATTTTATTCATAATATTCGAACCTTAAGTGCTCTGTTATTTCTTCGTCAGCTGATACTGCCTGAATTCACCATAATAACACCATCACCATTTATGGCCGACACACTGCCAAACGTGGAAGTAACATGGTTTGGAATACAGGAGGCCTAAATTTTGTTCTGCTGTATTCGAGTTCTTGAAATATCAATAGGACTTTTCGAGTTCAGGCAGCAGGAGCAGAGAGTGGAAGAAGCCGAGCCTGCTGGTAAGGGAAGGCTTTCCATAAAGGTAACTTTCGCATAACAGCGGTCTTATCGAGTTTCCGAGGTGGGAGCAGAGAGCAGAAGAAGCGGACCCTGCAGCGAAATTAAACGTTTCTATAAAGGGACCTACCTTTGCGTACCAACGGTCTTTTCGAGTTCGGGTGCCTGAGCAGAAAGCGGAAGAAGTGGAGAATTTAAGTGACTGTGATTTAAGTGAGGGTGGCTTTAATGTTAAGAGTTTCAGAAATAAGAGTGACGAACTTAGAGAATGGATCAGGACTTGGGACTATGATGTTGTGGCCATAATGGAGATGTGGATTTCACAAGGGTAGGAATGGTTGTGTAATGTTCTAGGGTTTGGAACATTTAAAAAGAACAAGGAGGGGGTGGAAGAAGAGTGGGTGAAGCATTGCTTAGCAGAGCATGCAACACAGCTACAGAAATGAAGGTTGTCGGGAAAGGTTTGTCTGCTGAGTCAGTATTTGTGGAAGTTAGGAACAGCAAGGGAGCAGTCACCTCTTTGGGGGTCTTCTGCAACCGCCCCCCCCCCCAATAGCAGTAGGCAGATTGAAGAAATCAAAGGCCTCTCCCCTCGTCGGTCTTTGGATTTGGTGCTCCACAATGAGCCAGGACAGGTGTCAGATCTCGCAGTAGGAGAAAACTTTGGTCACAGTGACTACAACTGCTAACATTTACAACAGCCATGAGGAAGGAGAGGAGCAGTTACCATGGGAAAATATTTAATTGGTAAATGGAAATTATGACACTATCAGACAGGAGTTGGGAAGTACAGATCTGGAGCAATTGTTCCACAGAAGGGGCACATCAGACATGTGGAGACTGTTTAATGAACAGATACACAAATTTCTTCCTCTGAGACAGACAAGAAGGGATACGATTAAGGAGCCTTGGATGATGGGAACTGAGGAATTTCTCATCAAGGGAAAAAGGCAGCTTACGTAAGGTGGAAGAAGCAAGGATCTAGCACAGCTTTAGAGAATTAAAGCTCGCTAAGAAGAATCTCAAAAATGGACTGAGGAGACCCAGGAAGGAGCACAAAAAAGGCTTGGCAGGAGGGATTCAGGAGCACCCAAAGGAAATTTCATCTGGGAGAAGGTAGAGAGCCCATTAGGGATAGTGTAGGGAAATTGTGCATAGAGTCTGAGCAGATTGGGGAAGTCGTAAATCAGTTGTTTGCTTCAATTTTCTCTAAGGAAATGGACCTCGTTGTGAATGAGAACTTTGAGGAACGGGGAAGCAGGCTTGAACAGATCGAGATTGAGGAAAATGATGTGCAGAAAATTTGGCGAACATTAGGATTAATAATTCCTCAGGGCCAGACCACCATTTACCCTCGGTTTCTTCGCGGTGTGAGAAAGGAGGTTGCTAAACCACTGGCCAAGGTCTTTGCTTCCTCACTCTCATGGATGTTTTGCCAGAGGATTTGAGGGAGGCGAATGTCGTTCCTCTTTTCAAGGGGAATAGAGAAATCCCTGGCAATTACAGACCTGTCAGTCTTATGTCTGTGATCAGCAAGGTTTTGGAAATAATTTTGAGGTATCGGATTTCTGATTATTTGAAAAAGCAAAGCGTGATTAAAGGCAGTCAGCATAGCTTTTTGAGGGGCAGGTCATGCCTCACAAATCTTATTGAGTACTTTGAGGAGGTGACGAGGCAAGTTGATGAAGGTCGAGCAGTGACTGTGGTGTACATGGACTTCACCAAGGCATTTGATAAGGTTCCCGACAGTAGGCTTTTTCATAATGTCAGGAGGTATGGGATACGGGGAAATTTGACTGTCTGGATTCAGAATTACGTGATTGGCAGAAGGCAGAGAGTGGTTGTCGACAGAAAGTATCCTGCCTCGAGGTCAGTGGTGAGTGGTGTCCCGCAGGGCTCTGTTCCTAGGCGTCTGCTCCTTGCAGATTCTATAAATGACTTGGATAAGAAGGTTGAGGGATTTGTTAGTACGTTTGCCGATGACACAAAGGTTGGAAGTGCCTTTGATAGTATTGAGGGATATTACAGGCTGCTGCACGACATTGACACTATGCAGAGCTGGGCTGAGAAATGACAGATGGAGATCAACCTGGATAAATGCGAAATGATGCATTTTGAAATGTCGAACTTGAATGCTGAATACAGGATTAAAACAGGGTTCTTGGCAGTGTGGAGGAACATCGGGATCTTCGTTTTCAAGTGCATAGATGCCTCAAAGTTGCCACATAAGTGGATAGGATTGCCAAGAAAGCATATGTTGTTTTGGCTTTCATTAACAGCGGAATTGAGCTCACGGTTATGCTGCAGCTCTACAAAGCCCTGGTGAGACTACACTTGGAATATTGTATCCAGTTCTGGATGCCATATTATAGGAAAGATGTGGTGTCATTGGGAAAGGTGCTGGAACGGGCGGGCTTGTCTTACGAGGAGAGGTTGACTGAGCTCGGACTTTCCTCACTGGAGAGAAGGAGAAAGAGATGTCATCTAATCGAGGTGTACAAGGGAATGAGAGGCATGGATCGAGTCGATAGCCAGATACTTTGCTCCAGGGCAGGATTGGCTGCCAAGGGGGTCACAGTTTTAATGTCTTAGAAGGAAAATATAGAGGACACATCAAAGGTAGATTTTCTTTACGCCAACAATTGTGAGCACACGTTTGCCAGAGGTAATGGTGGAAGCAGAGTCATTAGAGACATGTAAGCGACTGCTGGACATACACATGGACACTAGTGAATTGAGAAGAGAATAGGTTAGGTTACTTGATTTTAGATTAGGATTAATTCTCAGCACAATCTCGTGGGTCGAAGGGCCTGTACTGTGTTGTAAATTTCTATGTTCTATAACGCCATTGATACTATTCTGTCATATTCTTCATCTTCAATAAAAAAAACATTCATCTATGTAGCTGGATTCAAAGTAGTTTTTTTAAGAATGTCATTACGTTATGTTTGTCAAGTTATTCTCAAAGGATTATATCTAAACAACGCATTTGTTTCCTATCACTTTATAGAGTTGCACAACAATGGCGTTATTTGATTATTGATCTGCTATGCTTTTATAAATTGTGAACGCCATTGTGTAGACCAGAATTGAAACCCATGTATTAATATCCCTTAAATGGTTGTTGTTTAACTGCCCTCTTCAGCAGCCATTTAGATACATGGCCAGCACAACTCAGCAGCGAGTTCCAATGATTTCCCTTTACCCAGAAGCAGTGAAAGAACAATAAGCTACTTCTAAGTCAAATGGCATGTGACTTAGAGGGAGACCTGCGTGTCAGTGATGCAGACATGTATCTGCTACCTTTGGCACTCAGGTGTTGGAGATGTTAGATTTGGGAAGTGGTGCCAATCGTGTCTTAGTGAGGTGCAGATGTCAGTCTTTTAGCATGTGGACATTGTTGGAACTGTTCAATGATAAAGAGGCGATTGAATTTTCATATTCCTTCACACTCCTAACTTGGACATTGGAAACATGGAACAAGGACACACGAGTCAGGAGATTAATTGCTCACCACAAACTCCCCAGTTTCTGAATAAAACTGAAACAAACTGAGGACACTGTGAACTATATCTAAAAACAGAAATTGCTGAAAAAGCTCAGCAGGTCTGACAGCACGTGTGCGGAGAAATAAGAGGTAATGTTTCAGGTCTGGTGACTTGCCTCAGAATGGGGAGTTCCAAGGAAGGGTAAACGTACTTGAAATGTTAAGCTTTATAGAATTCCTATCTATAGTGTGAGAACAGGCCATTCAGCTCAACAAGCCCACGTCAACTCTCGAAAGAGCATTCCAACCAGACTCACCCTCACCACTCATATCTTATAATGCTAGATTAATGGCTAATCCACCTCACCAACGCATTCCTGGAACTATAGACAATTTAACCTTTTTAATACACATAATCTGTATATCCTTGGACTCTGGGAGGAAACCGAAGCATCCAGAGGAAACCCATGCAGATACAGGGAGAAGGTACAAACTCCACACAGACAGTCACCTGAAGCTGGAATTGAAGCAGGGTCGCCGGTGCTGTTAGGCAGCAGTGCTAATCACTGAACAACCATGCAGATACTTTGATTTCAATCAATAGATGCTGCCAGATCTACTGAGCCTTTCCAGCAATTTCTGTTTTTGTCCCTCGCTTCTGAGCTAGTCTCATCCTCAGAGCATTCATGTGGCTGGACAATGTCAATTTCTGTTTATCACTAACGTTCAGGAAATTAATAATGTTGGCTTTAGTGATATTACTGACATTGAATGTCAATAGGGGATAGTTAAGTTTATTCTTAAGACCATAAGGCCATAAGACATGGGAGCACAAATTACACTATTCAGCCCATCGAGTTTGCTCTACCATTCAAACAAGGCGGGTAAATTTCTCCACTCCATTCTCTCGCTTGCTCCCCGTAATCTTTGATCCCTTTTACAATTAAAGACCCAATCTATCTCCATCTTAAATATACTCAACGATCTGGCCTCCACAGTCTTCTGTGGTAGTAAATTCCTTAGATTCATCACTGGCTGAAGAAGTTTCTCCTTATCCCCGTTCTAAACGATCTCCCTCGGGTCCTAATATCTCCAACCAATGGAAACATCTTCCCCCAAAATCCACTCTGTCAAGGCCAATCGTACTCCTTAGCTTTCAATCAGATCACCCCTCATCCTTCTAACCTCAATCGACTACAGACCCGGCGTCGTCAAACGTTCCTCATACGTGAAGCTGTTCATTCCTGGGACTATTCTCGAGAATCTCCTCTGAACACGCTCCAGGGCCAGCACATCCTTCCTGAGTTATGGGGCCCAAAACCGCGCACAGTGCTCACAAATGTGGTCTTGTTTAAACGACCCATTCCTGAAAATGTGTGTGTCACGAATATTATCTGCCACTTAACTGCCCAAACATGGATTTTATCCTGGTTTTGCTTATAATGGACTGGTATATTCCTCAATCTGTCATTATCTTCAAACAACAGAACCGTCTTGCTTTAGTGAAGCGGTGAATCAATCACATCTAGAAATGAGGTGTCAAACCAGTAAATTAAAATACATGGTCACTTAGATGCCAAGCATCAAAATTGCAGATAACACACTGAGCTAAATGATATCTCAAGCAATGGATCAGGTTTATGTACCGCAGTTGTGTCCTGTCCAGTCATAAATAGTGATGGACAATTAGTCAACGACGGAAAGTAGAATGGTAATTTTACTTACGTTAAGAGAGGCTTAGCATATAATCCTTTTCCTATTTTCATGCTGTCCCTTATACATAGGTTTTAATAATCATGGTTTTGCAAGTAAATTGAGTGTTGCATTTGTTTATGTGGATGGCCTGTTGCGTGTTGAAAAAGATGATTATTTAGCATGGTGTCATGAACTGCAAATGGAACTCTTTCGAGAAAAAAACAACTGAAGGTCTTAATTCATGGAAAGTTTACTATAAGATGAATGAATGAGTCATACAATTAGATTAAAAACACAAACGTCATATCATTGCGATTTCTGAAATGAGACATAGGGTTACCAGGGATTGGGAACTGAATATCAGGTTTATTCATGTTCTTAGAAGTACAGACAGAAATGAAAAAGAAGTGAAACATCATTGTTGGCTAATGAGTACATTAATAATATCTATTAATAAAAATTTCAATAAAAGATATTAACACCAATGATATTAAATCTGGATAGGTAGACTTCAGAAACACAAGAGAGCAAAAACGGGAGAGGTGGTTCAATATATAGATCATGAAAGTGCAGTGGTAATTTCGCAGAAGAAATGATCTGGAAATCAGAAGCAAGCAATAAAGATACAGTTGAAATTGCTCATACCTTTGAAATGTGTCCAGTAACAATGCCATAGATGGAAGATTCCTGCAGTTTTCATCAGATGGATTTTTAACAAATATGTGTTTTGAGAAATGTATAATTTGCAAACCAGTTATGTGAGACCCGTTGTCTGTATCCACTCATGGGACGTGGCTGTTAATGGCTGGCTAGCATTTATTACCTTGGGTATGTGCTGATAAGCTACCTCCTTGAATTACTATAGTTTCAAAATGGTGAATTTCTGCAGTGCCTGTTAAGAATAGTACACACTGATACTGAATATTGATGTAGAGGCATGATTATTTATGGATATGACGCCATTAATGTGGCCTGCTTTGGCCTGGGTGTTGTCAAACTTCATGAATGTTCTTAGAACTATACTCATCTGAACAAGTGGGGAGCTTTCCATGCACTTCTGACGACGAACACACTTCGGGAGGAGTTCAGTTCCTCAATGCATTATTCATGGCAAATTCGCTTTAGCTTATAGTCAATAGTTACCTCCAGGATAATGATGTATGGAATTCCGTGATGGTAACGCCGTTGAATGTTAAGCAGTGGTGGTTATGTTGTCTCTTTTCAGAGATGGACATTGGCTAGAATTTTTGTGTGAGGAATGTTATTTGCCTCTTTTTAACCCAAGTCTGGATATTATCCAGATTATGCTACATTTGAATCTAGAATGCTTCAGTATCTGATAACTCATGAGTGATGATTAAGGGTGAAAATCCTCACTTCAGGCTTGTAATAAAAGGAAAGTAATTGCTGAAGCAGTAGAAGGTTGTTGAGACTATGACCATACAACCAGAATCTCCTACAGAGATCTCATACTGAGGTGACTAACGTCAAACAAACAAAATTATACCCTATGGATCAGATACAACCTTTTTGGGGAAGAGAAGTCAAAATGTGATAGAATTCTTTATTCAGGTGGAGAATGATCTAATTGATTCTGAGGTTAGGGTATTGAATTTAAATAAATGAATTATGGTTGTCTGCTTTATGAGCTGGTATGATAAATCAGGGATTATTAGTTAAAGGGATGATGGTGAATGAGCAAAGGCAATAATGTAAAGTGTGCATGGAGATACTGTGCATCCAGTATGTCATGAAAATAAAAAAGATAAAAGTTTCCTGACAATTTGAAATTAGGGATAGATTGAAAGAAGAACTATACAGACTTATTTAAAAAAATGACTAATGATTTGAAGAAATGAAAATTTCAGCAGAAGAGAACAATAGTACTCATTAAGAGGAAGGGGATATTAGGGTTAATGATGTGGGAACGCACACTGTTTGTAAAAGTTGTTTTAGGTATGTGAAGACAGGAAATAAAATATTCAAGACAATTGTAAGTTCCTCGTAGCGAGTGAACAGGCCAAATTATACATCAGGTTGGATTCAGGGTGAGCTTGCCAATTGGATTCAAAATTGTCTTTATGGTAGAAGACGGAAAGTGGTGGAGGAGGGTTGATTTCAGATTGAAGGCTTCCTCAGAGACCCGTACTGGGTCCACTTCTGTTTGTCATGTATATAAATGATTTGAATCATACTATGAAAGACATGTTTAGTAAGTTTGCAGAAGGCACAAAATTTGGTGGTACGTTGGACAGTGAAGGGGGTTACCTAAGATTACAAAGAGATCATGACCAAAGGCTGAGGAGTGGAATATGGCGATTCAGTTGGATAAATGTGAGGTGTGACGTTTTAGTATAACAAATATTAGATTTATATAATTAATGGTAGCACCCTGGGCAGAGTTTTAGAATAGAGAGACTTGGGTTTCAGATATTTAATTCATTGAAACTTGAGACACAGGTTGCCAGAGCGGTTAAGGCGGTATTTAGCACTCTTGCTTTCATTGCTCAGAAATTTGACTATCAGAGTTATGACGTCAAGTTGAGCTTATACAGGACATTGGTGAGGCCTTGGCTGGAGCACTACGTGCACCTCTGATTGCTGTGCTAAAGCAAAGGCATTATTAAACTAGACAGTTTTCAAAACGAAAAATATTTTGCAGAACGTTGCTGGAAATGGAAGTTTTCAGATATACAAATGGACTGAAAAAACTGGGACCTTTTTCACTGCGGTTTAGGAGGTTGATGGGTGACCGTATTGAGGTTTGTTCCCTACGATGGTTTATTTCAAAATTAGGGGCATTTTATTATAGTCAGAGGAGAGAGTTCTAAATTTGGCTTGGGGCATTTTTTATTTTGCAGAAAGAGTAGTCCGCAAGTGGATTGAACTCAAGAGGAAATGGTCGATACAGGCACAGTTAGAACATAGTTACATTAAAAGCCATATAGATATGAGCATGAATAGAAAGGTATTGGTGATTTATGGGCTCGGGGCAAGCAGGCATAACTAGTTTAGTTTGGAATTATGTTTGGTATGGACTCATTGGACCAAAGCATCTGTTTCCTTGTAGTATGACTCTATGACTGAATGGGAGGAGAACGATTTTTAAAAGGACACGAGGGGCACTTTTTTTAAATCCAGGTGTCATTCGTGTGTGGAATGAACTGCCAGAGGAAATGATAAATGCAGGTACAGTTACACCACTGAAGATACATTTACATAACTTCATGAATAGGAAAGATTTAGAAAAACATGGACCATATGCATTCCAGTGGGACAAGTTTGGGAACATCACTGGCGTCCATTGGCGTTTGGACTGAAGGGACTGTTTCTCTACTGTATGACTGTATGAGACTATAGCTATCTGGCAGGTGAAGTAAATGCATGGTTTCATTATCTTTGCACTTAGACAGTCAAACAGTATGCCCCAATTATGGCGGGCTAGAGGGTCGAGTGAGAGGGAAGAACTGAAGAAATCACAATTAGAAGGGAAATGGTGTTTCTGATATTGCTGTAATTGATAGATTTGTGAATCCCCTTGGCCCGATAATGTACATCTCACAATGGTTTAAGAAGTGTTCCTAGAATAATGGTCATACTGGTGGTCATATTTTAAGATTGTAACAATTATGGAGCAGTTAGTAAGGGTTGGATGGTAACCAATATCATTGTTTAAACATCCAATGGCATTTGTTTTTGTAGCAACTGTCTCATTGAATTTCAAAAGAATTGCATCAGGTTAAACGAAAATAGGAAAGTCAAAGATGAAGTTGACGGATCTATGTTATTTCCCAAGCTTAATCAAGAGCAGCATCCGTTTAAAAACTGGGGCCTCTTTTGGCTCAGTGGTATGCCTCTACCTTTGATTAAGGGGGTTGGGCTCAAATCACACCTGATCCAGAGGTCATAGAGTCATAGAGATGTACAGCATGGAAACAGAACGTTGGACCAACCGGTCCATGCTGACCAGATATCACAACCCAATCTAGTCCCACCTGCCAGCACCCGGCCCATATCCCTCCAAACCCTTCCTATTCATATACTAATCCAAATGCCTTTTAAATGTTGCAATTGTACTAGCCTCCACCATTTCCTCAGGAAGGTCATTCCATACTGTACTACCCTCTGCGTGAAAAAGTTACCCCTTAGGTCTCTTTTATATCTTTTCCCTCTCACCCTAAACCTAGGCCCTCTAGTTCTGGACTCCCCAACCCCAGAGAGAAGTCTTTGTCTATTTATCCTATCCATGCCCCTCATAATTTTGGAAAACTCTATAAGGTCATCGCTCAGCCTCCGATGCTCCAGGGAAAACAGCCCAGCCTGTTCAGACTCTCCCTATAGCTCAGATCCTCCAATCCTGGCAACATCCTTGTAAATCTTTTCCGAACCCTTTCAAGTTTCACAACATCTTTCCGATAGGAAGGAGACCAGAATTGCACGCAATATTCCAACAGTGGCCTAACCAATGTCCTGTGCAGCCGCAACATGACCTCCCAACTCCTGCACTCAATACTCTGACCCATAAAAGAAAGCATACCAAACGCCTTCTTCACTATCCTATCTTCCTGCGACTCCACTTTCAAGGAGCCATTAACCTGCACTCCAAGGTCTCTTTGTTCAGCAACCTTACTTGCACCTTACCATTAAGTGTATAAGTCCTGCTAAGATTTTCTGTCCCAAAATGCAGCACCTCGCATTTATCTGAATTAAACTCCATCTGCCACTTCTCAGCCCATTGGCCCATCTGGTCCAGATCCTGTTGCAATCTGAGGTAACCCTCTTCGCTGTCCACTACACCTCCAATTTTGGTGTCAATTGCAAACTTCCTAATTGTACTTCTTATGCTCGCATCCAAATTATTTATGTAAATGACAAAAAGTAGAGGACCCAGCATCGATCCTTGTGCCACTCCACTGGTCTCAGGCCTCCAGTCTGAAAAATACTCCACCACCACAATATGTCTTCTACCTGTGAGCCAGTTCCGTATCCAAATGGCTAGTTCTCCATGTATTCCATGAGATCTAACCTTGCTAATCAGTCTCCCATGGGGAACCTTGTCTAACTCCTTACTGAAGTCCATATAGATCACATCTACCGCTCTGCCCTCATCAATCTTCTTTGTTACTTCTTCAAAAAGCTCTAGAAAGTTTGTGAGATATGATTTCCCACGCACAAAGCCATGTTGACTATCCCTAATCAGTTCTTGCCTTTCCAAATACATGCACATTCGGTCCCTCAGGATTCCCTCCAACAACTTGCCCACCGCCGAGGTCAGTCTCACTGGTCTATAGTTCCCTGGCTTGTCTTTACTACCCTTCTTAAACAGTGGCACCACGTTTGCCAACCTCCAGTCTTCCAGCAGCTCACCTGTGACTATCGATGATACAAATATCTCAGCAAGAGGCCCAGCAATCACTTCTCTAGCTTCCCACAGAGTCCTCGGGTACACCTGATCAGGTCATGGGGATTTATCCACTTTTAACCGTTTCAAGACATCCAGCACTTCCTCCTCTGTCATCTGGACATTTTGCAAGATGTCACCATCTATTTCCCTACAATCTATATCTTCCATATCCTTTTCCACAGTAAATAGGTGTGTAATAATATTTCTGAACAGGTTAACAAATGTTCTACTGTTAGTCTTGAATATATATAGCGTGCGCCAAAGATCTATGTGCTTTCCATTAAATGTAATAGTCATCTCATGATCTCAATTTTCACCATCTGCCAATTGTTTCCTTAAGTTGCCTTTCATGTTCTTCAGTACAGTTTATAATGATTAGTTTTAGGACGCTTTGCCAAGTTAGGAATGAATGGCATGAAGTCAAGAAGTGTAGTTATTCAAAAGGGCAGCTCACCACAATCTTCTCAAGAGCAACTAAGAGTGAGCAATACGTTGAGCGATGTTCCCGTTCCACAAGTGAATAGCTTAAAAAAGAGAAGATGCATTAATATCTGTTCAGCCATTTGATTCTAAAGGTAACGTGTATGTGCACAAGTTCCAACGATTGAGACTCTTGACCTCGCCATTTAAAGTTTGCACAATTATTGCAAGTTCCCATAAAAGCGTTTAGCCTGGACTACGTTCGTTCCTTGTGATTTTATTTTCTCCCCTGTGGTGTAGTGGGTGCATATACTTTCTGACTGTATTAAAAAGAAAGAAGATCTTTGGGTAAATAATTTGAGGTTATCTCAACGCACTAATACAAAAGTAAAATAATACAAATCATGAAGAAATTATTGTATCGAATATGCAAAATTTAGCGTGTGAAATATTTGCATACATTCAATCAATACATAGTCTTGAGTGTTGGACATCCAATGGACTATACGGATACAAACATAAACGCACATGGTTGCAAAATTTAAAAGTAATACTGAAACATATTCAAATATAATTGTTTCTCTACTAAAAACAATTCAGACAACGTCAACACAAATTATAAATTTAATTATGATTCTGTATTTCTGTCTGTATCTTTTTGGTTAATTTGTAAACGATATTGACGGGCCTTGACAACCATGACGTTTTCAAGTTCTCATAATTATGAATCAAAAATAACTACATAAAACTCTCCACAGTTTGTCCAGCAACTATAACATATTAATATATGATCTTCACACAATATAATGATGCATTTAATTTTCAAGTGATGTTAATTAGTTTCACAAAATATATCAAAATGTAAATTATTTACTATGGAACATAATAAAATAATATTACATTAACCACTGAATATACTTACATTACTGTGATTATAACCAGACTAAATCAATCACGTAATGTTAATTTCCCTGTTACTTTTACACTTCCAGAATATTAACGATGGAGAATAAAGCTTATCATGATTCACACTCGGACTCATTTGTTATATCTGGTTGCTCTTATCTTTTAATATTCCGATGAAAGAATATGTTACTTGAAACAAATAATCGTC
Source organism: Chiloscyllium plagiosum (assembly GCF_037043375.1). NCBI lineage: Eukaryota > Metazoa > Chordata > Chondrichthyes > Orectolobiformes > Hemiscylliidae > Chiloscyllium > Chiloscyllium plagiosum. The sequence continues at coordinate 26,693,427 of NW_028270173.1, forward strand.
AGTTCTCCTAGTTACAATATGTTGATCAAGCCATATTTGCAATGACTTATTTTGTTAACGGAAGGTGCACAAAAAAGCGAAATCCACATCTATATATATTACTCTATTTCGCATTTCAGAACTGGAAGACTGCAAAAAGAAGTTACGAGAGGCAGGTAAATGAAGCAAAATGAGAATTCCAAAATAGAGAATGATTAAGATTAAAAAAAGGGTTAACTGGTCAATGTAGTTAATTTTAGAATCCTGTCATAAAACTAGATTTGTGAATGTATATGCCAAAAGCTTATGTTTGATCTTTCCATCTAAATTTAGTAAAGGTTATGATTGACTTTTTTTAAAATTGATGCTCACAATCGGATCAACAGAGTTTGTATAAATCTTTATGAAAAGAATGCTGCAACTGATTAGTGCTGGTTTGTTTTGTCGCCAGAGTCTTGCCAGATCATAGGGATTGCTAACTTATTAGAGAGGAGCGACTCTTGGTGATGCAACCTGAGGGCCACCAAACTTCAAGTGAGGGAAGAGGTTGAGAAGCAGAGTCCTTCATGGTAACCGCAAACCATTGATCAGAATTGAACACACGTGTTGATATCATAGTGCTTTGGAAACCAATAATCCAACTGACTATATTAAGCTGATTCCCACAATTGCTTGATGGACAGCAGACATCAAAGAAAGGTAAGTTTTAAAATTGAAGGCCTTACTTTAAAAGTTGCAATTGCTCCTCAATAAAGAGCTAGTTAAATCATGAGAAGTGACCGATGTGAAATGAAATACATTTGTATCTTCTGAAAATATGTTCCTATGTATCCTGGGTTGTGGTGACATGTGACTGACAATAGAATGGATACATGGAAATCCTGCATAAACCGTCAGTAATCCAGGACAAAGTGCTTGAAGTACGCTCTGTTTGAAATATTATCACTTCTTACAGCCAAAACAGTGCATACATAAACTATCGTCAACTTCATACTGCTTTCTGTTACTCTTAATTTGCGTGAAGAAATAGGCACCAAAAAGAGGAAACAATGGATACATTTAGCTTAACCAATTTAGAACTTTTAAAGCTCTCTTATATTAAGGCAGGCATGATGCCAGTGGATGCCAAAGTGTGTCAAAACATTTCATCAGAAAATCGCATCTCTTATGATAGAAAACATTATAATTGTACACCCCAATAAAACACTTCAAGACAAATAATGGGGTAAATTGGACATATTGGAAGGTTTTTGAGACCCCCAGACCCAAAATTATAAAGAAGTGAGGTAGGAGTTCTTAGTTAACGTTATACATACTTAAATGTTGTAGGCATATTCCTGAATTAATGGCCAAAATATGCTGACCGCAAACAGAACTTAATTTCTGACATTGTTCAGGTAAAATCAAAATATTCATTGACCTTGGGATTTTGTTTATGCTGGATATTCCCGAATATGGACGTTTTGTTACCAACAGATGGAGGAATTGGCAAATCCAATGGAAGGGTTTTGTTGAGTCTACACTCCTTTTTGTAGCAACGTGTGGCACTGGGTTTTATATAAAGCAAGTAGTCCAGTGAAATACTTTGCCAACTCATGTGAAAAGGGCAAATGGGTAAAGGTAATTGTTTACTGAGGATTGCATTTGAGTGACGAGTTAGCTGCCAATGATTCAGGGTATAGGAAACTATATGGATACGTTCAGAAGGTCCCACGTCAGTAATGTGGGTATGGTTCCTATTGCATGGTTTAGCAGGTGAAGGAATTGAGTAGTGTATCATTTGGATAAGATGTCCGGTAGTTGAGGTCAATGCAGGCCAACCGGATGAGATTTGTAGAGGGACAACTGGTTAGAGCCAGAACTCCAGTCCGAAACTGAAAGATTAGGACATATCACGGTTTCATGCGACGTAGTATGTCTGATGGTTTGGTAATTATGTTGATTTTGATAAATGAGACAGATTCTGGAACCAATGTGACTTATAGCGAGCGGGAAGGAAAACATTTGAGTCCCTTATGGTTAAGTATGTGGGTTTAGGGAAGTAATGTGAAGTTTCTGTTGCATGGTTCAGGATGCGGCAGTGCTTAAGGGACCAAAGTCCAATTAGTGAAAGGATGCTGCCGGGACTGACAGTCTGAGCTGTATGGAGAGGTGGAATAGGCTGTGTCTTCTTTTCCATGGAGGGTTGGAGACTGTGTTTGGTGCAGTGCAGGGAATCGAGGTTAATAATTTTATTGGGAGCATGGATAGAATGTATAGTCAAGTTCCTTTTTCAGGGGTGGGGTGGTCAAAATCTGGAGGAGATAGGTTTAAAGTGAGAGCAGAAACATATTTAAAAAGTACCCAAAAGGTAACTTCACACAGAAGGTGGTACATATATGGAATGAGCTGCCAGAGGAAGTGATTGTTTGTGGTGTACAATTACAACATTTCAAAGCCATCGAAGTTTCGATATGAATAGGAAGGGTTGAGCTGAATTGGGCCAAATGCTGGCAAATAGGACTCTGCAACCTGAATTAAACTGGAAGTCAAATCAGCCTTTGCAGTGTGAACCATTTACAACTGCTGGAGACATTGTATTTTGACGCAGAACACTATTTGTGGTGTCACATTGTCACATTAACATGTCTAGTTGGCACGGATGAATAGATTTGTAAGTTCTGTTTCCGTGTTGTAAGACCTAATGATTCTATGTCGCTTGGCCAACCGATTGAATGTTTTTATGAACAAGAAAATGAGAAGTAGATTTAGAAACAGGATCAGAATGATGAGATTTGGGGCTCATATCTGGCTTGATTAGCATGGTTTAGGTCAGTAGTTCAATGAAGGAAACAATCTATCCGTCTATTTCAGCTTCAGGGGTGGTTAGGCAGTTCTCACAGCTGGATGATATTGTCCGTGGGATGTTTAGCAGGTACAGAGTAAATCTGTTTGTGTGTTCATTCTGTGTCGGACATTGTCGAGACTGGAAGTGGGGCAACGTGTGTAAGTGGAGATGTGTCGTGCTGGGTGAGGGTAGTCTCGTAAAGGGATTGTTGTCATCGGGTGGAGGCAATGCGTTGGTCAAATCAATGGGTTCAGCTGTTGATTTATCTTGTCGGGAATGCGACCAGATTCCTGTAGGACCTTGCTGGAAGTCATCTTTAGTAATGTATATTTGCCAGGTATTCTGGGTGCGTAAGGAGATGGTCGTTATTAAAATTGCGGTTGTGGCCAACGGCATAGTGACGAGTTGTGCTGTCAGTTTCAGCTACACTGAAGCTATAGTAGAATTTTAATCATCTGTTGTCTCCGGGGTAATTGTTAAGCTGAAGTGAGGTGAATCCCTACCAAGTTTTGAACGTTCTTTTAGTGTGCTCATTAGACAATTCAACTACTCCGCTATTTCAATTAAATTCACTGATTCCTTGAACGACTGGTGCAGTCATCAGAGCTGTTTCCATAACTCTCTCACCATCAGAACATTAATATTACTTGTACTTACCTGCAGCAATCCCTTATACCACTTATACCATTTAACTATACCAAATTCTATAAATAACGACCTGCAAGCTGAACGAAACTGAAAGTCAAACTAGCCTTTGCAGTGTGAAGCATTTTCAACTGTTGCAAACATTGTATTTTGACGCAGAACACTGTTTGTGGTGTCACATTGAGTCTTTATTTTAGAAGCATGGACAGCCTGTAGAGCCTATGCCTCTGTACATTCTTTTGGCAGTGCACTGCCAAACAGAATTGATTTTTCTTGTCTTTGAACTACAAAATATTTTACTATAACCCAATCCTAATATGGCCCAAACAACCAAAACTATATTGTCATTCAGTGCATAACCATTTTTGAATTATCAACTTTTTTTTGCAACCTTGTTCTAAGAGCTCCCATTCTTGTAAAGTTTAGGAATGCTCAGTTGTTGAGTTCATTTGGCTGGATAAAAGCTTTGCAAAGCAGAGTGGTGCTGATAGAATGGGTATCATCTGTACCTGGGGTTGCAACGATGCACTTTCCTTCTCAACCTCTTCCATTTCCTGAGGTTTGGTAACCCACGCGATAAATCGTAAGAAGACATCTTATTCTAATGAAAGTGTACTTCTGTGTTCGAGAACTATGCTGACTCTTACAAAGTAATTGTCCTTTTCGAAAGATATTGACTCATTCACTTTAACAAATCTCACGGATTTGACATGTAGTTAGTGAGACATTTAACTGGCTGAAACAAGTGGAGTCCAAGTAGTTAGGACTAGTAAATCAGTTAAAAATAATCTTGTTCAGAAGTTGCTTCCACCAAATAATATGATTGTTGACTTCTCACTTGTAAGAACACTTGAATTTATAGGGAATGGACCATTAAGAAGAAGGTAGATCGACAGAAATACAGTATAAGTTTTATGACACTGTCTATAAGCCAGTTGGCAGTGCCACTGATGAATATCGTTAGTAATCACGTAGTTACACAGTATCTAAAAATGACTGAAGACATACAACATTTTGCATCAGATATAATCTCTTTCTATAATGATACAACTCAAGCCATAGCCAATAACAGTACATTGTTGCACATTGCTTCCTGTTATCAATAATGTTCTGTTGCTGATTTCATAAAAATCCCTAAAACTGAGCCCTCTGTATACTGTGCGGAAATAAACAAAAATACTTTTTAATACAAAAACGAAATCATTAAATTGCCATTCTGTTTCCTCCGCATTCCAATGTAATATAAAAGAACAAGGTAAGCACGGCGTCAGACTAACGTTTACAGAGTCTATAGTAAATATAATTCTATTATGTTGCTGGCTGGTAAACATTGTCATTTTAAAATATAATTAATTTATCAATTTAGCAACTCAAATGTATTTAAATGTTTTCTTTTCAGAAATATTGCAGAATTTGTATTCTTAGGGTTGTATAGTGGTACTAGAGAAATAATATGTATTAGCATATATTTATATCCACTTAATTAATGATTCTGCTTTTTGAATCACGTTTCCTTTGCATCCGTCAGAGTACATTGTTCAAATGAATTTGCGAGAATAAACAATAGTGTTACAAAAAAACTTGAAAATATAAGAAATAAGAACTATGTCATTATCACTTCAAATATTGATTTAAGCTTCAAATAAGATTTGTAGGTGTCTATTTATCATATATCTGCTAGCAATACAGTCCATCCTGTTACAATTTTGTATATGCAAGCATTCTATTTTAGAATTCAATTTCATAAATCCCAATCAATGATATTTGATTCCTGATTCAAACCAAAAATTAATCACCAACATTGATAAATATTAACTGCAATAATTTTAACACAATTAAACATTATCACCATGAATATAATATTCACAATGATTAATAAAAGCTAAATTAACTGTTAGTTTGAGATAAATATGCATATTTCTTGTGTTTGTAAGGTGTTTCCATAGTGCAGATCAAGTAGAGTCGTCATTACTTCATGAAGGGAAAATTTGTTAGAGTCTTTCCACGAAATCTCAATCAGGGTGGATAAAGGGAAAGCAGCAAGCAGGGCTTCCAAAGGCTTTTGAAGAGGTTCCTCTCAAAACATTAATTCATAAGAGAACAGCCCAGGACGTGGAAGTTGCATATTGGTCTGGATAAAAAAAAACGCGGGAATCAAAGGTTATATTACAGGTATCACAGCGGTCAATGCTGAGATCACAACTGCTTCCAATATATATTAATGGCTTAGCAGAAGAAAGTGAAAGCCCTTTAGCTAAAATTGCAATCTACCCAAAAGGAACAAAAGTGGAAAGACAAGCTCAGAGGCATGCAGATACGTTAAAGGGAGATATTTATGTAAGTGAGCAAAAAGTCGGCAGATGAAGCATAATATGTCAAGATATGATTTTCTTTCATTTTACAACACAAAACAAAATAACAAAGCATTTTCGAAATGCAGAGCAAATGTAGAAATCTGCAAGACAAAAGGAGTTGGTGCTATATGTGAATGAAACAGAGAAAGGTAACACACAGGTGCAGCAGGTATTGAGAATGGCAAGTAGAATGTTGGTCGTTTTGTCAAGGGATTTGGAATATAAAGAATGAAGCTTACTCCAACAGTGTTGGTTGCTGGTAGGACAGAATGTAGTGACATGTTTTGGTCCCTTTACACAAGGAAAAGTATTATTTGATTGGAATCAGTTGAGACAAAGTTACCTAGCTTGATCCCTATTCTGGAGGAATTGTGTTATAAGCAAAGGTTAAATCTGTTGCAATCATCAACATTGGAATTGAGAAGAATGAGAAGTTATTTACTTTTTAAGGGGCCTCACTCTGTAAGCGCTGAGAAGGTGTTTCCTCTCATGAGAGAGGCTAGATTCAGAAGATACGATCTCAAGATAATTTGTCACCAATTAAGACAGACTTAAGGAGAATTCCTTTTTCTGGATAGTTGTACGTTTTTGCAAACTCTTGCCACAGAGGTCAGTGATGCAGAATCCAAATGCATATCTATGGCTGAGATAGATAGATTCTTGACCTGCAGGGAAGTAAAGGTAACGTAAAAAGGACAGGACAATGGATGTGGGACATGCTAGTTAATCCACGAACCTGTTGAACTGTGGAGCAGTTTCGAGGAGCTATACGGCCCACATCTGCTAAACACTTCTTATGCTCTGATAGCTGAGAGCAGAATCTAACCTCTGGCATCATGACCGTGGCTCTTTAGTTCCACGCCACCCTATCAGTTTCTTTCTGAAAAAGAAAACCTAGGTCTCATTGCCATGCATACCGTATTTCTAAACGAATACATTTCCTCCCTTTAAATGTGTGTCAAGGAGAACAGAAATAATATTTCAGGATCAAATTGAGTTGAAAAATCTATTGTTTATCATCTGTGCGCAAACACTTCATCCTGCCACCATTGAACGTTGCTTTGCTCCATGCAAAGTCTCCTATTAAAGAAAAGAAATGAAGAATTCTAAAATGAGCAGTTTAACTTCTGTTAGGAGCAGTAAAATTACTATAATACATTGTGATAGATGCTATTGACATTGATATGCCATTGATTAAAAAACAAACTGCAGTTGTTATGGTTGTAGTCTGTATCCAATGTATTCTTCAGAAACAAGTGCAAGAGAACAACTCAAATTAGTTCCAATTTACTTGACAATGAAAATTAACAGGAGGTTGGAAAGTGTTCATGAAGCGACATCAAAAGTTATTTTGCTTTCAGAAAACAAAGCATTATCAAGTGGATCTGGTACATCTGATGGTGAGCAAACATTTTTTGAGTACCTGCTGAGTACGATATTAAATGGGATTGATCTGATCCTGTATAACCTGTCATGGTAAAATTTAGCTCAATGGTTACAAAATGTTAAAATGATCGTTGAGATTAGTAGTGCACTGCGATTTTCATTGTGTGACAGTCAGTCTTATAGTTGAATTAAAGGCGTAAACTATAAAATCATTAGTTGTACATGCTGCAGGAAAATGCAAAAATGTCCTGAGTAGCATAACTATGCATATAATATTAACCATTCTTCTTGCTATGTATTTTCAACATATTGAAAATAGATAAATCCATGTTTCATTCATGAGTTTTACCTATCTAACTCTCTACATATCTTGTCTGACACATTCAATAATCTTAAGTCATAATATCGAAGAAAATATCATATGCATTTTGTGGTGTGTTCAATGTTATCGTTAGCACAATAATAAAATGATATAGTAAATATGAATTAAGTCATTGCAGAATTGTTAAAATTCATCATTAACATTTCAGAAATAAAAAAATTGAAAAAAAAACTGCAAGATGCAGGTGGGAACACTACAGAAATTAAGTCATACGTAATGGATTTAAAGTCATAATATTCTAACACTGTTAATCCAACTGCTTAGCATGAACACTTATATTGTTTGCAACGCTGTTTGAAATTCCAAATGTTGATGTGTCATATGCTGTTGCATGGTGTAATAATTTAGGTGATACTATGATTTGTAAAACTTAGAAGCACACACTTTATTTGGATTATAAATAAAAATAATTACGAGAGTCATAGAGTTATAGAGATGTACAGTACAGAAACCGAACCTTTGGTTCAGCTTGTCCATGCTGACCGGATATCCCGACTCAATCCAATCCCACCTGGCAACGCCCGGCTCATATCCTTCCAAATCCTTCCTATTCATATACCCATCTAAATGCCTTTTAAATGTTGCAATTGTGCTAGCCTCCACCACTTCCTCTGGCAGCGCATTCCATACACGAAACACTCTCTGAAAGAAGAAGTTGTCCTTTCAGTCTCTTTTATATATTTCCCCTCTCACCCTAAATCTATGCCCTCTAGTACTATCCTCCACCACTCCAGGGAACATTTATCCTATCCATGCCCCTCATTATTTTATAAGGCCACATCTCAGCCTCTGGTTCTCCAGGAAAAAATAGCCCAGCCTATTCTACCTCTCCATTTCGCTCAAATCCTCCAACCCTGGCTACATCATTGCAAATCTTTTCAGAAGCCTTTCAAGTTTCACATCATCTTTCTGATAGAATTGCATGCAACATTCCAAAAGTGGCCCAACGAATGTCCTGTACAGCTGCAACATGACTCCCAACTCCTTTACTCAATACTCTGACCAAAAAAAGGACAGCAAAAGAAATGCCTTCTTCACTATCCTATCCTTTCAATGAAAACATAATGAAAAATTATTTGGAGCGTGCTTCGCAATATTGGGAAAATTAATATGTTGGCATGGAAAGGGATAATTGTACACGTGACAAAGCAAAATATTGAGGATCATGCAAATTAAAAGTAGCTGAAGACTCTGCAAATAAGCATTAGTTCCAACAGCAGCTGTAGAAAGTAACAGAGTTACTATGTCAGAACTAAGACTTTCATCAGAGCTCAAGAAGTGAGTTATATAAGACAAATTATGGAGATCGAATTTTATCACGTGAAAATAAACGATCAGTTTTGAAAGTTTAATAATCGTTTCTCAGATAGGTGTTGTTGACCGAAATAGTGATGGGTGCAACTCGATCTGCAAGAATAGTCGTCATACAATAAAATCAAGTATTTATTTAGAAGAATAAAGAAATGCAGAATTGGGCGAAAACTGCCATCCACAAACAGAGGCAAACGGAAGAGAAAATTAAAGCTGAACAAGAATTCGATAATATACTTCATATTGTCACAATTTGTGGTTCAGAACTGTTGAAACAGTATTCAGCTAAGGCGGCTGGGAAGCACCTAACGAAAAAGTATATTGCTTTTCATTGAATTATATTTGAACACTGCAGTTGGCTAGTGTTGACAATGTCAGGAATAGATCAAAATGGTGAACTGTGAATGCAATTAACCAGAATATCAGAGCTGATGATTGATAGAGCTTTATGACAATGCTGTCACGACTTTACACAAATGACATATTTGCTTTAGGGAGGTTAAAAATCACGTTGATGACAATGGTTTCGAGCCTTGAAATTTGACGGTATTGGACAGGTCTGATTTGGATTTCCGAGAGTTTCGATTGCTTTGCTTAGGACACAGATTAGTGGATTATTTCTCCGAAGTTCTCTGCGTGGAGACGTTCGTTACAAGAGCAAAATATATTTAAAATATTTATGAGTAGGAATACGCAGAAGTATGTGTAAAAGAACCCATTCACCGACAGTGCTGGGTGTCTGGAATTTACTGCCCTTTTTTGTCATTTGTTTTTGATGCAGGACACCATCACCTCTTTTCTTTAAAAAAAAAGACGTGTCATTGCCTTTACATCTTATGCATTCCCAACAACAAGGTTATGGACCAAGTGCAGGAACGTGGCATTAGAATGAACATCAAGTATTTCTGTTGTTTCTTTTGAGAAGGTACAGATAGAACACATGGAAGACCTCTTTCTGTGCTGTCATTTTTCTATGATTCTATGGCTTTTACTGCGTAATTAATTTATTCAACTCTTACATAAAATGGGGAAACGATCGTTCTCCAGATTTCGGAGGTCTACAATCTTAGTTATTGTATCATCATCATCCTCAGGAGCTTTACACATTATAATAATGCTCTTCAAATGCCTGGGACGAAGGACTTCATAATTTTATTCGACTCTATACAGGCTTCTGGAATTCACACTCAATTCAATTAACTTAGACCATAATCATTTACAATATTTAGTTTGTTATGTTAATATTTTCTTTCTCAATTGTGAAGTTTTTCTCTTCCACTGAGGGTAGCTGCGCAACACTCTATCTTTTAAAATCGTTCTGTATGCATTTTGTGCTTGTTTTCTTTTCCAGTTGACCTATCAACATTTTGCTATTTTTCGTGGTGGGAATTTAAGCATTTTGTGCATTTTTCCTCCTTTCCCATTTTATTAACGGTTGTACATAACGACGTTTCTGAGAGTTTCATCCACGACCACTGCTGCACCTATGCCTCTGCCAACAGAACATTTCCCACATTTTCTCTGTTATATGTTGTATATCTCCGATTTGGTTGGCATGATTCAGAATTGCATGCATTCATTAATTTTAATTAGCATATCTCAACATTTGCTATTTATGCATATTGTTTGACCTGTTAGATGCTCAATAAATGTTTTTTCGCATTTCCTGTAAACAGAAAAAAGCATCGATGAAAAAGACAAAGGTAAATCGTGAAGCATGACATTATAATACCTGAATATATGCATTTCTTACGTTATGAGTGTTAGATGTTGATAGATTGATGTTCATCCGGATACAATAAGTGTCGTTTATCATTAACAGCCGTTGTATTTTGCATAAGTCTTGTAGAAAGTCTATTGGAATGCTGCAATTGATGTATACACCACTGAATTGTTCGTGCACAACTTGTTACTACAGCCAAAAATTGCTAATTAATTTGTCGTCAATATTGTCTACTTCAATCAATGATGCTGCTATTTTAAAAAAATTAAAGCGACATTGAATGCAAAGAAACATAGTTTAGACATAATTTTGCAGGAGCTAATAGTATTATTTTTCCAAGTGTTGTTACCAACCTGTGAGCATGATAAAAGTAGATGCAAATTTGCGATTTTATGAAGAATTGTCCAACTGATCCTATGTTCCAGCTCGAGCTGCTTCGTCACTTGACGAATTGCAGTGGAACTGAATGCAGCAACCATTGAAGAAAAACAATACCAACCTTTCATTCATGTGGTGATCGAAGCTTTTATTTAATGTGCAAATAGGTCATCCTTATGAAATCATCTTCTGTGAACAAAACTGGAGTCATTCTATCAACTACATTTATAGCATACACAATCTGTCATGACTTTCAACAGAATTTCAAATAAAATCAACAATTAAATTTCAACCCCATTACATCAAACACAACTAAGTACCAGTCAGGAGGACAATTACAAAATGCATTGCAGAATTTCCTTTAATACCCATCAAAGGCAGAGTTATAAATCTCACAATACTAGATTATAGCCCAACAGGTTTAATTGGAAACATTAGCTTTCGGATGCTGCTCCTTTGTCAGGTGGTTGTGCAGTACACTATTGTTTGACACAGAATTTATAGCAAAAATTTACAGTGTGATGTAGCTGGAAATAATACATTGAAAATACCTTAATTGTTTGTTAAGTCTCTCATCTGTTAGAATTACCATATTAGTTTCTCTTCTTTCATATGTAAATCGCAAAACTTTTTTTTGAAATTTACATTCTTAAGTAAACTTTAAGAATTGGTGTCATCCCAGGTAATGTATTGGGTATTAACACCTCTGTGTACTACTGTCAGTGCAATAATGTTTAGACTGATACTAATCTAAAAAATGAATTAACAGAATCTTACATGAATTCATGTAGTTTTTGAGCAAAGTACAATGTAACTCTGCAAGTACAAATTCACCCTAAAAACTTATATCTGTATGTGTGCATGTGGGTGTTGGTGTGTGTGTGGGGTGGGGGGTGGGGGTATGTATGAGTGTCTGTGCGAGACAGTGTATGTGTGTGTGAGTGTAAAGGGATCTATATCTGTGAGAGGGTGCATGTGTGAGTGCAGGAGTGTTTGTGGCTGTAGGAATTTATGTGTGTCTGTGGGAGCGTGTGTATAGGAGTGTCTGTGTGTGTATAGGAGTGCTTGTGCGTGTGTGTGTGTTGTGCCAATGGCGTCACCTGTAGTGTGACATGAACCCGAGGTGCCGGTTGAGACCATCCCTATGGGTCCCGAACTTAGCTCTCAGCCTCTGTTTGGCCACTTTTGACTGCTGCCTGTCCCGAAGTCTACCTTGGCGGATCGTCTCCCGTAGGTCTGAGGTCGGATATCCTGGACTGCTGAAGTGATGTCCAACTGGGAGAGAACACTCCTGTGTGTTGATTGCTGTGCAGTGCCCAGTCATCCACTGTCGTAACATCTGCTCAGCTTCCCCAATGTACCATGCCTCAGGGCATCATTGCCTGCAGCCTATGAGAAAGACAACGCTAGCTGAGTCGTATGAATACCTGCCACGTACATGGTGGGAGGTGCCCTCACGCACAATAGTGGTATCCATGTCTACACTCTGACACGCCTTGCAGTGCCTACCTTGACAGGGTTATACGGAGTTGTACTGAAAGCTGGGAAGTTTGCTACGAATAATGATCTGTTTGAAGTTTGGTGGCTGTTTAAAGGCGAGAAGTGGAGGTGTGGGGAAGATCTTGGCGAGGTGCTCATCCTCTTTGATAATGTGTTGCAGAATACGAAGAACATGGCGTAGTTTTTCGGCTTCTGGGAAGTACTGCAGAACGAAGGGTATCCTGTCGATTGCAATACGTATCTGCCTCCTGAGGAGATCATTTGTGATTCCTTGCTGTGGCATGTCGGCACTGGCGGTCGATGAGTTGAGCATCATACAACATTCTTATGCGTACTTCCAGGTGCCCATCACGTTCCTCCTCGTTTGAACAGATCCTGTGTATGCATAGGGTTAGTCCAGAGGGGATAGCTGTTTTAGTATGTTTTGATTGGAAGATGGATTTGCGGTAGAGTGAGGTGCTGTGGTGCCTATCCTTGATGGCGATGAATGTGTCCAAGAATGAGACAGATATTAGCGAGTAGTCCATGGTGAGTTTGATGGTGAAATGAAACTTGTTGATATCACAGTGTAGTTTTATCAGTGACTCCTCGCCACGTGTCCAGAAGAAGAAAGCACCGTCAATGTTCCTGGTATATAGTGTTGTTTGGAGGTCCTGCATAGAGAAGAAATCTTGTTGAAACTTGTGCATGAAAATGTTGGTATATTGGAGTGCAAATTTGGCCCCCATGGCTGTTCCGTCCGTCTGGTTTTCAAAGGTGAAGACATTGTGATCGAGGGTAAAATAGATGAGTGCTCGGAGATTGGCAGTTGTTGGTGTTGACTACTGATAAACTGATCAACTTATCAGTTGAAAACTGAATCAAAGGCAGTTCGCTCTACAGATTTTTCCACATGCATTAATGTATTTAATCATATTTGTCAGATATCATCTTTCCTATCTATCCACCATTGTTGTCTTTGATCTGTTGACATAAAACCATGTCGCTCGTTCATCCAATAATTAATTATAGACTCAAACAATTCCCATACCTCAAAAAACAAACCGTTTTTTTTGTCCGTTATGATATTCATTCACTCGTCTTCCTGATTTTTTGAAAAAATGCATAACCTTCAAAACTAAAAGTGCATGAAATCTATATCCTTGAAAGTGGAGTTGCAGATCGATAGCATAGTGAAGGAGACGTTTGGTATGCTTTCCTTTATTGGTCAGAATATAGAGTACAGGAGTTGGGAGGACATGTTGTGGTTGTACAGGACATTGGTTAGGCCACTGTTGGAATATTGCGTGCAATTCTGGTCTCCTTTCTATCGGAAAGATGTTGTGAAACTTGAAAGGGTTCAGAAAAGATTTAGAAGAATGTTGCCAGGGTTGGAGGATCTGAGCTATAGGGAGAGGCTGAACAGGCTGGGGCTGTTTTCCCTGTTGCGTCGGAGGCTGAGCGTTGACCTGATAGAGGTTTACAAAATTATGAAGGGCATGGATAGGATAAATAGACAAAGTTTTTTCCCTGGGGTCAGGGAGTCCAGAACTAGAGGGCATAGGTTTAGGGTGAGAGGGGAAAGATATAAAAGAGGCGTGAGGGGCAACTTTTTCACGCAGAGAGTGATACGTGTATGGAATGAGCTGCCAGAGGAAGTGGTGGAGGCTGGTAAAATTGCAACATTTAAGAGGCATTTGGATGGGTACATGAATAGAAAGGTTTGGAGGGATATGGGCCGGGTGCTGGCAAGTGGAACTAGATTGGGTTGGGATATCTGTCGGCATGGACGGGTTGGACTGAAGGGTCTGTACATCTCTATGATTCTATGACTATGTATTTTCCTTTGAAAATAAGTTTTCCTATGTGGACCTTGATAAGTGCAAGGCACAAAGATTCCTGGAACAATTTTCTTTTCAGCAATGTTAAAATCCAAGCAATACTAAATAATTGAATTACTGCTTACATCACTGTCCTTCATGCTTTCATCACTGTCCTTCATGCTTTCTTCACGACGACTTCCATATTCAGTCTTTGTTATTGATGCAATGCTACATAAGTACTTTGTTGGAATATACTATTGCAAGCATTATGGTCAGTTATTTCTAGAGAAGTTATGAACTCTACTCCCTCATACGATTTCTGCTCTGTAAAGATAGTTAATAAGATCCCAGTTCAACTCAATTGGACTTCCTAACTCCCAGGATTTTATCATTTATGCTTGTTGATACTTGATCATATTTTTGGATTGTCCGATTGCAAATCTGTTTCATTGATTCGCATACTTTCAGAGATTAGGTTTCATTTTTATTTGAGTTTTTTTAATGTAGTGGAAATAGTGATATACCAAAGTAAATCAGTTGAATAACGCTATGTGGTTTTGCGACCTTAGTGCTCCTTTAACAGCGTTATGTTGTTCTTGGCTTTTTTTTCCAGTCCGGAAAGTTTGGGATTGAAGGGTTTCAGGGCCAATTTGTTTACAGCTCGCAGGTACAGCATCAGACAGAAGACTTTTTAAAAACAACACTTGCAGTTTGAAAGGAACGTGGCTACATCTCCCAGCTCAGCTTTTCGCTGGTTTGGTTTGGTTTCATTTTTAGCAGTCGTCGTGGTAAAAGCTGCTGGACCCAAAGAAGCAGGTCCATGCTGATCTTGATCTGAATTCTGCCCTGTAAGAAGCTGTGATTAATTTTACCTGTTGTACCAAGACGATTTTCTTGGGATTTCTGCAAATATGTGGAAATACTTCATTATAATGGGATAGGCTGATTGGTTTTCGGATAGTATAATCTATTCTGTATTCTGTTCTCTTTTGTTTGTGCTTCAATGGGTAATCTTGTAAATTTAAACTTTGTTTAAAATTACTTGGGTTGACCACCTGCATCACTCTTGGAATATTTGCGTTATTAAAACAACGAGCAAAGTTAAGGTCTGGGCCACTTCCTTGGAACGTTTTGAGGGGTGCTGGTCTGGTTCATGGCGGATTGGAGACTCTTTTCGAGATTTGTTCTGTAGTTTCAAATTGAGATTAGGACTGTTGGACTCGAAGACAGCGAGGCGTTATTGTCTTTATTTTCTGAGTGTTGAATTCGGTCGGCTTAAACAGTGCTTGGGGTAGTAATGGCTCTTTCTAAGGGTGGGATAAGTGACATTTGGGGTTTTGCATAAGCGATTAAGACCAAGCTGCTGGAATTAGCAGACCAGATGTGCTTGGAACTGTTTCCTTCCGTGAAGGAAATATAGATAATTACAGCAATAGGCCAGCATTTTAATTTGCTGGAAACGCCATCAGAATCTTTAGAGATGACGAAAGTTGAATTGAAAATGATGCAGCTTGAGTTAGAGGCCAAAGGAAAGGAATTGGAATTCAAAGAAGAGAGTAATTTGTGAAAGGGAGAGCTTGAACTTCAGAAGTTGGCACTCATAGAGGAGTTCAAAAAATCACTTTCTGAAGTAAAGAGAACTCATGTGGAAGAGCAGAGAGTTCAACTCATTATGAGTTAGTCCATAAATCAAAGTTTGGCCTCTAAATCCGATTTCAATCCATAAGGAACAGGAAGTGGGGATTAGCCAGATTCTCAAGTGGAAAGGGAAAGGTAGATCTTGGTGGCGATCATAAGTATAACTGACCACAGGGTAAAAAGGAAACCCTTGAATGGAAAAGAGAAGTGAAAAAGCTCTAGTGGTTTCAATTCAATAAAGTGGATGGCATGGAACCAGAGTGTTGGTGAGTTAGGAAAAGCATTGGCAAGCCAGATGTAGGAAAACACGATAAACTAGTGAATTTTGTTGCAGTGGTAACAGAAAGCACCGTGGATGCTAGAAAGCTGCAGAAGATATACTAGTTGGGCGGAGGTTGCCAAAGCTTCTTAAACCATATACCTGCGAAGGTAAAGTTTACTTACACAAATCACACGCAGCAGGAAAAGAAGTGACAATATTATGAGACACAGGATCCTCTTAATCTGTGTTGTAGAAAGATGAAGAGATCTGTACGTCTGAAGGACTACTGCCAGAAAAATAAAATATAAGTAATAATAATTCATGGTGAAACGTGAAATGCTCCATTGTGTCAGGTGAAGTTAGAGTGTCCAGTGAAGAGTGAGGATGTCACAGCAGGAGTACTGGCCAATCTCTCAGCTCCAGGAGTACAATTTGTCGTTGCTAATGAAATAGCTGAGTCATCAATAGGATTTGTCTAACAGTCAAAGGCTGCCTACTGTGGTTGGAAAGCGAATAGAAACTCAGGGAACTAAGCTATCGCAGGATGCATATCCAGGGATTTTTCCTCACCGTGTGGTAACGAGGCCACACAGTCACCAGTTGAAACAGGAGAGATCAAAGAGTACAGATAAGAAAGTTGAAGTAGAATTAGCAGAGACCCTTCTTGATCAGATAGTTAATCAAAAGCAGGAGCAGATAGATGGCAGTGCAGCCACCTTTACGTCAGATAAAATAACTGTGTTACAGCAGAAAGATGAAAATTTCAAGCAATTGCAACAAAAGACAGGCACAGAAAAAAAATCCAACTGTATTCCTGAATGTTATGATCTTAAAATTATGTCTTAATGAAGAAATGGAGTCCACCACCTATTCAAGCAGATGAGAAATGGGCAGACGTTCATCAAATCGTATTTCCAGTAGGGTAACTAATGAAGATGTTGCGAGTGGCGCACCAGCTACTTCTATGGATCATTTAGGAGTAAGAAAAACACACGCTAAAACACAAAAAGCCTTATACTGGCCTGAACTACACAGGCATGCAGTCGTGTCTTACATGCCAGGCAACTGGAAAACCAGAAGTGTCAATAAAACCCGCACCTTTAATGCTCATTACTGCATTTGAGGAAGCTTTTACGAAAGTCTTAATTGATTGCATACCTCAAGTAAAAAGTGGGAATCAATATTTGTTAAGAGTAATAGATGTGTCCACTAGATTTCCAGAGGCCCTTCCATAACGTAATTTCACAGCTAAAATGATTGTAAAGGAGTTCCGCAAATTTTTCACATGATACAGACTATTCATAGAGATAAAATCAGATCAACATCTAAATTATTCAAGGAGGTTACAGACAGTTTAGCAATAAAATAATTCAAAACATGTTACGGCAGTACAGGACATTGGTTAGGCCACTGTTGGAATATTGTGCGCAATTCTGGCCTCCTTCCTATTGGAAAGATGTTGTGAAACTTGAAAGGGTTCAGAAAAGATTTACAAGAATGTTGCCAGGGTTGGAGGATTTGAGCTATCGGGAGAGGATGAACAGGCTGGGGCTGTTTTCCCTGGAGGGTCAGAGGTTTAAAAAATTATGAGGGTCATGGATAGGGTAAATAGGCAAAGTATTTTCCCCGGAGTCGGGGAGCCCAGAACTGGAGGGCATAGGTTTACGGTTAGAGGGGACAGATATAAAAAAGACCTACAGGGCAACTCTTTCACGCAGAGGGTGGTACGTGCATGGAGTGGGCTGTCAGATGAAGTGATGGAGGCTGGTACAATTGTAACATTTAAGAGGTATTTGACTGGGTATATGAATAGGAAGGATTGGGAGGGATATGGGTAGGCTGCTGGCCGGTGGGACTAGATTGGGTTGGGATATCTGGTCAGCATGGACGGGTTGGACCGAACGGTCTGTTTCCATGTTGTACATCTCTATGACTCTATACCATCCAGAGTCGCAGGCAGGGCGAGAAAGGTGGCATCAGACATTAAAGACCACGTTGAGGGCTTCTAGTCAAGATTACCCAGATGATTGATATAAGGGAATTCTCTTTGTGTTTTTCCGATCAGTGATGCACCAAATGAATCGAACAAATTCTGTCCATTCGTACTAGTTGTTGGGTATGACGTGGAAGGACCGTTAAAATTGATTAAGGGAAAATTGTTAAGTTAGAATTCAGTGACCATATATCTGGTCTACGCATCAAATACTTGGGAACAATTAAAAATGTGGGAGAGTTGGCTAGCGAGCATTTAAAAGTATTGTATTAAACAATGAAACAGGGAGCAGACAAAAATTCAAAAATTCGCAATGTTGATGTCAGGGATAAGATATTAGTGCCACTTCCAATGATAGGTGAATCCTCAAAGTTTACTGGTCCTTATAAGTCAAAAGAAAACTTAGTGAGGTGACCTATTTGATAAGGACTCCAAAAATAAATCCGTCTCACAGAGTGTGTCATGTGAATATGCTCAAAAGTTATTTTGACAGGAAAGGAATGGAAGAGGAAAATGTGTTATTGATTACAACACAGAGGCAAGAATCAAGTTTAGTCGATTCTGAATTGGGCATCCCTCAAATTAAATTTGACAATGAGGAAGATGTTCTGATTATGCAACCCTCTAAAATTGGCACAGGTTCCAAAGTAGATTGAATGCATGCTCCACGATGACATAACTGAAGTATGTATGTTTTAAAATGAAGCCATCTGAGAACATTGATCTTTTATTTTAACTAGGAGAACTGTGACGATGCTGTTGTTTTAGCATGGTTATTCTGTCCTTGTCCTTTTTTTCCCTCAGAGAGGTCGTAAAAGACACATACACCGAAAAATCTGGTGTTGGCCAACTTGTTTCTAGCTAACAGATGCTGCCTCAGCCATAAGTCTTTCAAGTTTTAATACGAACACTTGTATAATGAAAGGAGCAGGGCCAGTTCTCCCAGCTCAGCGTTACTCTGGTTTTGTTTTGTTTTTAGCAATAAATGTTTAAAACTAAGTTTGTTGAGCAGCTGCAGTACTCCTGGAATATCCAAATTATTCTGCTTAAAAACATCAAGCAAACTTAGAGCCTGAGCCACTTCCTTCAAATGTTTTGAGTGGGTTTAGCCTGTTCCATAACAATTTGTTTCAATAATGACGTGAAAATCTGTAATTTGGCCCGACCATCTCTTTTCTTCGCACAAACCATATTTCTGATTGAAACTTAAATTGTAGGAAATAAAATAAGACTGTTGCTGGTAAATCTTTTTTTATTATTAATTTTATATGTTTATCTTATAAGCTAAAGACATCATTTACATTTCAAAAATAGCAAGCATTGCAATTATCACTAATTTGTACTCCAAAGTCTCTGACTTATACTCTTGGTGTACGAGCTCAAATCCCACCAGGAATAATCCAATTTAAATTCTGGGAATGCATTTGGAATATAAGCACTTATCTTAGTTATGATGAGCACAAATGTAACAGTGATTGTTGAAAACGTTTTGATGGTTCACTGATGTCCGTTAGTGGAGGAAATCTGTCATCCTTATTTAGTCTGGTTCACTTGTGATACCAGGTTCACAGTCATGTGTTTGACTGTGAGCTTCCTTCTGATATATCAAGCAAGTCCGTCAGTTCAAAGACCAGTGTGTACCTTGTTAATGATATACATTTTCCATGATATAAGAATTAATCTGAAAACTCTATCGTAAAGGCAACAAAGCATTGAATTAGAGTAAATGTTCATGAAATGCTTGGAACAAAAATTCGTTTTAAGTGTTAAATCTTCCCTTGCTTGTAGAAATCAAGAAATTGGAAGCCACGTGCAAATCATCAGGTGATGACAATCTACTGAACATGAAATTCCATTTATAATTCGACATCTATTTTCTTATGATGGCAATTAATTGCTTAGAATAGAAACTAAAAAAACAAAATTGAGATAGTACCGTGCTTGTACTTTGCGAATGTGAATTTATGACAGGCAACTTTTTTTCATTATCATTGACATAATCTATTTTTAGTGTGTAGATAACTTTCTCCAAAGAATGTTATTGCGAATGTAATACAATCTAGAAAATCCCATTGCATAAACAAGCCTGTGACTATACATATGTATGTGGATATTTAAAATTGAATAAAATTGCTGCATTATTGAATTGAAATTACCTTACCGATGCCAACAACTTTTGTATATACTTATAAAAGGAACTGAAAAGGACAAAGGTAAACATCTCTCTAAACGTCTGTATTTTCATCCATCTGTCTAGCCATCCATCGATCCATCCAGATTGTTCATGATATATGATTGTCCCTGGTGATTTCAACATTTATTACTAATTAATTAATCCAATTTATTGCCGATTGAGATAATTCAAGAGAATAACGTTTCAGACTTCATCACATTCACTGTTGTGATCCAATTGCTTAGAATATTATTAGGAAAAAAAAACGAATAAATTCCAGTTTCTATTTTATGGTTACAAGTACACCGAACAGTTTACAGGCTGATATTTATGGGCCTTTTTAGGTACATAAAACTCTGCAAAGAATCTTGGTATTAAGTAGAAAGAATAAACATAGCAAAGTAACAAGTTAAACATTACAGTTCTTCATACTAAAACATAGGAAAAACGAAGAAACAGATAATAGTTCAACATCACAGTCCGTAAGCATTTGGCCATGCAGGGCTTGCACTCCTCTCAAAGCCTCGACCTCAACTCCACCGTCACCTTCGTCCGCTTTCTCCCCCTCTCGTCGCCGGCTGCCTCGGGCTGCTTGTTCCGCTCTCCCGCCGTTTGAGATGACTCCTATCGATATCGGGGATCTCTCTTGCCACGTTCAGCTCGCCTTCCGCACATTGGTTCGCTGTCCTCTGAGAAATCTCTTCCGTGCTGCTTAAACTCGAATTTCACTTAAGGTAAGTAGCTAAGACAAAGAAAAAAAGTGAAAGAACAGTAAAATAAGCACCCTGCCAGTTTGAGGGTTTTCCTCAGTTTCTGAGTCGAGACGTTTGCAGGGGCTTGAGCATGATGATAGAAATCTTCTCAGAAGATATCATTTTTCCAATTGACGCATAGGCTAAATGTTATTGCAATACCCTTTTAATTTTTTTTAGATATACTTTCTCTTGAGTATATCTGCTGTTTTGACGGTGTATAAGTCACTGCCGTACGTGGGCTCTTGTCGTTTCTACTCTTGTAGTTTTTTCCTTCTATATGCATCAATGGTTCATCTATTTTTGACAGAGATAATGTACATGTTGAAAGTCAAAACTCGAGACTTTGAATCTCTGTCTCTAATGAGTAATACACTACGTATATGAGCATCAATCCCTTCTCCACACACTCCGTTCATCATTGCACACAATTTCTGCGTCGAGAAGTTTCCAGGGGCTTGAATATAATTATAACATCTTCTTAGAAGATATCGTTTTTCCAATCGATGCGTAGGCTAAATGTTGTTGCAATACCCTTTTAATTTTTTTTCAGATAGTGGGCGGCACGGTGGAACAGTGGTTAGCACTGCTGCCTCACAGCGCCAGGGACCCGCGTTCAATTCCCGACTCAGGCGACTGACTGTGTGGAGTTTGCACATTCTCCTCCGGGTGCTCCGGTTTCCTCCCACAGTCACAAAGATGTGCGGGTCAGGTGAAGTGTTAGGTTAAAGGAGTAAATGTAGGGGTATGGGTGGGTTGCGCTTCGGCGGGTCGGTGTGGACTTGTTGGGCCGAAGGGCCTGTTTCCACACTGTAAGTAATCTAAAAAAAAATCTCATAATTTCTCTTGAGTATAGCTGCTATTTTGACGTGGATAAATTACTGCCATAAGTGGGGTCTTGTCATTTCTACTGCGCACTCTAACCAGATGTTTTCTACAACCAGTACATTCACATAAATTTCTATTTTTGTTTCTGAAATCTCAGAAGCATTCGCTACTGACTGTAGTCCTGAACCCGCTCCTGAAACCATATCTACAGTTATAACTTTTTTCCTTCTATACACGTCAATGGTTCATCTCTTTTTGACAGGAGTAATGTACATGTTGAAAGTTAAAACTGCATACTCTGAATATCTGTCTGCAGTGAGTAATACACTACGTACATGAGCATCAATCCCTTCCCCACACATTCCAGTCAGCATTGCACAAATAGCAATTATATTAGAACTGTAGACCCAACATCAGTTTCAGGTCCAAAAGTAGAAATTGCTGGGAAAACTCTGCAGATGTGGCAGCATCTATGGACAAAAATCACTGGAACTTTTCAGGTCCAGGGAAATTTCCTCGAGTAATTTCTGCAAATTTCCTGATTTCCAGCATCCACAATTCATTCAGTTTTTATCAGGTTCAGATCATCTTAACAAAACAAATGCTGTTTACCAAGTATTGGTGCTGGTGTTGCACGATTTGAAACCCACACACCAATCTTGAAGACATTTATTCATTTTTGTTATCTTATGTATCCGTCTCCAGGTTGAATACGCCTCACCTGATAATCCAAACATTATTACCTTCGCTGTTTATGGTCTTTGAATTTGGTCCGCTTTTCTCAAACTTCATAAACAGAACACTTTACCTAGTAATATTTAAGCCCAAGCCACCTATAAGTGGCAAGCAACCAGCATGTTCCCAATTCTACTGCTAGTTACTCTGCAGTACGGAGGAGACACATAGAAATCTGGCATTGAGTGGTTCCACCACTTCTGAACTCTGTCTGCCCACAGCAGAGAAATGTGTTTATTCACCCTCCACTCGTTCGACGTTCCATAGTAAGAGCCCCACTTTAATGTGTTTTTGTGCCATACACAACATATGCACCTCGTTATAAAACTTACAATTTGTTTCTTAACCAAATATGCTGCAATATATCAGAAACTCTTCGACAATTGTAAAGTGTGATATACTTGCTAATGTGCCTTCTTTAATCACAATATGTTTGATTCTTTTTGCACTCACTTGTTCCTGTCCACTTGAACTAATCAAGTAATCCTACCGTTGATGTATGGGATTGTCTTTCCCGAATAATACTTGCAGATATCCTTAACCTTCCTTTAGGTGTAATAGAATGCAAGTTGGCATCAAGCTGAATGACTCTAAATTGAAGCTGCTAAAACTGAAATCATTTATTGCACATATGATGACTGGATATTATGTTGATGTCCAGGACTACTGACATTTAGCATGTGTTATGATTTTGGAATGTGTTTCAAATTTCTAAAAAAATAGAATATCTTCAATTTCCCTAACAATCATCATTTGGCATGTTACTTTGAAACTCAGTAAAAAAAAACCTAGCAACTTATTCCAAGCCCTGAAAAACAAATTACGATGATAGATTCACCAGTTTCTTTCTCGTTTTGTTCATACGTGCCTTATAGAGTTGTCACATTGCTACTTAATTAATTGAGATGAATGACATTATGGCTTTATTTATGACTTTGCAAGTAATCCCTCTATTTTTTCTTTATAATATAATTTACCATTTTCAATGGATCTCCTAAATAATTAATACTGAAAGTGCCTAATTTACATTGGACAACGAGTTGAGGTCGGCCAGCAAACAACCACCTACTTGCTTCCGAGTTATTTCACAAGTCCCATTGCCATTTCCAGCATCCATTTGTCTATTTGCCATTGTCCATGTCCTAGTGCTGAAATTTTATTTAAAATGTTTCCTTGACTAATTGCCAGTTCCTCTTATAGTAGGACATAATTACAGGCGAGGAATGTCAAGAGGGATTGAAATTCAACAGAAATATTTCAAATGAACAAATCAGAAATCGATGAAAATATCAAACTTTTCTGTGCCCGTGTTCACATGTCTGTCTCCTCTTGAAAATATTTGTATCGTGTTCCATTCTTCATAAATAGATTCATAAATAAGAATATAACAACTAGAAGCAGGAGTAGGCCATCTGGCCCTTCGAGCCTGTTGTGCTATTCAATAAGAACATGGCTGATTTTTTCGTGGCCTCAGCACCACTTACCCTCCTCTCACCGTCATCCTTAATTCCTTTATTGTTTAAAAAAATGCTTCTTATCTTTAAAAGTATTTATGAAGTCGCGTCAACTGTTTCACTGGGCTGGGAATTCCATATATTCACAGCCCTCTGGACGAAGACGTTCCTGCTCAATTCAGTCCCAAATCTGATCCCCCTAGTTTTGAGGGAATGCCCTCTTCTCATAGTTCCACCTACCAGTGGAAATATTATCTCTGCATTTACCTTATCTACTGTCTTCATAACTTTATATATTTCTATATGAGTCCCTCCATTCTTCTAAATTCCAATGAATATAATCCCAGTCTACTCAACTTTTCCTCGTAATCCCTCTTTCCCTCAGCTCCAGAAGCGAACTTCCTCTGCACCCCGTCTAGTGTCAGTACATCATTTTACCATTATGGACACAAAAACCGCATACAACACTCCAGGTGTGGCCAGCTGCAACATAACCTACCTGCTTTTAAACTCAGTCACTTGAGCAATGAAGGACAAAGTTCCATTTGCCTTCCTAAATACGTCTCTTAGCTGCAGACCAAATATTTGTGATTCATGCACAAGGACATCCAGCTCCCTTTGCATCGCACATGTCCCTTTCTTTCTATTTAAGTCATTTTTATTGCTACTCCTACCAAAATGGTGCCTTCACATTTATTAACATTTTATTCCATCTTCCAGACCTTTCTCACTCATATAAAGTGTCGATGTTCATCGGCAAAGTTTCATTGTCCTGTGCACACTTTGTTCTGCCACTCATCGCAGTGTCATCTGCAAACTTTGACAGGTCTAAAGTGATCTATAGAGGGTCCCCAACTCCAAATCATCTGAGCAAATTGTGAATATTTCTGATCACAACACTGATCCCTGAGAAACACCACTGGTTACTGATTGCCAAAACGAATAGCACTCACTGATACCCACCCTTTGCTTCTTGTTAGTCAAACAATCCTCTATCCGTGCTAATACTTTACCCGTAACAACATGACTTGTGCAGCAGCCTCTTCTGCAGCACCTTGTCAAAGGCCTTTTGGAAATCTTGGTGCACCACAACTTCTGGCTACCCGTTGTCCACCGTGCACACAATGTATTCATAGACTTCCAAAAGATTAGATAAGCATGACTTGACTTCATGAAACCATGCTACGTCTGAATAACAGGACAATTTCAATCCAGATGGCTTGCCATTTCTTTCTTATAGTAGATCCAAGCATCTCGCCCATTACAAAATTCAAGCTAACGGATCTATAATGCCTCTTCTTTGTCGACTGCCCTTTTTAAACAGTGGCATGACGCTTGCTGTTTTCAACTCTGTAGGGACTGCCTCAGATTTCAGCGAATTTTGAAAAAAGGCCACAAGTATATTGCTATTTCTCCAGCCATCACTTTTACTACTCTGGGATGCATTCCATCAGGGCGAGGAGGCTTGGCTATCCTTAGCTCCATTATCTTGCCCAACACAGCGTCTTCCGTGGTAATGATTCTTTCCATGTCCTCATCTACTTAGGTAAATATGTACCGTCAGGCAGGGAGGAAGATATAGAACGCGTGAGTCCTGGTTTACTAAGGAAGTGGAATCCCTGGTCAAGAAGAAGAAAAAGGCTTATGTTAGGACAAAGTGTGAAAACTCAGTTAGGGCGCTTGAGGGTTACAAAGAAGTCAGGAAAGACCTAAACAGAGAGCTTAGAAGATCCAGGAGGAAACATGAGAAGTTGTTGGCGGATAGGATCAGGGTAAACACTAAGGCTTTCCATAGGTATGTCAGGAATAAAAGAATGACGAGAGTTAAATTAGGGCCAATCAAGGATAATAGTGGGAAGTTGTGTGTGGAGTCAGACGAGATAGGGGAAGCACTAAATAAATATTTTTCGATAGTGTTCACTATTGAAAATGAAAATGTTGGCGAGGAAGATACAGAGATACATGCATCTAGACTAGAAGTGATTGAGGTTCACAATGAAGAGGTATTAGAAATACTGCAGAGTGTGAAAATAGACAAGTCCCCTGGGCCGGATGGGATCTATCCAATGATCCTCTGGGAAGCAAGGAAGAGATTGCCGAGCCTTTGGCATTGATCTTCAAATCATCATTGTCTACAGGAATAGTGCTTGAGGATTGGAGGACAGCAAATGTCGTTCCCTTGTTCAAAAAGGGTAGTAGAGACAACCCTGGTAATTACACACCGGTGAGTCTCACTTCAATTGTTGGTAAAGTGTTGGTAAAGGTTATAAGAGATAGGATTTATAACCATTTAGAAAAGAATAATCTGATCAGGGACAGTCAGCACGGTTTTGTGGAGGGTAGGTCGTGCCTAACGAATCTTATTGACTTTTTTGACAAAGCGACCAAACAGGTCGATGGGAGTAAACCGCTTGATGTGGTGTATATTGATTTCAGCAAGGCGTTCGATAAGGTTCCCCACAGTAGGCTATTATACAAAATGCAGAGGAATGGGATTGTGGGAGACATAGCATTTTGGATTAGTAATTGGCTTGCTGAAAGAAAACAGAGGGTTGTAATTGATGGAACATGTTCATCTTGGTGTCCGGTTACTAGCAGCTTACCGCAAGGGTCGGTGTTGGGTCCACTGCTGTTCGTCATTTTTATAAATGACGTGGATGAGGGCTAAGAAGTGTGGGTTAGTAAATTTGAGGATGATACTATGGTCAGTGGAGTTATCGATAGTAACGAAGGATTTAATAGGTTGCAGAGAGACATAGATAGGATGCAGAGCTCGGTTGAGAGGTGGCAAATGGAGTTTAATGTGGACATGTGTGAGGTGATACACTTTGGATGGAGTAATCGGAATGCAAAGTTCTGGGCTAATGGTAAGATTCTTGGGAGTGCAGATGAACAGAGAGATCTCGGTGTCCATGTAGACAGGTCCCTGAAAGCTGCCACCCAGATTGATAGGGTTGTTAAGAAGGCATACAGTGTTTTGGCCTTTATTAATAGACGGATTGAGTTCCAGAACCAGGAGGTTATGCTGCAGCTGTACAAAGCTCTGGTACAGCCACACTTGGAGTATTGTGTACAGTTCTGGTCACCACATTATAAGAAGGATGTGGAAGCTTCGGAAAGGGTGAAGAGGAGATTTATTAGGATGTTGCCTGGTATGGAAGGAATGTCTTCCGAGTAAAGGCTGAGGGCCTTGAGGCTGTTCTCGTTAGAGAGAAGAAGGTTGAGAGGTGACTTAATAGAGACATACAAGATAATCAGAGGGTTAGATAGGATGGACAGGGAAAGCTTTTTCTAAGTATGGGAACTGCAAACACGAGGGGACACAACTTCAAAGTGAGGGGAGATAGGTATAAGACAGATGTCAGAGGTAGTTCTTTACTCAGAGAGTAGTAAGGGTATGGAATGCTTTGCCTGCAATGGTAGTAGATTCGCCAAGTTTAAGTGCATTTAAGTCGTCATTGGACAGGCATATGGACGTACATGGAATAGTGTAGTTGGGATGAGCTTCTGATTAGTATGGCAGGGCGGTGCAACATCGAGGACCGAAGGGCCTGTACTGCGCTGTAATGTTCTATGTTCTGTGTTCTATATACTTTCGCCTCTTTGTCAATTACTGGCATGTTATTCGTGTCCTCCACTGTGAAGACCGACAGAAAATACCTATTCAATGTCTTGGTCATTTGATCATATGTCATGTCTAAATGCCTCTTCCCATCTCAAAAAGACCAATGGTTACCTGAGCCACTCTTTTTCGTTTTAAACGTTTATAGACACGTTTGCTATCTGTGTTTATAAATCTGTGTGAGTTTTTTCTTATGTTCTATCTTTCTTTTCTTTATAGCTCTTTTTGTGGGTTTCTGTTGATCTTTAAAGTTTTCCCAGTCTTCTAGTTTCCCGATGACTTTTCCACTTTGTATGTCTTCTCTTTCAATTTGATAGACTCCCTTATTCCCTTAGACACCCATGGCAGATTACCGTTTTTCTTACGGTCCTTCCTTTTCACTGGAATATACGTTTGCTGAGCACTTTGAAAATTACTTTGAAAGTCCTTCACTGTCCGTCAACTGTCTCAACATTTGTTGTAGTCTTTGTTTCCAGTCTATTTTAGCCAACTTCACCCTCATCCTATTGTAGTCTCCCTTGTTTAAGTACAAGACCCCGATACTGGATTTTATCTTCACACTCTCCATCTGTACTCTAAGTTCAACTTCATCCAACTGTGATCACACCTTCCAAGAGGATCCCCAACTATGAGGTCATTTATTATTCCTTTCTCGTCACACATGACCAGATCTGGGATAACTTGCTCCCTCGTCAGTTCCATTACATACTGTTTAAAAAAAAACTATCGTGGATAAAGTAAACAATCTCCTCCTCAAAACTATCCTGACCGAGCTAGTTCGACCAATCGACATTAAAATCCCCCATGACAATTGCCATACCATTTTTACATACATCAGTTACTTCTTTGTTTATTGTCAGCCCCAATGTGATGCTATTATTCGGTTGCTTCTCAAATGTCAGTGAATTTTCTTCTTAGAATTTCTAATCTTATTCTCCATAGATCCTATGTCATTTCGCAGCATCGCCCTGATGTTGTCCTTGAATATCACAACGGCACCATCTACCGTATCTTCCTGCCTGTCATTCTGAATAGTCTGATACCCCTGGATATTTAAATACGTGTCATGACGATCATGTAAACATCTTCGTATTGGCTACTAAATCATATACATTTGCGATCATTTGAGTCATTAACTCATTGAGATCGTTATGAACACTATAAGCATTCAGGCAAAGTGCCTTCACGGCAGTTTTCGTACCCTCATGGTTTTCAATATTTCTACTAATATCTCATGAGTTATCCTTTTAACTTCTTTCAAAGACTGCCTTGCAGTTATACTTTCTTGCACAGATATTAACCTGCTGCTTACCTGTATATTTATGTTCAAATATCCTGTCATTTTCTACTTTGCTTCCCCCTACCCCCACTATCCTTTTTACTAGAACACTGGTTCCATGTCAGTTCAGATGGATACAGTTCCATCGTTACAGATCCCTCCTCTTGGAAAACTGATACCAATGCCCAACGAAATGGAACCCCTTTCACTCATCGCTCCCTTCGCCACGTGTTTGCTTCTCTAATTTTCTAATCCCTCAGGCAATTTGCACGTTGCTCTGGCATAACACAGAGATTGTTACCCTTGAGGACCTGTTCCTTAATTTCGTTGCTAGTTCTTAATAATTCCCAGGCGGGTTCTCATTCCTAGCCTTGCCTGTGTTGCTTGTCCCAACATAGATGTCATCAACTGGATCTTCCTCCTCTCTCTCTCCAATATTCTTTCAAGCCAGTCATAGATCTCATGCACACTGGCACTGGGCAGGTAACACACCATACGGGACAGTCCATCTGCCTTGCAATGGATACTATTTACCCCCCTAATTATATAATCTCCTTTTATTTTCCATTGAATTCAAGAGGTGGGAGCACTTCTCTTTTTGCTACCCCTTCTTAAATTCTTTCAAAAAAAATGACAGAACAAATTATTAAATATATCATTTGTTTTACAGAAATCAAAGAGCTGCAAGCTGCTAATAAAAAATCAGGTATGAAACACACTTTAGATACAAACTTTTCCGGTGCTTCCATAATGCAACTGATTCTTTCAATTATATTTCTCAACGTTATTTATTTGTGACACTGTTATAACATTTCTCAGTTTTTACTTGAGAACAATTTATCAGTGACCCTAACACGTCGGGAGAGATTACAACGGGTATGATTATCCAGTCATGAAACCAAGTGTATACGCATACCGACGATTTAAAAAAATGCATTGTCTTTGACGAAATGCATTTCCCATTATGAGTGAGTCAACTACCTAATAATTTCAAATTGTTCAGTCCATGTTTTGAAATTCTGGATGTAATAGACTCACTTATGATGATGAATATGAAAACAGGACAAGTTTCATCTTCTTCATTCTGCATCTTTGTTCTGTAGTGCTTTGTCTTTACTTTATATATTTGAGAAACAAGAATAGCTCAGAGTGTCTGTTCCTTTCTGCGAGCATTAATGCAATTATTTTGCACATTTGCACTCAACAGAGGATAAAGTTACGGATTTGGAAGACGGTAAATGTTCTATGACTGTGTTATATGAAAAATGGCAAATTGAATATTTTGTTATATTCAAAACACTGCACTGTGGAGTTAATCAACATTAAGTGAATGTGCATGATTGTGTGTATGTTTGCGTGTGTGTGCGTGTGTTAAAGATTCATGGACCAAGATGTTTTTAATGCAATTTCTTTGCATTATCTACAATGTTAGCGCTCCAACATTTCCAATTCGTACTTTTCCTTATTTCACTATTTCACTACAATCGTGCAGGGGGAGAGGGGCGAGTGGGGGAGCGGTATTGGGCAGAGTTGGGGGGTGGGGGGTTGTGTTGGGTGTGGCAGGTAGGGGGACAGCGTTGGATGAGGGTGGGGCCAGTCGCTGGCGATAGTGGTGGGGAGGCGGTGTTGGACGGGGCGGAGGGCGGACGGTGGCAGTGTTTGTGGGGGGATTGTGTTGTACAGGGGTGTGGGCAGTGTTGGAATGGGTGGGGCCAGTAGCGGTAGTAATGGGTAGGGTGGGTGGGGGATTACGCGTGGAGTGCTCCTGCCTCGTCTCCTGAATGGGGAGCAGACTAAAAAATCTCAGAGCCCCAGAGGAAAGGCACTTAATCAATTAACTGAATATTCGATTATCCAAACGAAATAATGCCCGCCCATCTCGTTCGAATAATTGAGGTTCCTCTGTATATTTATCAGTTATAATGTTGTTTCAATAATTCTTGGCAAAGATCCTAAAACGAGATTCAAATTTTCATTAAAAAAATGTACATACAGAGGAAACTCAATTAACCAAATAACAATTATTTAAAAATTGGATTATCTGAAGGAGAACTTGTGGTCCCAACAGAAATATAACAACACAGTATGTCCAACACTGATTGTATCATTTGTTTAGAGTGATTAAAAGTGCTGCCGAGAACAGTCCTGGACTGATGGGCGTGCAGCTATTGCCTCTAACTCACTGACATCCCATCCTTTATCTCCCTCTCTACCCACACATTCTCTGGAGTTCCACAGGTGTATACCCTAACCCCACCCCCTTTCCCAGATAATCTCTCTAGCATTGTCCTGTGCAAGACAGAAGTGGAACCCGTCAAAAAGTTACAGTAAAGTGTTTTGTGTGCGTGTGTATACACACGCGCTATTTGGCCACTCACACCACAAAAGGCAGTGGCAGCAACCGCAGTCTTGTTGTTGGTGCCCAGTCTGGGTGCACTGGAGAGAGGGTGGGGTAGGACGGGGGTGGTGTGGGGGTGGCGGCGGACGGGGGTCATGCAGGGGGCGGTGTTGGGGCTAGAGGAAGGGTGGTGTTGGAGCAGACGGGAGCAGTGTTGGGAAAGGATGGGGTGGGTGGGGGGCAGTTTTTGGTGCGATCAGGGTGGGCGGTTTTGGGGGTTGGCGGGGTGGTGGAAGTGGAGGGATTCGGGGGAGGCGTTGGGATGGACGGGGGCGGATGGAGGCGGGGATCACGGTGTTGAGGGTAGACAGGGGGCGGTTTTGGGAGCTGATGGGGCGGGGGAGGGGGCGGGCGGTCTGGCTGGTGTGTGTTGGATGGGGTTTTGAGGTCGAATGGGCGCGGGCTTGGACTTGGTTTGGGGAGCGTGCAGGGGTTCGATCCTGGACGCGGTTTGTGGCAGGCCGGAGGGGGGCAGTGTTGGATGGTGTTTGGGAGTGGGTAGGGGGTGAGCTTGGACGGGGTTTGGGGAGTGGGCGGGGGCCAGTACTGGACGGGGTTTGGGGCAGGGCCAGGAGGTGATGTTGGATGGGGTTTCATGTGGGTAGGGGGCAGGCTAGGGGCGGTGTTGGACGGGGCTTTAGGGGCGAGGGGGTTTGATGGGGTTTCGTGAGCGGGGGCCTTGTTGGACGTGGTTTGTGGGCGGGTTGGTAGCGGGTTTGTAAGGCGTATGGGGTGCTGGCGGGGGGCGATATTGGACCAGGTTTAGGGGCGGGCGAGAGGCAATGTTGGACTGGATTTTGGGGTGAGTGGGGGCAGTATTAGACGGGGTTTGTAGGGGCGGTCGGGGTGCGGTGTTATAAAGAGTTTGAGGGTGGGTGGAGGCGGTGTTGGACGGGTTTTGGGGCGGGTGGAGGTGGTGTTCGACTGGTTTGGGGGTCGGACGGGGGGCGATGTTAGATAGTGCTGGGTTGACAGGCAGGGGGCTGGCATGGGGGGTGTTGGACGTTGTTTGGGGGCTGGTAGGGGACAATTTTGGACAGGGTTGGGGGCGGGCGAGGGCCCACATGGGCTGTGCTGCTTCTCATTTTCTCAACAGGGCGCAGACTTAATAGAAGACTCTGAGACCCAGAGGAAATTCATTGAATCAATTAACAGAATAATCACTTATCCAAAAGAAACTTTGCTCGCCCACCTCGTTCGAATAATCAAGGTTCCCCTGTACTGTAGAATGCTGCACAGTTTTCCTTCTTTTGCAGTTTGGCGCAAGAGGTATTTGCAATTTTTCTTCTAAATTGGTTCTAATGACTGAATGCATGATGTTTGTGTGCAAATTGGGCGTTTGCCTGGGGAGCACCATATAAATTACCTCCAAACATCAGACAACAATAAAAGATAGCACTTTGAATGCAACGTCTGGAAATCTCAGTAATCCATAAAGTATTAACAAACAGATTATCATTGATACATTAAAGAAGCTGAATCTCAATGAACTTGAAAAATTCGAAGGAAAACGGCTTCTGTCCAATATAGCAATGAAGTTAGAAGGTAACCAATTCAACCTGGTGCCAAATTAAAAAGTTTGGACACAGAAAAATAGTAAGAAATTCCATTTGCTTTATAGCTGTGATGATAAAAATGAGGCGATTAAAAATGTGTATTAATATTCATAACTCATTTTGAGAACAAAATTACAATACACAAAGAAAAAGTATGGTCCTATTACTTGGAAGCAAATAAATAAAATATTCCCAGGCCTCAAAGATAATAATGGAAAAAGGAAATCATAATTATTGGCGGCAAATATTTCCAGTTAATTCTTAATGTGAATTCATAAATATGTCTCCACTTCCAGATTTGAAAAATCTGAAAAAAAAGTGTGCAGAATCAGGTAAGAAAATGTCTTCAATTGTAGCTCACAATTTCACATACAACGTAAGAAATCGATGCTAATTGGATTTGTAAACTTGCTCACTATACATGAAAACATAGCTGATCTGTTTTTTTTTTGACTAAATTGTGCCTCTCCCCTCCTGCTGCAATTTTTGACATCATGCTTAGTTTAGAAATCTGCATAAAGAAGGCTTCAAAATGTGAAAGACAAAACGTCTACCGTTTCTGGCTTAAAGCCATTTAATAAGTATCGAAAAAGTGAGCGAAGAAGTTCTCAATCATCTGCAACTTTAATGGTATAACCCTTATTTCGAACATATGTTTTCATTTGTATATTAGTAAACAATGAAAAATATCCACTCAGCAACTTCCATTTCAAGGCTATAATAATCGTACCTGTGTCAAATAATCACCTCTCATTCCTCTGAATTCCATCAACTGTCACATGTACTGTTCATATCACTAATCTCCAAACCAAGGGAAGTCTCTGAAGTATATACGCAGAAATTCCCTGGATGAATCCATGTTTTACCAAAGACAAAACTTAATATAATTGTACAACATATCCAGTTGTGAGTTCGCAACTCCTTGAAAAATGTAAGCAACCCTTGCCCAGTTTTATGCTTCATCCCCAATTCAATTCTGCCAACACACCAACTATCTTCATCATGACATTCTGCAGCTGCACCCATACATTTTCGTGATTATGCACAAGGAAATTCATTTCACATTACAAATCCGTTTAATTCAACCTCTCACAAATTGTGTAAAATCGACTACAATACATTCTGATGAGCAGAATTACAAATATTTAAGATTGCCTGAAACAGTAAATAAAAAATAAGTCTGTCATTGAAGTGCAACCTCTTACAATTCATTATTTTCAGTTTCATGTTCAAAACAATGAATCTACTTAACTCATTGGTCTGTTCAATCTTCAGCCAGTTGTGGGAAGTTTTATACAGCTGAAAGTATAATTCCTAATCAGAATAATCCTCTGCTCAGACCAAAATATTTAATTATATTAGGACTGCTTTCACCCGAAGACGTCTTTTCCATTAAATAGTTGATTAATGTGTTCTCATTGCCTCTTATTATATTTGCAGAAGCCTGCCCCCTTGCCGCCTTGAGCACATCAACGAAAACTGCAAAAGTTGTCTGATGGTATTTTTCAGGTGGCATTTGCTAATCTTCCTCTATCAAGCTGTCTGAATTTGCTTGTTTTTGTAGCTATCACACTGATACAGATCTCACAAATTTATTCCAATCACTACTTCCATCGTGATCGAAGTCTTGGGACTTAGGCTATGTTCTTTTTCCAGTAGCTTTTCCTGGGGCGTTTTCGGACCAGGTCCAGTTCCTCCGCCTCTGCTTTGGATGCTGGCAGGACTAATTAGATTGTAGTCCACCTCTTGCACCCAGAACACCTGAGAAGAAATTTGTCTTCTTCACGCAAGGCTGTGTCATTTGCTGTGCCCATCTCATTCTCAGAAGTGTGTTCGACCAAGACAGAGACTGAGAACCTTCAGGTTCTGAAAGGCTTGCTGGAAATTCTGAGGGCCCGGGTATATTTTTCTCCTTCTCCATTTTAAGATTGCAACTTTCATGATTGTTCAGGACCACAATGTTGTACATCAAGGGACATGAACTCGTTTCCAGGCAAGGACATTCCTGTGGGTTTTCGGCTGAAGTAAACAGTTTTACTGACACGAAACCTGTGTCCAGAATCAGAGTTCCTCAAGGAATTTCACACTCACTCCCAGGCCTGCGAAGATCAGGTTTAAACTGGTTCAGATTCCTCTTCCCACTTTCACGTTTGCTGGAACTGCGCTTGTGGACGATTTGGTCTGTTCTTTCCACCAGAGCATTGGACAATGGATCGCATGGAGTTGTCCTAACATGCTGAATGCTATTTGTCAACTCGAATTCCCTGCTGATAAGAGTAAGTGGTGGAGGTTGGTATAATTGCAACATTTAGATTGCATCTGGTTAGGTTTATGAATATG
Source organism: Chiloscyllium plagiosum (assembly GCF_037043375.1). NCBI lineage: Eukaryota > Metazoa > Chordata > Chondrichthyes > Orectolobiformes > Hemiscylliidae > Chiloscyllium > Chiloscyllium plagiosum. The sequence continues at coordinate 26,728,744 of NW_028270173.1, forward strand.
AACGGGTGGAAGGGTATAGGCAAAATGTGGGCAAATATAACTGCATCAACTTAAGATACCTGGTTGATATGGACGACTTAGCCAGAAGGGTCTGTTTCTATGTCGTACATCTCTGTGACTCTCTGGTAAACGATGCACATTGTTTTTGAACAAGGTGTCCAGGGGTCCATGATTTCTATGTAATACTTGCAACTTTTCAATCGGCGTTCCCGTGTTAAATGAATAAATTCTGTGTACATCCAACGACTTCAAAGGAGCATCCACAATGAAATATTGAAGATTACCATAGTAAATGTGTACGCAAGTCGAGGATTTTCCCAGCAATGCCCACGAATGCAGGATAGTTGCTGGGCGTAACTTTAGCCCGTATTGGCACTCTGGGCACTGGCCAAGCAACATAGCTATAACGGCATGCAATCCAGATCACCAAAAACACTTCTCAACAACATCTTCATTTAAAAACCTCTGGATGGCCATGGTAGAGTTCAGCCATTTTCTGGCAGTGACCTTTGCTTGGTAGCATCATTCTTGCTGCCCACAATAATATGCCATTCTCTATAGTGATCTGATCTTGCGGGATCCAGAAAAGTTACAATCCTGCTTGTGATGACCCTTTTGTTTTTTCCATCACCACGGCACTTTTCGTTTTGTCAAAACGATCTTTTTGTGACTAAAGTCTGATATTGTCAGTGATAGCTTTAAGGGTGCCAAGAAAGTTTAAAACCAGAACGAACTCGTTTTGTGGCAGCACCTCCACAGGTGCATCTACCACTGAGAGGTGTCTCAAGGCACTGCAGTTGCCACTTGGCTTTGCAAATAATGTTCCAAACTGGAATAATTAGTACTCACAAAAAATCACAACGCTGAAATCGACTTGAGGCTATGGGTGGCACTGCCCTGTGCTCTTTAGGTAGCCCTGCCACGTGATTTAGTCCATTAGTATTAAATATTTATGCCCATAAAAGTATTGGTGGAACTTTCTCCCACCAAATATGACCACCAACCTTTCCTCTTTTTGCAGGTGTTCTTGCGTTTGGCATCGGCCAAAGACCTGGAAGGATATTTTATCGGTTATTGATGTCCGTTGGGCCATTAGTGGACCAACACTAACCTAATATCAAATGGGAAGGCATTACGTATCAGCATTTCATTTCGTTTGAGATTGTAGTGTACCAACATCTAGATGGCAATGACTGCTTCTTCTCTTCACTGAAGCCTGCATCTTGCCACTAAAAATGACCATTTTTTCAAGAACAGATTTAAGGCTGCCAAGATTTAACCCAGGTTATGCACGACTTTCCCGTAATAATTCACCAACCCAAGGAAAGACCTAATATCCCGTGCAAATGTAGGAGCTGGGGCACCTTTGATCGACATCAGTTTATCTACCATCGGGTGTAACCAGATCTTGTCGACTGTGTAGCCAAAGTAGGGCACTTGCGGCCGCTGGAACACACATTTTTTCCCTCCTAATGTGTACAGCCACCTAGGACAATCGTTTAAACACTATGCCCAAATTTTCCCACTGGTCTTTATTTGTCTTCCTGGTTATTGACATGTCATTCAGATCAATGGAGATCTGGGGTAGACCTGGTTAAATGTTTTCCATCTTCTGTTGAAAAATATGGCGCAGCCTGAAAGCACCCCGAATGGCACTCTTGTATATCAGTACAAAAAACACAGATATTAATTGTTGCATAATTTTGGGGCGCCTCATCTTGTAACAACTATAAGTAGACATGGCTCATCTCCAGCTTCATGAAAGAGAGCTACCCCACTAGATTCCCATACAAGTTCTCTATTCGAGTGATTCAGTATTTACCTAGTTGTGATAAACATTTTGCTCTTTGCCTAAAGTCCCTTAAAAGGCGCAGTGATCTGTCAGACTTCACAATTGGTGCAACCAGTGTTGACCATTCTGCACACTGTACAAGTTTGGCGATTCATTTGCTTTCTAAGCTCCTCATTTTTGCCTTAACGAAAGGCAAATAGCGTTGGATGAAACTTGTAGAAGGATGTCATTACTTCCTTGTCAACATATAGCTCCTTTGACAGTATTTAGACGTTCCTGAAAAATATTGGGGCATTTAATTGGGAATTCAGTCAAGCAGTGGTTTACTAACCGAAAAACGTCGAATCACTCAAGATGAATTTTTCTCAACCAATTCTATCCTATTAGGCTTAGGATGCAGTCTTTACTATAATGATTGGTAACTGCATCAACTGCTTCTCAGACGTAACGAACCGAGGTTCGACAATTAACCTGTAGTGGTTCCCCAGTATAGGATCATATTCTAGCTGAGATCTTACACAAGCTGAAGGTTAGGAGTCCAAAGCGAATTTTGGTAAAGAGAGGTCCTCAATCACTAATGTAGCCGCGCTGATTTTGACTTCCATTTGAACAGGGTGATGATTTAACTTGACATTTATATTGATTGTTTTTGATTTAAATGTTGCTGAGCAATTTGTTGATGGACTTTACCGGATATGCATTCACCTGGATAATATTGTGTTAAGTTATTTCACTCAATTCAGCCTAGTGGGACTGTTTTGCTCATTTGAGTTTGCATACCAGGAACAATTGTAATGGCTTATGAGCTGGGATCCACGAGATAATTTTAATCGTTTAGCTGAGTTTTGCTTTATTTTGGGCATTTGCTGCGTGCTGACGCAGAATCTCTCTGTTCAATATATATTTTGAGCGTTTCTATGCAACTGCCTAAGGTCAGTCAGTCTGGCAAAGGTGACCAAGTCCGTCGGAATGTACTGTAACTCTTAGTCAACTCTTGCCTCTTTTTCTAATGATAAAACCAGTCGTCGTGCCTACTTGAACTCCAGTTGGGCTTCAGCTGGGAGACACTTTAGAATGGTCACAACATTAATCGCAAATACTAAACGGTCCATCAGCATCTCGTTTAAGGTAAACCCAAAATCATATGCTTCTGCCAGTTATATTAGCCTGATTAAAAATCCCGATGCCAATTGCCTTGGCAATTAAAACTGACAGTGCCACAGAATGAGAAGGGGCTAAATGTTAGTTTTCAAACCAATTAGTTCCTGCGTCCCACTGACTGAGACAAACAATTTTAAAGCATTACGCGACTCTCAGTGAATGGGTTTCTCCTCAAATGAATCATTAACGACTTATTCTGTGTCGTTTGCTCCCTCAAAGCAATGGAAACGTACTTGCTGCACTAACTCTACCGATTTCTTCAATAATTTTCTGTATTTAAATTAAATCACCTCTTATCCAAGAAATCACACGTTTTTACTTGTTTTGTAAAACCATCCATTGATCCTAAGAAGTAGTTTACTGAATATCTGCTACAAAACATTGTAGTAAGTGACTTTTCATTAGATATAGAACAAAACTGGACCCAATCCTACACACACTGTTTTCGTCAGAATGGTTATAATTTGATTAATATAACTTGTCTCATATATTCAGCTCATCTTGCAATAAATCTCAACGTAAAAATCCACCTCCTCAATTCATTGATTAACACGGTTTGAAATTTCCTTAAATCATGGAAAATCTGTTGCCTATTTGAATGCCAGCATTTGTCACCCTTTCACTTTTTAGGAACAATTCTGTGTTTTATGTTCTCCTCTTAAAATAGGTCGTCACATATTTCTCTGCATTGTATTCTTTTGGTCAAATTGGGCTCATTTATTTGGAATGTAAATTTCCCATAATACTATTTGCATCCTTCACACAATTCATGCTATACTCCAGTTTTTATTACTTTAAAGTTTGTAATATTATGTTTCATTCCCACATTAAAAGGAAGTCTCTCTTTTAGTCAGTTTAGTGCAACACATTTGTCTTTTCTGTCTCTGCGATATGTCATTTTGTAAAAATATACACTTTTCTTCAAAGTGCTCATCACTACTTAACTACACTATTTCCTTTTAAACATTTTTGTTGTTATTTGCAGTCCAATGGTAACTAAGAATTTATTAAATCCTTTGGTGTTCTTTTCATTTTATTTGTGGAGATTATTATGAGATAATTTTTTCCTGGACGCAAGCGGTGTGCAGCATTCCCAATTTGGTTATTTCTTTGAATACGTCCCTGTAAGAATATTTATAAATCCACCACCATTGCAATATAATGGACTTAATGTGAATTATGCCATGGGTTGTTGTTTGATTAATTAATCAGACAAGCTGACATAAACTAAAGTGAGGCATTTGGACTCCAGGCTCACTTTGCCAATTTGATTTTACAGATCTATATAATGCTGAATGTAATCTTTCTACACTTGATTATATTATTGATTTTTATATAATACCGAGCAACTAATGAGTGGAGGATTGGGGTGGCGATTCAATCTAACAAGCAGTTGCTTCTGCCTCTGCTTTCATTTAATTTTCCCACAATGATTTTCCAAGACTACATCTTTGTTCTTTGCTGTCTTGATAATATTCTGATGACGTTCTGTAACAATGAAGCAGAGTGCAAACATGCGTTAATCTTTTCTGTATGACGTGGATCAACTTAACATTTGTTAGATCTTTTCATGTAATTGTGAATAATAATTATTAACAGAAAATATTAGTGGCAATGTCTAAAGCAGATAGTTGAGCGTAGAGATTAATATCAGTTCTATTTACTTGCACAAAATTGCATTTAAAATGTTGGAAATGAGTCAGAAGGTCATTAAAATTAATTGAGATGTTTGTGGATAATAGATGATGCCACAGTTTTTATGTTTAAAATTGTGTTTTTTTCATGTAATTTGTTTCATGCAGAGGCTGAAAGTGAAGCAGGTAAATATTTAACTGAAGCATAATGTACATACACATAATATTGGAACTACTGGAGAATCTATCACATTTGATTTTCCATGCAGACATTGAAAAGGCATTAGTTCTCTGCTATGTTCTACGAAATTAATAATGGATAATTTGAAATGCACAAGATGCAATTATCTTATTTCAGTTTATTTCCTTTTATTGAACTGTTCACTGATGTTTCTCATGTAGGTTCTTCTTATTTATCACGTTTTGTTAACTTTTTCTTCTTAGTTGCTATTCACTTTTCGAGATGCACTACTTTAAAATCTGCAGGGGAGAATGTTTCATTTTGTAATGAAGATTTTTTTTATATCCCCCAAGTGGAGGATCCAAGATCTTGTAGGGACTCATATTTTGTAACAGTCTCTTAACCATTTACACATGACTGGCCTGTGTTTCGTTTCCATAATGTAAAGCAGACCCAATTGTGAGCAGTGAATATAGTACACTAGACTGAGTGAAATTGAGGTTAATCTCGGCAACAACTGTAAGATATGTATGGAGGTTTGGATTTTTGTGGAGAGAGAAAGTAATCAGACAGGTGATGCATCTTCTGCAATTTCATGGGATGATACCATAGTTGTGTGGTTTGGGAAGGAAGGTGGAGTAGACTGAGGTGTCCGAGAGGAAATGGTCTCTACACAAGTCTGAGAAAGCAGGGGAGTGTAGATTGGTTATGCTAAATTGCCGCATAGTATCCAGGGATGTGTTGTTAAAATCTGTTAGTTTGGCAAATAAAGTGTTGGGTGAAGTATCTGTGTGTGATGCTCTTTGGAGGGTCGGTGTGGACCAGTTGGGCCTAATACCCTGCTTCCATACTGTAGGGATTCTACAAAGATTGTCATGATTTAGTGGTGCCCGTGTTGGACTGTGCAGTAGAGTTTAAAAAAAAAACGTTCATTATAATTGAAGAAAACTAAGCTAGATGATAAAGAAAAAGAAAGAGACAGAGAAAGAAAGAGAGAAAGAAAGTCAGAAGAGAGAGAGAGAGAAGAAAGACAGAAAAAGGAAAAAGAAAGAGAGCGAAGATAGTTAGCTTACCAAAGAGCGAGAGATGAAAAGGAGAGAGAAAGAGCGGGAAAAGAAATAGAAGAGAGAATTGAACTTTGGAAGTTGTGACTGAGTCAGGAAAGTCAAGTTAGCAGAATGGAGATGAAAAGAAAAGGCAGTGATATATACAATTATGTTAAAAGACTGCGAGATTTTGATGAGAATGATCTCGAAGTTTTCTTTATTTCATTTGAAAAATTGGTCGGACAGATGGAGTGATCAGAGGACTTCTGGGTAATACTAGTTCAGATGAAGCTGGTAGGCAGAGCTAGTGAGTTTTTTGCAGCACTGTCAGATTCCGGTCAAGAGATTATGAAAATGTAAAACAGACTATTTTGAGTGCTTATGAATTGGTACCAGAAGCGTATCGACAGCGGTTCAGCAACATAAAGAAGGACCAGGTCAGACTACGTTGAGTTTGAAAAAATTAAATACAGTAATTTGGATAGATGAGTCCGGGACTTAAACATAGATAAGACCGATGACGGACTGCAACCATTCGGCACAGCCACTTTGGCGCGAGTGTTTCAGCGCGGCCTGTTTGGCCGCAGACCCGTTTAGCCGCAAAGCTGTTTCAGCGCATCTCATATTGATTTCAGGATTAATGAAAGCAGTAAAAATAAAAGTTGATTCCTTTTCAGGCTTAGTTAAAAACATTAATGAAAGCAATAAAAATAAAAGTAATGTTTTTCCTCTTTAGTAAAAAGGTTAAAGATAAAAAAAAGAAACTTGTTAACTAAGTCTGAAATCAATATGAGATGCGCCGAGACCGTTTTTTTACTGCTTTCATTAATGTTGTTAACTAATCCTGAAATCAATATGAGCTGCGCCGAAACAAGCTCTGCGGCTAAACGGGTCTGCGGCAAAACGGCCTGAGCTGAACCAGCAGCGCCAAAGTGGCTGCGTCGAATGGTCCTACACCCAACCCATGAGGCTCTAAGGCAGGTTATTCTGCTGGAGAAGTTGAAAAACTCACTACTACAGATGATACGAATTCATAGGGATGAACAAAAGTTCAAAAAATGAGGAAAGCAGCAGAGATGGCTGATGAATATGCATTGGTGCATAAGGCAAAGTTTAGCTTTTGACTAAAATTTGATCCTGTGAGGAATAGAAATTCGTTGAAAGGGAGATCCTATACTACAAAACAAAGAGCAGAACACATTGGTAATTGTTTGCCACAGGTTAAAAAAGAAGCCAATAACGTGTAAAGGAGGTGAAAGGCCTCCAGTGTTTCCACTGTGATAAAGTAGAACTTGTAAAGTCACAGCGCTGGTCATTAAAGAAAGGCACTGTTGGAAAAGCTGTGGTAAAAGAAGCTAATCAAGTGGCATTAGTGAAGGTAGTAAGCAAAACCTCAAGAAACGTCGTGGAGTTGCAGGAGAATGCATAGTCTAGGCGGAGGCTAGGTATGGAGTTTATGCCTGATCTCTTAGAATTCGCCTCTGTGGGTAAAACTTGCTCAGAAAGAACAGAGTGAGAAGGGAAAGAAGTTATAATTTTCAGAGATACGGGATTTAACCAATCTCTAACAGGAAGAGATCGATGGTTTTGCAGTCTTTCTGACCTGTTATTCAAGAGAATGGTAATTTGTGCAATAGATGGACAAACACTGAGTGTGCCCCTATATAAGATCAAGTTGGAGTGCCAAATCAAGACTTGGAGAGTGATTGACAGAGTGTTAGCACCAGGAAAGCAATTTGCTCTTGGGAACGATTTAACAGGATCCTAAGTGAGAGTGACACCGTTTATGTTGAGAAGCCAAAGGAAGACCAGGAAACTGAGGAGTAAAATAAAAGCCTTTAATTTTTCCAGATTGTGTCATAACAAGCTCCCACAATCGTAACTCACAGCACGAATCAAAAACTAAAGAGAAAGATGAAGAAATTAAGGATCAGTTAGTGCACACTCTGTTTGACATAATCGTGGAGGAAAAACCTGAACAGACAGTGGGTCAGGCAGAAGTGTTTAGTCCTGAAAGGCGAATGGACATGGAACAGAAATTCGAGACAATAAAAGATATGCATATTGATGCATACTTAGAAAAGGAGTCAGAGAATATTCCTGAAGGATATTTTCTGAAAGGTAGAATCCTAAGTCTAAAACGGAGACCACAGCAGCTTAGTGCGGAGGAGAAAGGGGAGGAAGTGCGCCAGATTGTGTTGCCAGTAGCATACAGACAGGAAGTGTGTCAGGTTGCACATGAATTGCCTGAAGGCGGTAACCAAGGTGTAAGGGAAACTAAAACTAAGGTATAAAAACATGTGTATTGACCTGGAATGCACAAGGATGTGGTTAACATTTGTCATGCATGTCCTGCATGCCAAACTTTAGGTAAGTCACAGGCAGTAATAAAACCAGCACCATTGTTCTTAATTCTCGCATTTAAAAAAAACGTGTGTTATGATTGGTTGTCCCTTCCCTAAAACTAAAAGTGGGATACAGTGCTTCCTAAACATAATGGATATGTCCAGCAGATTCTCAGAGGCAATTTCATTACGCTGTATTAAGGCAAAAAAGGTGGTTGAGGAGTTCATAGCTATCTTCACGCAGTATGGTCTAGCCAGCGAGATTTAGTCAGACAAAGGGTTTAATTTTAATGCTAGGCTGTTTAAGGAATTCATGGATAGCCTACGCATACAGCACTTTAAATCAAGTGATTATCGTCCTGACCCCCAGGAATCTTTGGAAAAATGGCATCAGACCGTACTGTCTGGACTACCCAAATGATTGGGATAAGCGTATCACACTTGTATTATTTGCCATTAGAGAAGCCCCAAACGAATCTATTAGGTCTACTCCCGCAGAGGTAAAATTCGGACATGAAGTGAGAGGGCCCTAAAATTAATTGAAGAAAAATTAACAGGACTGAAGACCGAGATCACAACCTTGGATTATGTATCAAGGGTGATGGAGAGGTCACATCAGGTAGATGAGTTAGCTAAAAAGTTCATGAAGCGGACACAGCATAGAATGAAGCAGGTGGCAGATAAAAACTCTGAAATCCTGGCGTTTTCCTGGGGGGATGAAGAATTCGTATTGCTATCAGTGGTCGGAGATCCCATCAAAGCCAGATTTCGTGGTCCCCATCTAATTGAGAAAAAAGATAAGTCAGGTAAAGTATCTGGTTAAAATTCGGGACAGAGAGAGAAAAAACAAAACACTGTATCGGGTTTGCCATGTCAATATGTTGAAACCTTATTATAATAGAGGGAAGGAACTGGAGAAACATTTTTTAGTTACTACCCCTCAGAGTGAGTAATCAAATTCAGATGTCTTGGAATTTGATGTGCCTCAAATTACGTTAAACAATGAGGAAGTTCTTGAGGAGCAAGATAGGTTAGTGAGCTATGCGTCTCAGAAGCAAAGCATGCTGTTGAAAGATTTGTTGCAATAGTATGAGGATGTATGCAGGAATAAGATGGAGAGGACTAATGTTATTGTATATGAAGAAAAGAATCGAATGCTGTACTGATAAAACAACACCCCTCAAGGTCATGGATAGCCTACGCATACCGCACTTTAAATCAAGTGCCTATCGTCTTCCAGTCTTAATCCTTTCAAAGCGACACTGGTCCAGGAGGAAGTGGATGCGATACTCAACAAAGATATCATCGAACCGAGTCAGAGTGAGTGGAGTTCATCGATCAAATTTGTTCGAAAACCTGATGGCACTCAATGATTTTGTATGGAGTATCGGAAGGTCAACACTGTAACAAAATCAGACTCATACCCAATACCAAGATTGGAGGACTGTTTGGAGAAATTTGGACATGCCAATTCTATCCCAAATTTGGACTTACTGCGTGGTTATTGGCAGGTACCTTGATCAGAGAAGTGAAAGAAATTCCTGCATTTATAACCCCAAATGGGCTATATCAAGTCAAACTGAAGCCTTTTGGAATGATGAGCGCACCAGCAACATCCCAAAGACTCATGAAAAGAGTTGTGGCTGGGTTAACAAACTGCACAGTCAAACTAGATGAGGTAGTGATTTTTACTGAGTCAAGTGAAGATCACATGGTACAGTTGGTAGAGCTGTTTGAACGGTTAAGAGAAACAAAACTGGTAATAAAGTCAAATAAAGCAGAATTCACGAAAGCAGAGGTGACGGTCATGGGAGGTAACATCGGTCATGGAAGGTTGACCCCAAGGCTCACCTGACCACAATCACCTGATGAATAAGCGGCGCTCCGAAAGCTAGTGTGCTTCCAATTAAACCTGTTCGACTATAACCTGGTATTGCGTGATTTTAAACTTTGTACACCCCAGTCCAACACTGACATCTCCAAATCATACATTAATATGAACTTAGATTAATGACATAGGTATTTCATTGGAATGAGGTTAATAATTAGAAAACAAATCTTTTCATTACGATGGTTCATTTTTTCTTCAGGGGGAGGTGTTATGAAGGTTAAGGCTAACTACTGTCCTTTAAGAGAGAATGAAAGCTGTTTTTCACTGAGAGCTTGCAAGCACCTATCATGTGTCTGACTAGCAGTCTCAGAGTATACTGGAGATTTGATAATACGTAGCATTTGGCTATGAAACACATACCTGAGTTTTGTTTGCTATTTTAGAATAGTTCGGATTGAGCCAACCAATTGAATGTATTGGTTTGCCGACGTCGACCCAATGAGATGATCCGATGTTAGAGGTATAAAGGAGCAGACAGTTTGATAGTCGCAGAGAGAGTGACCAACTGCCATCGCCAGTGTAACTGCCAGCAACAACACTTTCTATTAAAGGAACTTTTTTTTTTACATGAAACATCTTTGCAGCAAAAGACCGAACATGCCCCAGGAAGATCTGCAGCCAGAGGAAGACAGACATCGATGACAACAGACACTGTGTGGTCTTGAAATTATGTTGATGCAATTTTGCTACCAGTTTTTAAAATCAGAATAATTTATTAATACAGAGTTGGAGGCAGATAATAATTTGTTAAGAGAAAGGGTGATTAGATTTGTAAACAGTTGTTGTTTACTGTTCATAAGACCATAAGACATAGGAGTGGAAGTAAGGTCATTCGGCCTATCGAGCCCACTCTGCCATTCAATCATGGCTGATGGGCATTTCAACTCCACTTACCCGCACTCTCCCCATAGCCCTTAATTCCTTGTGACATCAAGAATTTAACAATATCTGCCTTGAAAACATTTAGCGTCCTGGCCTCCACTGCACTCTGCGGCAATGAATTCCACAGGCCCACCACTCTCTGGCTGAAGAAATGTCTCCGCATTTCTGTTCTGAATTTATCCCCTCTAATTCTAAGGCTGTGTCCACGGGTCCTAGTCTCCTCACCTAATGGAAACAATTTCCTAGCGTCCACCATTTCCAAGCCATGTATTATCTTGTAAGTTTCTATTAGATCTCCCTTTAATCTTCTAAACTCCAATGAATACAATCCTAGGATCCTCAGCCATTCCTCGTATGTTAGACCTACCATTCCAGGGCTCATCCGTGTGAATCTCCGCTGGACACGCTCCAGTGCCAGTATCTCCTTCCTGAGGTGTGGGGACCAAAACTGGACACAGTACTCCAAATGGGGCCGAACCAGAGCTTTATAAAGTCTCAGTAGCACAATGGTGCTTTTATATTCTTACCCTCTAGAGTTAAAGAATAAATTGATAGCTTTTCTTCTTTAAATAATTGACTTTGGGAGTTGTCAGTCACTCATTCTTTCACAGATTATGAGGCGAGGTGAACTTTTCTGTGTGTTAATTTAATGAGGAGAAGTATTCACCACTGTGTCATAATATGAGGGGAAAAAATAAGATCAATATCAACAGACTGACTATGTGTGGAACCGTTGAAGAGGCTGCAATTATTAATGTATATTTTGCATCAGTAGTTACTTTGGGGAAGGATGTGGCAACAACAGAAAACATGGAGAAATAAATATAGATATATTTAATACAATCTGTATTACAGAGGAGGAGGCGTCAGATGTCTTAAATCGCACTAATTTGGATTAATCCCGAGATCTGATCAAATGTACCCCAGAATTGTGTGTGATGCCAAGGGAGACATTGCTGAGACCCATGTTGGGATATTTGTGTCATTGATAGCTATGGGTGAGGTATTGGAAGACTGGAAGGTGGTTAATGTTATGTTGTTCTTTAAGAAAGTTGGTAAGGAAAAGCCAACGAATTACAGAAAGGTACGCCTGGCATCAGTTGTGAGTAAGTTGTTGGAGGGGATTCAGAGGGACAGAACGTACATGTATTTGGAACTGAATGGCGTGATTAAGGATAGTCAACAAAGCCTTGTGCGTGCGAAATCGTTTCTCACTAACTTGATTGAGTTTGTTGAAGTCACAACGAAGATTGATGAAGGTAGACATTTTCGATATGGGTTTCAGCCAGGCTTTCGACAAGATTCTGTATAGATCACAGAACATTACAGACCAGTACAGGCCCTTCTTCGTTTGATGTTGTGCCGACGTGTGGAATCAATCTAAAGCTAATCTAAACTACAGTTTTCCAATATCATCCACAAGTTTATCCAATGAACATTTTAATGCCCTTAATGTTGTCGAGTCAACTACTATTGCAGGCAGGGCATTCAACGCCCTTACTACTCTCTAAACAAATAACCTACCTCTGACATCACTCCTCAATTGAATGTTAAGTCCACTTACGCTAGCTATCGCTATCTGAGGAAAAAGGCTCTCACTATCCACCCTATCTCATCCTCTGATCATCTTGCTTGCCTCCGTTAAGTCAATCTTATCGTTCTTCTCTCTAACAAAACAGCCTCAAATTCCTCATAAGTCCTTTCCTCAGTACCAGACAACATCCTGGTCAGTCTCCTCTGCACACTTTCCGATGCTTCCACATGCTTTCGAGAAGATGGCGACCAGAACAGTACGCAATACTTCAAATTCGGCTGCATTTGAGTTTTGTCCAGCTGCAACATGACCTCATGGCTCGAAAACCCAACCCGTCTCACAGTAAAAGCTAACACACCATACTCCTTCTTAATAAGCACATAATCCCGATGGGCAACTTGCAGGGATCTATGTACATGAACACCGATATCTCTCTGCTCATCAAAACTATCCATCATCTTACCATTCGCCCAGTTCTCTGTACTATTGTTACTCCTCCTGAAGTGCATCACATTAATCTCCATTTGCTGACTTTCAGCCCAGCTCTGAAGCTTATCCATGTCCCTTTGTAACCTGCAATATCCTTCCACAGTGTCCATAACTCCAACGACTTTTGTGTCATCTGAAAACTTACTAACCAATTCTTCTATGCCCTCATCCAAGGCATTTATAAAAGTGGCAAACAACACTAGCCCAAAAGCAGATCTTTGCGGTAAACAACTAGTAAGCAAACTCCAAATGAACATTTCCCATTTGTTACCAGTGTTTTTATAGCGAGCCAATTTCTGATCCAAACTGCTAAGTCACCTTCAATCCCATGTCTCCCTATTTTCAACAATAGCCTACAGTGGGGAACCTTATCAAACGCTTTACTGAAACCCATATACGCCACATCAACTGCTTTACCATCATCCACCTGTTTGGTCACCTTCTCAAAGAATTTAGTAAAGTTTGTGTGCCTCTCCTTCACAAAACCGTGGCGACTATCACTAATTAACTTATTCCTTTCTCGATGATTATAAATCCTACCTCTTATAATCCTTTCAAAACCTTTGCCCACAACCGTAGTAAGGCTCGCTGGTCTGTAATTACTGGGTTTGTCTTTACTCATCTTCTTGAACAAGGCGACATTTGCTATCGCCCAGATTTTTGGCACTATTCTTGTAGACAAAGACGACATAAAGATCAAAGCCAAAACCTGTGCAATCACCTCCCTAGCTTTCCAGACAATTCTAGGATAAATCCCATCCTGCCGAGGGGACTTATCCATTTTCACACTTTCCAGAATTGATAACACCTCCTCCTTCTGAGCCTCAGTCCCGTCCAGTCTCACAGCTTGGCAGTTTAGTACGCAAGTTACGATCAAAAGGATCCCATAGAGAGCTACACCTTTGGATACGAAACTAGCTTGACAGTTGGGAAAAGAGAGTAATGTTGGAGAGTTGTGCATTGGACCGGAGGCGGTTGACCAGTGGTGAGCGACAGGAATTGGTGTTGTGTTCATTGTTATTAGTAATTAATATAAAGCTGCTCGATGTGAAATTAGCTGGAATGTAGAATAAGTTTGCAGATAACGCCAATCTTTGTGGTGGTGGATTGTGTGGACGGCTTTCTCAGAGGACAATGGACCTTGATTAGATTGATTGATTGGGCTGAACATAGGAGATGGAGTTTATTTTCGATAAACTTGAGGTGTTGCAGTTTAGTAAGAAAACTGAGGGCGGGACTTAGATACTTAATGGTACGATCCTGGGTAGCGTTGTCTAACAAAGAGATCTTGGCGTGCAGGTTCACAGTTTTTTGAGGGTGGAATCTCAGGTAGACAAGGTAGTGAAGAAGATGTTTTTTACTCTTGCCTTTATTCGTCACTGCATCGAGTGTACTGGTGGGATGTCATGTTGCGGATGTACAGGTCTTTAGTTCAGCCAGTTTTGGAATAACGCCTCGACTTGAAATGATGAAGAAAGATTTACAAGGGTGCTGCCGGGATTACAGAGATTGAGCTATCCGGAAATGCTGAATAGGTTATGGTTATTTTCCAAAGAACGTTTGAGGTTGAGGGTCAACCTTACATATAAAATCATGACAGCAGAGATAAGGTCTTTTTCTCAGGGTAAGGGAGTCCAAATGCAGTGGGCGTATGTTTTAGGTGAGAGGGAAATGTCATAAAGGGACCAGAGGAGTAACCATTTAATGCTAAATGTGGTGAGTGTATGGAATGAGCTGCCAGACTAAGTGGTGAATACCTGGTACAATTGCAACATTTAAACGGCATCTGTATGGACATATGAATAAGAAGTGTTCAGAGGAATATACACTGCCAAATGGAATTCGGTTAATTTAAGATATTTGGTCGGCTTGGACAAGTTGGACGGAAGTGCCTGTATCTCCGCTGCAAACTCGATGACTGTCCAACGAGAAATTCTGCCTTGTGCACAGAATCACCAAGCTTTAATATTGTTTGATGATTAATCATACTGGTTGTGTGTTCTGTCCATTTCTATCACACTAATTATACTTAACTTCATTACTTCATTGCATCACCAATTCTGCCGTATGTTTTCTTTAACATTTAATATCCCCACGTAAACCAACTTCTGCTACTTGCTTTGATCTTATCATGGTTGTGCCAGCTAAAGATCACTTCAATACTGGTAGCAGCATAATTCAAGACATTATTTTAAAAAGGGACAGCTTCAATCTTCAATGAATCATTCAACCAGTGCTCTATCAATGTAAATCCTTTCTCGCACACCTCAACAGCACAAACTCACTAATCGTAAACTTGAGTCCAGACGGATTATCTTGCACTTCACAAATATTGTGATATATTTCCTATTTCTGGTTGCAGCCTACATTATACGCAGCACGCTCCCAAGCAATTCTGAACATATTTTGTTCAATATTGCTGATATACTATCTATTGTGAATTTTATTTTTATAGACTTCCTTTCAGTGCTTGAGAGGAAATCTGAGTGTTGATGTTTTATATGTCTGTATATATACACAGACACACAAACACACGCACGTACATATGTGTGTGTGTGTGTGTGTGTCAGGTATCTGCATTTTGTGATGCATTAAGCTGACGTGTTTAAGCTCAGCCCATGAAACATGACAAGCAAGAATGTGATAAATAGTTCCCTTGAACGGAAATGAATGATTTCTGATCAAATATTGCTCGCTTAAACGATGGTTCTTTTGGAAGATTAAACTTTGCTTTTCTTCCAGACATCAAAAAACTTAAAGCTGATTGCGCAAAAACAGGTAAGGGTATTTCATAAGTTGCATATTATACATTTAGCACCGGAAATGTCTAATCAATATTTGGGCGCATCTATTTATTTTGAAACAAGCTTTTGTGAATCAGACAGTGCACGACAATGTCATGTTTTCTGAAGAGTGGGGATTCTGCTCCTTTCACAAGGTTATGTTATTCTTAGCTTTTTTTCAGAGAGGTCATAAAAGACAGAGACGCTGAAATGTCTAAGTTTGAGGGTTGTAGAGACAATTTGATTAAAGCTAACAGATACTGCCTCAGGCAAAAGGCATTAAATAATATTAATAATAATAATTTTGTGATGGGAAGGGAGTGGCCAGTTCTTCAAGCTCAGCTTTTCTCTGGAGTTATTTAGTTTTTGGCAGTCTGGCTGTTCAATGAAAGCAGTCAAACAGGTTTTAACGCTGTTGAAACCAAAGGAGCAGGTCCATGCTGACACTGTCTCTCTCTAGCGTCTCTCTTTTCGGAAACTGTATTTGATTTTATCTTTTGTGCCAAGGGGTGATTATAGGGATTATCACACACATTTGGTACAGCACCATTAAGATGGGATGACCTGTTGGGCTTTCGGATAAGTTAATGTATTCAGTATTCTGTTCTCTTTATTTTGTATTTGGTTCAGTAATCTTGCAAATAAATTATGTTTTGATTAAAACTAAACCGTTTGGCCAACTGCATCCTTCGTGGATTATCAGCGTTATACCTGCTTGAAATAATTAACAAAGTTATGTTCTGGGCAATTTTTTGAAATGTTTTCAGATTGTCTGACCTGGTCCATAACAGATTGTGAGCTATTTGCGGAATTCGTTCCATAGTTCCAAATTGGGATTATCATTATGAGATTCGAAAGCATCCAGTGATAGTTCTAAGTGTCTTTTGTTCCCTGTGCTGAATTCGATTGGTTTATACATTGTTCGGGATAACAATAGCTCTTTCAGTCACCAAGAATTTTGTGGGGTAGAATAAGTGACCTTGGGTGTTTTGAGAAAGATGATTAAGGCTAAGCTGCTGGAATTAGTGGACCAGCTCGTGCTGAAACTGCCAAATTCCGTGTGCAGAGGAGATATAATTACAGCACAAGCTCATCATTTACATTTCATGGAAACAACACCAGAGTCTTCAGACATGACCAAAATTCCATTGAAAATGAAGCAGTTTGAGTTAGATAAAGACAAGGAAATAGCAACAGAAATGAATTAGTTAAAGTTATTATTGAAAACAGAGGAAAGAGAAGAAAAAACACGAAACTTTTTCACAGAATAAAAAATGAAAGAGAGTGAGAAGAGAGAGCAAAGAGAGAGAGAGTAAACAAGAGAGAGGAAAGGGTATAAGAGAGGGAGCTTGAATTTCAGGAATTGCCACTTAGACAGCAGTTCAAAAATTCACATTCTGAAGTAGTGAGAACTCGTGTGGAAGAGCAGAGAGTTATAACGGCAAGATTAGAGGCTGAAATATCTAATGATTATTTGGGAGAAATTGGGGAAAAGAGAAATCCTCTCATGTAAGGGGAAATTTATATCTCGATGAAGATCATAAGGATAATTTTTCACTAGTTAATGAGAAAATCCTTGAAGGGGAAACAGAAGGGAAATAGCTCTACTCTTTTCACCACAATAAAGCAGGTCAGATGAAATCACATTGTTGCTAGGTTAAGAAAACCACGAGGAAGCTGGAAGCTGAAAACAGGATAAGCCAGTGACTTTTGATGGATGGTAACAGTGGAGGCTAGAAAGCTGGACCAGAATGTAGAACCTGTTCGAGTTGGTTAAGGTGGAAGTGCCACATCTTCATAAAGCATATACCTGTGATTGCAAAGTTTATTCGCATAGGCCAGGAACAGCAGATAACATGTTGCAATTTTTGGAGCTACATGATTCTCCAAATCTGAGATGTTGGAAGATTAGGTGATATGTAATTCTGAAGGACTATTGACATAAACGTGGAAGGAACAATAAATCACTATGAGACAAGAAACACTCAATTATGTGGAGTGAGGTTTGAATGGCCCGTGAAGAGTGGAGAAGTCGTGGTCAGCGTACTGGACAAACTAGCTCCAACCGCGTTATAGCATTAAGATGGAAATTCAAAGCAATTGTATCAAAAGGCATACACTGAAAGGAATTCGAATGTATCTGAGAATGCTATAATCTTAAAACGGTATCTTAAAGAAGAAATGGAGACCATCACATATTCAGTCAGATGAGAAATTGACAGAAGTTCACCAAGTAATCTGCCAGTAGGTTTGTGAGAGTTGGTGTTGTGAGTCGCGCACGACATAACCCTAGGGGGGGCATTTAGGAGTGAGAAAAACGCAAGCTAAAACGCTAAACCAGTTTTACTGTTCTGAACAGGACAAGTATGTAATTGACTTCTGCCAGGCATACCATACATGTCAAGTACTTGGAAAACCACACACAATAATGAAAGCACAACTTTAAAACGTAGTCGTGCATTTGAGGAAACGTTTACAAGACTCACAATTGATTGTGTAAGATCCCTACCTCAAAAAAAAACAACAGCATTTAAAAGTATCACAGCATATAACAAAACAGGAGGTAAACAAGATGGCAAAAACTCGCAATTTTGCTATCGGCATTAAAGTGTAAGTGCTACTTCCAGTGATAGGTGAACCTTTAGAATCAAGGTTCAGTGGACCATATCGAGTCTAAAGGAACTTGAGTGAGGAGAATTATTTAATAACGACTACAGAAAGAAAAAAACTCACAGATTGTGTCATGTGAATGATCTCAAAAGGCATTTTGATAGGGAATGAAGTCCAAAGTAAACTTATTGTTGTTTACAAAACAAAATGAAGAACGAAGCTCAGAGGTTTCTGGATTGTACATTTCTCCAATTAAATTGTGCAATGAGGAAGTTATCGAAAATTGGTATGACTTATTGAGTTACCTTCAAGGCGAAAATTTAAATGACCTGAAAGGGTTGTGGAAACAAACTGAGAAATAGTAATCTAATTATGCACGATATAAATATGGGAGATGCTGTTTCGATTAAGCAAAAAAAACCTCATAGCCATAATCTCCTCAAGTTGACACAGGTTCAAAAGAAGATAGAATGCATGCTCCAATATTTCCGAATAAAAATGAGTTATGGTGACTGGAACTCGCCCACAGTAATAGTGGTGCTGGAAAAACACAGCAGGCCAGGCAGCATCCGAGGAGCAGGAGAATCGACGTTTCGGGCATAAGCCCTTTTTCAGGAAGGGCTTATGCCCGAAACGTCGATTCTCCTGCTCCTCGGATGCTGCCTGGCCTGCTGTGTTTTTCCAGCACCACATTTTTCAACTCTGGTACTCCAGCATTTGCAGTCCTCAATTTCTCCGCAGTAATAGTGCCAAAACCAAATGATACCTAACGGTTATGTGTGGACTCCATTCTGTAACAGAGACTGATGCATATCCGATTCCACATTTGATAGACTGCATTGAAAAGATGGGATAAGCAACTTATCTTTTAATTTTGGACTTAGTCAGAGGATACTGGCAAGCACCTTTCTCAGGGAGAGTCAAGTCAATTTAGACCTTCAGAACGCCACATGGATTATATCAGTTTAACGTCATGCCATTTGGTATGAAAAATGCGCCAACCGCATTTCAGAGTGCAACCAATATGTTTATTTCCTGATTACACAACTGTGTCGTATCTATAGATGAGCTGGATGGAACATTTAGAACATTTATCAGGCTTGTTTAATCCCAAATCCCAAATTACCCTCCTGGGCTATGTTTTTGGACATGGAGAAATGGCCCCTCGGGATTCAAAAACGAAGTTAATTGGGGAGTTTGTCATGCCATAGATAAAAAAAAGTTGTACTATGATTCCTGGGACTGAATGGATTTTATGGAAAATCCGTATAAAATTTTAGCAGTTTGGCTGCTCCACTCACTGAATTGCTAAAGAAAGAAGTTTCAGTTGACAAAGGCATTTGACATTCTGAAAGCTGTGTTAACTGCCTCTTCACTGTTCGTAATACTAATTAGGTAAAGCCATTCAAGATAGCTATCGATGCAGATGATGTGGGAATCGGTGCTGTGATTGTGCAGGAAGAAGATGATAAGCTAAAAAGACCTAATGCGCATTTCTCCAGAAAATTGATTATTATTTAACACAATTTTTCCACCGTTGAGAAGGAGACTTGGAGCTTGGTGTTGGCGTTACAACATTTGAATGTTTATGTTATGAGTAATGTATTGGAGACAACCATATACCCTGATCAAAAGCCATTCAGATTTGTTGAGAAATTTAAGAATTATAAAATTGAGCCTGGTGTTACAACAATTCGATTTGAAAATTGTGCATTTGGCAGGACGTGAAAGCGTGTTTGCTGACACATTGTCAAGTCTTGATTGAGAAACTGCGGTTTTCGGTGGCAGGAGTGAAAGAGATTGAAATAGAACGTAGTTGTGCATGTTTTCATGTTTATAATCAATGTAATGTGCATCTTAATGTAATATCGGTTTCAATTTCAGGGGTTTAAAGTGAAGCCATTTTTATATATTGATTTATTTTTAAAGTGGGAGGAGTGATGATGCCGTTACTTTAACAAGGTTATGTTGTCCTTGGCTTTTTTCTCGGTGTGGTCGTAAAAAAAACACAGACTCAGAAACATCTAAATTTGAAGGGTTTTACGGCCAATTTGATTACAGCTCACAGATACTGCCTCAGTCAAAAGGCCTTTAAGTTTAAAAAAATCGTGCGCACAATGAAAGGGGAGCGACCAGTTCTCCAGCTCAGCCTCTCTTTGATTTGATTTGGTTTATAGCCGTCTGAATATTGACTGAAAGCAATCAGGCTGATATTGAATTTCTCAAAGAAGCACGTTCATGCTGATCTTCTCTCACTAACATCTGTGTAAGAACCTGTGTTAATTTTTCCTTTTGGGCCAAGGGTGTTTATGGGGATTGTTGCAAATATGTGGAACACCATCATTAAGTTGGAATAATCTATTGGGTTTTCAGATAGGTTATGTTCTTCGGTATTCTGTTCTCTAATGCTTGTGTTTCATTCGGTAATCTTGCAAATAAATTCTGTTTTGTTTAAAACTACGTCGTTTGACCAATTCCATCCCTCCTTGAGTATCCGCATACAACTACTTGAAACACTTGCAACGTTAAGGTCTGGCTACTTTCTTGAAATAGTTTGAGTTAGTCTGGCGTCGTGCATTACATTAGTTTGGTGTCACACGATATTTAATTTATTAAACATTGTAACATTTATTTTACTTACTTGAAAACAGAAGCTGAGCAGAATGCAGGTAAATGCTTCAGTAACATGCTTTTCTCGTAAAAAAACGATAGCAGTTACAATTATTTCATAGATCTCTTTCCCACATTTTTTATGTGAAGTGCAGCAGTTTGTTGTACTTAGCTGTTGCAATGAAATTAAGTGTTCAAAATTTGTCATCTTGGCATCTCACAATTGTGTTTTGACATTTTTGCAATTGTTTTGTTTCCATGTGAATACATTTTATGTTTGCTGTTAATTTAGCTTAATTTGCCATCAGTCTGTTGTTGATGAAGCTCTTCAGTCTGTTTGTTTAACATTTGATTGTTAATCTAACCAAATGTAATCTGATGAAATGGTGGAAGCGGATGCAATTACAACAGTTAAAAGGATTTTAGATGGGTATATGAATGAGAATGGGTTGGAGGCATGTGGGCCACAATCTGACAAACTGGAGAAGTTTAATTTAGGATATCTGGTTGATATAGACGAGTTGGCTCGAAAGGTCTGTTTCCATGTTATGCATCTCTATGAATTTATGACTCTAAAATATGTACTGATCCTTCAACCCTTTGCTACCGGTGTATTGATTAGTGCACTTCTTGGCAAATAATCCTCCACAAAATAACAAGAAAAAAGTCATTTTAGTCGAATTTTAACTTGAGAAAAGAAAACCTGAAATGACTGGACAAAACTAACGTAATATTGGGAGTGATGATTAAAATTATACGCACACAGACTCACACACATATATTTAACATGTAAGCGATAAATAAATGACATTTATGACATTTTCACATACAAATATATGGTCAGTACATATCTGACTATCTGTCTGTCTATCTATCTCTTTCTCTTTCGCTCCACCCCCTCTCTCTCTCTTTCTAATAGAAGACCTGTAGTCTAGTTAGTCGGGCCATTTATTCATGGTCAAATGGTTGTGTTGATGGTTTAAAAACCCATTGGGGTTTCTTCATGCAGGTTCGAATCTTGCGAACTATGTTTCCTCAAATTGTCGATTTTAAATGATACCGTGCTGGGCGAGTTATCACTGCAACAAATTCAAATTTTAGAGGACGGCACGGTGACTCAGCGATTAGGACTGCTGCCTCCTATCAATACGGACATTTGATTTCACCGTCAGGCGACTGTCTCCTACAGATACGCAAGTTGGTTGAACTGACCATGTGAAATTGCCCAGAGCATAGGTTAGGAGCATTTGTCATGGGAAATGTCGAGTAGGGTAGGAGAATTGATCTGCATGGGATAATTTTCGTCGGGTTGGTGTGGACTTGTTGTTCAAAGTGGCCTATTTCCAGACTGTAAGGATTCTATGAAAAAGAAAATAAATTTGAATTAAATTTACCAATGCACTGCTAACTGGCTAAGTTATTGGAAAGGGGAGAGGAGTAAGAGGGAAGGGGCCATATCCCTGTTGGATAGCAGAACATTAGGATTCATTGCCTAAAAGATTTTTCAGTGAAGATTGGCATATTTTTCATCAATGGTTAAATGAGATATTTTTGTAGTATGTTACACTAAAAGATATATTCGAACAGTAGAATGAAGTGATGAAAGGGATTTGAGGTGATGTACTCCATATGTTGTTAGTCTCCAGTATTCAAATGACATGAAGAGCCATAGAATCATATGGAAGCAGAATATTCATTCCAACTCGTCCATGCGTATCAGAGAACCAATTAACCCATGTAATAGGGTTAATTTGTTATCCCTGTAAATGGCCCCTTTTTTGATACTCAGCTTGCTGCCTTTAAAATATTGTAAGTGAACCAACCTTCCCCGTGCTTCTGACATCTCATTCCATACTCGCATCTCCCTCTGCATGAAACGATTGCCCCTTAGGTCCCTATTAAATCCATCACTTCTCATCTCAAACCTATGCCCTCTATACTTGGACTCCCATATCTTGGGGATAGGGCCTTGGCTGTTCACCTTATTCATGGCCCTCATGATTTTCTTAACTGCTAGGCAATTTCCACGGAAAACAGGCCCAGCCTATCCGTCCTCTCCTTGTAACTCAAACACATCAAACCAGGAAATATTTTGATAAATCTGTTCTGAACATCTGAAGTTTTGCAACATCTCTCTTGCAGCATGGAGATCAGAATTGAACACAGTACTCAAAAAATGGTCTAACCAATGTGCTATATAGCTACAGCATGACTTCACAATTCCCATACCCAATGCACTGATCAGTAAAGACAAGTGTACCAAGCACCTTTTTCAGTCTGCTGTCTTCCTGCGACTCCGATACTCTTTTTCTTTACACCTGCAACTGACGTAAGATTACATTAAAAATCCGTGAAACTTTGATAGGAAGCACGACTGTTAAAAGCAGACAGGAAAAGATAATGTAGTAAAAGCAACAAGTGAAAATGGAATTAGACTGATTGTTCTACTCAGCAGATTAATGCTTCATATCTTAAAGAAAGTTAAAAAAAAACGCAGGTGGAAGTGAACTTCTTACTGTCCACCCTTAAGACAACTATGATGAGTATGGCCCAGTTGAAGTGTAGTTAGTCAGTGTAAAATTTATACAAAAGTGAAGTTATGACATTTGGAGCAAATGGCTTGGTCAATTCATTGCATATTAAATACAGTATTCCTTGATAACTTTTTCATATGCATTTTCACTCTGACATTTTGACATTGCTTACGTATTAACCCAAGTCAAGTAACGTTGCAAATTTTGCTCATTAGATCTACTTAAACAAAAAAAACGAAGTAAATTCAGCGAAATGAATAATTGAAGGTTTATTTGTGCTCAGTTAATTTATTTTCAGGAATTTCTTGATCTGAAAAAATGTGTGAGATGAAGATAAAATCTATTGTTTGATCGCACTGACCTTTAACAACGTTTGAAATGTTTTCAAATTTCATAACATTTCTCAGAATACATATTTCTTTATCGTCCTAAATATATATGATTGCGAATGCTCATTTTAGAACTAATCCTTATTGTAGAGAATTCGTTTTTGATAATTGGTTGGGAATTATTAACGGGCAATTTAGAATTAAATATAGGTAAACTGGCAAACGATTTTGAACTGAATCCACAATGACTGGCCCCAATCTCGTCCATTCTGCTACTCCTGATAATCAACAAGTTACTCATCGGGCCTGTACTCTATGTCTGCTCACCAAAAAAACACCAGTGGACACCATTGCAGACCATTGGGCTTCAGTGTCTTCTAGTTTTGTTTTGAACTTTTGAACCTCACAAAAGTAATCGAAACAATATTCAATACATTCCATCACTTCCCATTTTAGCTGTGTTTGTGTATTACTATTATGTTCACTACCTGATTAATTGGAATCGTTGCCAAACGAATACCGGGATCGGGTTAGTTAATGGAAGTAGACTCATTATGGCTACATTGATTTCCAGAAATCGAAAAACTGAAAAAAAACGTAAAGAAAGCAGGTATGTCATTCTTCTAATATATGCTATTTTCGTATCAAGTAATAAAGTGTTGCAATTTATCTCAACAACTCGCTTGCCAGTATTCATAACAGCGTTTAATTTGTTAAATGATGACTCTCCAGAACAAAACGTACTCCTTCTTTTGAATCATTCCTTCATTTGTCGAAAATCTGCTAGTAAGATAAGCATATATGTGTCCGTCTCTCTCTCTCTCCCTCTCTCTCTCTCTCTCTCTCTCTCTCTCACACACACACACTCCTTCGAAACCGTTTGAACACTGTACTACATATGGTATATATATGTGTGCATATTGTACTCCTAAAACTTTTACTCATGTCGATAGAAATAAAATTGCTATAATATTCAACAACACTGTGACATACACATTGGAGTGGATTTCAGTTTTCTGCTTCGTGATTATCTGACGTCTCTTTCTTCCAATAAGGGACAATTTTATTAATGGATGCTTGGTGAAATGATGCAGCATTTCTTGTGATTACCATACGCTTCTGCTATAGTGAACAATATTACAGGGAAAAATCTGTCTACTGGATAGGTTCCCTGTTGTGATAGGATTCTGATCACAGTAACATTTTTTTCCTTGTATATTGCAGAGCTGCTTAAAATTATCCAAGGCGAACCCATTCAGTTACTTTCATTTTGGGTATTGGACATAAGTAGAAAAGTCACGAGTGAATTGATGGTATTTTATTGGTAACAGAATTCTAGCTATTCGACTTTATCTGGGTGTTTGCTGCATTAACATAAATTGTTTTGCGCATTTCTGTTGCATTCTCATCCCCAATGATATTGATCGTCAAGAAATCTGTTAAGGGCGCCTCTGGTTTCAATTCTGGGTGGTTACACTGTCTCCAGTTGGTTTACTAACCTCCATTGAGGTTAGTAAATTTCTACCGGTGACATTGTCAAAATGGCAACGTACGTTTCACAGAACTGGGACCTGATCAAACGAAGATCAATCAATCAGAAAAGTGATGTAATTGAAGACTTTTGCACAAGTACTAATTTCTCATTAATTGTTGATGTCCCTGTTCGCTTTCAATTTGAACATTAGAAACGTTTAAGTAAATATGTCCGATCATTATTTAATTGTCCACTACTATTCCGAATTTATTGGGATAGACAAAAAAGCTTTTGTTTTCATTATCTGAAATGTTTGTCCGACTTCTTCACTAAGACTGCATCAAATAGTGACCAAATTTTAGCATTCACCCAGTAAATTCCCCAGATGTGTAAGCATTTTAGAGCTTTTATAATGGGTTACTTTTAAAAACATCGATCAGATAATAGCGCAATTAATGCCAGAGATGGAGATGCCCGTTCTTATAAAATAAAAGGGGGAACTGCTGCTCTCAGAAAGCACAGAGCCTGTGTAATTATTTAGGACAGCGTGTAGACTGATAAACATATTCTTATTTGTGAAAGTAATTTTTGAAAATACAAGGAAATCTGAACTTTGGGGAAAAGGGAGACATGAATTTCAGAATTATTACAACAGCCTTGATATTATTGAATATTGGACAGGTTCATGTGACTGGATGGTCATGATCTGTTCCTCTGAATTATTAATTTATGTTCTTGAGAACTGGAGTTCTCCTTCAACATACTTGCAATCTGGACTTTGAAATGTATCAGTGTACTTCATTGTCGCTAGGCAGAATCCTGGAGTTACCTCTTTGATGACATTTGATATTTTGACCACTAATGAAAACGGCAGCTCACCATGAATTCGAAGTATGAATGGTGTATGGCAGAGAGGGAAAATTGCAAATGGCAATGTTTATGTGAACAGCTTACCATTATTTTCTCCAGCTGGATTTCATGGGTCTACCATGTTCTGATGATTGATCTAAATTGGGTTGCTTCTTGTAACTTCGACACAGCACACACCGTTGTTTCTGCACCTATGATAGAAATGGTGAACCATTATGCTGGTAAATGGGTGCCAATCCTGCGTGATGCATTCTCCTGCATGGTATTTATTTTTGGGCATCTTTGCCAGCTAACGGGGTTTGTTCCATTATACTTTGCACTCCAGCACTGCAATGGTGGTCAATCATCTTGGAGACTGGAGTTGGGTTGATCGTCACAAAACGTCCACTTCTCACCTGTTCTCATGTCCAAATCATTTAGATTCTTTTTCTATTTAAATTTGTCATCAACATTCTTCCTTAACTATTTGTCATTCCTGATGAAGGTCTTATGCCTGAAACGTCGATTGTCCTGCTCCTTGGGTGCTGCCTGACTTGTGTTTTTCCAGTGTCACACCTTTTGACTCTGACCTCCTGCATTTGCAGTTTTCACTTTCTGCTGTTTTTAGTCAAGCACTCAGTAGAAGTAATTTATTGAAAGTGATGAGAAGTAAATTATTTTCTCGACCATGTTACATGTTGTGAGGTAGATGTCAGATGTTTGGCTATTAAGAAATCAAATGTTCATGGACAATCTAGCTGTGGAGCACATTCACTTCATTATTGTAGAGGTAAATAGTGTAGTAGACATATCAATGGATGAGCGATCCAGAGATTCAGGCTAACATTTTGAAATTCCAATTCAAATGACATCATAGGCGAGTGCAATTTGAAATAAGTTAAAACTATTGTTAAGTGTTAGTGCAAAAATGGAGAAAATTGAACAAAGAGTAAAGAATGAAACTTGGTCCCAGAAACAGCAACGGCAAACATAGCAGTGCTGACCCAGCACAAAAATAAATAAATAGTAATAAATTTCCCCCAACATTTATCTTAAGTCAAATGTGTACAGCTATCTCAACTGTCAAGAAGCAATTGTGATTTCTTTATCGTAAGTGATGATACATTACTGACATTGCCCGCAAACCATGATTTACACGTCTGGAGATTAGTTATCCCACCAACAGGATGTATCCATAACAAGTGATGCTGCTGTAATTTATAGCACGGAGGGAGGTGGCTTGATTGACACAACTTTGACTGCAGACTCCATGAAATCTTAAGGCAGAACATCAAATACGGGCCTATAAGCATCATGGAAGTCCACAAACTTACTACCACACTAGAACAACTACTGATGAATTATGAGGGCCCATACCCACAGCCAGCAGAACGAACATAAGACACAAAATACGCTGCAATCACTGGACAAACCCGCAGGAATATAGTCACTAGGATACATGAATACGAATGTGTCAAATAAACGATATGACCAACCATCAGTAGTATCAATGCACACAGACGAACAATGACACCAGTTCGACTGTGAAAATGCATTAATCCTGGCTCAGGCCAACAAAGGCACTCGTGGAAATTCCTAGAAGGCTGGTATTCAAACCAGAGCTGCATTAAAGAACATACAGATTTGGACCGCATTTACTAACTTCTCAGAAACAGAACCGAAAATGATATCATCCACCACAATAATCCAAGACACATAAATAACAAGCAAGACAGAACACCAACGCTTCTCCCGAGGCTCACTGATGATGTTAGTTAGCCCGTTGATGAAGTGTCTGAAAACAAATCCAACAGCGCAGCGAGCAAAGCGATAACTTGATGAAGTCCACATGGAAGAAAACAAGTTTTAGATGATAGTGCAATCCTACAGACTTTAATGCTCCAGAAATAAACCCACCAATTGCCTCAATACAGTCAGAAGATAATTATCCTACAAACGAAGTAACAAGTTTGTCAGGCATATTCGACCCGTAAAGAAATCACAGGAAAAGACCAACATCAAATGTATGATATCACTTACTATTGGTCATCAGCAAACTGATTTATCACGCTGTTGACATCATGATCACTTTGCACTTTCAAATAAAGTAAATACTTCAAAGTTTGGGAGAAGATTTGTAGCTCGGGTTCTCGTTGTTGTGGTTCTGTTCGCTGGAAATTTTTGTTGCAAACGTTTCGTCCCCTGTTTCGCTGACATCCTCAGTGTTTGGGAGCCTCCTGTGAAGCGCTTCTGTGGTGTTTCCTCCGGCATTTATAGTGGCCTGTCCCTGCCGCTTCCGGTTGTCAGTTTCAGTTTCAGCTGTCCGCTGTAGTGGCCGGTATATTGGGTCCAGGTCGATGTGTTTGTTGATGGAGTTTGTGGATGAGTGCCATGCTTCTAGGAATTCCCTGGCTGTTCTTTGTTTGGCTTGCCCTATAATGGTAGTGTTGTCCCAGTCGAATTCATGTTGCTTGTCGTCTGCGTGTGTGGCTACTAAGGATAGCTGGTTGTGTCGTTTCGTGGCTAGTTGATGTTCGTGGATGTGGATCGTTAGTTGTCTTCCTGTTTGTCCTATATAGTGTTTTGTGCAGTCCTTGCATGGGATTTTGTACACTACATTAGTTTTGCTCATGCTGGGTATCGGGTCCTTCGTTCTGGTGAGTTGTAGTCTGAGGGTGGCTGTTGGTTTGTGTGCTGTTATAAGTCCTAGTGGTCGCAGTAGTCTGGCTGTCAGTTCTGAAATGCTCCTGATGTATGGTAGTGTGGCTAGTCCTTTGGGTTGCGGCATGTCCTCGTTCCGTTGTCTTTCTCTTAGGCATCTGTTGATGAAATTGCACGGGTATCCGTTTTTGGCGAATACCTTGTACAGGTGTTCCTATTCCTCTTTTTGCAGTTCTGGTGTGCTGCCGTGTGTTGTGGCCCTTTTGAATAGTATCTTGATGCAACTTCGTTTGTGTGTGTTGGGGTGGTTGCTTTCATAGTTCAGGACTTGGTCTGTGTGTGTGGCTTTCCTGTATACCTTTGTGGTGAATTCTCTGTTCGGTGTTCTCTGTACCAGGGAAATATTTTAAGACTACCAATTTTAGCTGTTGCATATATTATCTCACAAACATCATAAAGCCAGAAGTAAGATGTCACTGAAAACTTTATTCACTTCAATACAATTTGCAAATACTGAGTTATGGAAGAATTGTATTCATATGCAGCAACGTTTTTCCACCATCGAGGCTTTGACTGGTTATTGCTAAATAAAGTATTAGCAACATAAAGTGCAATAATTCCCAAGTCCCAAGACAATATTTGAACATCGAAGGTTGAACTTAATTTGCATATTAATAGTCATTGATGGATACCCCAACTGTCAGAATCCTGAAGACTCATTGTCGACTAATTGTGCTGCATCATGTATTCAAATGCTACGGATAAAATCGTTCAGAGATCACGAATTTTGTGGTTATCAACTCACCCCCTGGCTTCCCAATAAGTGGTCAACACGAGCATAATGTAGGCCATAATGTTGCAGATGCTGCAATCTTTTCTGGAAACAACAAATGCTGGAGACTACAGTGGATCAGGCAGCATTCATGGAGGGAGAGCAAGCTAAAGTTTCAGTCTTTATAAAGTTAAAGCCAGCTGTTGTTTTCAGTCAACATGTCCACTTGTAGCGTACGATGTCTGTCCAAATTCTCGGATGACTATAGGTCTAATAGCACTTAATTATGAAGGAACTCAAGGGTTATGGGGAAAGTAGTAATGTGCTTTGAGAATTTTCAGATCACTTATGACCTCAGCCAATCATGGAACAGACTTGCTAGCTGAATCACCCAACTGTTATGAAGATGTGGGTGTACTGTACCTTTAAGAGAGTTAAAAGCAACAGAAATACCTAACAGAACCAAATGTTCTGAAAAGAAATATAATGTCAGATTTGTTCGAACAACTTGAATAGCTGGTTGCCTGGCAAGCACAAAACAGATTCGAATTAGGTCAATCAATTTAAATTTTACCACAAAAATACCAAACTCCAATCCAGTTTGATCTTAGTATATTAACAATCTTAAAAGCCATTGATGCAATCGGATGCTTTGGATGTGGGCGGGGGGGGGGGGGGGGGGCGGGGATGGGGGGGTGGTGGTGGGGGGGTGGGGGGGGAGGGAGGTGGTATAAGTCCAGGGAAAATTGAGCAGTTGGGAGGAAAACTGTCATTAGACGAACAGCTGCAGAGTGCTGGTCAGATAAAAACTCAACACTAACCAGGAGAGCCAATCTACCGACGAAGATAAAGAGAAAATCCGATGGCTGGCTGGTTTTAAAATTTGAATTATTGTGTAAATCATAATCGGGAGTTTTATCAGGCTAGTATGTTAGAAGGGAAGGTAGAGTAAGGAATTGTAAATTGTAAACAATTGTGAATTAATTATTATCTATCATACTTTAGGAAATAAAGTTGTTACATTTTACTTTAAATAAAGTAAAATGTATTGGTCACTCGAACTTTAACAGATTACTGCACGGGATAAATATTTTCTGTGTTGCTGGTTTTAAATTAAGCATGAGGGTTTATCTCACGTCGTAACAGGTTGGGGGCTCGTCCGGGATTTGAACTGATTTAGACAGATTTGCATAAATTTGGGGGGGCAGCAAAAAATAATCAGATTTAAACACTTGCAGGTTAATGTTCTAGATATTTAAATAAAATGTAGATGAGACAAATTGATTAATTTCGGAGACTTGTGGTTGATTAAATTAAAAGTGAGATAAATGTCTCTTAAATTTGCTAAAATGGTTCTGGGATTTGAAGATGAGTCTTAAATTTGCCAAGCAAGTTAAGAAGGAAATCATAAGGCCATACGTTTGGAATTAGCAAATGTGCTAGATTTGTGTTTAACTAAGGACAAAAGGAAAGGTAGAATTGTAGAGGAATTACTCTGATCCACTGTAAGGTGGATCAGAGAAATGGACAAGTGCAGTAGAGATGAAAAAAATACGAAATCACAGTTGTGGAAAATGGAGTTAGAAGATAAACAAAAGGAGAGAGAAAGAGAAAGAGAGGGAGAAAGAGAGGGTGAAGAAAGAGAAAGAGAGTTACGAGAGGTGGAAAGGAAGAGAAAGAGAGAGAGAGGAAAGAGAAAGAGTGATATGAGAGAGAGAGAAGAAAAATAGGGAATTGAGAGACAGAAGGTTCTTATTGAGCAAACAGAGAGTGAAAAAGGGAATAGACAAACGAGAGAGAATTTGAACTTGAGAAGTTTCAACTTAGTGAGTAAAGTCAGTTTAACAGGATGGAGATTAAAAGAGAAGGTAGTGATATATATCTATATATGTAGGTACGTCAAAACTCTGTTGCAGTTTGATGACAAAGGTATTGAATCCTTTTTTGTTTCATTTGAAAAATTGGATAGGCAGATGGAGTGGTCCAAGGACTTATGGGTAATGCTAATTCAGACTAAACAGGCAGGCAGAGATAGTGAGGCATTCACTGTGTTGTGAGATGAATTGTCAAGAAATTATGAAGAGGCTAAACAGGCTATTTTAAGTGCTAATGAATTGGCATCAGAAACACAAAGAAGAAATCATGTCAGACTTACCCTGAGTTCAAAAGAATTAAACATAATCATTTTCATAGATGTGAATATGCTTTGAAAACAAATTAGAATTTTGAGGCTCTAAGAAAGATTATTCTATAGGAGCAGTTTAAAAACTCACTTCCAGAAGTGGTAAGAATTCATGTGGAAGAACAAAAAATTAAGGAAGTGAGAAGGGCAGCAGAATTAGCAGATGGGTACATTTTAGTTCAGAAGACAAGTTTCCAGCCAGAATTGCATCCTATGAGGGACAGATGTTGGTCGAAGGGGAGATCCGACACGACTAAACCAGGAGTTGAGAACACTGGTAAGAATTTACCACAGGATAAAAAAGAAGCCAAAGAGGGTGGAAGGCCTCAGGTGTTTCCACTGTGGTAATTTGGGATGTAAAGTCACAGTGTGCTTGAAGAAATAAGTGTTTCGTTTATTAGGACGCAGCAAATTGTATCAGAAGTTTGTTGCAGAATTTAGCAGTGTAGTAGAACCATTGACCAATTTGCTGAAGAGCAACACAATGTTTTGGAGATGCCTGTCTAGAGAAGGAGTTTACATAGAGGAAATCCTCAATACTGACCTGGACAACCAAACGACCAATGAAGATTCGATCACTGTCTGATTTACTTTAAGAAATAAATTTGCTAATTTTTACTTTAAATACTTCTTGAACGCTCGGAATTTTTAACATGAGAGAAATATATTCTGTGTTGCTGGTTTTAAATTAAGCTGGAGGGTTTACCCCGTGTCGGAACACAACATCTACGCCTTTGTCTTGTGGTCTAATGGTCGAAGCCACACAAAATCCATTTCGGACAGTACCACCATTCCTTCACACCCGCTGAGTAGAATTTCTAGAACTTTCTTGCCAAATGCTTTCTGGATGTACCGATAACCAATGACCAAATCGTTGAAGATTGCAGTTCATGAGTACTTTCTCAAGGCTAATAGGTATTGGGAATAAATATCTGCCTAACCAGGTATGGCTAGTGATCTGGTGTTTTAGTTTTGTCACGTGGCCAGGTCAATTTTATGTCGACCTATAGCTGGTCCGACCTGACCTTCCTTCCACTGTACTGAACTGAAATTTGGTAATTTGGCTTTGTCTTAACTGGTAGTACGTTGGGCTATTAGTTACAAATTGAAATTGAGTATAAATACTTTGCTGTTTGAAAGCATTATTTCTTCACTTTCCTGTTAAAGTTGCAATGTCTGTCTGCAATCTCTCCCATTAGGCAGTAGCTGTGATGCACGATATTATGGATGTTCTCCTTATGGTAGAGATGTTACTTCATCTCAAAGCCGAGTCATGCTTTGAACAGTTTAAAGCTCTCAATACAATGAAACTCTGTTGAATGGATAGCGGTTTTAAATATTGAGTAATTCTAACACTGTAGATTCAGATCCAAGAATGGCTAAAGTTGCAATGTTCTTCGTCTCGAACTCCCTTCATTCAAGGTGTGGTGACCCACAGACTAAAACATTTCGAGTTGATTCCCTGATGGGAGACTGCCCCACTGTCCAGTAGTGTGACGGTTGCTTTCGTTGTAGGATACACCTGATTCTTTAGATTGCTAATTTTAAGTAATCACCATGATGCCATTAACTCCAAGTACTTAATTAATTGGGTCGTGCTGCTTCAGACGTTTCTTCTGCTGTACCTTTGATCCTGCTATATACTTTTGTTTGATTCTGCATAAAGCAGGCTGACTGATATGCTTCATTCCAATGTTTCATGCATGCTGACATCTGTAAGTACTGAGGGTAACTACATAACGCTCCCAGTTAAATAAAACGTCGAATTGAATTGATTTGAATTTATTGTCACGTATGCTGAGTTACAAAGAAAAATTGTATCTTGTGAGCAATACAGGCGGATCAAAGATAGATCACAGGTCAAATCACATAGTTAAGTAGCATAGATAGCAAATAAAAGCTAAACAGCGGCAAAGGCACAGGTACAGGCGAATGCTAAAAGGTTGTGAGTCCATTCAGATTTCTAACAATAGTAGGGTAGAAACTGCTATGAAATGGCTGGTGCGGGTGTTCAGGCTTCAGTAGCTTCGTCATGATGGTAGAGGTTGTCGAAAAACATTGCTGGATAGATCTTTAAGAATGTTGGCGGCCTTTCCTGAACAGCGGACCTGGTAGATGGATTCGATAGATGGGAAGTTGGCCTTTGTGATTGTCTGGGCCGAGTTCACAACTCTCTGTAACCGTCTCCAATCTTGAATGTTACAGTTGCCATACCAGGTAGTGATACATCCAGACTGCATGCTCTCGATGGTACACCTATGAAAGTTAGCACGGGTATTCACAGCATGCCAAATTTCCTCAGCTGCCTGAGGAAGAAGAGACATTGTAACCAGCGCGTCCTTAGGAAGAGTCCAAGAAAGCTTGTTGTTGATGACCACACACAGGAGCTTGACAACTTCCACTCGTTCCACCTCTGTGCTGTTAATGTGTGGGGGCATGAATAACATTCCAACGAAAGTCAATAATGATTTCTTTGCTTTCGCCGGCATTGAGTGCTAGGTTGTTTTCAGTGCATCATTTTTCCAAGTCATCCATCTCCCGTCTGTAACCTGTTTTGACGCCATATGAGATTCGACCGACTGTAGTGGTGTCAATGAAAGGCAGATATTGTGTTATTCAATCATAAAGATGCAAAGAACACTGAAATGCCATGGATCAAAGTTATTCGAAGGAAAATTGCAACATATATACTCTCTTAAAGCAAAAACATTTTACACAATTCAAAAAAGCCGCTTTCAGCATTACTACCTTTTTGTTAATCAGTCCATTAATACTGTTCTTAATACTCAAAACATTGTTCCTTATTACTTCTGCTTGAAGAGGAGGCAGCTGAAGAAAAGAGTGAAGGCAAGCAATCATTTTATTGCAATTATATTTAGCAGTTTGTGTGGCATTTGAAACTTTCTCTTGAAACGTTACCGTTTGATTTCATTGAAGTTCGGGTACCAAATCTTCCTGTTCGATGTTGTTCGATCATTAAATAAATGAAAATTGCTGATTTAAAACATTATTCTATTTCGAACACTTGTTCATATTGGTTTACATCTGTTGATTCCTAAAAAGATGAAATGCCCTTGAAAGAAAACCACACTTTTTATGAGCGTGTATTTTGTCGCTGTGTAATACATGTTAATTTAGATTAATCTTTTCTTATCAAACTATCAAATATTCCAATAATAAATAATAAAATTAGCGTTTTTTCCTCTATTCCAGATAAATTACGGAATCGGGATTTTGTTTTTACAAAAAATGTTTCTCTCAATAATTGAATTTTAAATACATAAGGATATTATCTCACCTGTTATTGTATTTGGAAATTACTGCTGTGCTTTCATTAATAACTTTTGCTGTAACTGTGCAGTTCATAATTTCTTCTGGTGAATTGTAATGCTATTTCTATATAAACTCGTGCTTGTGTTTACACAGCTTTAGTAGAAAATGTTAACATTACCGAGCACAGCAGAGGAATCGGCCCGAAATTCCCAAGCAAGAAATGACAGAAACATAGGACACTGACATTCCATATTTTTGGAATACATATTTCCTCTAAGAACGAGAGAATGACGGTTAAGGCAATTAATTAACTGAGGCAAAATTCGAAATGTTCATTCTCCGAGGAAACCATGTTCTTTTCATCCATCTACCATGGCAGGTGCTTCAGTCAGAACAAATCCGAACATTCTGCATGAAATGAAAATGCCTTTCATCGTCATTTAGAGATGGCAGTCAAATACACTTGTAGAATGTATTTGATATTTGTGCTCTATGTTTTATCATTATCAGGATCGGGGAAAATTACTTTCAACTGGCCAATATGATTTCTTTCATTAATGCAACATTTGTTTATGTACTGAGATTCTTGCCATAGTTCATATCCATCGATCTATTTTATGTTTTCTGAAAGCTCTGTTTGTGTGTCCATCCGTCTGTCTGTCAAACTAACTACATATGCACCTTTCTCTCTATCCTACTATTTTCAATTGATGCATCCATCATATATTCATTTATTACTTATTAAAACGTAGCATAATTGACTTAGTTGAAATTTATCATTTGAAAACGTTGTGCATTGAGTTTAATTGATTGAAATAGAGATAGAGTATTCTTAAATACTCACATTCTTTTTTTTCATAGAACTGAAAAAGTTAAAACAAGAATGCACGGATATGGGTGAGGAAGTAAAGTCAAGTGAATCATACAATCAAATCATGACACGAGATTTCTCAAATCAGAATGATGCCACCTATTTATGTGCTTGTCATTGTATGTCGTTATAAAATTTAAATAAACTGTGATTGAAAAGAAAATATAAAGTGTGACAAGAGATGGCGAGGTGCTTTTCCATATTTTCAGTTGCCTGCAAGTAAACCATTGGTTCAAATGTGACATAAACTTATACTAATTGGTTATATATAATGATTAAATGTACAAATTAGGATTTCCTTGACATTGCGATTTTTTTCTATGCATGTGAAAAACAGAGGAAGCGAAGGACAAAGGTAAAGTTTTCGCAAAACGAATGTACTTGTGAAAGCATACAATTACTAAATAAATTTTAAGTGCAGTTATTTATATTTGTACTTTGTTATGACACCGTATAAAAATGAAATGAAATAAACGCATAGCTTATTTTATAAGATGCATCATGGTAATTTAATTGACTATGGCTTTGCGTTTGAATAATTATTTTTCTTGTTGTTTGCTACATGTTGACATTTTTGTTGGTCTTTTGATCTTTCGTATATCTACATTTTACGTAAAATTAAACCTATCCATCAGTAATTTTCTGTAAAACTTTGTTATAAATCGACTTTCCTACCTAATGCCAGTCTTATTCAGCAGCCTTTTTGGCTCATCTTCTGTTTTATGTATTCATGCATGTGAGGATTCATACATCACCATTCGCAAACATACCACTTATGTGCACAAATACACATTATATCATCTAATCTATATTTAAGAAATTGGCCTTGCAATGTCTTGATCGACATTACTATTGTTTATCTGCACGAGCAACCATTTTGTGTTCTTCATTCCTTCCATCGTTTCTTCCTTCTTCCCTTCATTCCGTCCTCCCTTCCTCCCTCTCTCCTTCCTTTCTTCCTTCCTTTCTTCCTTCCTTCCTTTCTACCTTCCATTCTTCCTTCCTTTCTTTCTTTCTTTCTTTCTTTCTTTCTTTCTTTCTTTCTTTCTTTCTTTCTTTCTTTCTTTCTTTCTTTCTTTCTTTCTTTCTTTCTTTCTATCTTTCTTTCTTTCTCTCTTTCTTTCTCTCTCCTTCTTTCTCTCTTTCTTTCTTTCTCTCTTTCTTTCTCTCTTTCTTTCTTTCTCTCTTTCTTTCTTTCTCTCTTTCTTTCTTTCTTTCTCTCTTTCTTTCTTTCTTTCTTTCTTTCTTTCTTTCTTTCTTTCTTTCTTTCTTTCTTTCTTTCTTTCTTTCTTTCTGTCTTTCTTTCTTTCTTTCTTTCTTTCTGTCTTTCTTTCTTTCTTCCTTCCTTCCTTCCTTCCTTTCTTTCTTTCTTTCTTCCTTCCTTTCGTTCTTTCTTTCTTTCTTTTTTTCAAAACATTCATGCATTGCTCAGCCCATAGGTTGCACATAAGAAAAATTAACATTGTGCATGCAATTTGAGTAGATGACAAAGTTCATGAAATGCCGTGCATTTTCTTTTTATTGAGGTGAATATTTTCCTTACAGAAATTCAAAAGCTAAACACCGAAATGGCAGACTTAGGTGAGGAAAGCATCAATAATGACAGAACACTTTCACATCTTGGAAAGCATATATACTTGATAATTCGAGTTCTCTAAAGATTTTTTTTTCCCAAATAACTTTGACTTGTATGGAACTTGAAAACATGATATCCATATAGAACGTGCGGCTGTGCGGCGAGTAAATGCCTGAGAAATTGTGTGTGTGTGAGAGAGAGAGAGATGGGTATTGGCGTCTTTAATTTAAAGAAGTCTGTTTAGATTTCTGTCAGTATAGCATGCAGACTAAAAAAAAGGTTTTGTGAAAGAGGAACAGACGAGTTAATGTCAAAATTTGTTGCATTGGTCATACCGAGATAGACATATATTCAAAGTTTGGGTGAAGATTTGTAGCTCGGGTGCACGTTGTTGTGGTTCTGTTCGCCGAGCTGGAAATTTTTGTTGCAAACGTTTCGGCCACTATAAATGCCGGAGGAAACACCACAGAAGCGCTTCACAGGAGGTTCCCAAGCACTGAGGATGTCACCTAGACAGGGGGCGAAACGTTTGCAACAAACATTTCCAGCTCGGCGAATAGAACCACAACATAGACATATATTCAATATTTTGCTGAAGTGGCTGCTTGGATTGCTGACATTAAATTTATCTTTGTAATCCGTTTGTCTACATGTACACAACAAATAGAAGCGGAGAAGGATAAAGGTATTTGACTTTTGCAATTCTAGTCTTTCCCATCATGAGAAAGTTCCAAATGAAATTTAGATTTTGGTTTACATGGAGTTCACAATCCAATGCCAGTGACAGGTATCTTCATAACTGGCATGAAGATTCGAATAAATATACTACACTATTATTTGAAATCATATAAACATGAATGAATCCTTGAGATCCATCGGTGTCGTCTTATTCATTTCGATATTTTGATCTATAGCTCTATTTTTATGTCTAGTATGTACACAACTATTTAGTTGGCTTCGGATCTGCTTTCAGATATTCAGTTTTGACTTTTCATTAATATGCTTTCAATAAATTTCACATTTAATCTCTCCTAAGTCTGATATATTCATATATTCCCCCTGCCCTTTCATTTTTTCAAACTGCCGTTCAATATCTATCTATCTATCTATCTATCTATCTATCTATCTATCTATCTATCTATCTATCTATCTATCTATCTATCTATCTATCTATCTATCTATCTATCTATCTATCTATCTATCTATCTATCTATCTATCTATCTATCTATCTATCTATCTATCTATCTATCTATCTATCTATCTATCTATCTATCTATCTATCTATCTATCTATCTATCTATCTATCTATCTATCTATCTATCTATCTATCTATCTATCTATCTCAACAAGTTTTAGTAGTCAGTGAGACACACATTAAAAAAAAAGAATCTGGATGTTTTAGGTTAAACTTGTGCCATTGTTTGCCAAATTAGATACATTCTCATTCCGTCAAATATTTTCATTTCAGAAATAAAAAGATTGAACGCTGACATGGCGGATTTGGGTGAGAAACATCGAGTCAGTTTTATTTATATTCATGTCATGGAAGAGAACTTGCAAAATATTTTAATTATCATCAAGTTAAATTGAAAGATACTCTTACTTCGAATGGCCGGGAGTAATATGAAGATGTCAGGAATATCTGGATATAAATTACTTTAAAATGTGAATGCCGACAAGATGTCGTGCAAATGAAAACATTGTAAGGAGATAGTGAAATAAGTAGGAAAGTGTGCAACAGGATACCAGCTTATATTTATATGAGGTTTTACTGTATTATTCGATAATTTGATGACATATATCGCATCAAATTTAATTAACATTGTCATCCATATTTTAACATGCACGTGAAAATAAACAGAAGCCGAAAAGGACAAAGGTAGGCTTTTGATACATTATTATTCCAAAGCATGATGGTCGAGCTGTAGTACTAAAGTTAAAATTTAGATATCCTCTCGAAGATCATAACCTCTTCCTATCTATCAGTTTAAGAATTGTTGATTTGGAGAACATATCTCCTTTATCTCACAGTTACGATGATATAGTTCAGGTCTGCTGTTCTGTTTTCGTTACACATTTCAATTCTTTATGTATCCCCCTTATCTTTCGTCTTCCATTGAATATGCATCCTTCAATAAAAGTCTTCACCAATGCAATTTTACATAAACATTCCAACAAAAAATGTTTTTTTACCTGTTCGTTTTTCAGGCATAAATGCTAAAATATCAACACCAAAATCACGTTTTTATATAATAACGTACATGAACATTTATCTTGCAATGTTTAACTCATCTATCTATACGCGTAACAAACAATATGTCCAGGGATGTATGCCTCCTCTTTTTCATCTTCCTCACCCTGGTACGTTTTGACATGAGGTGCAGTTTCTCCGACTCTGACTCAGACACGAGCAGTGTGTAACAGACTTGAAGGACATCCTTTGTTCTTGGAGCATTTCAGAAGAAATCATTCCTCTTCTTCAGACAGGGACAGTATTTCCATTCAGCATAGGTCAAAATCCAGGAACCATATACTTTCAGATATTCCTCTCTGTCGGGCAGTAGCCAGGTATATTCCACTATTGCACGGATGGGCATCAAATGTCAGGACGACCTCCTCCCTGTTTTTGTAGTACGTCAACATGTTAGACGAGGATTGCCATCTTTTCATTTCCCTAAAGACCACTTATTCGCGACGTGACCATTTCCAAGACTGACCCTATATTCCAAGGTGTGGGTAGACTACGCATGAATATCCAGAATAATAATCAACCCCAGGATGGACCCCAGGTCTGGTAAATATATTGTGCACATTTTATCGCTTTCACATTACTTTCCAGAGGCTCTAACCCGGTCCTGTCGACTCTGCATCCCAAGTATATCACATGGAATGGCGGGAAAAAAGTTTCCCTTTAAAGGAGTCTGCCTGCCTGGGACAACTTTTAAAGCACTATGCCCAAGTTCTCCAAATCATCATTATTGATCTTCCCAATTATTATCACGATATCCAGACAAACTGCAACATGGGATAGATCTTGTAAAACGTTCACCAATATCCACTGGAAAAGGGCATAGGCTGATCATAAAGGGAGACACCTTGGCGTGCAAGTGCACAGGTCTGTAAAGGTGACAGTACAAGGCAATGACTCCCATAGATGCCTTCACTACGGCTCTTCAACCCAAGACCTGCAAGGATTCTATCTCATTCTCCAAATTCCTTCACCTAAGTCAGATCTGTTTTGGACAATGCCACATTCCAAAACAACATTGCTGACATGGCTGCCTTCTTCTGTAATCCTGATTTCTGGCACACTGTAGTTGTCAAGACCTGAACTATTTCTCACTTTTCACCTGTACTGCAGCCCTTGCCTCTTGTCATCACTCACAACAGCTTGATCGGTTCCCACTTGATCTCACTTTTAATTCTACCAACCTCTGCATTCAAATGATCATCTCTGCCATTTCAGTCAAATCCAGCAAAACACCACCCGCAAGCATAACGTTACTTCACATCTCCATTTACATTTTGAAGGGATCGTTCCCTTCAGGACACAATAGTCCATTCCTGGACCACGAAAACCATTCGCTGTTCACATAGCATCTCCTTTTGTAACCGCAGAAAGAGCAACACGTGCCTCTTCACCCCCTCCCTGCTCACAATCCAAGGGCATAAACATTCTTTTCAGGTAAACAAGCATTTCACCTGTACTCGTCCAATGTTGCGCATTGCGTTCACTGCACCCAATGTGACCTATTCTACTTAGGAAAAATCGAACACAAAGTGGCTGACAGCTTTGTGGAACAACTCCCATCAATCTGCAACATGACCCGATCTTCCCAAAGCCAGTTAATTTAAAATAGCACCTTTCTTGCATTCCCAATTGTCTGTTCTTGTCATGCTGTAAATTTGCAGCGAATCACAGTGCAAACTGGAGGAGCAAAATCTCATTTTCAAACTCAGTAGTTTACAATCTTCTGTCCTCAACACTGAGTTCAAAAACTGCAAATTGCAACCCATTCCTTCCTTTTTTTATTAGCTTTGCTTGTTCCATTTTCTGTTCCTGTCGCTCTCCTTTTCAGTCTGGCTTAAACTTACCACTGCTCGGCCTTTGGCACACTCCAGTCACTTAATCTGAACTATCAACGTCTTTTCCCCAGCAGCACACCAACTACCCTATCCTCCCTGTCATTAGTCTCGGAATGTTAGCTTGCCTTTTTGTAAAGGATGATGCCGGGCCATTGTGATATCCAGCATTTTTGTTTACAGTTCCCATCGTATCCAGCCTCTCCTTATAACTCAAACACTCCATTCCTAACAACATTCTGTAAAATCTCTCCTGAACGATCTCCGACTTAATAATATCCTACTTGTAACATAGCGATCAGAACAAGACACAGTACACCAGAACAGGCTTTATCAATGTCCTACGCATAGTCAAAATGGTGGTCTAACCCCATAACTTAAACGTCTAAGCAATGAAGATAAACATGCTAAAGCCTTCCTAACCAATCTATCCACATGTGGCACACTTCAAATAATTATGTACCTGAACGCTTAGGACGCACTGTTCGGCAAAACCACCCAAAGCATTACTTATAGTTGCATAATTGGGCCCTTGTCTGTTTTTTCAAAATGCAATCCACCACTTTTATCCAAATTTAACATCATAGGTCACTCCTCAGTCCATTATCCAACGGATCAAGATCTCTTTGTCACCTTAGTTGGCCAAAGATAACTGTATTTGAGGCTTTGCATTCAAAACTTGTACCTAACTGTCTGGACTCTGATTACCGAGCTATATTTCACTCTCTATTCCTCCACTGGAGCCAACGTCGGCCACAAGCTATGGCTGTTCTGTCTTTCCCAAAACAATGAACTTCTTCTCTGTTCACTGTACCACAAATTTTGGTGTCATCCACAAATGCATTAACCATCCCTTTTGCATTATATTTCAGTGACAATACAAGAATGGCAACAACTCACCGAACTGCCCAAATTTCCACAACCTATGCAACTATCCAGTTTATCAAAGATTGTTTCTTTTGCATTCCTGCTCGTTTAAGTCCTGATCTTGTCCTTGCTCCCCTGTTCCATTTCTGAAACCCTACTCGTTGAATATCTATTCCGCATTCTGATGGATCGCTTATTATATGCCATGTCCTTTCATAGAATAATAGAATTTCTACAGTGTGGAAAACGGTTCTTCAGCCCAACAAGTCCATACTGACCATCCGAAGTGTAACTCACCCAAATTATTCTCTTACCCTATTACTACAAATTTATCTCTACACATCCCTGAACACTAAGGGAAATTCAGCATTGTCAATTCACCTAGCCTGCACATCCTTGGATTGTGGAGGAAACCTGAGCACCTGGAGATTATAGACGTGTAGCAATATATGTAACAAATCAGCAATGAAGAAAGTATTACATGATAAATCTTTGTCAATCAATTTCAAGGATTAAATGTGTGTCTGAAAACAGATGGAGTATGTGAGGTTGCAGATTGTGTTAGGTTATCAGAAATTATGTAAAATACTTTGCAAAAATAGGATCAATTATAGAACCATCAATTGCAGCAATAGCTTTGGAATGAATGAAACCAAGAGCGTAATTCTTAACATTTGTAAGGTCATATACTTCACTGTAGGACAGTACACTTCAACATTATTACGAAATCTATTTAGAGTTAGTAGAAGATGTATTTTGCAATTGTTGCCGAACAGCTTTAGTCCAGTGAAGATTAAAAAAAAACAGAATGCCATGCGTTAGTGATTTTCTTAATGACTAAATCCGTTTTGATTTCCTGTGTCAAATAATTTTGAGCCCGAATGAAACGATTTTGTGTCCAGAGAATAGAAAAGTTAGCAATATTTTTACGTAACGTTGCTATTTGTGATGCCAGAGAATGCATTCCCAGACTATGGTTCGGAAGACAATTGTACCTGAAGGAAGTGTTGTCGCAAAAGTATGGGAAACAACAAAAAAGAAACATTATCTAGTTTGATAATGCATAGTCGAAATGTTGGTAGGTAATTAGTACTGAGTTTAACAGATAGATACTGCTCTTTAAACGGTTCAGAAAAATAGATAACTGCACACGCAGAATAACACTCAAACATATAAAGCTTTCTAATGAAGCTCAAGTCCAATTTCGCCATGGGAAATTATATGCATCCTGACTCGACATTGAGAGCTAATGAATGGCGTATCGTCATTGATATCACCTCTTTTATTTGTATTAATTTTACAAAAAAGTATATTTCTCCACTTCAGATGAAAAAAAGCTAATTATTTATTTTTTACTAACGACTAAATAATCTGGGATCGAAAGACCATGTTTAAAATAATGGGCTTAAACAAAATGAACTCCATTAATTAAGAAATAGCCGGATATAAAAAAAAGGCAGTAGATAATACAGGAAACAGTAGCGTGCTTGATACCATGGTCCAAAGATAATAATATCTCCTTCAATGCCAGCAAAACTAGAGAACTTATCATCGACTTCAGGAAGCAAGAAGCAATGAAACATGGATAGAGCAGGGACAGGAATGGTTCTTGCAGGTTCCAAGATTTAAATGTTTCAGTAAGAACAGAGAAGATGGTAAAAGAGAGCGAGGTGTGGCATTGTTGGTTAAGGACTGTATTGCAGTTGAAGAAAGGATGTTTGGGGACTCGCCAAATGAGGTAACGTGGGCTGAGGT
The DNA here is from genome assembly GCF_037043375.1 of Chiloscyllium plagiosum. NCBI lineage: Eukaryota > Metazoa > Chordata > Chondrichthyes > Orectolobiformes > Hemiscylliidae > Chiloscyllium > Chiloscyllium plagiosum. The sequence continues at coordinate 26,772,929 of NW_028270173.1, forward strand.
TAGAAACAGGAAAGGAGAGGTCACCCTGTTGGGAGTTTTGTATTGGCCTCCGAATAGTTCCAACGATGTAGAGGAAAGGATAGCAAATATTCTCGATAGGAGTGAGAGAGACAGGGTAGTTGTCACGGGGTACTCAACTTTCCAAATATTGATTGGGAACACTATAGTACGGGTACTGTAGATGGGTGAGTTTTTGTCCAATGTGTGCAGGAGGGCTTCCTGACACAATATGTAGACAGGCCAACAAGCGGTGAAGCCGTATTAGAGTTGGTACTGGGTAATGTGCCCGGCCAGGTTTTAGAATAGGAAGTAGGTGAGCACTTTGGTGGTAGTGATCACAATTCTGTTATGTTTACTTTAGTGACAGAGAGGGAGAGTGTATACCACTGGACAAGAGTTACAGCTGGGGAAAAGGCAATTATGATGCGATTAGGCAAGATCTAGGAAGCATAGGATGGGGCAGGAAACTGCAGGGGATGGGCACATTAGAAGTGTGGAGCTTATTCAAGGAAAGGCTCCTGAGTGTCCTAGATAAGTATGTACCTGTCAGGCAGGGAGGAAGGTGTAGAGCGTTGGAGCCATGGTTTACAAAGGAAGTGGAATCTCTAGTCAAGAGGAAGAAGACTTATGTTAGGATGAGATGTGAAGGCTCAGTTCGGGCGCTTGAGGATTAAAAGTTAGCCAGGAAAGACCTAAAGACAGAGTCAGGAGGAGACATGAGAAGTAGTTGGCGGATAGGCTCAGGGTAAACCCTAAGGCTTTCTATAGGTATTTAAGGAATAAAAGAATGACGAGAGTAAGATTAGGGCCAATCAAGGATAGTAGGGGGAAGTTGTGCGTGGAGTCAGAGCAGATAGGGGAAGCACTAAATGAATGTTTTTTGACAGTATTCACTCTAGACAACGATAATGTTGTCAAGGAGAATACTGAGATACAAGCTACTAGACTAGGTGGGATTGAGGTTCACAAGGAAGAGGTATTAGAAATCCTGCAGAGTGTGAAAATAGGTAAGTCCCCTGGGCCGGATGGGATTTATCCTAGGATCCTCTGGGAAGCCAGGGAGGAGATTGCCGAGCCTTTAACATTGATCTTTAAATCGTCATTATCTACAGGAGTAGCGCCAGAAGACTGGAGGATAGCAAATGTGGTTCCCGTGTTCAAGAAGTGGTGTAGAGACAACCCTGGTAATTATAGACTAGTGAGCCTTTCTTTATAATCATCTAGAAAAGAATAATTTGATTAGGGATAGTCAGCACGGTTTTGTGAAGGGTAGGTCGTGCCTCACAAACCTTATTGAGTTCTTTGAGAAGGTGGATGAGAGTAAACCAGTTGATGTGGTGTATATGGATTTCAGCAAGGCGTTCGATAAGGTTCCCCACAGTAGGCTATTGTACAAAATGCGGAGGAATGCGATTGTGGGCGATAGAGTAGTTTGGATCAGTAATTGGCTTGCTGAGACAAGACAGAGGGAGGTGGTTGATGGGAAATGCTCATCCTGGAGTCCAGTTACTAGTGGTGTACCGCAAGCGTCAGTGTTGGGTCCACTGCTGTTCGTCATTTTTATAAACGACGTGCATGAGGGTGTAGAAGGGTGGGTTAGTAAATTTGCCGATGACATTAAGGTCGGTGGAGTTGTGGATAGTGACGAAGGATGTTGTAGGTTACAGAGACACATTGATAAGCTGCAGAGCTGGGCTGAGAGGTGGCAAATGGAGTTTAATGTGGACAAGTGTGAGGTGATTCACTTTTGTCGGAGTAACCGGAATGCAAAGTACTGGGCTAATGGTAAGATTATTGTGAGTGTAGATGAGCAGTGAGATCTCGGTGCCTAGGTATACAGATCCTTGAGAGTTGCCACCCAGGTTGACAGTGTTGTGAAGAAGGCATACAGTGTTTGAGCTTTTATTCATAGAGGGATCGAGTTCCAGAACCATGAGGTTATGCTACAGCTGTACAAAATTCTGGTGCAGTGGCACTTGGAGTGTTGTGTACAGTTCTGGTCACCGCATTATAAGAAGGATGTGGAAGCTTTGGAAAGAGTGTAGAGGAGATTTATTCGGATGTTGCCTGGTATGGAGGGAGGTCTTACGAGGAAAGGCTGAGGGACTTGAGGCTGCTTTCTTGGGAGAGAAGAAGTTTGAGAGGTGACTTAATGGAGACATATAAGATCATCAGAGGGTTAAATAGGGTGGACAGGGAGAGCCTTTTTCCAAGAATGGTGACGGCGAGCACGAGGGACATAGCTTTAAATTGAGTGGTGATAGATATAGGACACAAATCAGAGGTAGTTTCTTTACTCAGAGAGTAGTAAGGGTATGGAATGCTTTGCCTGCAACGGTAGTAGATTCACCAACTTTAAGTACATTTAAGTCGTCATTGGACAAGCATATGGGCTTGCATGGAATAGTGTAAGATGGATGGACTTCAGATTGGTTTGACTGTTCGGCGCAACATCGAGGGCCCAAGGGCCTGTACTGCGCTGTAATGTTCTATGTTCTGTGTTCTAAAAGGAGGGTACACCCCTATCCACATCAGAGTAGCAGAGATAGAGTTGGTCACGAGCGTAAAGTTCCCAGGAATAATGATCACTACCAATCTTTTTAGATCACCCATGGTGATGCAACAGTCAAGAGGTACGGCAATGCTTGCTCTTCCTAAGAAAGCGAAGAAAATTCGGCATTTTCGTAAAAACCATCATTAGTTTTTACACATGCATAGTGGAAACCATCACGAACAAATGCATCATAACTGCTCTGCCTAGGACCGTAAGAAAAGACAGAATACAGCCCAGATCATCACACAAGCCAACCTTCCATCCGTTAACTCCATCCACATTTCTCATTGTCATGGAAAGACAGCCAACATGATCAAAGTCGCCTCCCACACCGGTTATATCTTCCAACCTCATCCGATTGGCAGAAAATGCAAAAGCTTAAACACACCCAATGACTAGATCAGTTTCTTGCCCACTGTTATTGGCCTTCTGAGTAGACATCCTAAATTTCAAAGCTAATGTGATTTTTGTGCTTTGTGCACTTTCATGGCAGCCATAACTTTGTATTCCTCACTCTGTTTAATAACCCTTTGATCATTATATGCTATGATCTGCTTGTACTGTACGCAAAATAAAACTCTCCGCTCTACCTTGGAACGTTGACAATAATAAATAAAGTCAAATTGGATTGATACAAAGTAATGGGAAAGGAAACAACTTTTTAATGTTTCACATTTCGCCGATTTGTATGTCTAAGAATATGATTAGTGGATTGTTGAAAATGATTTATCAAGAAAGAAATAAGAATATTAAAGTTTGAAGTAACAACTATTACAACAAGTCGATGTTGATTTTGATTATATAATATCTTTAATTGAGCTCAGGATAATGCTTAAAACATCCCCTCATTCACCTGATTGAATAGCCCACTGACATTATAATGTAATATTCTGGCATTGTTAAATCATGCAGTATTTTATTTACAACTGATAAAGATATATCGCATACTTTACGAAGACATATGCCTGTTTTCTCACATTGCTATTCGACTTCAAAGATTCCAATTATGTAAATGAAAGTTGATGAACCCAGGCATATCTGATAATGTGGAATAGTGGAGATTGTCAATTTCACTATTTAAGAGCCTGTCACTTCATCCATGTCAACTGTTCTATTAAATAATAAATACATTAACAAATTTGATCAATTTCACTCTCTACTATTATGTGTATTGATAAATTTGGTGTGCCTTCCCATTAGCGAAAAGCTCCAGAACAGTGAAGGCATCAATGATCCAATGTCACCGATCAAATCTTTCTATCTTTTTAAACGTTTAAAAAGATGAGAAATGGTTGCATTCTTTCTCCTTACCAATCTATTCTCTCCCATCTTTTTTTTCTAGTCACAATATCTCTTGCCTTCCCTATAAATAGGAAACATGAAGCAACATGTGATGATGCAAAGGAATTCGTTTTATTGAACATTTTCAATGAAAAATGTTTTCTTTTGCTTTACAGAAATCAAAAAACTACAGGACGAATTAAAAAAGTCAGGTGTGGAATAATAAAGTGATTTATCGAGTTTTGAGAAGACTTGTAGCTCAAGTTGAGGTTCTGGATATAGGTGTGCTCAATGAGCTGCAAGGTTCGCTTTCAGACGTTTCGTCACCATACTATTTAATATCTTCAGTGGGGGTCCGGATGAAACACTGGTGGTATAGTCTGCTTTCCAATTGTATGTTTTTGTTTCGTTGGGTTAGGTACGTCATTTCATGTGAATACGTCATTTCACATTATTTTTCTCATGGAATAGTAAATGGGATCCAAGTCAATGTGTTTGTTGGTTGAGTTCCGTTTGTAATGCCATGCTTCTAAGAATTCTCGTTCGTGTCTCTGTTTGGCTTGTCCTTGAACAGATGAGCTGTCCAAATCAAAGTAGTGTCGTTCCTCATCCATATATAAAGATACTAGTGAGAGTGGCAAGTTGATGTTCATCTATCCTGCTGGCTAGTTTTTCTGCTTTTTTGTCCAAAATGATGTTTGTTACAGTTCTTCAAGGTATTTTGTAAATGACGTTTGTTTTGCTTGTTGTCTGTGTAGGGTTTTTCAAGTTCATTAGCTGCTGTTTTATTGTGTTGATGGATTTGTAGGGTACCATGATGCCAAGAGGTCTGAGTAGTCTGGTCGTCATTTTCTAGATGTCTTTGATGTAGGGGAGAGTGGGTCGGGGTTCTGTACGTGTCTTGTCTGCTTGTGTGGATTTGTTGCTGAGAAATTGGTGGACTACGTTCATTGGATATTCGTTCTTTTTGAATACATTGCATAGGTGATTTTCCTTTAACTTCGTAGTTTCTCTGTGCTGCACTTTGTGGTGGTTCATTGAAATAATGTTCTAATGCAGCTTCATTTAAGCATGTTATGATGATTGCTTCTGTAGTCCATATGGTCCATAGTTCACAAATATGTGTTGTTTTCCTGTATCCACTGGTTTGAAGTTCCACATTGGCTGTTCGCTCTACTGTGACATCTGTGAATGTGACATCTCGAAAGCCATTTGTTCATGCGATTCAAGTTGATAATGTAACACAGTCTACTACATCTCAAAATGATGATACAGTGGATTATTTCAAGAACATTTGTTATTTCTGTTTACAATTGAAAGATGACTACAAATTCCACAAAGTGATCGTTAGTCAAATTGTGAAAGGGAATGAACAATTTCAAACAATGAATTACGTTGTTAACGGTATTAAGAAAATTATTAGAACCAAAGCTGTGTAGGAACATTGCTATCATCGACTATTATTGTTTCAATAGCTAACATTTGAGTGTTTATCTGCCAATTCTTAATACAAAGCTTTGCATAACACTAAAAATATACGTTTGACAATACGTCAAGGATGGTAAGTCAATATATGAATCATGACCAGCAGTAGGTCATTCTATCGCTCTTGTCTGTTGTGTAATTGAATGATTTTCTGGCATGGTGGACTTTAACCAAAAATTAATAACTGTGCCTTATTCCAGTAATCATTGATTTCCTTGTTAGTCAAGAAAATACTGTTTCTACCATAAATATATCAAATGACATAACCTCAAATGTTCTCTAGAGAAGAATAATTTCTGAAAATTCATAACATTTGGGCACATAAAGAACAATGTTTTCACGTCCACCTCAATGGGAAGATAAAGTATTGTCAAACATTTTCCCCTTGCAACTGTGTATACTGTATAAGATAACCTTTCATTTGCTTAAAACCCAGTGAATGTTCAGTTCCAATTGAGACTGGCACTGCATATACAAAGGTTTACCTTTTGATTTAAAGCTACGAAATATGCCACCCAACAACCACTAAATTATGCATCCTTCCAGTGTCTGACCAACTCGTTGCTTGTAACATTTTAACATAATTCGATGCTGCTTCCTGCAATGTGGAAGAAACCAAATCAGACAAACTCGTTGCCCCCCGTGGACCATCTTCATAAGCTGGTGCCAGATAGTGAAAAGCCATTTGCAGAAGTAGACACACATTCAAAGGATTTCTCGAAAACTGTATAATTTATCACGAGACTTACTTCTTATCGCTAATATTTGTCAAGACGAGACATCAGCAGTATACAAATATATATTTTTCAATTTTAGAGCTGTTTGTGTACTTAAATCTGTGACATTCCTTTCTTAAACATGGAAACATCAACTCTCCATTACTTCGTACAAAGTTATGCAAAACATAACTTTTATGCAAAAAAGAACAAAAGATTTTAAAATTTATTTCACGTGTAATATAAAAGAAAAGTATTCAAATTGTCTATTTTATCACTTGCTGAAGCTTAGGTTTGACAAGTCCAATTTTGTTAACTTTCAAGGATGCTGCAGTTCTCTGCATTTCCGATTACCTGGAACATACTCAGTTTCAATACCTTGCATTGGTTTACAATTTCCTGTTAGCGTAGCCGAATAGACATGTCCCTGAGGTATATTGTTATCCTAATGTTTTAGAGCTGAAAATGTGTTGCTGGAAAAGCGTAGCAGGTCAGACAGCCTCCAAGGGGGAGGAGAATCGACGTTTTGGGCATGAGCCCTTCTTCAGGACGGGCTCCTGAGGAAGGGCTCATGCCAGAAACGTCGATTCTCCTACTCCTTGGATGCTGCCTGACCTGCTGCGCTTTTCCAGCAACACATTTTCAGCTCTGATCTCCAGCATCTGCAGTCCTCACTTTATCCTAATGTTTTACCCCTGCACTGACGTATTATGACTCTTTGTGAATTATATATGTGCTCTGCATAGTTAACTTTCCTCCCCCAAAATGAATCACCAGAAAATTTAGGAACTATTACATCTTATCCTTCATCCAAGCGAATGAATCAATTTTTCATGTCTGAGCCCACAACGTTGGTTTGTGTAACACACATTGGAAGTGATACATTTGCACTTATCAATCAGTAGACAACCATTCTCGGCCTCACCTCAGTCTGTTAAACCCTGCGCCATAAACTCCTACTTTGTGCATTAACTTCTGACATGGTATTTTATCTAATGGCTTATGAAAATCGTAGAGTTCATCCTGCGATTTCCTACAACTATGTTGTTTTACTTCTTGAAATTCAAACATATAAAATATAACAGCTCAGCAAAGGAAGAGGTGGTCTTTAACGCCATCCCTGTCACGATTATGATGGTAGTAGGAATTAATGTTTTGAGTCTGCACCTGGTCCATAATTTTCTAAGCCCGTCTGTTCATTCATCCATCTAAATTACTCTTAAATATTGCATTGGTAACTGCTCTCCAAACTCCGAGAGAGCTGGTCCAGCCACTTACAACATTCTATGCAAACCGAAAATGCGTTGCATAGACCCTTTGAAATTCCTTCTGTTAAATTTAAAATATGTCTTTAAAGATATATGACCGAGCATTAGACATCTCCACTTTACAAATGCCTGACGCAATTTTATAATGTTATACTAGCTCACCTCACATCCTGTGATTAACTAGTGAAACAATCCAAGAGAGTGCAACAAATAGCTCCTTATAACAAATATACTCCAATCCAGGGAACATACTGATAAAATTCTTTTGCATCCCACAAAAGATAACTTCCGCATCGTTCCTATAGTCTAGCGACCAGAACTGAACATAATATTCCAAGTGCGACCCAATTAAAATTTTATACAACTGTATGACTTGCCATTTTTTTAATTCTCAAAGGCCCGGGTGAGTGAAGGCAAATATGCCATGTATCTTCTTTTCCACTGAACCGATGCATGTTTCCACTTTAGGGAAGCTGTTGACCAGCACACAAAATCCCCCTCTTTTATGCTACTAATAATTCTGCGGTATTCTGCATAAGTTCCTCATGAAGTTTAATTCCCAAGTTGCATCACCTCACACTTGTCTGGATGAATATTCGTTTGCCATTTATTGGCACATCTTTCCAATTAACTAATATATTTCAGTATAATTTGGCAACGATTCAGTATTCTACCAATTTTCGCATCATTTGCAAACTTACTGATCCAATTATCTACGTTTTCAGCCATTTAATTTATATCTGTTGCAAACAACAGAGGAACATTACTGGCCACAAAACAACAGTCATAAAACACGCTCCTTGGCAACTATCCTGTGTTCTCTATGACAAAGCAAATGTGCATCCAATTCAGGAATTCAAGATGAATCACATGTGATTTAATTTTCTGAACCAGCGTACCACAAGGGTCTTTGTCAAACATTTTGCTGACAAAAATATCCAATGGCAAACACTTAGAAATCCAATAGGCAGATGTGACTTTCCTTTCACAGGTCCATATTGAGTCTACTTGTTGACATTATGTTTTTAGAGCACTGTTGTAAATTACTTCAGGATAAGTAACAACAGACTCTGTATGATAGGTGGAAGGCTATTCAGTCCATAAACTTTCCCTTCAATTTGATTTTGCTTGTTGAGTGGCCGTTAATACATGCAAAACTGATGTGTCACTTTCACAACCCAAGGAATTTTAGAAAACTAAAACAATTGCGCCAGCTATCTCAGCAGCCATTTCTTGTAGCAAAATTGCCTGAAACGTTCGCTGCAAACGTACTTGCCTGCTTGTATATCTAATTGCTCTTCTCAACTTCATTTCTAAGTGATTGTGTTATTTTGCACATTCCCTTCCAATTGTTTATGAAAAAGCGTTTATGGAATTTTGAAAAAAAAATCATCAAGTGTGTAGACAGAAACAAATATTTCTCGAATTCATTTTTGCCTTCCCGATTTTTCCACATGACCCAAGCTGACAGTGTAGAAGACCAGTGCTAGTTTTGAATGCCATTTTCCTTTTTAAACACGTAAAGAAAATGTTATATTTTTGAATATTTAATACAACACTCTTTTCTTTCTAGAACCCCATTCTCTATCAATCATTTTGAAATTTTTGTTGTTTATTTCATATTTAAATTACACTTCTCAAGTTTCAATTATTCTCAACGGATTACATGCATTTTACAATAGTTCAATAAGGTACTTTTCTTCTCTAGTTAGTGTCCTTCACTTGGCATCTCCCTTGGTCACTGTGAAAAGATAACTGATTAATTCCAACTTGAAAAGTAAGAATGCTCTGGCATTATAGGCAAAATTTCTGCATAACCTGTAATGGAGCAAGGATTGGCATCTGAAGACGTCAAACTTTCCATGGAGTTCATTCATTATGTGAAATCTTCTAGTCAATGCAATAATTCCGTTAATGCCCATACTATCACCAGTTCATGAAAAAAAGTCCAAACGTGTTTCAATTCATTTTAAAATTAAAGTAGGCAGAATAATAATAAGTAAAAATCCCTACCTCTCTCCATCGTTTGCCAAAAACAAAACTGCACTCTTTTCCTCCAACATCTTGGGCCATGAAATCATAAATACAGATTTTTTTTTGAGTCTATCAGAACGAACACAGTCATAAGGTTGTTCGCCCGAGACAAATCTTCCTCAATCGCTGTTCCTGCAATGTGACAATCCATCTTCCCATAATGGTGGAAAAGATTGTTAGTTGGATGTTGTAGATACGAAATAAAGAAATTGCCAAAATTGAAATTCACCAACCAAGTGGAGTTTCCACCACATGAATCATTTATGCACATTATAACAGAGCCAAAACTGAAATATATAAAACTTGTAGATATCACCCGTGTCTTCCAAAGAGCACTGAGAGGAATACTACCTTGTTCATTCGTGACCATAACGAAATGAAATACTGCACATGTGGCTTAAATCAAGATTCAATCACATCGAGCATAAATTCACTAACTGTGTTCAAAATATAACAATTTATAGAGATTAACATCTAATGTTTATATATGTTTATGAATATGGATATATTTATAATGCATAACTATATTTATATTTATCTAAATAAGTGTACGCATTTGCATATAAATAATCTTTTCCTCAACATGTTTTCTCACATTAAGTATTCAATTTGCCAGAAAATTCCACTGATAGGCAGAGCACTTTCCAGAAAACTGGAAAGAAACATACTGCGCCTTACTTCTTTCTGCAAAGAAATGAAATGCACTGTGCATTTTACTAAACGAAATCTCATCTGGATCTTACCTGTTCTTTCTCCTCGCTGCTCAGTCTCCTCAAAGATGTTGAATAATTTCACATTTTGGCACACATCCAAGCCAGTATGAGTGTAACATTTTGAAAGCAAGTTGTTTAGAGAAACGTTCACATTTAATCAATAAAGCAAATGATCCCAGCAATGACCCTTGTTGCATCACGAAAAATAACCACCCTCTTCTCTGAATCGAAATTATTTCTAGTTCTTATCATTGCCTTTTCTTCAGCCATTGTATTCTCGAGGATGCTACTCAGCATTTTGTTCCACGATTAGCAATGTTGTCTAGCAGCTAATAATATCACACTTTCTGAAAAAAAAAATCGTATCATTGACAGACAACTTTCCTCACATTGCGTTAGTCAGAGTTTCTTTTATATTCTCAACTGGCTGAAGTGATCAATTATTCAGAAACTATGTTATTTTAGTAATATTCATTCACTTATTAATGTTTCCTTTGTTTGTAAGTATTTAGCCAGTATGGTGATAACCTAAACAGCTTATACGTTATTTTATTACATCGAGTCCATTGTTTCTTTACTGGGGTTTTATTTACCCTTCTGCAATTCTATATAAATTTCCATTCAAGTGAGAGAAAAAATGACAAAATGAAGAGGACTATTCAATTTCCTCCATTTTCATATGATTAAGCAACTTACAATCAAGCCTTCTATAACAAGTGGTATCACAACAATAATAAAAGTCATCCGCCTTCCAGTTCTGCAGTTAACAGAACATCCAGAACCTGCAAGATTCCGTTTTGAATGATGAAGTTTCACAGCCATCCTTAGTGGAAATCAATACATGCATTAATTGAAAATTTGTAACACGTTCTTATGGTCGCTAGAATATTTCATCTTATTTTGAATTAGATTTAGTAATCATTTGGGTTTGTTCCTCTGGGTTTCATTGATAGTAATCACATGCTTCTGTGTGACGAAATTTGAGGCTGGTTGATTTTTGTTTCAAATCCATCACACACATATTTGTGCATTCCTCTTGACAGCGGAGACAATCAAAGAAAAAGACAAAGGTAATTTATGATGAATACATTATCATTGACATGAAGATTTTTCAGAACATTACTTTTCATCTGGAATTGTGCTTTGAAATGAAGCAATCTTACAAAGAACCACGATTTACTTTAAACAACTTTTCAGGCGAAGTAACATCACAGAATTACTTACTAGGAGATAATAAAATCTGTGTTTTTTTTTCGTTGAGTCTTTCATCTGTTCGAATACCATGATAATTTCACTTCTTTCATGTGTAAATCACAAAATCTTTTTTTAAAAAAAGTTGCATTCTCAGGTTAGCTGTAACAATTCATATTAGCTAGACAATATGTTGAAGGTGTTAGCCCCCTGTGTTCTCTGTCTATGCCATGCTGTTTAGTTTGATTCTAATCTAAAAAGCGAGATAACAGAGTTTTGCATGAATTCATGCAATTTTGGAGCTCAGAGTTTTACATGAATTCATGCAGTTTTTGAGCAAAATACAATGTAACTCTGCAAGGACAAATTCACTCCATAAAATATATGTGTACATGTGGGTCTTTGTGTCTGTCTGTGTATGTGTATCTGTCTGGTTTGGGGATTGTGAGTGTGTGAGAGAGTGTATATGTGCGTGTAATGAGTGTAGCGTGTCTTAAGTCTGTGAGGGGTGCATGTGTGACTGTGGGAGTGTGTTTGTGTGTCTGGGGTGGGGGATTGTGTGTGTCTGTAAGAGAGAGTGTATATGTCTGTGCATGAGTGTAGAGTGGTCTAAGTCTCTGAGAGTATCCTGTGTGAGTGTGGGAGTGTGTGTGTCTGTAAAGGTGTGTGTGAGTGTCTGTGTGCTTGTCTGTGTATATGTGTGTCCGTGTGTATGTGTGTGTATAGGAATGCCTGTGTGTGTGTGTGTGTGTGTGTGTGTGTGGAGGAGTGTCTGTGTGTGTGTGTATAGTGCCATGGTGGTCACCTGTAATTTGACATGATCCCAAGGTCCTGGTTGAGGCCCTCCCTATGGACACCAAACTTAGCTATCAGCCTCTGCTCGGCCACTTTTCGCTGCTGCCTGTCCCGAAGTCTGCCTTGGAGGATGATCACCCGAAGGTCCAAGGTCGAATGTCCTGGACTGCTGAAGTGTTCCCAACTGGGAGGGAACACTCCTGTCTGTTGATTGTTGTGCAGTGCCCATTCATCTGTTGTCGTAGCCTTTGTTCTGTGTCGTCATTTAGTCATTTATGGGAGTTAAGTGATGGAGGATCTTGAGGATAAGGAGGCGATGTAACAATATTTTCACTGGACTAATAAGAAAAAATGATTAGCACAATGGTAATCCAATTAGAGGAGCGAGTTCAGACTGCAGTGAAATTCAACTGGAAGAACACACGAATCTATCTGGACAACAAACATGCTCTCAAAAACTATACTAACAAATGACTGAGTTACTGATTTCTGCAAATGTTCTACTGCCTTCATTATTATCCATTTGGAACAGAAGTCTGCAATCTTCGTCTTTTCTATGCAACATGTAATTTCAGGTCCACAATAATTTAGCTATCTTGTAATTGTCCTCTGAAATAGCAAGGAAGCCATTTAAATGGCCAGCAAGTAATGAAGATCATCAAATACTAGGCATTGCAATAAGGCGCACACCTATTAAAAGCTGTATGCATTTTACACCATTCTGCAAGCTCAAGCTGATTCCACACAAGCCGTTCCATATCGGAATGTGTTGATGAAAACAGAGCATTGTGCTTAACTCGTCTTCTTCATTCGGTATAATTGATTAAACCAGTTCACCTATAAGATTATCAGTAGCAACCACGAAGAGTTATTAAACTGCAGCTGAAAACAGTATTTAAGAACACTAGTAGATTTTCATTCCTTTGGCTTGGAAAAAGAAGCAGTTTGATACTTGATGTCCATACAAATGAATGTAAGAAAACCTGAACAACCTACATTCTTCACCATTCTTTCAATATACCTGTAAAGTTGATCTGTAAAGACAAATAAAAGTCATTTTCGAAAGCTGCAATTGAAAATGCTTCTATTTACGTTTTAGTGCCCCTGCCTTTATTCTTTATTGTCTCTTGTCAATCATCATAATTGGGTGCTTTTTTTAGTTTAACTTATTTGATTCTTTATCTGGTAACTCAGTTTTCAATTAAATAAACAGTCGTCTTTTCAGCAAAATACAAATGTGAGATATCATAAATAAAGAATTAAAAAAATCAATGTCTCTCAAAAACATGTTAGTTGGTACACATCTTGAGTATTATGACCCACATACCCACTTATCGAAGCATTTATTCACATACATCAAAACATCTGTAAGGATGTAGATATAATTATGGAACATTATTATACATTGAATAAGAAGGTAGCGCTGATTCATTTTAACGATTTATAGATGGTAGCAATGCTCTAATGGACAATTAAAATCATTGACAACAACATACTGTTAACTGTAAATATCTGCTTAAATTTAAACCAAGCTAGTCAACAAGTTGATAAACTCCTTGACTTGAATAGTTTTCCATATTTTAAGGTGAAACAGTCAGCGAATGTTCTGTCTAGAAAGTGGAGAAATTTGCAAACCCTTAAATTCAGTGCCACTTTAATTCAAAATCCAAAGGCAAACTCTAGGACCTTCTGCGAAAATATCTGATCATTTGGAATTTGCAACAAATACCCAGCGAATATGGGAGGAACATCATTAAAGACACAAATCAAATACTAAACTGTCAATGTGAGATTTAGACAGAATAAGATCATTTCAATGGATAATGGTAGAAAGTTAATCAAAATCAAATGTTAGTTGTGTCAGATCATTGGAGACATGGAAATGGACATAATACAAATTATTAGTTTGAGCTAGCATAGAGCCATAATCATAGAGTCATACTCGTCCATTCCGAACATAATTACAAACTAAACGTGTCCTACCTGCCTGCCCCTGGACCATACCCCTCCAAATCTTTCCTATTCATGTGTCCATGCAAATGTGTTTCAAACATTGTAATTGTATCTACAAACAAATCTGCAATAATAAGAACACTTTCAAAGAAAAACAGCAACTAGGGCAACAGCAATCGGAGAAGAGAAACAGTTCACGACCCGGAACTCATGAAATGTTTTGCAATATTGGAATAGCATTTTGTGCTTCGAGTTTTTGAAGAAGACTATGTTTACGGCCAATGCATTACCTCTTGAGGGAAGATAAATGAACCATTCAATGTAATATCATTTCAACAGTCTTAAATAATATGATTTCCACAACTAACTTCAGATCCAGAATGAAATGTATCACCGTGAAAGGGATAAGAGTCATGATGAGAGTAAAACTAAGATCGATTATTGTACTCGCCCCAGTATATTATTGGGAGACAGAAAGCACATATACATCGATTTGTGCTAGTTTGAAAATAAAAATGTAAGCTGCAGTCAACCCCTAGTTCGTTCCTTAAAACAATTCCTTGACCAATTAAATTCAAACTGCCGCCTCAGCTGACATCTTGCCCATTACCTGGTCGAAATGTATCTAGTGAATTATTTGTTAAAATGCTTACAGCAGAGAAGCATCATGATATTCTCATACAGAGTGAAGTGCAATGCCACTATTACGTTGTTTTACTTGTCACTGTCCTGATAAATGCAAGCATAAAACATTGTCAACTTTTACAGTTTTGTTCTGAGCATTAGTCAAATTGTAATTAAACCAAGTTAAGCCAAACGACAGTGCAATCAGTGGTATGGTCAGTGACCAGATGTTTGTGGTATTCTTTTTTTAAAATGCAGAGCTGGATAAAGTGAAAGCTGATTGTAAAGCTATGGGTAAGGAAGCACTATTGAGACACAAAGTCAAAGCTCTATATCAATAGTCTACCAGACATGAAAAAGGTCCGGAAATTATTTTTAAGTTCTGAGAAGAAAACTGTTTAAATTGAGTTGCTTTGAGACATCTTATGTAATGTAATCATTAAAAAAGAATTTCAACAGAGAGAATGTTATCGCAGATCCAGGTGTGTATTCTAAATAATTAATTCAAAATGTGGTCCACCATCTTCACGTCGTGATGTGTTTCCAAACTGAAGACTGGACATTTGCCACTTTGGTTGCACAGTTTGGCTTTAGACATAATACATAAACAAGGATAGTGGAATGGATAACTAATACAAAATGTTGAGATAAATGGGCAATGAAGAGGCCCAAAAGTGCACGAAACCTTCAACCAAATAAAATTCTTTTCCGTAATTCGGATGCAGCCATATTGCTCTAACGTTGCTTTTCATTCAAATATCAGTCGTAGAACGCACATTGTAACAAAGAAACAAAAACGTTTTAGTGTGAAACAAAAATATTTAATATGTACTCAAATAATTATCTAATGTAATAGAATATATGAAGATTGGAAAGGTATTTTTTATTTAAATGTAAGCAGAATTCTGAATGTTGCTTTGCAATTTGAATATCTTCTCTCTGAAAGAAAAATAAGTTAATGTGGTAGTAGTTAAGAATGCAAAAGCAGCAGTTTTTGGAAGAGCAATGGCTTACACTGTTCGATATGTTTTATCACAACTGCACTGTCACGTGCATCAGACAACATAGCGTAAATGATTTGAGTTTGGTTATGTAAGGATGCTTATAATTATGCGTTGGAAAGGCGGAAATGGTTCTCGACTTGCTTTGTGCAATGAATATATTATCCTCTGTGGAACTTCAGGCTGTGTCTCTATTCACTGAAGTTTGTACTTTATTTTGAAATTGAACAGGTCTGAACACAGTGGTTTAGTGAATTTCGATGATAAGATGGTTATTGCCTTCATTTGGGAATTGATAAATTAAGTATCTAAAGTCAAAACAAAGGATCCCTCAGTGACTGTCAAGTGTGGTTCCCATCTGATCCACACTTAAATGTCTTTTGTCTTCCATTTTGAACTGCACCTGCTCTTCCCTGTATGATAACAAACAGCGCTGAAAAAAATCTTCTATATAGTTTTTTTTGAAAAAAAAATATTATTCGGTAATTCTTTCTACTGATTTTTGCAATGGGCTTTAAATATTTTTGCTAATTGCATTCTGCTTTTTAAAATTATGATCACTCCATAGTAATAAGCTTTTTGTCTACTACAAATTGTCTTTCTTTTCCTGTTGCCTTAAAAAAACGCTCAGGAGTCCAAATACTTGCAGTCATTTATTTTTCATAATTAGTTCAGCAGTTACAGCTCTTCTACTAGGCAGACTTCTGAAATTTAGCTTTCACCTTTTGTTGGTGTTCGACATTTCAGACATAATTCTCATTATTCCTTTTCCGTTAGTTGCAATTTTGTAGTAGATGTGCTATTCATAAGACTTTGTGATGGCGTCTTGGACTTTTTTTTATCCTGTAAGCCAAAGTGTGAATATTATTACTGTTCTTTAAAAAAAAAGTTATTGTATTTGCTATGGGCATTTAGGTTTACAGCTGAATATCAAGATAACCTCTTATGCTAAAAAAAAATCAAGGAGCAGCATTTTACCTGCTGCCGGAAACATTGTGAAAATTTGGATATAACATGAAATGCAAAACACTATGGTGAATGATTGCCATTATATCAGAGACCAGTTAATACATCGTCTGTATGAGATTTGCTAAGGAAATAACATAACATCTGTAAAGAGAACGTGTAAGATTTAACCAATTCAAACATATGGATTCAGTGGTGATGGGTGATAGACATATTCAAATGAACATAAATCAACTGAATAGCTTTATTTGGCCTAAAATAAGAAATGTCGAGGAAATTGTTTTTTTTGGTAGGGACGGGAAAATAAGACACTCTGCTTATAGGAATGCCTTCAATTTGCAAAAAAAAAAAACAAGATCAATTCTGTGTCGTTCATCATCATGGCCTACACTATAGAAGTAGAAAAATAATGTTGTTAGGACAAGACAGGCCAAACATTCGGGAATTAGTGTCAATGAAGATTTTGGAACATCAACGAAAATTGCCAAGAATGCAGCAACTATATCGTATCATTTTTTTAATGCAATGAGAGATATGGTGGATATTGTGAAACAGGTTATCAGAGACAGATGGAGAGTTGAATTTTATAAACATTCTGATCAAATCATTGACAAGAATAGTGAGAAGAGATGATAATGACAAAACACATAAGACAAAATGAAAAGATGTAGTTGACAAACGCAGAAACACAGATTGAATTGGAAGGTAGTTGGGTGTTGCATGGAAGGTTTATATTTGGAAAATCAAACAAAAATACTTTTTTAGGCCCATTGAAATGAATAAGACAATACAAAAATGAGATAAGGAGAAACATTTTGACTAAGTTTTCTTTCTAAATGTGATTTTATAATTCAGTCATTTGTAAATGTAGGCAGCCATGAAGAGAAAATCAGGCTGAGTGGACAGTTTACTCAGTACAACGTTAAGTAGAATATGTGGAAAGTGTTATTCAAGACAAGGAGCAATCAAATGTAACCTTATTATCTAAATTAGCTAGTGCATGAAGGGAAAAAAAGTTTGCTTCCATTTCATATGGTTTTATGCTTTCTATGTAAACAAACAAAAGAAGAAATACATGCACTCTGACATCCCTTCTCAAATTGTGGAAAGTCCACTTTCACAGACTTGTAAACTGCTTCATAATTAGATCAAAACATGTATTTTGCTTTTTAACATTATAGAGAATACAAAGGACAAAGGTAAATCGTAATATAACGTTGTTTGTCTCAAAACATATCCATTCATACCGCTACTTTGGATACTTCATGTTTATGTTAAATAACATTTTGAACTGATTGGCGTGCTAATTTTCTTTCCATACTCTGCAAAAAAAGGAAGTTTTGCTTTAGTGATCGATAAGTGCAACAGGGTCAAAGACCTGAAGTCAGACGTAGTAGTCATCTGTCACCAGAGTTCTATAAATGTTTTAGACGAGACATTTATGTAGAATGTACATATTCAATGCCTAGAATTAATGCGAATCTTAAGAATTCAATTGAAGGACGAAAGATATGTTTATGTTACAAAGTATTTCTATCCATAATTTTGAAAAGAAAATACACACCAAACAACATATTAAACTTTTGTTCTTCGAATGCTGTATTTTTGAATATTTTCACTACATCTGTTTTCAATTTTCTTTCAACAATTTTTCCTTAGTTTTGTTTCATGAGTTAATGGTATAGTTAGCTTAATTTCTATCACTTCAAGGCCGTCAGGATATTCATATTTGCACTTGTTCGTACTTAACCTCCTTCTCTTTCTCTTTGTACCTTCCCTTTCAACCAAAATGTGAATTCTAAGGAAATAAGGAAGCACTTTATTCTCTTTAAAAATGAATTCTTAAGATTTTAATTGATTTATGCAGAGATCAAAAAGTTGCAAGATGAATTAAAAGCAGCAGGTATGATTGTTAAAAAGATGTGTTGTCTTCCAATATCAGTTAGTCATGTGTGATAAAATTCAATTTAAACTGATTTCCATGATAAATTATTGTCAATTGAATGTAAGGTAGTGATGGAGTTCAAAATCGATGCGTGCTCATCCAGAGACATTGTCAAATGCTTGCTAGACAAATATGCACAATTATCATCACATCCCAACTGTGGCTTGCATTTCAGTTCCAACAAAATAAACATCTAAAATGAGAATATCGTATAATAGTGCCAACTGTCTTGGGAAGGCAGATACTTCAGTGAAAAAAAACTATTATTTCCTGCTTTTTCCTAAATATAACTGCATAAACATATCAAAGTGTTTGATTTCGATGGTCCTATGAACCAATCTTGTTAATTAGAAAACCCTCATAAACTCTCAAGAAAAGATTCGCCATCCAGGGTCGCACTCAGTAATGCAAACACAATTTGAAAAATCCCTAGCCTTGTTGCTCCTATGGATCACTCATTATTAAAGTCTCAGCACTAGAAGTAAAAAATCCACAGCTCTCCTGTAGGCTAGTTCAGCAATAGAGTCATTTTTATGGAATCATATGTAAAAGGTAATATTCACATCGCAATCCATGAAAAAACGTCCGCTCCCAAATGTAAGGTAGCTTCATAATACTCACTTGGAAATGCTGAGAACGACAGATGGTGGAGAGTCAAAATAGATTAAAAGTGGAACTGGTGTTATGAAGATGTGGGCGTACTGCACTTTTGAGAGAGTAAAAATTAGAAGTGACAGCACAAAATCTTCTCAACAAGGCACAATGTAATATGTAATCCATAGCTAGTTGTCTGGAAACAACAAAAACAGATTCCAATTAGGCCAATCAGTTGAAATTATACCCCGAACAAATACCCAATTGCAATCAAGTTTGAATTGAGTACATTGATAATATTAAAAGCCAGTGATACAATCCGATGCTCTGATGTAGAAGATCGGGGAACATTTGAACAGTTGGGAGGAGAACTGCCAACCCCCAGCATGTAAACATTTCGTCTGAAAAAATAGCTCTCTTAAAAGTACCCTTTTCGATTAGTAGCCTGTGAAGCAGCAATCCCTAAGACGAAGTAAAGAGGATACAGATCCAAGCAGAAGAACTGAAAACTGTGAGGTTTTGAGATAAGAATTTTTATTTTGTAAATCTTAATTGGGAATTTTATCGGGTTAATATTATAGAAGGGAAGGTAAAAAATTGGTTAGAGTAAGGATATGTGAATGGTTATTAATTAATCATTCTCTGTTAAACATTAAGAAATAAAACTGTTAATTATTATTTTTAATAGATCTTGGCCACTCGAATTTTTTCAGATTTCTACACAAGATAAATCACTTCTGTGTTGCTGGTTGTAAATTAAGCAGGAGGGATTAACCCATGTTGTAACACTGGAAAAAGCACAGAGTGTTAAGCAGCATCAGAGAAGAAGGGGAGTCAATGTTCCATTTTAGAAGTGTTCATCATTCCTGATGAAACATCATGACCTGAAACGTTGACTTTCCTTCTCCTCTGTTGCTGCTTGATCTGCTGTGCCTTTTTCAGCTCCACTCTTTAGACATTCATATCACTCATTACTATTCTGAAGGTTTTGGCAAATTGACATATTACTCCGTACCCCATGTAGTCTCCCCACACAATGACGTGTGTGGTTAAATATTCAAAGGAAACAACATAGCTTGTCAACACCATTCACCTTCCAGCTTCTTATAAATCCCGACTCTTGAACTTTAACCTTTCTTTTTTATCGAATACCAATATTACAACGTCAGAGAATGACCTTTGGTTGAATAACCGAATCATTTACCATTAAACATGTCTCAGTACCCCTGCTATTGACTGAATTCAGAGAAAGTTATAACTGCAGATGCTGGAAATCACGGTCGAGAGCGTGGTGCTGCAAAGGCACAGCAGGTGATACAGCATCCGATGAGTAGGAGAATCAACTTCTCAGGCAAGAGACCATCATCAGGCAAGAAGGCCTCTTGCCTGAAACATCGGTTCTACTGCTCCTCAGATGCTGCCTGACCTGCTGTGCTTTTCCAGATCCACACTCTCAACTCTGATCAGACCCTGCAGCCCTCATTTTCTCCGAACTGATTTTTACCTTAATGCGAAGCCTCTTCAAAGGAATCCTACCTTGAAGAAGTTCAACTCCTCTCTATAAATTATTTCAGTAAGTCTCTCTCTCTCTCTCTCTCACTGTACCTCTCTGATCCAGTCCTTTGCCCTGAAACTCTTCAGCCACATCCTGAAGCAGACTCACTACCACAGCCACATCTCCTTTCTTAGTGTCTGCCTACAGAACCGACTGATCTGCCTGGAATCCGGACTACATTCAGACCAACATATTTTGGATCTGAACATGATAAACTGTACCCACTACAAATTCAAAATCTCGAGAAACTGTTTAGTGAAATGATTGAGTCCTAAGTCAGAAATGATCTAGGTTTCTTTTTTAGAAAGACTGCGTGTGTCAAAACAAGAGGACTAAAAGAAATCATAACCTCTTCATGAGGAATAAGGGAGTTGCCCAAAAGGACTGAGAGATAAATGGGATTTGGTGGGGCTGGGAGCAAGATAGCAGAGAATGTGATAGGTAGATGATAGGCTGGAGAGGGAGATGGAGTGGATAGGTGTGAAGGTCCACATCTGACAAATATTTATCTGTGCTTCCACACACGTCATCTACTGTGTCTGTTGTTCTCGATGCAGTCTCCTCTACATTGGGGAGACAGAATGCCATCTTGCGGAGCAGATTAGACAACACCCGTGGGACACACGGATTAAACAAGCACACTGCCCTGCGGCTGAGCACTTTAACGTCCACTGCCACTCCGCCAAGGACATGCAAACCCTGCACATCCTCAAACAACACACTCTAACCAGCTGAGGCCTGGAGGAAGAATGCCTTATCTTCTGCCTTGGGACCCTTTACCCACACGGAATTAACGTGGATTTCACCAGTTTCCACATTTCCTCTACCCTCAGCCTTCCAAATCGGTACCACCCTTATGACTGTCCTACCTGTCCACCATACGTCCCACCTATTAACTCCACCTTCCTCTCTGACCCAACACCTTCACCCTTACTTTCATCTACCTATTGCATTCACAGACACCCTGACCCTGCGCTACCCCCATTCCATTTATCTTTCAGATCCCTTGGGCCACCTCCTTATTCCTGATGTAGACCTTATGCTCGAAATACGACTCTCTTGTATCTCAGATGCTGGCTGACTGGCTGTGCTTTTCTAGCCAAATACTCTTTGATTCTGCATATGCATTCAGAAAACTACTGAGGGCACGTCATAAGCCAAAGGTTGTGGTTCAGAGTTAATACATATAATAGTGCTGACGGTTTTGCTCTAGAATTCACTGCTTGCAGTCACATTATGTCAGTACAGCTACGACATTGGCACTTATGCTACAATGTGGGCAATCGTATTATACCTTGTTTACCACATGCAAGACAAATTCAAGATGGCTGCTGCACAATCAGCCTACTGTAGATCATGAACAAAATTATGACCAGAATTTTTGAATTATGCAATTTACCCTTGGAATACACTAATTTGTTGTGTTGTTCTCATTTTCGGTGGCAACAGGAGCACTTCATGTCTGAGTGGATTGGATGATTGGTCCTATCATGGGAAACAAATGCTGAGTTCACGTGGTGAGGTGATTTTGAAAGCTGTTCATATTCATGCAGCATTTTAAAAAGTATTGCCTCATGAGACCTAGTGGAAATGCTTTTGATAGCAAAATAAATGAAGGTAGAAACTTGCAGTTTTGTGGTTTGTTATTCGCAGTTTGTTATATTGATACTTAAGGAGATGACTATGCTCGTGTTTGTTTTAACACCTCAGTCATGAATTGCCACATAAATTCGTCAGGAGGGTACGCTAGTTGCAAACATTTTCAGATATTTAAAAAATAAGTTTCACTTTTTAAGAGCTATCGATAATGGGACAATATTTGTCAAATTTCGCGACTACTACAATACTGAAGCAGATCATGCCCAGGACGTGGACATCACTCAGATTGGCCTGCAAGTGACGATGAATTTTGGTCCATACAAGTGCCAAGCAGTAATAATTTGGAAAAAGAATATTTTGACGTCTTGCCCTTGATATTCAAAGACATTTTATTTCAATGGCTTTCTCTTCGGGGTTACTGGTGAGGGCAATTTATATTGGCAAACCAAAGCTGAGGTCAGTGGCTCACCTCCTGTCATTACAATGCCCATTGTCCAACGACGAGGCAGATGTCCAGAAAGTAATGAACTAGTCTCGCTAAATGAATGCAGCTGAGTTTTCATGAAGCTTGTCACTAACCAACAAGAAAATGTCTCATTGAGTATTATCTGCAATAATCATTTACTTCACCACAGATACTCAGTGGAAGTTGCGTGCACCATCTTCATGTTAAACTACATCATAAACTTAACTCTTTTTTGATGGAACTACGTAAATTAGAAAAACGTTCCACAATGGCAAGGGCACAAATTGAATAGGAACGCACCATAAACATTTTCTAGTCCAAGGCACAAAGCATCCTCAGTTGGAAATATATTAAGTACTCTTCATATTCAGCGGCTGAAAATCCTGTAACTTCGTAACTAGAAATATTGTGAGTGTGCATATGTTCTATCAGGAAGGTAGCTCACGACCAAATTCTCAATGGAAAATCTGAATTTGGAGTTAGAAGTATCAGCAATGTCCATACCCATCGGGAGAATAAAATAATAATGCAATAGTGGTGGTGGAAAACCACTGTTCTCACATTTAGAATTCTCAATCACGTAACAAATCAGAATAATTAATTCCCATGAAGAGATCATCGACACAATACATAAAAAAGTACACCAGATTTGTACCAAATCCATACTTATTGAAAAATTTCATTGAAAACATATCTGTAGTAAATCAGCAGTGCAATATACTATTTTAAAAATCCCAGTTTTTTACAGACACTGTGTTCGAATAGTTTCTTATTTATGATTCAGTTTTTTTGCAGCAACATATGTTTACAGCTTCTACGGTTGCATTCCTAAGTTACATCACGAAATAATATTTCCATATATTTTTGCATCTTAAATAACAGAAGCAACAATCAAGCAGAAAGAAACTGGTAATTGATTAGCCAAATTGGTGAATGTACAAACATGTGTTAACTATATTACAGCTTTGTATTCTCAAGAACTAGAACGGATCGTGTCAAAATGCTGAGAGCATTGCAACAGGAGACATTCCTTGACATCTTCAAAGCTATCACAAAATATCTTCATCCCATAGCCTTTCGCCTTTCTTCACAACAACTTAATTTTCTAATTGAAAAAGTACACCAAACCTTAGAATTATTGCGAAAAGTGACATTTCTGATAGCATCGATTACGTACAGGACACATTTACGAACCGTTTATACAGACATGCTCATTTCGATTTTAGAAACTTCATATATTTAATATAATCGTGCAGTTACCTTCTATACTTATCAGAATCCCGACATTTCTGGCGAGGCAAGAGCCGCTTCACATTTCACACGAATCAAGAATGATTCACAGTGCACTTATGTAGTGTTCTTTTTTGATTTTCTCTTCATCTTTTTCAAGATGTTTAGCTGATTTGAGCTAATCACTCCAAGTAGAATTATTGTTTTTCGTTCTTTCTCTGCGTTTTACGATTTAGTTAACATCTCTTTGAAAAGAAACCTCTGAGTTAGTGTGCATTATAATTTGTAAAGTCTTTTTGTTAATCAGTGTGTAGTGAATATAAACATGTTTAAACAGTTTCAAAGGAATAATCACAGAATTATCGTTGTTGTTATTTTCAAATTTTGCTTTATTTTCGTAATTTCATTCAAAACCTAACCAAGCACAACAATCACCGCAAAAGGATACTCCCGATTGTGATGAAGCCAAGCGTGCTCTTACAAATTGATTATTCTATATAAAGTGATGATATCATAAAAGTTTTACTCCGCAGTACACTACTCTGTTGAAACATTATTGATAAGTTAAAGGAAGTAAGCAACTAGAATTTAATATAACAGAGATGGATTTTGGCAACGATTGTGATGAAAGTGTTAATTCACTTCCAGAGCTGGCCGACTTGAAAAAGGCTTGTGACACTGCAGGCAAGACAAACTTGTTATCTGTCTAATGATTGCAACATTCTGCTATACATATTTTTTTATGACCACAAACTGAAGTAAAATCGTGTTAAACATTTTATTTTACTGATTATGTTATACAATACTAAAACATTTCATAATCTGCATATTATGATCATATTTGTATCAAATCAGCTTTGACAGATCTAACACATTAGATGCTTTTATCCATTTATGAGCAGAAGCTGCAAAGGACAAAGGTAAATGTTTATCCAACGAAATGTAAGATTAGTCATTTATATGATGAAAACTCTGCGTTGCATTCAGAAAGATTACATCAAATATTCATTGACGAACTTGGTTCATAATCAAGTCTACTACACACTGAGTAACTTCTAACTGACATCAAAAACAATATCCAAATTGGTAGTACCATCTTCAATTAGTTAGTTATCGTTATGAGCAATCATAAATATGTAAACTACCTGTGTACTGCTTTCTAATATTAAACTATAGTCAAAGGTTGGACGTTAATCAAACTTTGCTGCCATCTGATTTCATAACACTGCACTTGCATGACAAATTTGTTTCGGTTGCAGAACTTGTAACTTGTTATTGTTTAGCGAATGAAATTTTATGAAATACTCCTGGAATTTAAAACAAGATTCCACGTCTGTAACAAAAAAAAACCTTCTCTGCAAGGGTAGAAAGTAGAAATATCTGGAACCTATTTGCAACTTAAACGGTCGCATCCAGAATTAACAATGATTAGATTAGATTAGATTAGATTACTTACAGTGTGGAAACAGGCCCTTCGGCCCAACAAGTCCATACCGACCCGCCGAAGCGTAACCAACCCAGACCCATTCTCCTACATTTATCCCTTCACCTAACACTACGGGCAATTTAGCGTGGCCAATTCAGCTAACCTGCACATTTTTGGATTGTGGGAGGAAACCGGACCACCCGGAGGAAACCCACGCAGACACGGGGAGAATGTGCAAACTCCACACAGAGAGTCGCCTGAGGCAGGAATTGAACCCGGGTCTCTGGCACTGTGAAGCAGCAGTGCTAACCACTGTGCTACCGTGCCGCCCAATGTATATAAGATAAGTGACAAAGTTCCATGAACACCCCACTTCAGACATCAAATAATAAATTCAGTTATAACACATTTTCTATATTTCTCAGCAAATCTTAGTTCAAAATAAACAATGCTTCAGAAGGATGTCAGTTTTTGCTTTGAAAAGAACGACTATGAAACGCCAGTCATGCAGTTTCATCACAGGCTTCCGCAACCACTGCTCACATCCTGGGAAGGTCATTACGCTCCTGTGACCATACCAGATGGGTTTCCTGTGACCACAATTCATAACTAACAGGAACATTTCAGTTTTTTTTGGTTAAATTTTTATGCCGCTACTTCTAATTTTGTTTGATGCCCAAACCTTTGCCCTTGTTCAAAGGGAGGCACAAGGAGACGTTATTATTTTACCTTCAGCTACACTCAACGTGAAAAGTTTTCCATGACTTCATTTTAACCAAAAGTGTTCTCACAGGTAGATAACAGCATCTTCTCAGATTTTTTCAGCCAGCTTACCTTTTTCCTGACTAAACCAACCGACCGTTAATGGCTGAACATATTTGGATAAGCCTGAGCAAACAGTAACAGATGTCAGGACCTTACAATTCAGCAACATGAATGTAGCAAGTAGAATAGTGAAAATATTCATGATCTGGACGAAGGAAGTGAAGGCATTAAGGCTAAATCGATGGCAGATGGCAGAAAGCAATGGAGAGAGGCAGGTAGTATTTCAGAAGTGGGGAGGCTGCAGAAGGAGTCTGGCATGTGAAGAGAATAGGAAACGAAGAGGCAGATGGACGCAATGCCGAAAAATGTGAGGGTATACATTTTGTTTGTGACAATAGAAATACAGACTATTTTCTAAAAGAAAAGGAAACGCTTTGCAAATCTGAAGCCCAAAGGAACTTGAGAGTCCTTGTTCAACATTCTGAAATTTTAGAATTTATTGCAAGAGGTATAGAAAGCATTAAAAAAGATATACTGCTGAGCATGTATTAGGCTCATGTCAGAGTATCGAAGGAATAGTATCCTGGTGTTGGATGGTGCCCACAGAAGGTTTACAAAATTATCATGGAGATGAAATGCTTTTCACTGCGGCAATGTTTGTAGAGGAATAAGACGATGTTATTTTCTAGGTCTGTAGATTGTGAAGGAGCAAAAAGAGCCTTTGCAGTGATATGTACATCTTGTCAGATGTGGGAGTTTAAAGAGAATTGTTACTGCAGATTATATCTGCCATAAAAGCTGTTGGATGCGAATCTTATCAGATCGAGTGGATCGGTTGGAGAGACAGATAGAAGCGATGAGGAAATTGCAACAGCAACAATATGTGATGGGTGGCAGTTATAGGAAGGGGGGAAGGTCTCAGATACAGTCACGTAGATGGGGTTAACTCCAGAAAGGGTAAGCGAGGTAGGCAGCTAGTGCAGGAGTCTTTTGTGGATATACCTATCTCAAATAGGTATGCTGTTTTGGAAAATGTAGGGGGTGATGGATTCTCAGGGGAACGTAGCACGAACAGCGAAATTTCTTGTATTGAGACTGGCTCTAATGCAACGACGGGTACGTCGGCTTCCAAGGGATTAATTGTGTTCGGAGAGTCTGTAGTCAGAGGTACAGACAGGCGTTTCTGTGGCCAGCAGAGAAAAAGCAGAATAGTGTGTTGTTTCCCTGGTGCCAGGATCAAGGATGTCTCAGAGAGGGTGCAGAATGTTCTCGGGGGGAGAGGGGCCAGCAGAAGGTCATTGTCCACATTGGAACCAACGATATCGGAAGGGAAAATGTTGAGATTCTGAAGGGAGATTACAGGGAGTTAGGCAGAAATTTGAAAAGGAGGTCCTCAAGGGTAGTAATATTTGGATTACTCCCAGTGCTACAAGCTAGTGAGGGCAGGAATAGGAGGATAGAGCAGATGACTGCAATGATGAGGAGCTGGTGCATGGGAGAAGGATTCACATTTTTGGATCATTGGAATCTCTTTTGGGGTGGAAGTGACCTGTACAAGAAGGACGGATTGCACCTAAATTGGAAGGGGACTAATATACTGGCAGGGAAATTTGCTAGAACTGCTTGGGAGGATTTAAACTAGTAAGGTGGAGAGATGGGACCCGGGGAGATAGTGGGGAAAGAGATCGATCTCAGACGGGTACAGTTGAGAACAGGAGTGAGTCAAACAGTCAGGGCCGGCAGGGAAAAGGTAGGACTAATAAATTAAACTGCATTTATTTTAATGCAACAGGCCTAACAGGGAAGGCAAATGATTCAGGGCATAGTTAGGAACATGGGACTGGGTTATCATAGCAATTACAGAATCATGGCTCAGGGATGGGCAGGACTGGCAGCTTAATGTTCCAGGATACCAATGCTACAGAAAGGATAGAAAGGGAGGCAAGAGAGGAGGCGGGGTGGCATTTTTGATAAGGGATAACATTACAGCTGTGCTGACGGAGGATATTCCCGGAAATACATCCAGCGAAGTTATTGGGTGTAACTGAGAAATAAAAAAAGGGATGATCACCTTATTGGGATTGTATTATAGACAACCCTGCCCGCCCAACAGTCAGAGGGAAATTGAGAAATAAACTTGTAAGGAGATCTCAGCTATCTGTAAGAATAATAGGGTAGATATGGGAGGAGATTTTAACTTTCAAAACATCAACTGGGGCTACCATAGTGTTAAGGGTTTAGGTGGAGGGGAATTTCTTAAGTGTGTACAAGACAATTTTCTGATTCAGTATGTGAATGTACCTATTAGAGAAGGTACAAGACGTGACCTACTCTTGGGAAATAAGACAGCCAGGTGTTTGAGGTTTCAGTGGGGGAGCACTTTGGGGCCAGCGACCATAATTCTATTCGTTTAAAAATAGTGATGGAAAAGGATAGACCAGATCTAAAAGTTGAAGTTCTAAATTGGAGAAAGGTCAATTTTGACGGTATTCGGCAAGAACTTTAGAAAGCTGATTGGAGGCAGATGTTCGCAGGGAAAGGGACAGCTGGAAAATGGGAACCCTTCAGAAATGAGATAACAGGTACCCAGAGAAAGTACACTCCTGTCAAGGTGAAAGGGAAGGCTGGTAGGTATAGGGATTCTGGATGACTAAAGAAATTGAGGGTATGGTAAAGAAAAAGAAGGATGCATATGTCAGGTATAGACAGGATAGATCGAGTGAATCCTTAGAAGAGTATAAAGGAGTAGGAGTATACTTAAGAGGGAAATCAGGAGGGCAAAACGGGGACATGAGATAGCTTTGGCAAATAGAATTAAGGAGAATCCAAAGGGTTTTTACAAATATGTGAAGGACAAAAGCGTAACTAGGGAGAGAATAGGACCCCTCAAGGATCAGCAAGGCGGCCTTTGTGTGGAGCCACAAAAATGGGGGAGATAATAAATGAATACTTTGCATCAGTATTTACTGTGGAAAAGGATATGGAAAATGTAGACTGTGGGGAAATAGATGGTGACATCGTGCAAAATGTCCAGGTTACAGAGGAGGAAGTGCTGGATGTCTTGAAATGGTTAAAGGTGGATACATCCCCAGGACCTGATCAGATATAACCGAGAACTCTGTGGGAAGCTAGAGAAGTGATTGCTGGGCCTCTTGCTGAGATATTTATAACATCCATAGTCACATGTGAGGTGCCGGAAGACTGGAGGTTGGCAAACGTGGTGCCACTGTTTAAGAAGGGCGGTAAAGACAAGGGGACTATAGACCGGTGAGCCTGACCTCAGTGGTGGGCAAGTTATGGAGGGAATCCTGAGGGACAGGATGTACATGTATTTGGAAAGACAAGGACTGATTCGCGACAGTCAACATGGCTTTGTGCGTGGGAAATCATGTCCCACAAAGACGTAACAAAGAAGATTGATGAGGGCAGAGCAGTAGATGCGATCTTTCTGGAGTTCAGTAAGGCGTTCGACAAGGTTCCCCATGGCAGACTGATCAGCAAGGTTAGATCTCATGGAATACAGGGAGAAATAGCCATTCGGATACAGAACTGGCTCAAAGGTAGAAGACAGAGGGTGGTGGTGGAGAGTTGTTTTTCAGACTGGAGGCCTGTGACCAGTGGAGTGCTACAAGGATTGGTGCTGGGCCCTCTACTTTTTATCATTTACATAAATGATTTGAATGCGAGCATAAGTGGCACAGTTAGTAAGTTTGCAGATGACACCAAAATTGGAGGTGTCGTGGACAGCTAAGAGAGTTACCTCAGATTACAACAGGATCTGGACCAGATGGGCCAATGGGCTGAGAAGTAGCAGATGGAATTTTAATTCAGATAAATGCGAGGTGCTGCATTTTGTGAAAGCAAATCTTAGCAGGATCTATACACTTAATGGTAATGTTCTAGGGTGTGTTGCTGAGCAAAGAGACTTTGGAGTGCACGTTCATTGCTCCTTGAAAGTGGAATCGCAGGTAGATAGTATCGTGAAGAAGGCGTGTGGTATGCTTTTCATTATTGGTCAGAATATTGAGTACAGGGGTTGGGAGGTCATGTTGTGGCTGTACAAGACATTGGTTAGGCCACTGTTGGAATATTGCGTGCAATTCTAGTCTCCTTCCAATCGGAAAGATGTTATGAAATTTGAAAGGGCTCAGGAAAGATTTACAAGGATGTTGCCAGGGTTGGAGTATCTGAGCTACAGGGAGAAGCTGAACAGGCTGGGACAGTTTTCCCTAGAACGTCGGAAGCTGAGGGGTGACCTTATGGAGGTTTACAAAATTATGAGGGGCATGAATAGGATAAATAGACAAAGTCTTTTCCCTGGGTTAGGGGAGTCCAGCACTGGAGGGCATTGGTTTTGGGTGAGAGGGGAAAGTTGTAAAAGGGACCTAAGAGGCAATGTTTTCACGCAGAGGGTGGTACGTGTATGGAATGAGCTGCCAGAGGATGTGGTGGAGGCTGGTACAATTGCAACATTTAAGAGGCATTTGGATGGGTATATGAATAGGAAGGGTTTGGAGGGATATGGGCCAGGTGCTGGCAGGTGTGACTAGATTGGGTTGGGATATCTGGTCAGCATGGACGGGTTGGACCAAAGGGTGTGTTTCCATGCTGTACATCTCCGTGACTCTATGACTCTATATGGGAAAAGACTCAACACTCTCAATCTGCACTCTACCGATTTTACAACAATGGTGGTGGTGGTGGGGGTGGAGATCTGATTAAAAATTACAGGTAACCTCTGAGGAACATGTATGAAAGGCGAACACCAGTGGCCACGGGCTCTGATTGAAGAGAATGAATTTAGAACATG
Source organism: Chiloscyllium plagiosum (assembly GCF_037043375.1). Taxonomy (NCBI): domain Eukaryota; kingdom Metazoa; phylum Chordata; class Chondrichthyes; order Orectolobiformes; family Hemiscylliidae; genus Chiloscyllium; species Chiloscyllium plagiosum. The sequence continues at coordinate 26,803,900 of NW_028270173.1, forward strand.
GATGACGAAAACTTTGTTCAGTGAGAGGTTGATGACTGTGGAACGCATTGCTGCAGAAGTCTATGGAAGATAATTCATTGTTTGTCTTCAAGGTAGAGATGCATATGTCCTTGATTAATAAGAAGCCAAGCATTACAAGGATACGTTAGGAGAATGGGGTTAAGAAACATATCAGCCGTTAACGAATGGCATAGCAGACTTGATGGTCTAATAGTGCTGCGATATCTTAAAGGTGTCATTGACTCATTCTGTGCCAGAATGTGCAGTCTTCAAGGTTTCTGGGTGCATAGCGCAAATGGACATGCAAACATTATTTTCTTCACTCAATGCCTCTTTCAATGACTGATCTTTCACATGAATAAAAGTTACATTGTAATGCTTCTTTTTAAAAATACAATAGTATTTTTTCACTATTTCATTTTATTGTTTAAATATTGTGCATCAAACTTCCTTTTAAAGAAGCACGCATTTGTAATGACAAAGATATAACTGTTTTAGTTAACCAATTGTGAGCACATGCAATAATTAACAGAGAGTCAAATTCACAACAAAAATAAACACAATTCCATTTGTTTCCCATAGACTTTATTTTTATTTTCTTGCTTATGCACAGACGTCCATAATTTAATTTTTATCCACAAGGAACCTCACATGCTCAACAGTCTCTAGATTCCACCACACTGTCTTCTCGTCTTCTTCTTCTTCCCAGCCCGCTGCCACATTAGTTTAAACCCTCTCCAACAGCAATAGCAAAAACTTAAGGAACTACATTATTTCCAGTTTATTCAGGTGTACACCATACAATTTGTCATAGTCCCACCTTCCCCAGAACCTGCCATAATGTACCACAAATCTGTACCTCTCCCTCTGACACCATCCCTCAAACCACGTTTTCATTTTGCATATTCTTTCATTTCTACCATGGCCATCACGTGGCGCTGGTAGCAATCCTGAGACCACTATCTTTGAGGTCCTCCTTTTTAACTCCTCTTCGAGCTGCCCGAATTCTGCTTTCAGGACCTCATCTCGTGTTTTACTTATATCATTGGCGCTTCTATGTACCATAACAGTGGGCTGTTCACCCTCCCCTTGGCTGCTCTGCCAATCAGTGACATCTCTGACCCGCGTTCCATGGAAGCAACATACCATCCGGGAGTCTTGTTTTCGGCCACTGAACCGCCTATCTACTCTCCTTACAATGGAATCCCCTATGGCCCTACAATCTTTACCCGCCCTTCTGAACAGCAGAGTCCACAACGATGCCATGATGCTGGCAACTGCAGCCCTCCCCTGGAGAACCACCTTCACCAACAGTAGCCAAAACGGTATACTTGTTTTAGAAGGAGATCACCACAGTGGGCACCTGCACTTCCTTCCCTTTTTTTCTATACCTTTTTGTCACCCATTCACTGTCTCCCTCAGCAATTCCAATCTGCAGCGTGACCAATTCAGTGAACGTGCTATCAATGATTTCCTCAGCAGATGCTCCACAGTCAGTCCATATACAATTCTCAGAGCCGTCATGCGGCCAAACAAGAGCTGCAGCTGGATACACTTCTTGCAAGTGTAAGAGTCAGGAACGTCAGCCACGTCTCTGAGCTCCCACATCAAGCAAGAGGCAAATGCCACATGTCTCAGGTCCCTCGCCATTTTGTCCCTTAGCCTTAACTCAACTAACTAATACTAAACAGCTCCTGGCCAAATATACACTAAGTCCTTACCTTCCTGGAAACCTCCTGCTCCCAACATGACTTCCGTTCTATCTCCTGCTGCTCCCGGACAGGACAAAGGATAAAACTGATATGACGAAACATTATTAAGGCAAATGGTAGTGTACCATTCGAGCTTTCTCCCACAAAATGCTGTGGAAGTCAACTTACTGCATATATCGAAGAAGTAGATATTTTGTTAGATTTTAAATCGATCAACGTCTGTAGGGAGAAAGTGACAATATACCGTTGAGATAAAAGGTTATCCATCATCAGACTGAATTGCCGAGCGGTTAAAAACATCCAGAATGCCCTCTAACTGCCCCGAGGCTCTATACTTCCACGTAACCTGCTTCTGTGACGACACAGCTAAGTGTCACTCTAATTATCAGACACCAACGCCCTATCCTCTTAGTCACCTAACCATATATTTATCTAATGACCTTACCTTTTGAAATCAGCAGTCAATGGGTCTGTCACTTATCCTTTGCATTTACATTCCATATTACTTCTAATGAAAGGACGCTCTTCTCGTTCACGTAGCAGAACTGCGTTTTAATGAACTACAATAATGGTCTCACAGATCCGTGATTTTGAAAGAGCCATAGGCAGGATATCGTTTAAACTTGAGGACCTCTGCCTTTGTTCAGATAAGCAATGGTAAAGTGCAGGGTATTTGAGACAGTCAGTGGAATCCAAATTATTACTATAATGTCACCTTCCCTGTATTTGTTGACATTTCAGAGTTATGTGTTAGCGTTGCATCTTTCCATTATCAACATAATTTTTTTCCATAAGACCATAAGACCATAAGACTAGGAGCGGAAGTAAGGCCATTCCGCCCATCGAGTCCACTCCGCCATTCAATAATGGCCGATGGGCATTTCAACTCCACTTGCCCGCATTCTCCCCGTAGCCCTTAATTCCTTGCGACATCAAGAATTTATCAATTTCTGCCTTGAAGACATTTCGCGTCCCAGCCTCCACTGCACTCTGCGGCAATGAATTCCGCAGGCCCACGACTCTCTGTCCGAAGAAATGTCTCCACATTTCTGTTCTGAATTTACCCCCTCTAATTCTAAGGCTGTGTCCACGGGTCTTAGTCTCCTCGCCTAACGGAAACAATTTCCTAGCGTCCCCCTCTCCAAGCCATGTATTATCTTGTAAGTTTCTATTAGATCTGCCCTTAATCTTCGAAATTCCAATGAATACAATCCCAGGATCCTCAGCCGTTCCTCGTATGTTAGACCTACCATTCCAGGGATCATCCATGTGCATCTCCGCTGGACATGCTCCAGTGCCAGTATGTCCTTCCTGAGGTGTGGGGACCAAAACTGGACACAGTACTCCAAATGGGGCCTAACCAGAGCTTTATAAAGTCTCATTAGCACAACATTGCTTTTATATTACAACCCTTTTGAGATAATTGACAACATTGCATTCGCTTTCTTAATCACGGACTCAACCTGCATGTTTACCTTTACACAATCCTCAACTAGCACTCCCAGATCCCTCTGTACTTTGGCTTTACGAATTTTCTCACCGTTTAGAAAGTAGTCCTTTGAAGACATATTCGATTGGGCTTGACACAATAAGAGAGCCATCCCTGTGTTTTCGTGGGTTTCCTCCCACAATATAAAGATGTGCAGGTTAGGTGAATTGGCCTTGCCAAATTGCCCATAGTGTTCAAGGATATGAAAGTTAGGTGCATTAGGTAAGGACGAATGTAGAGCAATATGATAGGGAAAATGGGTCTGGATGGGTTACCTCTTTAAAGGGTCGGTGTGGACGTGTAGGACTGAAGGACCTGTTTGTATATTATATGAATTTTATGATTCTATCATGAGTGTTTCTGCAGTGTGATCTCTTATTGCCAGTTGCAAACATAATTATTGTCCTTCCTTGTCACGTTCAATGCATGTCTAACCTAAAATGCATAACTCTGTTTTTTAAAAGAGTAATTTATAATTCTTGAATGATTTTTTTGAATTTTCGAATATATTACAGGGAACGTTAAAACTATGAATTGCACATCTGTTTCATCACTACTTATTTTATTTTTTAAAAATAGTTTTTCTCCATGCAAAGCAGCACAGTAGAATTGACCCTTCAGTCGTCTAACTCGCCACTATGACCACATTTCTGTATGTCAAAATTCTGTTTTACCCTCAAAGAATGCACTTTCTTCAGGGAAAAACTCGGCTTTATGAAGTATTGGACGAAAAACCAGAAACATCTTCTATGCAAAACTCTGTCAATTTCTAATATTTTCGGAACTATTCTGGCCTACAATGTGTATCACACATGATCTGATTTGAAAACATATCTTGTCACCCGTGTATTGCTCCAAATTCATTTGATAAACTCTCCTGTCACTACTTTTCTACTTGGTTACAGTGATAACGTTTCCTTGATTTCAACTGCTGTTTAGGTGTATGTCTTTACAGTCTCTCCGTTGAAGACAGTCACCATGACCCAGCTGCACACAACTCTCTGTCACAAACTGTTACACTGGTCAAGATGTTCATGTCAGCTTCAATCTTATCATCATAGTCACCATCATATCGTGTCAATAGCATAAGCTTATCAATCATAAATAGATGAATGACAACATATCTTTGATTTATTTAATCATAGTGATGTAAACATTTGGAAATCACTCCTTAGCAGCACTTTGCCATTCCTTAATAGAAATAGAGTGGAACCAAGCAACAAGACAGTTCATCACCATCTGCTCAACACGAATTAATGCTAATCAAGCCAGCAACACATGCATCACTTGAGCGAGTGTATTTTTTATTTTAAAAAAACGAAACTTGAACATACTATTACGGACCAACATGTCTGCACTTACTACTGTACACTATTGTTCGTGTTCGTTTTTTTTTATAACAGTTGAACATCTATTCCGTAATATGTTAAGCAAAATATTACACATATGTTAAAATAACAACGAGATGCCAACTAAGAACAAGCGATTGGATATTATATGTCAAAGAATGCAACAATCATTTCAAAAATGAATTGCTGTTCAACATAATATATAACGTTCTATGTATGCAAGAAAATATTTCTTCGCTTTGATTCTTCCTGGCATTAATAAAACCAAACACTGTCACAGCTGGAATTCGGAAGTTAAAAATAGGAACTGGTTGAGAAACCTACTTTGTAACGTTTTTGTAAGTGATTTCAAGAAATGACATTGAACTATAAAACTTAACTCGGTTTCTCTCTACATAAGTATAACAAAACCCGCTGAGCTTGTACAACACATACTTATACTCCTACTTACATTATCGTGCAACGACTTTCTGTAATTCAAAAGTCAGAAATTAGTTAAGATTCAGATAATTTTGCTTCCAGTCTAACCTAACAAGTATTCTAGAGAAAATGTTTTTAAATAGTCGAAAACAAGAGATGAACATGGATTCAAAATAGTAATTTACAAATAAGAATCAGCAATTCTCTTTATTTTAAAGCAATTGGGAAGACGCTTTGGAATATTAGGTAGAGAGAAATAGCGTCGTATTTCTTGCTGGGTAAAAATAAATCCATCAAAAACATTTTCAGAGGCCTGTGCAGAAATATACACGAGTGTAAATTACAAAATCAAATACTATTTTGTTTTAATTTCAACAAAACGCATCGTGTAGTTTGTAGTTTTCAGAATTGTCTTCAACATGCTGGCCACAACTCACATTTCAAGATGTTCACAAATCACAACTGAGGAGTCGAACTTTCCAATCTATGTTTGTTACGCTCAAATATTTGCCAGTTAATGTAAAAACCTCATAGCCTTTATCATTTTCTATCCCCAATCTTTCCGTAACTCCAAGTCTAATGACAAAATTAACTCTTTTGTTTTTGTCATGTACGACCAAAATTATGATGAAACTACGGCACAGCACCTCATAAAATCGAAAGCAACGATGCAGCGCATGTGGAATTCTTGCAGTTGCATAAATTAGTTAAGAAAACTTCTCCTTATTGTATAATGTGAGCTTCCTGTTTCTTAATCCCAGAAAACCTTGTTGAATCTTCACTGACCTCTCGATAATTGATCATTGACTTCCACGGAAGTCAAAAAATCAAACAAGGTAAATAGATTAAAAAATGGTTATATCCAGCAGCTGTGCACACAATTGAATTGACAACGATGCTTATACTGCACGATAGCATAAAATAATGTACATAACGTTGCATGAAGTGTTGTTTTCTGTTTGTATTGACAGAAATTGCAGAATTGAAGAAAAATATTAAGGAATTAGGTACGCCAACTCAGAAGCATATTTCATTCCTTACTGGATTATCAACTTAACCATCTATTATTTTATTTACAGTACATCGACAAATGTATTGAATTCATACAGCATGTACTGAAGATTTGTGACTGGCCTATGATTATTCGAAGTGTTTAGTTCTAGTTCTCAATGTTTATCACTCACAATGTAACCAATATGTCTAAGAGTCAACTGTATAATACTGAGGTATAAACAATTGATACGTTATATCACTGTGACATGATATTTATCACTTGATTTAAACGTCGACACACGTTTTGCAAGGCGGCATCCATAATGCCCATATTCGTTAAACAAAAATGACGTAGCTGTCATGTAAAATGAATATTTCAGGCCTCTGAAGCCAACATCCAAAGAATTTCCCAAGAATATGTGCAGACAAGGCTGAGAACTTTCCATGTTTTAAGCCATATATACATTTTCTATGTCTCGTGTGAGTGATGGATCCTTAATCCAGAAGACCTGGAGTGTGTAAATTCCATTGGCTGCACGAGGTACAAGTTAAAAACGTCTTCCTTGGCTTGATCCCACTAAAGAAATGGCTATCCATTGTGTATCCAAACGTCGAGCACCAATTTCAAAAATAACATGACATCAGGTTATAATCCAACGGGTTTACTTGAAAATACTAGCTTTCAGACCATTGCTCCTTCATCAGGTGGTAGTGTGAAGTCACTGACGTTATCCTTGACACGTAGCCTCCAATACCAAGTATATGAATAAGATGCTGCGACAACTCAGGGATGGGTTGATGGTCATTTGTGGTACTTGCAAGTAGACCTGGTTGTTATTGGAAATAAAACAAAAAGAAATAGGAATTTATAAAATTCTGGATGATCAACTGACCCGAAGAAAATAAACAGGGATGAATAGAGCGCCTGAGCAGCCCATCGTCTTCTTTAGTAGCAACTCTGTCAGATTCTGCCCACGGCACAGTGATACAACTTATGCACGTTGTATAATGCTAAATGCATCAGTGATAACCGAAGTTCAAAAGCTGTTTTTCTAAGATAAAACACCACAGAATAGAAAATCTGAATAAATTTAAAGTGACTGAATAATAGTTTGAATTGTACTTCACTTAGGTTGGATACTCTAACAAAATGCATCAGTCAACACTATCTTGCGAAAAATTTCGAAACTGTAGCAATGTGTTAGTTCAATTATGAGTAAGTACAAAAACATTTTTTTTCCTAACCAGAGGAAAAACTTGCCAACAAAGATAACGGTATAGTATCAGTAATTATATTAATCTACGCTGCCTGATTTAATGTCTATTTACTTTATCAAATTTTTCTTTAAGACGTCCAAATTTTCAATATATTGCTGCTTTCCAATTAGGTAACAGTTAAATATTTACGGTAGAAAGATTATCAAAGCAATGAAAACATCAGATGCTATCTTAAGGAAAGGAAATCAAACTTACCACTTCTGCTTTTTTTTTTTGCTTAATGCCAAATGGCTGCAGCTGTAACAAGGCAAAATGGTTTTCTTCGTAATAATTGTTGTACAATCACTCAGAAAATTGACATACGTATGCTTATTTCAAGCAGAATGATTGCCCTAAGAGAAACAAAAATAAAATCGTTTTGAAGATATTTAACTGCACAAACTATGCTAAACAAGACAGGCAAATTATTCATATAAGAATGTTACCTCGATATACGAAATGCAATTTTCTTTGCTTTTGTGCTAATATTATTGATTTCAGATTACTAATCATTTATGGAACACCTTCTGAAACTAATTGTAACTGAAATGTTACAGTGATTATAATAATAGAAATACCAGCACTTTGCGATTTGCCACGATAAATTGATAATAAGTGTAGATATTGGGAAGGAAGTTCCACATTCCACAATTTGCTACCAACGATAGATTACACATTTACAGATACACCACTGCAGTCGCCATTGCTGGCCCTCAAAATTTAACGAAAGCATTTGATAACAGGATAGAACGCGATTTTACATTCTTAAATGAGTGAAGATATATATACTTATAAACAATCACTGTCATCTCGCAATCGAAACAAAAATGTTAAATGTGAATTTTTATTTGCACTTAAAAGATTAAAGCAGCCGTTTCAAAGTGAATTTTACTTTCTAAAAATCAAAGCAAATCTGTTTCATATTTGCCATCTAATCTTTCGAGCAATTCTAATTTTCTTTTAAAAAAATACACAATTTAATTTTAAATGTTAATGTTATTGCTGCTGATTTTTTCTTCTTCATTCCTCAAGTTGAATGGAGATCTCGCTCCTTTTTATGTTCTTCAATAGTAAATGATTTTAGAACCAGGTAATAGGCAAATATTTATCGTTGAACTTTCTTTGCCTGTTTGAAACTGGCGCTCAGTTTCGCTAAGGAAGGTATGCAGTCTACCTGTATTACATAGACGTTGCTAGTAATAGATATTAAAGTTGATTTTTGTTTGTTAATGCATAAATAAAATCACTTGCTTCTAGTTATAATTCTGCATTGTGCCTGGCTTGATATTGGTTTTCTAATGTAATTGTTACTCATAATTTTCCCAATGATAGTTAACTCTGGTTTGAAGTATTTTATCCATTGTGAACCTTTTGAAAAATGACAGAAAATCGTGTTAGAATGTGTGCGACTGGATTATACTTACGTGTGTGAGAATGGAATGTCGGCTGGAGGATTTTCGGTCAAAATGGTGATTCCCATGCTTTGCACACTAATTGCAAAAATACTTTCTGTTATTCATGGATATCATTTTCAACGTGCAAAGAAGATTGCGACTCACCGTGCTGAGTTTTCCATATTCTCATGCGACTATTTGGTAAGAATTTCAGTGCTGTTTCAGAATGTCATGTTGAGGAGACACTGTGAACACTTTTCAGTTACATACTTTTTCGCAATGCTGCCTCATTAAAGTCATGATAATTTTAATATTACAGAGATTGAAAAGCCACGAAAAATGTATGTTAAGTGGACATTGTATTCATGACAATGTACCACTAATTGCAGACACTTTGCTGAAGTTTATAGAATCCCTCAGTGTGGAAAGAGGGAATTCGGTCCACCCAGTCTGAACTGGCCAGCCAAACAGCATCACACTCAGACTCAGCTCCTGACACTCTTCCCAGAAGCCCACATTTATTATGGCTCATTCATTTATCTCACACATACCCTGATATGACAGACAATTAAGAACGGCCAATCCACCCAACCTGCAAATCCTCGGACTGTTGTTGCACAGAGCACATGGCAAAAACCCATACAACCAGGGGGTGAATATCCACCCATACTATTACCCTAATTGGAATCGCACCTGGGTCTCCGTGCTGTGACGCAGCAGTGCTAACCACTGAGTAACCATTTCACCCATGTTTGGGAGGTACATATTCAAATTCTACATTGGTAGATGGTAAAGTGTACATTAAGCGAAACTCTAGAACTAAAAGCTAATGAACTACGGTTTGAAAGCTATCCTGCCATCTAATGTCCTTTAAGGAAATAAATTGGTCCTCCACATTTGCTTTTGTCGACACACAACTCGTTTCCTTTTAACTGCCTTATGAAATGTTTTCCGAAGGTCCCCAGTGGTTTTAAACTGCTAGAATGTTGGAAGAAGCAATAAAGGGAGAAAGATACAGATCGTCTAATATAGACAAAGGCCGGATTAAAATGGAATAATTGCAGGAGTAGACACTACCAAGCTCTCTTAACGTATGTCTGTTGGTATTAGCTCAATCCGTGTGCTTTCAAAAGTACTTCCTGAAAGCAGCTGAAATTATGATGCATATTCAAGCATAGATTTTGGAAAATGTTCTAGTGAACATCGTCATCCATGAATATATTATCATCTATTAGAAGGATACAGCCTCCAGAGGATGTGAAACATACATACATCTTGGGAGACATTTTCTTGGAACCGTTGAGCATTGACTCTGGAACCCTGATGTCACAAATCATCAAGTTAGACATGAGAAAAGAATTTTCCTGTTGTTCAGAATATACCACAGGCCAATCACCCCTCCCATTCCTTTGGCCAACTTCCTACACCAGACACACATGCATGTTCATTAGATGAATCAGTACTCAGCCACGTTGAATAACACTAGCAACACATACCAAAACTGCAAAATACATGAAATCCTAACTGTTTCGGAGATTTAAACTTCATTGACCAAAAATAGTAGATAAAATCAAAAGAGATAAATCTGAAAGACGAAGGTATCAACAAAAGTTTCGTTGGTATGGGCAGTACAGAGACGTAATAATTGATCTTGTAACCATTAAGCTGTAACTCACAAACTCATCCCTCCATCACTGTTTCGGGGATCAGCAATAACTTTAGAGCTACTTTGAAGACGCATACCTGCCATCACAGCATGGAAATCCTTAATTGGATTGAGTGTCATGAACATAACAACAAATTAGCAGATGTGGATGAGAATAAAAAAGTTAAATCTCTGCATTTATCAAACACTATGGGTCCACATCTTCAGAAGAATTGGATTTAACCGCATTCTTTAATGGCCATCATTGGCAAAGTGTTTGAATGTATGATGGACAGTGCTATATCATGGGACTAGAGAAAGATTAATGTGATCATTGATGTATCCGGTTAGATTCTATTTATATGACTCAGCTCCAGACTCTATTTCAGAATCTATTTTTACGTTTTAAAATAAAGAGATTAACTCTAGAGATGGAGTGGCAGCAATTAGGCATAATTGTACTGAACATTCAATGACCCGTCCAATGCAATGCTGAAGTCACAGCGAATCATGGCGAAAATTTTCTAATTCTTCCAGTCATACAGATCACAAGAGAGATGCTTGCAGGTTTATGCTTAAATGAAGATATCACTAGATGGACATCATTGTGGAATTCATGCAGCCCAAAATAGGACTTCAGACACGCCTAACTGCATTGCCCGCCATTTGCAGCTGCTAGGCGGTGCTTGTTATATTCAAAATTGATGCTCAGAATTTCGAACTCAGAAGAACGCCCCAATGATGATAAATAGCAGCAACAGCTATTGCAGCATCAGCCACAACACCAGCAATTCTAGTCTCACAATGCTTACAGTTTCTAAAGATATTATTATAAAATTTTCCCATAAAACGTTATTTTGCATATTTTCAGTTTGATGAAATTCGCGACTTGTCACAAATTCATAAGTAATTGCACCCGTAGTTTTACATGGTTGAGATCCGACCACATTTTCAGCAAAGTGCATTATGGTAATATGTTTTGCTCAGAGTACCAATGAGTACCAAAACTAACATTTCCACCTGCAGTGATGCTCTCCTAGAGAGTTTCAAGTTCTGTATTTGAATATGTGCAGGAACAATCATGTTAGCATTATTGGCCAATCATATAAAACTGTGCACGACAGTTTATGATTGATTTGTATTCATGTGAAACCAGAAATGAGAAAATGGTTACCCTGTCAGGTCTGTATTCTTGCCAATTGGTGCTCCGTCTGTATAGTGTGTACATTTTTAGCTTAGAACATCCCGTGGATCTGTGCCCTTTATGTCTTCACACAAAAGGAATGTTTGAATGATGAAATCGTTGGCTTCTCACGGAAGATGTCCGATGGCACGGATGCAACTTGTCTATGCCTATTCTGTAATCAATCCTGCAGGCCTCCCAACACTTTTTTTTACACAATTAATATGATTTGAACTCGGAATGAATAGACATCGAATCCAGTGACGACATGTTTCTCAAATTTAATTTTCACCTATTTTCAAATATCTATTTGACTTGAAAATCACAAAGAATATTCTAATTGATATGATTGGCCTCCATTGTGAAATGCATGAGACCGAGACATGAAATTTACCATACCTGCATGCAGTCATAGTTCACAATACCAATAAAAATGAAGTCAGGCTACTAAATAGAGCCTTAGAAGCTATAACACTAAACATTGACAGAGTTGCAAATCGATAAATCAGATGGAAGGCAATCGCAGATATGTATGAAATTTGTCTGAATCCAAGTCGCGAATTCACCTTTTCAGGCATTGCCAAACGTTTATTTCTCTAAGTTAATTGTTAAAAAAGAGTATTATAGTTATATATTTTTTTCTGACCACACGACAAACAAAGCAAAAAGCAAAACAATAAAATTCATTCCTAAATTTGACATTGTGGGCCCCTCGATGCAGACTACATATCGATCTGAAATTTGAAAAGAAGAGTAGTAGCATGTTATCTTCGGTAATTAAAATGCATTACAAAGATAATACGCTATATTTCAGCAGCAAGAGGCGAGAGACCGTGAGCCAAGGGGCAGCTGGTGAGGTAATTGTGAATATAAAATACTTACCTTGTGACTTCGTAGAGTGAAGGCTGAACAAGTGTAGACGTAGTCAAAGGGATTGCTGGCTAAGTGAACGATTACATTCAAGCAGTGGCTAATCCCGAAACAGTACACTTATACGTTCGCTCACCTGTCCTCCGACTCTAACCAAAATAGAAGACTGTGTGTAGGGCTGGTCAGGTCTTTTTAAATCTCTTTTGACAATTTATAGCAGAAGGATTGGAAGATCCTGCAGTTGCATGCGCATCTTGCAGGTTATGGAAAGTAAGGGTCACAACTAGTGTCGCTGTCAAAAAAGTGTGGCGCTGGAAAAGAACAGCAGGTCAGGCAGCATCCAAAGAACAGGACATATGACATTTCGGGCATAACACCGTGATGAAGTGCTTATACAGGGGACATTGACTCTCCTGCTCGTCGGATGCTGACCCGTTGTGCTTTTCCAGTGCCACCTTTTCTGGAATGATGTTCAGCATCTGCAGTCCTCACTTTCTCCTACCACTAGTGTCCTTGGTGACTTCACCTACGAGAAGTTCTCCCAAATCTACCTCCTCACACATTGCGATACGGAACTGAAGCTGAAGCTGGAGCTGGATGATCTTTGGCCCATTTGGGAGGTTGAAGAGGTGATCGTGAGGAGTTATAGCGAGGTTGTCACAACTAACTAACACCATAAATTTGCTGCCATTACTTTCAGATTTAAACCCTCCATTTAATTAATTGTCGTCAGCCCACTGAATTTCCAATCAATTATTTGTAACAAATACATAATATATTTTAGATTATTCTTTGCCAGAGCAAGAACCTAGACTAACTTCTTAACTAATCGTTATTATCGGAATGTTTGCCGAACTTCAACATTCCAGTAATGAGGACGTAATTAAAATCACTTATTTGACTATCCTTTATGATTTTAGGATACCAGCTTTTCTTATTCTGTACCGGCTTCGCTTACATTTTCAAAGGGCAACACACGATTTAATAACGTTTTTTTTATGAGGCCATTCAATATTCCATGGAACTGTGCAGTGTATCCACAATGTTTTGCAGAAGATACGAGATTTAATAATAACCATATCAGGTTTTCTTACATCTTCTGACATTCCTAAACAAATTTTTTTTATTTTAAATAATCTGATATACTTGTTTCATTCCTGAATTGATGACAGCCTGGCTAATGCGTCACTTGTACATTAAATATTTCTTTAATGGGAATGCAAAATTTATAATTATGAATATCACTGTCTTTGTCTATATTGACATGATTAAATATACAGAACGAAATTAATGTGTTAAGTACTGCAAAAGTGAAATACATTTATCTCCTCAATCCATAAAATCACAATATTTAAGAGCAAAATTCGGCCATTTAGCCCATTAAGCCTTCTCCACCATTGGATCAAATGTGGTATGTTTCTCTTCTTCACCCGTACCAGTTAGAAAACTTTCTAATGGATGGGATTATATCCACTTAAAATTCATCTATGAGCTAAATTTACAAATGCAGAGAAAAATGCATTCACAGGAATGGTAATTTGCAAATGTTGCATCTTTCATTTAAACTCTGAATTTGTACAAAACACGTATCGCTGAAATGCAAATTACAAATTAAAATATTGTAATGTCAAATGATAAAATATTGACCTAATGTGTTTAATATCAGCCGTAGAAAATGTTTTTGCATACAAATTCAAAGCATTTTTCTCTACTATTTGTGAAATCAAACTTGGAAATTTTAAGCCTTTATGAAGTAGTGGCTCACTTTCTTTTTGTAAATCAAATGTTGAAAATCTTTTTATTCATTGCAATACATGCATTGCAGGTATAACTGTCCACATTTATATAACGTGTATTCCATTGTGTAATTGATTTCCCTTAACCGCATGCAACTGACGTTTCTGAAAAAGTATGTCCTTGCTAGCATCTCTTCTCCTCTTGCACAAACTGTCATTCATTTTGCTGCGTTGTAAGACAAGTCTTACAACAATACTAAAACAGAAACATTTTTTTCATTGCAGATTTCATAGAATGACGTTGACTTTTCTATTTTGCAGAAATCGTAAAACTCAAAGCCGACATCAAAGCGGCAGGTAAAAAATAATATTTGTGTATATTTGATGCATTCATAATGCTGAATCTAACAACATGTCACTGTAAATAGTCATTCAACAATTTAAAACTCGTTCTTGTCAGCTATAACAGTTTGCACTTCTTTTTAATAACAGTTTTAAATTACTTGATCATTGATGAAGCATGAATGACCATCATATTAAGCACTAGTTCCTTGGATCCATAGTCAATATATGTAATGTATTGCAAAAAAAAGTGGTGTGTTCTAAAACCATTTTCATATCTGCATGTAATTTTTGAATGAAAAATAAATGCATGTTGTTTGTTTTGGATCTGATAAATTTAGTCGACAATGCATAAGCTATTTTCATGCTGCCTACTTATAAATACATTATTAATATATGTTTCTCGTCAACTTCCATATGGTAATTTGTGGCTCAAGTAAAAGAAAGCAATGTTGCAAATGTAATTTTTCCTGGTAAATTGTTACAAACTGTTCATCAATATTTGTTTAACAGAGGCAAAAGTCGATGAAAAATCCAAAGGTCTGTTGTAATCAATCGTTTTTCCAGCTAATATTCTCACGATAAGCATACGACTTTTCAAAACATTCAATAGCCACAAGAACAGCTTATTTGATATCATTTCATGGCAGAAAATTTGTCAACATGATGGTTAATGAAAACAGTTATCAGAAAATCTTCTTCATAAAAACATGGAGGTCACTCTCTTGTGCGTTTGATAAGTTTTTATTTGATTAGTCATGAAAAAGAGCGAAAATATTCTCAGTTTTGCAAAGCCTATCCAAGATTCAAACCTGACTAAAGCCTGATAGAGTGACAGAATTATAGAGCCATAGAGACATACAGTATAGAATAAAGCACTTCAATGCAACTCGACTAAGCTGACCAGGTATCTTAAATAAATCCAATCTCATCGTCCAGCAGCCACAGATCCCTCTCTACCCACCCTCTTAATCTACCCAGCCAGATCATAACGTTTGCAATAGTACCATGGTCCACAACCTCCTCTGGCAATTCATTACATAATCAATCCACCCTCTGCATGAAAAAATGTTTCCTTCTCAATCTTTTCTCACTCGCCTTAAAAATATACCCTCCAAGTTTGGACTCTCCCAACTCTCGGAAAAATAAGATCTTGTCTATTTAACCTGTCCATGCCACACATGATTTTCTAAACCTCTGCAAGTTAATCTCTCAGCCTCTGATGCTGCAGTGAAAATTGTCGCAGTCTGTCCATCCTCTTTCAATAGTTCAAACTCTCCAACCCTGGCAAATTCCATGTAAAACTTATTTGAATTCTTTCACGTTTGACCACATCTTCCCTATGGCAGGGATACCTAACTTATATGCTAACCATTATCGAGAAAGAAAATTGTTTCTCCGGGCTGAATCGCCTTACATCTGAACTCATCAAGTGCTTTTTCTTCAAATTGATGAGAAATATATAGATTTTCCCTAATCAACAGAAAACACATTCGTTATTGACTTATATTGAAATAAATATGAGCAAAAATATTTTCAATTTTTGCTCTTTTCAAACATAATGTTATGATTATAGACACACATTTCGTTTGCTATTCCAGGACATTTGCTTATACTTATACTTCTGTACAAAAAAAATATCTCCAGAAATCATTAAAGAGCTCATTCACATGGACTAAAGCTCACATGCCTGCAAGTTAAAAGTCAAATGCAAAACATAAAGGAAACACACACGCACGCACGTGTGCGCGCGCATATACACACACCCACATACACACACACACACACACAGACGCAGATACACACAGACACAGACAATATACATAGAGCATAGAACATAGAAAAGTACAGCACAGACAGACCCTCAGGTCCACGATGTTGTGCCGAAGTTTAATCCAAATGTAAAATATACCCACTTAACCTATGCAACCCCAACTCACTGCTATCCATGTGTATGTACAGCAGTCGCTTAAATGTCTTTAATGACTCTGCTCCACCACCACCGCTGGCAATGCATTCCATGCATTCACAGCTCTCTGCATGACCCCTCGAACCAGTCAATCCTGCCCTGGGGAAAAGTATCTGGCTACTGACTCTATTAATCCCTCTCATTATCTTTCATAGCTCGATCAGGTCTCCTCTCTTCCTCCTTCTCTTCAGAGAGAAAAGTCCGAGCTTTGTCAACCTTTCTTCATAAGGCAAGACCTCCAGTCCAGGCAGCATCCCGGTAAACATTCTTTGCACCCCCTCCAAAGTCGCTATAACTTTCCTATAATAGGGCGACCAGAACTGGACACAATATTCCAAGTGTGGTCTCATCAGGGACTTGTAGAGCTGTAGCAAAACTTCAAGGCTCTTAAACTCCATCCCCCTGGTAATGAAAGCCAAATCACCATATGCTTTCTTAATAACCCTGTCCACTTGGGTGGCAACTTTGAGGGATCTATGTGCCTGCACACCCAGATCCCTCTTTTCCTCCACACTACCAAGAACCCTGTCTTTAAATCCTATATTCAGCAGTCGAGTAGAACCTTACAAAATACATCACTTCGCATTTCTCCAGGTTGAACTCCATCTGTCATTTCTCAGCCCAGTTCTGCATCCTGTCTATGTCACGCTGCAGCCTGCAATAGCCCTCGATACTATCAACGGCACCTCCAACCTTTGTGTCATTTGTAAATTTACTAACCCACCCCTCAACCTCCTTATCCAAGTCATTTATGAAAACTACAAAGAGCAGAGGGCCAAGAACAGAGCCCTGCGGGACACCACTCATCTCTGACCTCCAGGCAGAATCCTCTCCATTTACAACCACTCTCTGCCGTCTGTCAGCCAACTAATTCTGAATTCAGAGAGCCAAGTCTCCCTGTATCCCATGCTGCCTGACTTTATGAATGTGCCTACCATGGGGAACCCTATCAAATGCCATGCTGAAGTCTAACGCACCACATCCACTGCTCGACATTCGTCGACCTGTCTTGTCACCACCTCAAATAACTCAATAAGATTTGTGAGGCATGAATTGCCCCTCACAAAGCCACGCTGACTGCCTTTAATCACACTATGCTTTGCCAAAAATCATAAATCCTACTCCTCAGAATTCTTTCCAAAATTTTGCTGACCACAGACAAGAAGACTGACTGGTCTATAATTGCCAGGGATTTCCTTTTACCCTTCTTGAAAAGTGGAACAGCATTCGCCTCCTTCCAATCCTCCGGTATGACTCGCGTGGGGAGTGAGGAGTTGAAGACCCTCGCCAGTGGCTTAGCAACCCCGTTTCTCACTTCCCGGAGCAGCTTAGGATAAATCTGCTCTGTCCCTGGGGACTCAGCAATCATAATGCTTTCCAAAATTTCTAGCACATCAACATTATCAATCTTGATCTGGTCAAGTCTGTAACCCAGTTCCTAAAAGTTTTGATTCACAACAAGGTCCCTTTCCTTAGTGAAAACCGAAGCAAAAAACTCGTTTAGGGCTTCCCTTATCTGCTCAAACTCCACGCACAAGTTCCCTCCGCTATCCCTGATCGGACCTACCTTCTCTCTGATCATTCTCTTATTCCTCACGTGTGAGTAAAATGCCTTTGGGTTCTACCTATCCTACTTGCCAAGCCTTTTTCGTGCTCCCTCCTGGCTCTCCTCAGTCCATTTCTGAGCTCCTTTCTAGAAAGACTGTGATCCTCTAAATCTGTGCTAGATCCTTGATTCGTCCACCTTACGTAACCTGACTAGTTCCTTTTGTCGAGAAGCTCCTCTTTTCTCATCATCCAAGGTTCCTTAATCTTGCCCCTTCTTATCTGTCTCAGAGGAAGAAATTCGTTCATCACTTGCAACAACTGCTCCCTAAATAGTATCCAAATGTCTGCTGTGCCCATTCTGTGGAACGATTGCTCACAGTCTGTACTTCCCAAGTCCTGTCTGATAGCGTCATTATTTCCTTTTCCCCAATTAAATATCTTCCCTTGGTAACTGCTCCTTTCACTCTCCAAGGCTATGCTAAATGTGAGGCAGTTGTGATCACTGTCACCAAAGTGTTCTCCCAACGCGAGATCTGACACTTCATTGCCGAGCATCAAATCCAAAGTGGCCTCTCCCCTCGTTGGTCTGTCTACATACTGAGTAAGGAAATTCTCCTGAACACACCTGACAAAAACGGGTCCATCCAATCCATCTAAACTTAAGAGGTTCCAATCGATACTGGGAAAGTTGCAATCACCCATAACAACAACCCTGCTACATCTGCATTTTTCCAGAATCTGCCCGCCTACGAGTTCTTCAATCTTTCTACTGCTATTAGGTGGTCTGTAGAAAACCCCCAATGCGATGGCTATTCTCTTGCTGTTCCTAACTTCCACCCATGCTGACTCAGTAGACAAACCTTCCTCAACGACCTTCATTTCTGCAGCTGAGATGCACTCTCTGATTAGCAATGTTACACCCCTCCTCTATTTCCACCCTATTCTTTTTAAAAGTTCTAAACACTGGAATATCAAACAGACGTTCCTGCCCCTGTGAAACCCACGTCTCTGTTATGGCCACAACATCGTCACCCCAAGTAAAGATCCATGTTGTAAATTCGTAACTCTTGTTTCTGACACTCCTTGTGTTAAAGCAGACACACTTTAACCGACCCCTTTGTTTCATCGCGTGTAACCCTTCCCGATAGATTCACTACATCCTATCACTGCGCCATCTGCAACTGTCACACTCTCAGATATGTGGCTCTGATTTTCACCCTCCTGCAAAACTGGTTGAAACCCTTCCGAATCACACGAGCAAATCGTCCACCCACGACATTTGTACCCCTCCAGTTCAGGTGCAACCCATCCTTCATGTACAGGTCTCACCTTTCCCAGAACGTATCCCACTGGTCGAGGTATCTATACAGCCATATGCACACGTTCAAAGAATATTTCCATGGTAACATTGCTACATGCAAAAGTGATCTGAATATATTTGTTCCGCATGCTCAACAAAAGAAGACGGATGTGCACTTTCCCCTCCACGACAATGAGATTTTGGAACATTTCGAGTATTACCAAATTAGTAATCTCGTTAGACCACATACTTCCCTTTCCAAGAGCTGCATATTCTGTGTTATCCTCTGTTATTATTGTTTATGTTAATCTTTGCTAATTTCTAAACTAATCTGGATCTCCATGTCTACAATAATATATTGTATTCAGACTGGCATTCTCTTCACTCATTACTTGCTTATGCAACATTACTTTTCCGTATTCTGCCCACATGATGTTTACTTTGGTTAAAAAGTTAAGATCCCATATTACAACCCAGCATAATTGATTTGCTCTAAACGTTATTTCTGAATCTCATTCCGTGACTTGCTCCAACTCGAGAATGTTTTCAGGATTGTGTACATTTTTAGCTTACGTTTCTGTTGGAAGGCTCTTACAGTTACAAGGTTTGAAACACTTAGTTGTTGGACAGATTGCTGTGCTAGTAGAAAAGACATATGGAGAGGGATCGGCTCGCTTCCCATTATATTTGCCTAAGTCGGGAAGAAGAGAAAGGATTACATTGCAGACTATAAAATTCTGACCCGGTTAGATGGGGTAAATGGTGGAACGAAGTTTCTGATAAGGCAGGCCAGAACAGTGGTCAGAGTCTAAGAATACTGGATTTGCCATTGGAAATTCTGGCTCTCGTAGGTAGAGGTCGAGTTCTCACAAACCTTTTTCTGTATTTTAAAATAATGTTATTTTTGTATCTATTAGCGAAATTTCAAATTATGTCCACAATGTTAACTGTGCAATTCATAACATAAGCTATCAGTCGTGTTTTTGTGGTGGTGGGACGAGGATGCTGCCATGCCAGTTCTTGTTACAGATTTCAATACAACAGAACGTGAAATTACATTCTACAATCAGTACAATATAATGACACTATTTAAAATACAAATTAAGAGCAACCTAAGGGAAGTCGGAATCCAATTATGTTGCATTAACAAGAATTAGAGGTATCTGAATACAGACAGAAGTTTGGACTGTTAGTTCATTTATGCAGGCCAGGTCAACTTTGGGGAAATTTCTATATCCGAATTGATGTACTATGCCAGATTCATTCACGTTGTGGGCAAGAATACAAAGGCCCAGTATTGGAAACTGATCGATGGCCAGGGAAATCAGGGATGACAGAGATTGGTCAAAATAAGTTAAGCAACGGCCAGTAGCTTTTGGCTACAGAGCGGAGTGGGAACGAAGCTCAAAAAGGCAACAAAAGTTCAGGATGAATCAGTTACATACAGCCTGAGGGCTGTGCATTGGATATGGATCGACCAGAACTTCTGGCACCTTGATGTCCATCAATTGCCTGAGAATTTGCACTTTCCATCTCTCTAGTATGGACATAATGAGAGTGTTAGAACACAGAACAAAGAACGTTACAACACAGTACAGGCCCTTCGTCCCGCGATGTTGCGCCGCCCTTTCATACTAATCTGAAGCCCATCCCACCTACACTATTCCATGTACGTCCATATGCCTGTCCAATGACGACTTAAATGCCCTTAAACTTGGCGAATCTACTACCGTTGCAGGCAAAGCATTCCATACCCTTACTACGGTGGCACTGTGGTTAGCACTGCTGCCTCACAGCGCCAGAGACCCGGGTTCAATTCCACCTCAGGCGACTGACTGTGTGGAGTTTGCACATTCTCCCCGTGTCTGCGTGGGTTTCCTCCGGGTGCTCCGGTTTCCTCCCACAGTCCAAAGATGTGCAGGTCAGGTGAATTGACCATGCTAAATTGGCCGTAGTGTTAGGTAAGGGGTAGATGTAGGGGTATGGGTGGGTTGCGCTTCGGCGGACTTGTTGGGCCGAAGGGCCTGTTTCCACACTGTAAGTAATATAATCTACTCTCTGAGTAAAGAAACTACCTCTGACATCTGTCTTATACTTATCTCCCCTCACATTAAAGTTGTGTCCCCTTGTGTTTACAGTCCCCATACTTGGAAAAAGGCTCTCCCTGTCCACCCTATATAACCCTCTGATTATTTTGTATGTCTCGATTAAGTCACCTCTCAACCCCTTTCTCTCTAACGACAAAAGCCTCAAGTCCTTCAGCCTTTCCTTGTAAGACATTCCTTCCATACCTGGCAACATCCTAGTAAATCTCCTCTGCACTCTTTCGAAAGCTTCCACATCCTTCTTATAATGCGGTGACCAGAACTGTACACAATACTCCAAGTGTGGCCGTACCAGAGCTTTGTACAGATGTAGCATAACCTCCTGGTTCTGGAACTCAATCCCTCTATTAATAAAGGCCAAAACACTGTAAGCCTTATTAACAAACCTATCAATCTGGGTGGCAACTTTCAGAGATCTGTGTACATGGACACCGAGATCACTCTGCTCATCTGCACTCCCAAGAATCTTACCAGTAACCCAGTACATTGCATTCCAATTACTCCGTCCAAAGTGTATCACCTCGCACTTGTCCACATTAAACTGCATTTGCCACCACTCAGCCCAGCTCTGCATCTTATCTATGTCTCTCTGCAACCTACTATATCCTTCGTCACTATCCACAACTCCACCGACCTTAGTGTCATCCGCCAATTTACTAACCCACCCTTCTAAGCCCTCATCCAGGCCATTTAGGAAAATGATGAACAGCAATGGACACAACACCGATCCTTGCGGTACGCCGCTAGTAACTGGACACCAAGATGAAAATGTTCCATCAACTACAACCCTCTGTTTTCTTTCAGCAAGCCAATTACTGATCCAAACTGCTGTGTCTCCCACAATCCCATTCCTCCAAATTTTGTATAATAGCCTACTGTGGGGAACCTTATCGAACGCCTTGCTGAAATCCATATACACCACATCAATCGTTTTACTCTCATCTACCTGTTTGTTCTCGTGACTCTATTGGCGGTTTGAACTTCTCTTGTGATACCTTGAGCCAAAAGCCACAGAATATTAGGGAAGCACCGGGGCGTGAGAGTCATGCCTTCAGACGTGCAGCAAGAGTTGTGGCCGAAGACCAGTTGGCAACCTAGATAAGCCTAGGAGGAGATCCCTTCGAAACTGTAAGACCAAGATTTGTGGACCATCATTAGGTCATAAAGAACGAAGATTCTAATTGCCTAGCTCAAACGCAAGGATTGTTGCGAGTAACATGCTTTATCAGACTGATAAAACTGAGATTGAGAGTAAATATTGTGTAAATTTTATTCACCTTCTGCTGAGAATCGAGTTTGATTCGAGGATCCTTATACATCTGCATTTCGCATTTATAGATGACTTTAGCAGTCTGATTATCAGCTGGAATCATGTCAATATTTGTTGTTCATCAACCGAAGATTATAGCAGCCGTCCTAGGAAGGTGAATCCCCTGTTTATGAATGTTATTAGTCATCAGAGATCCTGGGCTTGTCAGGCAAAAAGGAGAATTTTCAGGGCAAAGCTTAACGGGATATATATCACTGTGTTGCAAAATACAATGGGTATATCCTAAAGGAAAGCATCATCTTAATGGTATTTTGCAGAATATCTTCTCTCAGGAATAATTATTATTCTTCCCAACTCTCTTTAGATCCTTCATTAAATCTCCTCTCCAACATAATGTTAGAAGTGGCAATGTTCAACGATGATAGCACATTTTTCAGTACCATTCACGGTTCCTTAGACACTGAAGCAGTGCCTGTTGAAATGCAGAAGGATCTGGACAATAACTAGGTTTTAGCTGACAAGTGGTAAGTAACAGTGACACCACAAAAATACCAGGCTATGACCATCATCAATAAAATTCCATAGAACCACTGCCCCTTGATATTTAATGGTATCACTATCACCGAATCTTCCAGTATTAATATCCCAAAAGTTACAATTAATCAGAAACTCAATTGGAATGACAACATAAATGGAGTAGCTGCAAGCACAAGTCAGAAGCTGGGAATGCTATGGTGCGTAACTCACTTCGTGACTTCCCAGATAAGTCGAAATCTACAAGTCATAATCAAGGAATGTGATGGAATACGTCGCACCTACCTGGATGGGTGCAGCTCCAACAACACTCAGAAAGTTTGGCACCATCCAGAATAAAGCAGTCCATGATTTCCAATACATTCACTCGCATTCACTTTCTCCAACAGGACGTTCAGTGAAGTTGCTCGTTCTACCTTCAAGATGCACTTAAACATTTATCAAACATCATTAGACAGCGCCATACAAAACCATGCCCATTTCCATATACAAGGATAAAGGCAGCAGATACATGGGAACACCACCACTATCAATACCCTCCCCAGCCAGCTATAATTCTTATTTAGAAACAAATCATTGCTTTTCACTCAGTCAAAATCCTGGAATTCCCTTACAAATAGCATTGTGTGTCAACCACATCAGGTGGACTGCTGTGCTTCATGAAGACAATTCGGAGGCACGTTCTCAAAGATACCTAAATACTGACAAGCCAGCAACGTCTGCAATGCACAACTGAATGAAAGAAAACATGACAATATTCAGCATTGATAGGAATTCTGTTGTCAAACTATTACAATCTTGATACGAACTTGAGTGGCACTCGTGAGGTGCAATTCCGAGTGATGTTTATTCCAGTACTGCCCTAGGTCGTTCACTTGGCTTATTTATAGTTCTATTTTGGATTAGTCTGAAGAAACTAAATAGATTCTAAGCCATTTCTGAGGGCATTTAGTAAGTTGGAAGCATATTTGTCAACGTGGAATGAAATATAAGACAGATCAAATAGCAGTCTTACATTTCCTTTCCTAAAGCCTATTGGTAAACCATGTGAATGATCATATATTTCTGGAACAATCGTTTCATGCTCAATTCTACACAGTCAGTGGAATTCAGTGATTACAAAAAGGCGATTTTTTCTGTCTGCAAATTAACATCAACCAGATCATGTGATGGATTCCTTTATCTGCTTCCTGTGGGATAATTTTTGACAATTAAAGATAGATCTGAGCCAAACATGGCTTGCAATCACTTTAGGGAATGTTCTCTTAACATTTCTTCTCAAGAAATTTCAAAACTGTCGCTACTATATTTATTAGAGTTTTGGAAAACGAGAAGTGACCTCAGAAATTCATCCAAGCTCCTGGGGAGGCTTGGTAACTTCGCTTCCACGGATATCTCGTATCGTGGGATGGTTTGGAATGATAGGAGCTGATGAATAATAATATATTTTATCCAAGTTAGAGGTGTGTGTAGTCTTATGTTATCTGCTTAAAGATAATGATAGAAGAGAATAAATGTCCTTGCAAAATTAATTAAGTAGTTTTGTTAAACATATTCCAGTTTGAATTTCCGTTTATTAAGTAAGGAAACAATGATACTCACTCCAGTAGTGTAGAGTTGTGTAGAGTAGAGCAGAGTAGCTTTTATTTGTTATTTCGACCAGACACAACTGACACAATAAGAACAAGATTACGTTCCTCCAATAGCGAATGTGCTACATGGACAACACAAAGTACACAATCGTACACATCATGAAGTGCATAAGAAGAGCAAAATACATAATTTACAATGTAACAGAAGAATTGTGGATAATAGACATATTCCTAGCAGCAATACAAAAGAATTTCAGATGGGAAAGAGTCAGATTATACTCTGTTACGAAGCCTGATGGCTCGGTTGAAGAAACTATTTTACAGTCTGGTTTTGAGAAATCATATGCTCTGGCATATTCTGCCTGATGGCAGGAGGGAGAAGAATTCGAAGGGGGTGTGGGTCTTCCACAATGCTCTCATCGTTTCAGATGCAGCGTGTGGATTAAATG
This sequence comes from Chiloscyllium plagiosum, assembly GCF_037043375.1. NCBI lineage: Eukaryota > Metazoa > Chordata > Chondrichthyes > Orectolobiformes > Hemiscylliidae > Chiloscyllium > Chiloscyllium plagiosum. The sequence continues at coordinate 26,829,057 of NW_028270173.1, forward strand.
TCTGTAATGGAGTGAAAAGAGCCCTTGATAACCTTCTAATCTGTCCTCACTATCCGTTTAAGGGACTTACGCTCTGAGAAGGTGCAATTCCCAAACCAGGCAGCGATGCAGCTCAGGGTACTGTCAATGAACCCTGTGTATAATTTGTTGAGAATGGGGGTTGGGCTTGTGGGAGAGTGGGATTTACTCAGCCTGCACTTATCAGAATATGCAATTAAAACATAAATATATAAAGCTGTTCAGCTTTGGAATGCAATCTTTGGCTCTTAGGTACATTGTTCATATGTCAAAATAGTGAACGTGCAGCTAGATTTATTTTCTGATACATCATTAACCTCCAGGATTAAGTTAAGTTTTACAGAGACGACAATGCTCTTACTGATGCCCACCTCCCTCCCTAGTACCTCATTCATCAGTGGACTTAAGTTGAAATACACGTGAAAATTCACACATAACTGTCAAATAAATAATTTTGTTGATTTGAATTCACCTGAGATGAGCGATTTCCAACATTCTGCCATAGCTTTTGGCAAGGCAATTAGTGAATTAGAGATGTAGCACAAAATCTCTAGTCTTGTAACTTAGATAGTTCCGAATCCCACCATGATAGATGGTTAAATCTCAATTTAATTATGTTGTGTAATTTTTTAAATAGTCTAATGCTTACCTACTAATCAATATCGAGCTTTGTATTGTTTACTGCACTGATGCCCTTTAGGGATAACGTTATTCCTTCACTGTCAGTTCTGAACTGTATGTTATTGATTCCAAGTCATTTTCATAATAAAGAAGGGAAATAAATATGACATAGCGGGTGACCTCCACATCCAACTAACATAGAACGGTATTTAGCAACGTTTTATGAAGATGTGGGTATTCCTTTAAGAAAGTGGAGGACTTGGCAAGGACACCGAGAGCTGGAGAATTTACAAAGTAACATCTGATTAAGAACAAACAGCACTCGTTGAGTTGCCTGGAAATAAAATAAAAACTGATGTCAATCTGTTTCAAAGTGTACCTCAAAAATATCAAACTCCAATTCAATTTGAATTTAGTATTTTAGCAATCTTAAAAGCCAATGTCACAATCCGATGCATTTGTGAGTATAAGACTGGGAAAATTGAACAGTTGAGAGGAGAAATGCCAAGTCCAAGCATGTATCAGACTGCTTGAAAAAGCTTCCTTAAAATTATATTTTCGATCAGTAACCTGTGAAACAGAAATTCCTAACAAAGTGAAAAAAAAAGACGCAGGAAACACTAAAGCTAAGAACCTACAGCTTGCTGGTTTTGACATAAGATATGTTGTTTTATAAATCCTGTGTTTTATCGGACTAGTATTATAGCAGGGAAGGTGGAAGATAGGTTAGAGAAGTAAATTGAAAATAGTTAATTATTCTCTGCTATACTTTTAGAAATAAAGTTGTTCATTTTTACTTTAAATAGTTCTTTGCCACTTTAATATTTTATAGATTACTGCACGGGATAAATTTTGTCTGCATTGCTGGTTTTAAATTCAGCAGGAGAGTTTACCCCGTTTTGTACCAAATGTGTATACCTAAACAAAAATACATTTTGTTCTCACGAAGTGCTTTACAAGTTGAGATACAATGATCTCATGGCAATTTATTCATTCCACATGTGCATATAGTTAAAGTCAATATTTTTTCTGATATATAAAATAGAAGGTGTTTCAGTTTAAAACTTTCTATAAATGAACATATCATTAGTTACATTCACAGATAATCTTTATTTTCGTTTCAGAATTTGACAAACTAAAGAAAGAATGTACGGATGAGGGTGAGGACACAACTTAAAAACTATTTTTTAAAAAATAGTAAATGGTAAATGTTCAGAAAATTCTGCTGCCACTTTTATGAAACCACTTCATTTATGTCATTGATTTTTTTTCTTTCACTTCCAATATATATAGTGTAGTTATGGAAATGAAATAAGCCTATATGCTTCCTGCAATTTATTTTGAATCAGTCAATTAAACCCACATAACGTTTCGAAAAAATTGAGCTATTTTCTAAGTTCTGCTGTCAATAATCTATGTACAAATTCGAGAACACGTTTTTAGATTATTATCGAACAGAATCATGCCTGTATGAAGATTTCTAATGGATTTCATTTTTATCCTATCTATGAGAACAGCGGCTGAAAAGGATGACAGTAAGCCACCAAGTTAAATTGTGAATCTAAGTATTTGGGAGGTATATAAGCGTGGCATCTCATTTCGGGTGCTTATTGTTATAATTGGCAAAGTCTTTTGGTGAAATGCACTGCTACATCGATGGAAATTGACTTTTTAATCACAACCTTGCAATGGAAAATGTTTGATTTGAATTTTTCTCCTTCATAAGTTATGTTTTTACTTCAATTGCTTATTTACGATATTTGATCGTGCATCAACAAAAAGGGGCAATCTCAAACGGCATCCAATCAGCTCAGCATGGACATAGTCGATGCAACTAACGGCGATTGTTACCATTGTCTGGTCAGGATCATGCATCTTGAAACCAACCCAGTCAGAAAAGAGATCAAACCAATAAGATTGTGCAACACAAAGGAATTCAGAATGGGAATCCAATCACCGTGCCCTGTCTCCTAGCAGCTAAAATTGCTGCAGTAGCATTCAATGTATCTTAAACAATCCAATCTGGAGTTGAGATACAGAAGAAAAGAGCAGCCCCGACTTTGTATTTGTATAACCAATGTTTAACATTAATTCCCACTATTATCACAAATCATTTACATGTGTTGTAAGCAGTCGCCAGTGTTTTCTCAACTATTTTGATCACCATCTCAACCAAAGTTCTGCTGTTGTCATAAGGTGGAGTCCACTTGAAAGTAGAACTTCTGACTGTTACGCCGTAGACGTCACTCTAATAGCTTTTAACCAATTAAGAGTTAAACCTTCAATAACTCAATCTTGTCCATCTACTTCGTGTTTTACTACTATTGATGTAAGGTTTCATTAATAAATATTAGTAGAGTCATCTGGTCTGTCGACGACAATCTCCTTCATAATAACTATCAAATCAAACTAATTTGTTTCTCTTTAATTATTTTCAGCGCTTCTTGAACTGCAATAAGTTTTAGATTCTGTTTATCAGCTACACATCATATACTTATATTTTTATCCAAAAACATCGGAAATGTTGTACAGAGTATTTTTAAAAAATGCTAATGCATAATTAATTAATAATGCTCACACTAATGTTGAACAAAAGTTTGGCGATCGAAGGAAAATAATAAACAAGCAATCAAAAATAAATCTCGTTTGATCTTTCGATTTCTGCGCCTCTGAAACTCAACTTCTTATCAAACGTTTTGTTCTGGAGGATGTTGAGCTTGAGATATGCGCTGGAAATGAGAAAATATAAACAGGACCTGTTGTCCACATAGTAAACGTAAGTATTATTTTTTCTTTTACGAAATCAATTTTCTAACAGTGGGGGCTAAATACCCTGCCTTCTCAGTGTGGATTGGTTTAGGTTTCAAATCGGTCTCCAGAGTTTTCTCAAAAAAAATCTAATTTGTCACTCATGTGCTTAGTTAAGAAGAATTGTGCTGTCAGGTGCTGTTCTCAAGTGACTGGAGGAATTTGACGCCCCTATTCCTGTGTGAACAGGCAAATAATACCCTGTGCCCTCGAAATCGTGGTTCGAGGACAGGGGTCGACTCATTAACCTGCCTCCTCAGTGTGGAATAGTTTAGGGCTCAGATCAGTCTCCAGACTTTCTCAAAAAAATCCAGTTTGACACTCATATTTTTGGTTGAGGAGAATTGTGCTCTCAGGTGCCCTTCTGCTGCAAATGTAAAAAATTGACGTCACTATTTCTGTGTGAACAAGCAAGTAATGCCTAATGTCCTCGAGAGCATTTTATGCATAACTAAGTGTATGCAAAATGCTAGTTTGTTATCATTACATTGTTACTTGCGGCTGTTTGCAGTTGGAACATCGATTGCCACATTGGCAGGAATACTACAATAATTATACTTGAAATGTTATAATAGCTTAAGTTGCTTGTATAAATCTGGCATTTGTGAACAAAAGAAATTGCATAAAAAGACAATCACTGTCAAAAGTATGAATTATTATATGGATTTGGAAGCAGCAGAAAACATGAAAGGGACACTGGCCGATCACCATTGATGCTCAGGGCAATGTTCAGAACTTAATTACATGGGAGTTACTGGTAATTTGGTGACAAGTTAATCTTATGTAAAGTTTCAGCCTCTAGAAGAGAAATTTCCAACTGATTAAATTTACGTTAGGAAGAATAGGAAAAGTGGAGACGGCTGGCAGGGGCAAATATCTTTAGAGAGCTTGAAATTGGTTGCTTTCCGTTGTTACTAACACAGGTAGCTGCACTACTACTGCAAATTGACTGTGAAAGCAAAATCAAGAAATTGATTGATTATGTATGGAGAATATGAAAGTCACATTTTGATCCTTGTGAAAATTCAATACAATAGAGGTACCCTGATCCAATTTATGACTCATAAAACTGTAATGGCTGATGTATCATCTTCGATTAAATGTTTAAACTGTGCCAATTTAGAACTGATTACATGAAATTAAGTGAAGCAAAACAAATTGAATAATTGTCATTCTGTCCAACTCCCCTCTGCATTCTGAGTAAGACTGAGACTGGGCATGAACATTATCTTTATTTTTCTTCAGCCAGATGCTGCCAAGCCCTCTGAGTCTCTGAAACACCCTCAGTTTGTTTCCTGGATTTTCATGCTTCAGCACTTGGGAATCGTTTGGAATAATTCTAACCCGAGCAAACCTTATGTGTATTAAATGTCTGCTCCTGCGTATGCAAAACTAGATTTAAGGGCAAGTTGCAAAAACTAAATGATGACATGAATTAACTGGAGACTCTTCCAGGACGAATTCATATCCCGAAAATTATGCAAGATTTTAGATTTGCCTATAGTTAGGTCTGGATATGAATTCATGGAACGTGGAACATTGCATGACAGGAAACAAAATGGATTGGTAGGCTTTGTTGAAAGAAAAACACAAGGTTTGCTTGATAGCTACATGCACTGGAAAGTAACTGAAGGACGGAAGAGTTTCATGATACAGTTCAGGTAGCCAAGGAAGAATGACTCTGGTAATTAGAGGGCATTTAATCTTCATGGCGACAGATTGTGCTCGTTGTACTACAAATGGATAACTCTACAGCTTGCGTTGGCTGTCATGATGCAATGTTAAGGCTAACTCCTCAAGTTTAGAGATGAACATGGAATGTATGTTTATGTCTATTCCTGTACCTACATGCATGATGGTGGACGGCTGTCTCGTTTGTTTGTATATTTATAGATTCTGTCGATGGTTGTGGTTGTATGTTTATACTTTTCACGATATGGAGGGGATCGCGGATGGGATAACATTTCTTTGCCATTTAACGTTCCCCTAGCGTAGAGGTAGTGAACCAACTTCATGATGCACGACAGACGTTGTTGTCCAGAGTTAGCTACATGTGGACACGGGCAGCTTAACTTTCTATGTCGTCTCAAATGTTGTTGAAAGTATGCAATCTTCACCAGAGCCACTATGCACTCCTTTAACATAGCCCCCTTCCTTGATACCTATCAACTTGTGACGAAGTAAAGATTATTGTTAAAGCTGCCTGATAATATCTTGCCAATACCTCTGCCTTTTGACTGTCTACATGTATTTCGGTTTGAATGCAACTTTCTGTGTATCACTTTGTCTTGGTATATGTCTGTATATTATCTTTATTTTATCAGGCCATCTCTTGGTATTACTGAGCAAGTGGAATCCTAGAATGAAACCTGACATGATACATTGTACTTTTTAAAAAGAAAATAGTTATTTAATTAAGATGAATTTAAGCTTTGAGAAATACTCATACGAGTCTGCTGCTTTTCACATAATTGGAAAAATGTTTAAATCACATATTGAGGATTTTCCTTAAAATGTGAAGAAAGTTATCATGCCAGAAATGCTGTCTCTCAGTTATTTACGACTTGACTCTCATCTACATATACAATAAGGGTTGCAAAAATATTACTTTAGAATTAAGCCACAATTATAGTTTATCTGAAATTCTTTTTAAAAATTGCTAACTTCGGTGTTCGAAGCAACTGGCAATACATCATTTCAATTTTGCTTAAACATTCTGCAACTTTAGAAAGTTGTTCTTTTTGGTAATAATAAACATCTATCTAGCTTTAGCTGGCCTTTCATTGGAACGGGCTGATGTTCCTTTTTTAAATTTTTTGTCGTCTCTTGCATGATCATCTACCAAACTGGTGCACCGAGCGGTAGACATAAATGTCGAAGTACCTCGAAGTTTCAACATCCGTTTAACCATTTTATCTGCTGATCTAACTCTCAAGTAAGGTGAAACACATTTCTTGTCTCCATTTTCATCAAAGTTACGCAACAAGCAATTTTTTTCAGTCATTTCAAATCCCTGATTTCAATTTTAATCATTCTATGACCTCAAAAATTCTTCCTTTCTTTTGATTCCAAATTCTCTTTCAGGTAAGTTATGTTGTCTCATTTCTATAGATACGAGAGACCAGATCTTTCTTTCATATTTCCACATCTGTTACATCACTTTTTGCTTTTCTTTCAGTCTTTGTACTGGTCTGTGTTTTCCTTACTATATTCCTCTCTGCCACAGAAAAGAAATCTTATGGCTAATTCAATTTTCCTATTTTTTCTTCTCCATTTCCATTGTTCTATTATTTTCATTAATTGTTCTTTCCATTTAACTTTTCTTCTTTTTACATGAAAATGTACTTCTCTCATTCCAAGTATTTTTCTCCGATTTCCATCTGAAGTGCCCATAATGCTACTGTAATAACTGACATTCATGCTTCTTTTTTTCTGGAGACAAAATGATAATCATGTTATTCATTACACTGTTACTTGCCTTATTTTCAACAATGCATCAGTTAACTCTGCCAAATTGGTCTTTGGACAACAGGTAAATACTAAGTGCTAACTACCAAATGTAAGTTGCCCTCGAAAAACTAGTTTTTGAAATTATTTAAAGACGTAATTGCTCAGACAAGATTCTCCTCTTAAACTAAAATATGCCGGAGTAAAAGTAGACCATTCAGCTGATGGATTCTATTCCAAAAATAAATGATAACTGATCTGATAATACCTTAAAATAAAGATGGAAGTAATGAAATTAATATATTTACGGTAGCTGTGCTAACGATGAAGATTTATTCAACATTTTTTGTCCAATTTGCATTAACATACCGTGTGACACAGTATTGATTAGGATACTGCTGCAGCAGAGCTTGCTGACCTTACTTTAATAAATGAGAAAGGGAAAAATATATTATAATTTAATTTATGATTACTTACCCACTCGTAAATCTGAGTCAATCAACATAAATTTGAATTATTCATATGCTTTTGTTTTCTCCACGCCATTAATTGGGAAAGGACGAAATATGATGCAAATAGGCTTTTTTTTGTTTACTTTGGTTTTTTTGGTTCTAAGTTTTAACTTGAATTCAAACCACAGTCAATTTAGATGCAACAAATAATAGGTTTTAGGAACAAAACAATCAAAATCAGAGAAATTGCTTCACCATTTCACTGATGCACTTGCACACTCAGCAAATTTGGAAAATAAGGTAGGAATTGAGGATGTCCATGAACTTCACGTCTGGCTAAATGTTTAGATAATAATCATGCATTAACAATTTACTTCCATAGGTCAGTAGCTAACAATAGTGCCCATGATAATCTGAATACTTCTACTTCTTGCAGATAACATGTTGGCCTCCACTCAACCAGACAAAGAAATGGACGTTGTACAGATGGCTGCAAACTAATTCTGTTGTTTTTCACTCCCTCTGGAGGGAAACCAGCAGCTGACTTAGAATTTCAGAGTTGGATAATTAGATATTTGGACGAGTCCCCATGTCAGTCAAGTGCTAAACAACGCATTTTAGCCAACGGTTCTCCTTTGTGGTGTGTGAATTGGAAACTACTGAGGCAAACCGTGTAGCTTTGCTTCTCCAGTCGAAGCTTCAATTGTGAGCTGACGAGGTATCTGAAAAAAAAACATTCACACTCATTGTATCACAGTTGTTTTTGAGACTGCACTTTGTTCAGAGCTAGCTGGAATATGGCAGCCCGTCTTCAAGTTATTTGTGTTAACTTTGATTGGAATGTTTATGAATACAGGGATTTCCAATGCTATTGGAAATTATTAGATATGAAGCCTTGCTTGTGTTACGTTTTACCACAAGATTTTTAATAATCGTCATTTGCACTGAAAGCCCAGATAATTCGTGATAAGTACAATAAAGATAGTGACTCATTTTTTTTTAACCTCACAGGTATATCTTTTCGTATCCAAACATGAAATTTTGTACTTGTTTGGAGATCACTGCACTGGGTCAGATAAGAAGAAACAAGTACCAGTTTGGATATGCTGCAGGAATGTTTAACATTTTCCAAGTGAACTTTCAGAAATTTGGAATAAACCTTTTTTGACTTTGCTTGACAAAATTTATGTCGGAAAAGATCTCTTGTGTCTATTGTTCTCGATGTTTTTCTCTGTATGTAAGAACTGAAAGGATAAAAAAAGAGGTTTCAGACACTTGTTAATATGAGAAGGTGAAAGCCTGATGCCATTTTAAATTTCAGTTTGTGAAACTTGAGATAGTAAGCAATGCAATTAAATGAAATATGTTCACTGGGATTCTTTAAGGAGATTACGAGTGTGGTGGGCAGCAAGGAACTGGTGAATGTGGCGTTTTGGAATTTAGAGGAGACAGGTAAAAAAGTGCCACACAAGCAGCTGTTGCATAAGATACAGGTACATTGTGTTATGGGTTACATATTTGCATGGAGAAAAAAAATGAGTTAACTAACAGGAAGCAAAGTATCGGGACAATCAGTTTTTCTGATTGGCAAACAATGACTAGTGGTGTGTCTGAGGGGTAAGTGTTGGGATCGCAATTGTTCACAACTTTGTGGATGATTTAGAATTGGGGATCGAGTACAGTGTAACAAAGTTCACAGATGACCCAAAGAAGAGTGGCACTCAAGACAGTGCAGTGGATACAGAAAGTAAGTTGACAAGGTGAAACGAGTTGACAAGGGTCTAGCAGATGGAATCCAATGTTGGTAAATGTGGGGTCATCCATTTTCATATGAAATACTGCAAAATATACCATTGCTTAGATTCATAGAGTTGTAGAGCTGTACAGCACGAAAACAGGCCTTTGGTCCAATTGGGAGAAAGTGAGGACTGCAGATGCTGGAGATCAGAGCTAAAAAATGTGTTGCTGGAAAAGCGCAGCAGGTCATGCAGCATCAAAGGGGCAGGAGAATAGACGTTTCGGACATCAGCCCTTCTTCAGTCCAGCTGGCCTATGCGAACCCGATATCCAAATGAATCTACTCCCATTCACCAGCGTTTGGTCAATATTTGTCCAAACCAACATGGATTTAGTAAAGGGAGGTCATGCCTGACAAACCTGTTGGAATTTTTTGAAGAGGTAACAAGTAGGTTAGACCAGGGAAACCCAGTGGATGTGGTCTATTTAGACGTTCAAAAGGCCTTTGATAAGGTGCCACACGGGAGGCTGCTGAGCAAGGTGAGGGCCCATGGTGTTCGAGGTGAGCTGCTGGGATGAATTGAGGATTGGCTGTCTAACAGAAGGCAGAGAGTTGGGATAAAAGGTTCTTTTTCAGAATGGCAGCCGGTGACGAGCGGTGTCCTGCAGGGTTCGGTGCTGGGGCCACAGCTGTTCGCATTATATATTAATGATTTGGATGAGGGAACCGGGGGCATTCTAGCGAAGTTTGCCGATGATACGAAGTTAGGTGGACAGGCAGGTAGTACTGAAGAAGTGGGGAGGCTACAGAAGGATCTAGACAGGTTGGGAGAGTGGTCCAGGAAATGGCTGATGGAATTTAACGTGAGCAAGTGCGAGGTCTTGCACTTTGGCAAAAAGAATAAAAGCATAGACTACTTTCTAAATGGTGAGAAAATTAATAAAGCCAAAGCACAAAGGGATCTGGGAGTGCTAGTCGAGGATTCTCTAAAGGTAAACATGCAGGTTGAGTCCGTGATTAAGAAAGCGAATGCAATGTTGTCTCTTATCTCAAGAGGGTTGGTATATAAAAGCAGAGATGTACTACTAAGACTTTATAAAGCTCTGGTTAGGCCCCATTTGGAGTACTGTGTCCAGTTTTGGTCCCCACACCTGAGGAAGGACATACTGGCACTGGAACGTGTCCAGCGGAGATTCACACGGATGATCCCTGGAATGACAGGTCTAACATGTGAGGAACGGCTGAGGATACTGGGATTGTATTCGTTGGAGTTTAGAAGATTAAGGGGAGACTTAATAGAGACGTACAAAATAATACATGGCTTGGAAAAGGTGGATGCTAGGAAATTGTTTCCGTTAGACGAGGAGACTAGGACCCGTGGACACAGCCTTAGAATTAGAGGGGGTCATTTCAGAACAGAAATGCAGAGACATTTCTTCAGCCAGAGAGTGGTGGGCCTGTGGAATTCATTGCCACGGAGTGCAGTGGAAGCCGGGACGCTAAATGTCTTCAAGGCCGAGATTGATAGATTCTTGTTGTCTAGAGGAATTAAGGGCTACGGGGAGAACGCTGGTAAGTGGAGCTGAAATGCGCATCAGCCCTGACTGAATGGCGGAGTGGACTCGATGGGCCGAATGGCCTTACTTCCACTCCTATGTCTTATGGTCTTATGGTCTTTCTTATAAACATCTCTACGCATTTTAAACGTTTTAATTGCACCAGGCTCCACAAGTCCCTCTGACAGCTCATTACAGACATGCATGAAAAGGTTAATCTCTAGGTGACTTTTAATTCTTTGCCCCCTCACATTAAACCTGTCTCTTCTGGGTTTAGAATCTTATACCTTCAAGAAATGACCTTTGCTATTCATTTTATCTATGCCAAAAATAATTTTATAAGCTTCTATAAGGTCACCACTCAGCCTCCAACGCGCCAAGAAAAGTCTCCTCAGTCTATTCAGCTTCTACTTATAGATCAAATGCTTCAAAACTGGCAGTAACCTTGCAAATCTTTGTTGAACATTTTAAAGTATCACAACTTTCTTCTTCTTGCAAGGAGAACAGAATTACTTGCAGTGTTTAAACAAAATAACTTAACCAATACCCTGTACATCCATAACATGAGCTCCCACCTCCTATCTTCAATGCCCTGATCAATGAAGGCAAGCAAACTAAACGCCATCTTCAATAACCTATCTAACTGCGACTTCACTTTCAAGGAAATATGAACCAGCACTTGAACGTTTATTTGTGCAATAACTCTCTCCTGGACCTTACCTGAAGTGCTTACATCCTGGCCTGATTTACGTTTCAAAAATGTAGCACCACACATGTCTCTAAATTAAACTTTGTTTGCCATTCCTCGGCCCACTAGACTATCGGATCAAGTATCCTTGTAACCTGGGTAATATTCCTCGCTATCCACTACATAACCTTTTCGCTGTCATCTGCAAACCTACTAACCAAATCTGCTATGTTCACATTGATGTAAATGGCAAAAAAAATGGTGGATTCAGCAACTTGATTGGTAAAAATTTACAACTTCCTGCTGTGCAGATGGACATGTGTATCTCTCTGCGTGAATGTTTGTTTGCAAGTACAGCAGGTAATTAAGAAGACAAATTGAATGTTGTCCTTTATTGTTGGAGGAATGGAGTTTAACAACAGAAATGCTATGCTGCTGCTGCATATGGTTTTGGTGAGGCCACACGTTAAGTAATATGTACAGTCTTGGTGCCTTATTTGAGAGAGGATATACCGGCAACGGAGGGGCTGAAGAGACAGTTCACGAGTTTGATTCTGGAATTGAGTGGGCTGGCTTATAAGAAGTGTTTGACTAGAATGGGACTATACTTATTTGAATTTAGAAGAATGAAGAGAGTTTTTGTATGAATATATAAAACTTTGAAAGGAATTAACAGCATAGAAGCAGGGAGGTTGTTTTCACTGTTGGATGAAACTATACCTACGGGTCATAGACTCAGAATGAAATGGAGCAGATTTAGGACTTATTTGAGGAGGATTCTATTCATCTAAGTGTTTGTGAATCTGTGGAATTCCCTGCTTAATGAGGCATCTGAGTCTACTTCACTGAAAGTTTTTTTTAACAAAGATGGATTTTTGAACAACAAAGTAATTAAGGGTCATGATGATTGGCGGATAAGTAGAACTGAATTCATGAAAGGATCAGGTGTTATCTTATTTAGTATTGATGCCGTCTTGAGCGGCCAGATGGTATGCACAACATTTCTTTTTTTTTCGTATTGTATGTGACATTTCGGTACCAAACTGTTGTATATATGTCAAAACCTATACGTCGAAACGTGTGTAGACCTGATTCGGCGAAATGCTTACAGTTATTCATACTTAATACAAAAAAAATACCCTTTGATGGTTGTCTAATAAGTTTGAAATGTTTTCAAAATCATTTCCTCGTAATAATTAACAAAATATACTTTTTAGCGCTCTTATTGTGTCTCATTCTTTTATCCCTCACAACGCAATTATCATATTTGTCATCTTTGTCTCTAATGATCATATGAAATTACGAGAATTATTGCAAATTGATTACACTTATATTTTCCATTTTCTAAACACTCGTTACAGCAATCAAAAAAATGAATGATCGTATAAAGAAACTAGGTATGCAATGTATCTCATATTCTTTCTTGTGATTTCATTTAAAAAAGAGAGAAACAAAATAGCGTTGTCGACGATCATTTTAAAGCATGTTACAAATATGTGTGAATTTTATTTATGACAGCATGATGGTAAATTTCAACTGCCAAAGCAATTATAATGTCTAAACAGTTCCACCAAAAAAAAACCTAATCACTGGCATTGACAATGTGAAATTCGGTTTGAAAGAATATATTTGGAAATAAAGAGTATGGCGATGGAAAGACTGATAATCGAATACAAAACACAAATTGCCAGTCTATCCTGGGGCCTTGGAACAACCAACATAATGAAGAGTCTCTGCGCATTTCTGGGACGTTAACATTACATTCGTCAATCCTCCGTGCATTATACATCCCCGGAAATAATCTCGAAAGTGTGAAACGTTGAAAGATCTCAATTACTGGTAAATTTATAGTTGCCCAGAAAACCAAAAACAAAGAGTTAGCTGATCAACCATCTCGTCTAATTCCATGATAGTTACAGCACGAACTTCTCAATCACAAATATACAGCAAACTAAACCTTCCTCGAATGTTTACACATATTGGTCTCTTGGAAACCATCATAACCAGCTGAAAGGATTATGCAATTCCATCCAATTACAGATACACATTTGGATTGGGCATCTCCTCCTTCACCACTCCTTCAAAGTGACTCAATTCTGAAGCAACACCGCTGCCAAACAGTGAAAGTCACCCACGAGTGAAACACTATTTTCCTAGGCTGCTGAGATTAAGAAACTTTTGTTACGATGCTGTCACTTAAAAAAAAGTTACCTTGTCATTTTTTCTTAAAGGTCTTAAAGGCAGGGAGAGGTGCAGAAATGTCTGTGCAATAACAAGGGAGTTGACAATTCTCTGAATTAAGCTTTTGTTTCTAGTTTCTTTTATTTGTACCAGTGAAAAACTGCTGCAGTCCGCAGAAAGTTTCCAAGCTACAGCAGATAGTTCCTGAACGGCTTTCTAGCTGAAATCTTTACTGCCTATAAGACCCAGTATTGAAATGTAATTGTTTGCTGAGAGGTGTGGTTATGTGATATTGTCAGAATTGGAACAGTTGGTCACTTACGTTCTGATATTGAGCTGCTTCAGTTTTCAAATAGTTATTCATTCTAGTACGTGTTTACATTTGTTCGTGTTTCAACTGCAGTGTTTGAATAAATTTTGTTTTGCTTAAAGCCCTGTGGGTTAACTAGTTGAATTACGCCTGGAAAATCCACTTCAAATTTGCCATTAAAATGAGAAAAATAAGGATCTAGGCTACCCTCATAAAATGTTTTGAGGAAGTCTAGCATGGTGCATAACACTGTTCCCTGCAGCCGTAATTGATTGTTTCCTAAATCTACTCAGGCAGCAATTTGCACCCAGTCAGGTACACTCTCAAAGTATACACATATACCATTCGCCAATGTACCATTCTCTAAAAAAGAGAAAAAGTCGGGTTTAAGAAAGAATTGCGTTGAAGAAATAGTTGGATAGAGCTCTCAAAGATAGTGGAATCAAGGGTTATGGAGATAAGGCAGGAACAGGGTACTGATTGAGGATGATCAGCTATGATCATAATGAAAGGTGGTGCAGGCTCGAAGGGCAGAATGGCTTACTCCTGCACCTATTGTCTATTAGACTCACCCATACACATTATTCTCTGCCTCCACTAATGCACCAAAAAGAATAATGTATTCCTTCATTCCAGCATCAACCTTCATGAATACCAAAAATAAATCTGAAGTGAGATGATCCGAAATTAGAAATTAAAAACATCTCCTTGGATATTAACTAAATTATAATCATAGAACATTTGAACAATGGGATTTGTGTTACACTTTTCAGGATTTTACTTTGTTTAACAACGCTTGAGGCTACCCTGCCATTTAATTTGTGTAATTCCCATGTACAGAGGAACAAGTGGCAGAGAAAGACAAAGGTAAGATATTTACTACTTAGGGTTTTTCCATTATTTGCTGAGACATTTTTGTCGAGGTTTGGGAACAATGGACCGTCACCGTAACGATTGTAAAGTGTATTTAAAATTCTGCACTGTCGAGTCCAATATTTTCATTAAAAAGTACAAAATATTTTGTATTTTTTAGTTTGCAAATCCATTCAATAAATCTGCAATGATTTTTTTTAACGTAATGTCTTAAAAATAATAGGTGTTTATTTTGCTGTAGGATTTCTGCCATGAGAGCACTCTTCAATGATACAGCCATGTCCACAGGGACAGAAAACAGATCAGAAGTCCTTCAACAACGGATATGTCAAGGAACCATTAACTTGTCAGCTGTACAGATATTCAGATATTATTTACATTATCTTCCGTCACTATTTCAATGTAAATTAGAGAATTCACTGGGAGACAGAATATCACATTCTACAAAAGACAAGTTCCGATCCTAGGCAAACAGTGAATAATCTTCATCTAATTTGTTTGAGGCAGTCTACCTTTGGTCTAAACATTGGGTTGCTTAATATTTGTTCTGGATATTTTAAAGCCTTTCTTTAATTCAAATCTCTTGGAGTAATTTGCAAAGCTTCCATCCTTATCAGTAAATATTAATCTGTATGCAGAACAATGTATATAGGTTACATGCATAAAAATTACGTTCTGTTCCCACAGCTGACCGTTGACTTAGATTGTATATTTGCACTGAATTTCTAATACACTGGGTTCACCATTTTTCTGTCTTCGTTCGTTTAATTAAAACCACATCATTAAGTCTTTGCATTAGGCAGCATGTCGAGCCTACTGATCTATTAAACAGGCAATTGGAGGTTCTTTTAGGGTGCACATTGCCTCTAAGTCTATGAAAACACTTGATGAACAAGAGAAAAATCAATCTCGTCTGTTTTTAAATTGTGCATTAATCTACTTTGTTGATGGAGAATATGTCCCAAACAATTTCTCTTGTGAAAATGAGACAAATAATTCATCGTTTTCATACTCTGTCTGGGAAAATAATGCTGCAATTTATAGACAGACCTATATAGACAAAGGCGGTTTGTCATCGTGTTGTAGGTCAATTGTTCCTGCTCATTTATACAAGAATTCCATAGGGTATATTTATAAGCCGAAGCAACTTCAGTTGCTTCATCCGTCATCTTTTCTCTACCATCAGAATCGAATTAGTAATTATCATTGACAAGTATACAAGTTTCAATAGTCTTGAATCCTCAACTCATGAAATAATCCACCTGCAAAATAATGAAATCGTAGACAATAACCAGCCATGTGCTGACAGGAGGAAATTAACATTTGTGTGACCAAGTGGCAGAAAATACCCACTTCCAATAACAGAGAAACTAGAAATGACGTTGAAGAATTTCAGTGAAACGTCAAGGGCTGAATTCCAACTAACTAAAATCTTAGTGTATCCACTGACCAGAAATCCAAACAATTGGCAACATAAAAAAAGAAGTGAAAAGTGCATATCAGGTGTTCAGAAGCCGTATTATGCAATTAACTCATCTCCTGACCCCCAAACAAATCTTCCACCTTGAAGGTACAAGTAAGAATATTCATATGTTTGAATTAATTTAGTTCCAAAAATAATTAAGAAGGCACGACAAACATACACATTCGCTGTATTCACCAGTTATGCTCAGTAGAAAGAGAATCTGGCATCTAAATTATGCATTATACCAATCAGCAAAGAATCGTAAACTACAATTTTGCCTCCTGTTTGCCTCATTTCAATAAGGGCGGCAGGTGCATTGGAACACCACATTGGGATCTTTACTTCTAAGATCCCATCATCCTTACTCAGAAATACATTCACTTTTCTTCAATGCTACTGATGTAAGTTCTTGGATCGCCCTTTCTCACTTACATTGAGTACACGGACTGTAGGTTTGCTCGCTGCGCTGGGAGGTTCATTTCCAGACTTGTTGTCACTATACGAGGTAACATCTTCAGTGGGACTCAGGTGAAGAAGTGTACAGGATTCCTGCTTTCTATTTATATGTTTAGGTTTCTTTGGGTTGGTGTTGATATCTCCTGCGGAGATGTCATCTGCTGTGGTGATGTTATGCCGGTTCTTTTTCTCAGGGAGTCGTAAATGGGGCCTAACTCGATATGTTTGTTGATGGAGTTCCGGTTGGAATGCCATGCTTCCAGGAATTCTCGTGCGTGTCGCTGCTTGGCTTGTCCTAATATGGATGTGTTGTCCCAGTCGAAGTGGTGTCCTTTCTTATCTGTATGTAAGGATACTAGTGAGAGAGGGCCATGTCGTTTTGTGGCTAGTTGGTGTTAATGTACCCTGCTGGCTGGTTTTCTGCCTTTTTGTCCTATGTAGTGTTTGTTACAGTTCTTGCATGGCATTTTGTAATGATATTAGTTTTGCTTGTTGTTTATGTAGGTTCTTTCAAGTCCATTAGCTGTTGTTTTAGTGTGTTGGTGTGTTTGTGGGCTACCACGACGTCAAGCAGTCTGAGTTGTCTGGCAGTCATTTCTGATATCAGGTTTATTAGCAGAGGCAGTAATGCAGGACTCGATCAAACAGCTCTGCCAACTATCCAACACAAGCTTTTGGTCTGCTATGTGGATGGCATCTTTAACATCACTAAACAAAACCAATTAGAGGAAACCTCCAAGACCATCAATAATACCGCTATTGGCATAACATTAACTAAAGAGGAGAAAAACAACTACAGACTGCCATTCCTAAATGTCACAGTAGAGCAAGCAGCCGATGGGCAACATCAAACCAGCGTTGACAGGAAAACAACACATATGGACGAAAAATTGAACTACAGAAGCAATAATCCCAACATCCACAAACAAATCTGCATCAGAGCATTATTTCAACGATCCAACACACACTGCGGCACAGAGTAACTATGCAGAGCAGAAGAAAATCACCTATACCGTGTATTAAAAAAGAATGGGTACCCAATGAACACAGTCAGCCGATTTCTAAGTAACAAACCCAAACAAGCAGACACAACATGTCCAGAAACCCTAGCCACTCTCCCCTACTTCAAAGGCATCACAGAAATGAACGCCAGACTACTCTATCCCTTTGGCATCATGGTAGCCCACAAACCCACCAACACACTAAAACAGCAGCTAATGAACTTGAAAAAAACAAATGCAGACAACAAGCAGAACTAATATCATTTATGTAATAACATGCGAGAACTGTAACAAACACTACATTGGACAAACAGGTAGCAAACTAGCCAGCAGGATACATGAACACCAACAAGCCACAAAATGACATGAACTTCTCTCACTAGTATCCTTACATACAGATAAGGAAGGACACCACTTCGATTGGGACAACACATCCATCTTAAGACAAGCCAGACAGAGACACGCACGAGAATTCTTAGAAGCATGGCATTCCAACCGGAACTCGATCAACATACACATCGAGTTAGGCACCATCCACCACCCTCTGAGAAAACGAACCGGAAATCATGTTACCACAGTAAATGATATCACCACAGGAAATGACATCAGCAACACAAAAAACAAACAAACATACAAATAGAAAGCAGGAATCATGTACACTGCTTCACCTGAGATCGACTGAAGAAGTTTCCTAGTAGCGTGACGAAACGACTGGAAAAGAACCTCCCAGCTCAGCGAGCAAACCGACATCCTGAACCTGAGCTACAAATCTTCTCAAAACTGGCTATGAGTACACCAACACTCAATTTAAGGCGCCAATTCAAAAATACAGATTACCACCCTCTTTTCCAAGAAAAACGAAGAATATTTAATGGATACAGTCCCAGACAGTAATTCCAAACTCACGTATGAATTAGGCGTACATTTGTGCAAATTGTCATTTCTATACTGTTTGTCAAAAATATTACTGCCCTTTAAACGATCCGAAATGATCAATTTTTAAAGGAGCAAATGTCAATATAAGGTATTCTCATTAATTCTGGTCCATCGCATTATGTGGAAAGCATGCTAACAAGGATTGCTAAACTGACAATACCCCATTCCTCCCTTTCTTTTCACCGCTTTCCATTCATTTTCTCACTCGCCACTCTCCTCTGTTTCCACGTTTGTGTTGTAATTCTTGAAATACTTCCCGAACAATTTTGTGCATCTGAGATGTGCGTAGGCAATTACATGAATTTGACACAAAAATGCTGTTTTGTTTAAAAGTTACGATTGTTTGTGAGCGTTTCAATGAGAGTAGGATGTGTTGTTCTCCATGTTCTTCTCAGTCATGCATGCATTGCGGTAAGCTATGAGAGCTGTTTTTCTCAAGACTACAAGAAACGACACACACGTGAACACAACTCAGCCCATTTTGCAAACCAACCTTCGATCCATTGACAACATTTATACTTTCTGCTGCCTCGTAAAAGCAATCAACATCCACCCTCTCCTCTACCACCCCACCCCAACCAGCAACCCTAGTGATGCTCTTTTACTTTCTTATTTTAGACTAAAGATATGAAAGTTTCATTGCATGTACAAATGCATTGCAGAACAGCTTCTTTGCCACTGCATCAGATATTTGAACAGATCTCTCAAAAGTTAATTCTAATGCCTGTCTCTGCACCTTCTCTGGGAGTGTAAAACTGTTTTGCGACCCTGTTCTGTTTCCCTGATGCACTCTGTATCGTAGTATAAGTTTGTACAGCATGCAAAGAAGACTTTTCACTGTATTTCAGTACATGTGGCAATAATAAAGAAGTAAATGGAGGGTTGAATAAGCACATGCAATTCCTTTGCACATATCTAAATTTTAAAAATATTTAATGGTGCGCATTTCTTTGGTGTTTTTGTGCTGATTTCAACTTCAGTGAGGGTCATTGATTGATTTGAAATTGATTTCTATGGGGATCAACGCATACAATATCATTATTGCAATGTGATGACTTTAATAAAAGTAATTCTTCAAGGCATATTACAATTTAATATTTTATTTAAAATTGGCTTCTAGATTTAAAAAAAGCTTTTCATCTCTCGAAAAAATTCTGTCAGCAAATTCCTTATATCAATTTGCTGGTCGTATTCTGCCATGTTTTAGGATATAGGTCTAAATTGGGTGGTACGGTGCACAGTGGTTAGCACTGCTGCCTCACAGCACCAGAGACCCGGGTTCAATCCCCATCTCACGCAACTGTCTGTGTGGAGTTTGCACATTCTCCCTGTGTCTGCATGGGTTTCCTCCCACGGTTCAAAGATGTGGAGGTTAGGTGAATCGGCAATGCTAAATTGCCCGTAGTGTAATGAAGGCGTAAATGTAGGGGAATGGGTCTGGGTGGGTTGCTCTTCGGAGGGTCGGTGTGGACTTGTTGGGCTGAAGGGCCTGTTTCCACACTGTAAGTAAACTAAATTATTTTCTTTCTTATCCACCCCTAAATTTTGCTGAGAATTTTCACTAGTTGCTTTCGATTAACAATAACATGCATGCACATTTTGTCTACTAACCAATAAGTTAATATCTGTTGCTATTGCATGCAATAAATTTTAAGTACAATTCTATCAATTGACATAGCGAAATTATGCATCAAATGCATCACTCTGTCATATCATCAACAATCATTTTGTGTCTTCATTTCATTCAAATTTTAATCACCAGCATCTACCACAAGTAATCCGATGTTGGTCTTCAATAGTTTTTGATTCATAGATTTTTTTTTCATTGTTTTTAAAAATGTGGCAAAAATTTCATTCTCCATATTAACTGCGTAATATTGTCTGACCGAAATACTTTCCTTATTCATTTCAAATAATTTTGTGATTTATATTTTTCCACCATATATTTGTTAACAATCCATTTCTACATGTATGTTCTTTTATTTTGGAAGTGTTCTGAATCAATTTGTTTGCTCCCCGTTTAAAAGGAAAAACACATTCTAGTAATGCTCCAACCGTAATTAATTCATGCAGGGACATACAATGATGCGGATATTGGAAGATTGGCCCAACAGTGCTCTTTATTTATCTTTTCAATTGAAAAGGCTAATTTGTTGATTGTTTTGTTAAACTTTGTTCAATAGCTAACATTAATCTCTCAATGTATACTTAGTAACACAAATGCCAGCAGTTTATTCAGAAACGATTAACTTCTGAGTTTTACAAACTGTTCTCCTTTCGTTAAAGAATTTACAGCCATTAGAGGATATCACAAATTAGGTCATTGTTCTGCAGTGTGAGCGAATAAGAGAATATTTCAGTTAACCATGTCTAATTCTCAAAAGGCTGACCAGCGAAGTGAGAAAACATAGTTGTCAATGCTGAAGACGTGAATGCAACATCGTGACACAGGGTGGAAACATTTTTTTTAATTTAAAAATGGGGAAGAGCTTTTTATTTCGAGAATTTTACATACTCTGAATTCTCCAGTGTGTTTTGTATACTCCATTGTGCACCAGTATTAAACCTAAGGTACATTGATTTCCGGAGACATAAAGGGATAAGGCAACAATCATGAAAGTGCAACTACGATGAAAAATGGGTTAGCATCATTCTAGGTTGCGTCGTATTTCTACATGATGATCAAATGTTCACCTGCTCTTATTCTGGACTGAAACAATTAAACTTTCTTTTCTTTCCAGAAATCGCAAAACTAAAAGAACAAGTCGGTACGTGTAAACATACTTCTTTACACTTATAATTTATTCATTTGAAATATTTCTCTTTTAAAGATAAACATATTTAATTTAATTGTGTTTATTCGTTGAAATACACAATGTGAACTTCTTATCATGTCTATAAATATTTGCAATCAATGATTTTATCAACACAAATAACCGTTTTGACAGCTTATTTGTGAATGCAATATTAAACTTTATCATTTATATTCAACAAAGCAAATAATGAAACACGCTTTCGAAGCCCTCACTATTTATCTATTTTTTTTTCTTGTATTTTTCTTTCAGTAATTGTGAGTGGGGCCAGAAGTGAACTTTGAGTAGTTGCTTGGTTTAAACGTTTCGAAAAAGAATCGCAGGTGCTTACTTTAGATGACTCGACTGCAAAGATATGCCATGTAATTAAGAATCTAATGGACAATTGATAAATTGGTACTGAGTACTTTAGTGGTGGCGTTTGTTTGAATGTTGAGATGCTCAGTCAAGCAAACATGGGTGCTATCCATCCAGAGTCAAAGATAGCTGATTCAAACAAATGAGGATTGAGAACTCGATTACTGGCTGGTTTTGCCAGGTGTAAGGTGGTTTTACAATCTTTGAGACTGGTGACTGTGTTTTGCATCCAGTCAAGGAATTGATAATATTCTGAGAAAATAATTTCACTCAGCAAGAATTAAGTGAATGCTTCTGGAAGTCTATTGAATCTAAATGCAATCATTATTGACTTCCAAATATTACTGCAGTTATATGACTATAAATGATTAATTTTCGAAGGATTGCATGAATTCGTGGCATCCATAGATTGAAATGAGCAATAGACAATTAATTTCATTTTTTAAAAAAAAATCAATTTCTTGTATTGTCTGTTTGGTAAGGTGTGATTGAGAATACTAGCAATTTCGATTGGGATAAACCATAGATATTGATTGGACAAAAGAACTATGCAAAACACAGAACTAGTCCCTTCGGCCCTCCAAGCCTCTGCTGCCACATTTTGCTCTTGCATGCTAAAGATGTCTTCACATGCAGGATCTGTATCCCTGTATTACCTTCCTCTTCATGTATTCATCCAAGTGTATAGTGAATGTTCTTTGCTCTTTCTTCTTTACATTGTTTGGGTTACCTTACTTTTTAGGTTTGACCTGCTAAAGCTAGAACAAAAAGAATAAATTGTACATTTTTTGGACAAGTTGAATTGAAAAATTTGGTGTCCAAGATCTGTCATTTGCAAGAGTGTGTTACGTAGCATTCACAGAATTTTAAGTGTTAGTGAATATTTTAATTTCACTGTGTTGTGAATCCAGGAAGAGAGAACTGTCCTACTTTCGTAATAATACTTACTTTATGTATTATTAGAATTGGGACTTTCGTACGTGTGGCCTACCTGTTTTATGATCTGCTGAACGAGTTCTGCAACATTAACGCTTATATCTTTTATGCCCATAAACAGCAACCGACAAGGATAAAGGTAACCACTGAAATTAAGTAAAATTAAATTTCCATCAATTTACGTTTTCTTTTGCCTGCATCGAGTGCATATTAGATATTAAAGTTGCATTAGCCATCTGAAAAAAAAAATGAATACCATTAATCACGCTCAAACTCGAATGTTTTGTCCTGTCTTTCTCCTTACTCTCAATCGAGAAACAAAATTATATTTTCCATCTCCGGACTCAGTGGCTGAAAAAAAACCACCAGGCATTGTCATTCATGTATTAGTGTCTGTCTCGCAGAAGCACAGGTCCTCACTGTCTTTTCGACCCTGTTCAATAGGTGATTGTTTCTCCTTGCCCAGCAACTTCCAAGCTCCACACATCTTTAGTTGCTCGTGATACAAGGGCGAATGTGGTTTTTGAATGCAATTGGGAGTCAGGAAATTAAATCTGCCGTAATATGTATGATCCCGTGTACCATGTTGGTATCTGCTTTGCGACATGTACAGAATGTTTAATAAAAAAATTAATATGTTTGAGAGAACACCCAAGCGTTTGACTCGTACTGATGACTGAAATTCAAATGAAGGAGAAATCAGCTTCTGCAGGAAGCTTTGGGAGGCCATGAGCTGTATTAAACCACAATAAATATATACAAGTCATCATTATATCTGGTTACTTTCAGTGAAGCCAACACATAGACTTATGTAACAACCACTTAATTGCTGGAAGGAAAGGTTTTGTCGAAATTCTTACGAAAGTCATCTCGATGAAAAGTGACCTATAGTGGTTGACTTTTACAGTGCAACACGGTGTTGCTGCATACCATTTCTTACAAGTCCCCATGCTTGTTGCACAGACGTTCAGGGAACTACAGGAGCCAGAGTTTGACTTTGACATTAAGATATTATACACAATGCATTAGCAAGTGGATACAACTGGGGACAGTTAGTTTATTTCTTTCCTTCTTTCATTAATCAACCATTAAATACAAACTATGATGACTTAATAAACATCGAGTTCAGTTCAACTTAAATTAGCGATTTTATTTTGCATTGTCATGACTACATCAGCTTTATATTTATTGAAGTTTGTTATTAAGATATATGTGCGACATATATCTATCTATCTTTCTTTCTTTCTTTCTTTCTTTCTTTCTTTCTTTCTTTCTTTCTTCTCTAAAAATGCGGTGAATGAAGTCACATCCATCAAAACTTTAAGGTGACAATAATATAAGAACATTGCAAATTATTTACAAACAATGGAAAACAAATTTATTTCTCGGGAAACCAGATATTATTATGACTTGCTTGAAACTATTTATTGTAAATACATATTGTGGCCTTCCAAAGCTTCCTGTAGGAGTAGTTTTATACTTGGTTCGTGTTAAAGTCATCAATATGTGTCATAACGTATGGGTATTCTGTCAGCCATATTTTACACGAAAAACACATAGTTTTCTGGGAAAAAAAAAGGTAACCGACTGCATCAAAAGTCATTGACTAAGTTTTGAGAAGACTTGTAGCTCAGGTTGAGGTTCTGGATGTAGGTTTGCTCGCTGAGCTGGGAGGATTATTTACAGACGTTTCGTCATGCTACGAGGTAACATCTTCAGTCGACCTCAGGTGAAGCAGTGTACATGATTCCTGCTTTCCATTTATGTGTTTGGGTTTCATTGCGTTGTTGATGTCATTTCCTGTGGTGATGTCATTTCCAGTTATTTTACTCAGAGGATGGTAGTTGGAGACTAACTCGACCTGTTTGTTGATAGAGTTCCGGTTGGAACGCCATGCTTCCAGGAATTCTCATGCGTGTCTCTGTTTGGCTTGTCCGAAGATGGATATTTTATTCAAGTCGAAGTTGTGTTCTTCCTTATCTGTATGTAAGGGTATTAGTGAAAGGGTTATTTCGTTTTGTGGCCCGTTGATATTCATGTATCCTGGTGACGAGTTTTCTGCCTGTTTATCCAATGTAGTGTTTGTTACAGTTCTTGCACGGTATTATGTAAATGACATTAGTTTTGCTTGTTGTCCGTATCGGGTCTTTCAAGTTCATTAGCTGCTATTTTAGTGTATTGGTGGGTTTGTGGGCTACCATGACACCAAGGTAGTCTGAGTAGTCTGGCAGTCATTTCCGTGGTGTCTTTAATGTAGGGGAGAGTGGCTAGGGTTTCTGGCCTAGTAAGTCAATTACATTTATGAATCTTGTAGAAATAATGAAGTTATTTAAAATTAAAATGTTGCAAAAGCTACAAACGTGCAAGAATCAAAGAAAAATACGAAGAATAAAAGACGCTTTATGGTTCAGAAGGAGAACGTTCATTTTCATTTTGTGGAACCAGCTAATTAAATGAGCATTGTTGTAAAGTGGCAATCACTTTCTTTTCGCTCATACCCTTCCAGATTATTTTTATTCAAATAATCATCCATCACACTATTGCATACCTCAAACTACCTCCCCTCCAACGTTCCAGGCAATTTATTTGATACTTTAATTTTTCATTGAGTGAAAATGTTTTCATTTCATCTTCTTTGTTTCTTCTGGAAATCCCATTAAATTTATACCTTTCTGTTAAATTTCATTTTTTGGAAAGGGACTGCCTCTGCCGATCTACCTTGGCCAGTCCACCTATTATTTTAAAAACTTTCAACACAACTTATATTTTGTTTCTTCTCTGCAAGAAGAGAAACAGTCCTAATTTCTTCAATGTATCTTCATATCTGAGGTGCCCGATCTCTGGAAGCAATATTGCAAACTTATTCTTCACACTCTGTAACACTTTCAAACACTTTCATTAATTTTGCACCTAGAACTGTACACAATATTGAAACTGAAGTCGAATGATTGTGTTGTACAATTTAGTACTGCATCCTTACACTTGTACTGTTTGACATAATCAATAAAGCTGTGGAGAAGGCATGTTTCATTTACTGATCTTTTGACCTGGTCTGTGTCCTCCAAAAATTTTTGAGTATATACACAAATGCTCTTTTGTTCCTTTACCTTAATGTTGAATTGGAACTATATTCCTACCAATATGCATCACCTTACACTTCAGTAGTTTGAAACTACTCTGCCTCTTACCTCCACATTCTGAAATTACGTTGGAGTTCCAGTCTGTTCTTCTCACCATGTACTTTTGCTCCAAGCTTGTGCCACTGCGAATGTTTAGACTCCTGTGCTGCATACAAAATCAAGTTCTATAAATTAAGATTCCCCATATCACTTGTTAAGGAAATCTACTAGATATCTTTCTCTCTCTGGACAAACATGGATTGGCCTTTATTTTATGGTTCCTATATCTCAGCGAATTTTGTGTGCATGTTGCTACTGAACAATTTGTTCTATTGCCTATAACCCTTCCAGTGAATAATTTCCACTCTCCGTCGCTTTGACTCAATTAGTTTCCATGAATCTTCATTGGAAAAGACAGGCAATCGTTTATCTAACTCTGCAAACATATCCCCTTTATTCAGGTCTAAGTTCTGATTCTTGTCTCTAGTCAGCCACACTCATTTTTTTTCCAAACCATTAATATATTATGCACACATTATATCTTCATCATGAGTGCCAGTCTTTTCTCAACATTCCTCGTTCTTTCTCTTATATATCTAATATTTGAACATTTGTGATTCCAGATAGTTTTCAATTTTATTTCCGATCTGACACTTCCTCTAAGAAATAATTTGTTTCCTTATCTTAATGACTGTACTCTTGGTCAAAAAGGCAACTTTAATTTAATTTAATTGCTCGATCTTTCCTATTTCAGGGAATGCACCTGAAGTGTTCATGAACCGTCTTTCTTTTCAAGCCACCTGAATGTTTAGCTCATGTTTCTTCTTATATTATGTTAAAATCTCGTAATGCTCAATCCTGCCTTGCACTTGCCCTATTGAAACCCGCCCTCTGTAAACATAGATTTTTCACATTCTGGCTTGTTACATATCATTGCCCTGACACCAGGGACACTACTACTACTATATCGTAGATATCCTCCAACAGCAACTTTGTAGTGGGGAAATGCAGAAATGCTCTGATAGCAAAAACCGTAAGGAAACCAAAGCTTTGTTTGGAGTAGAAAGAAAACTTTGAGTTGTTTTTAAGGTACGACTGCTGAAGGTAATAACAAAAACAGACCTTTACGAATTTTTTTATTCACCCTGTTCATCTTCCTCATGATTTCATAAAACTCTGTAAGGTCATCCCTCAGCCTCCGACACCACAGGAAATCCAGCCCCAACGTATTCCATCTCTCCCTCTCGCTTAAATATTCTAACCCTGACAACATCCTTATTAATCATTTCTGAAACAATTCAAGATTCACAACATCTTTCTGATAGGGAGGAGACCAGAAAATTCCAAAAGTGGCCTAGCCAATGTCCTGTACAGTCGCAACATGACCTCACAACTCCTATATTCAATACTCTGACCAAACAGGGAACGCATACCAAACGCCTTCTTTACTGTCATAATTACACGTGACTCGACTTTCAAAAAGCTATGAACCTACACTCCAAGGTCTCTTTGGTCAGGAGCATTCCCTCGGACCATAACATTAAATGAATCAGTCCTGCTAATAATGTATTTCCCAAAATGCAGCACCTTACATTTGTCTAAATTAAACTCCATCAGGCACTCCTTATCCCAGTGGCCCATCCGATGAAGATCCTGTCGAAATCTGAGGTAACCTTCTTTGTTGTCCACTACAACTCAAATGTTGGTGTCATCTGCTAAATTACTAACTATACTTCTTATGCTCACATTCAAATCACTTATATAAATGATGAAAACCAGAAGATCCAGCACAGAACCTTGTGGCACTTCACTGGTCACAGGCCTCCAGTATGAAAAACAAACTTCCAACAACATCCCCGTCATCCAAATATTTAGTTCTCTCTGTATTCCATGAGATCTAACCTTGCTAACCAGTCTCCCATGGGTAAATTTATCGAACGCCTTACTGACAGACATATAGATCACACCCACTGTTCTGCCCTCATAAAGCATCCTTGTTACTTCGTCAAAAAAAACTCAATCCAGATTGTGTGACATGATTTCCCATGCACAAAACCAAGTTGACGATCCCTAACCAGTCTTTGCCTTTCCAAATACATGTACACACTGTCCTTCAAGATTCCCACCACCGACATCAGGTTCAACGGTCCATAGTTCTCTGGCTTGTTCTTACCACCTTCCTTAAACAGTAGAAACAAGTGAGCCAACCTCCAGTCTTCGCGCTCCTCACCTGTAACTATCGATATTGCAAATAGATTAGATTAGATTAGATTACTTACAGTGTGGAAACAGGCCCTTCGGCCCAACAAGTCCACACCGACCCGCCGAAGCGCAAACCACCCATACCCCTACATTTACCCCTTACCTAACACTATGGGCAATTTAGCATGGCTAATTCACCCATTCAAATATCTCAGCAGGAGACCGAACAATCACTTCCCAAGATTCCCACAGAGTTCTACGGTACACCTGATCAGGTCTTGGGGTTTTATCCACTTTTATGCATTTCAAGAAAACCAACACTTCCTCGTCTGTAACATGGACATAATTAAAGATGTCACGACCTATTTCCCCACACTCTATATCTTCCATGTCCCTTTTCACAATAAACACCGATGCAATATACTGATTTAGTATCTCCTCCATCTCCTATGGCTCCATACAAAGGCCGCCATGCTGATCTTTGAGCTACCCTTTTCTCTCACGGGATACCCTTTTGTCCTTAATGTATTAATAAAAAAAACTCTTTAATTTCTCTTTAACTCTATTTCTGAAAGCTCTCTCAAGTCTACTTTTGGCCTTCCGGATTTCCCTCTTAAGTATGCTTCTACTGTCTTTATGCTCGACTGTGGATTCACTCGATCTGTCCTGTCTGTACCTGACATATGCTTCCTTCTTTTTCTTAAGCACACCTTCAATATCTTTAGTCATCCAGCATTCTCCATAGCTACCGGCCTTTCGTTTCACCCTAACAGGAATGTACTTTCTCTGAACTCTCGTTATCTCATTTCTGAAGGCTTCCTACTTTCCAGCCGTCGATTTACCTATGAACATTTGCCCCCAATAAGCTTTTGAAAGTTCTTGCCAAATACCACTTGCAATTTAAAAGTTCAACTTTTAGATTTGGTCTATCCTTTTCCATCACTATTTAAGAACTAATAGAATTACAATCACTGGCCCAAAAGTGTTCCCCATTGACACCTCAGTCACCAGCCCTGTCATATTTCCCAAAGGTAGGTCACGTTTTGCACATTCTCTGGCAGGTACATCAACATATTGAATCAGTAAGTGTTCGTGTACACGCTTAACGAATTCCTCTCCATCCA
Organism: Chiloscyllium plagiosum; assembly: GCF_037043375.1. Lineage (NCBI taxonomy): Eukaryota > Metazoa > Chordata > Chondrichthyes > Orectolobiformes > Hemiscylliidae > Chiloscyllium > Chiloscyllium plagiosum. The sequence goes on from NW_028270173.1 coordinate 26,858,158, forward strand.
AACCCTTAATAATATGGCAGTCCCAATCTATGCTTGGAAAGTTAAAATCCCCTATCATAACCGCCCTAATATTCTTTCAGATAGCAGATCTCCTCAGAAATTTGTTTCTCAATTTCCCACTGACTAATAGGGATCTGTAATACAATCTCAATAAGGTGATCATCACTTTCTTATTTCTCAGTTCGACCTAAATAACTTTCATGAATGTATTTTCGGGAACACAGCTGCAATGCCACTCCCCCCTCCGGTTTTGCCTCTCTTTCTGTCCTTCCTGCAGCATTTGTATCATCGAAAAAAAAACAGCACAGTGCAGGTCCTTTGGCCCTCGATGTTGCGCCGATCCAAGCCCACCTAACCTACACTAGCCCACTATCTTCCATATGCCTATCCAATGCCCGTTTAAATGCCCATAAAGAGGGAGAGTCCACCACTGCTACTGGCAGGGCATTCCATGAACTCACGACTCGCTGAGTAAAGAATCTACCCCTAACATCTGTCTTATACCTATCACACCTTAATTTAAAGCTATGCCCCCTCATAATAGCTGACTCCATACGTGGAAAAAGGTTCTCATGGTCAACCCTATCTAAACACCTAATCATCTTGTACACCTCTATCAAGTCATCCCTAAACCTTCTTTTCTCCAATGAAAACAGCCCCAAGTGCCTCAGCCTTTCCTCATACGATCTTCCTACGATACCAGGCAACATCCTGGTAAACCTCCTCTGCACCCGTTCCAGTGCCTCCACATCCTTCCTATAATATGGCGACCAAAACTGTACACAATACTCCAGGTGCGGCCGCACCAGAGTCTTATACAACTGCAACATGACCTCAGGACTCCGGAACTCAATTCCTCTACCAATAAAAGCCAGTATGCCATATGCCTTCTTCACAGCACTATTTACCTGGGTGGCAACTTTCAGAGATCTGTGTATATGGACACCTAGATCGCTCTGCTCATCCACACTACCAAGTATCCGACCATTAGCCCAGTACCCCATATTTTTGTTACTCTTACCAAAGTGAATCACCTCACACTTATCGACATTGAACTCCATTTGCCACCCTTCTGCCCAGCTCTGCAGCTTATCTATAACTGGCTGTAACCAGTCACATCCTTCCTCACTGTCAACAACTCCACCGACTTTCGTATCATCCACAAACTTTCTCACCCAACCTTCTAGCCCCTCCTCCAGGTCATTTATAAAAATGACAAACAGCAATGGTTCCAAAACAGATCCTTGCGGAACACCGTCAGTAACTGCACTTCAAGATGGACCTTTACCATCAACTACTACCCTCTGTCTTCTTCCAGCCAGCCAAGTCCTAATCCAAACGTCCAACTCACCTTCGTTGCCATACCTCCGTATTTTTTGCAGTAGCCTACCATGGGGAACCTTATCAAACGCCTTACTAAAATCCATATACACCACATCTACTGCTTTACCCTCGTCCACCTCCTTCGTCACCTTCTACAAAATATCCTGGAACATTAAGATGTCAATCCTGTCCATCCCTGAGCCATATTTCTCTAATTGCTATGATACCCCAGTCCCATGTTCCTCACCATGCCCTGAAACCATCTGCCTTCCCTGTTAGACATCTTGCATTAAAATAAATGTAGTTTAATTTATCAGTCCTACCTTGTTCTCTGCTCTGTCCCTGCCTGCCCTAACTGTTTGACTCGCTTCTTCTCTCAGCTGAAACTTTATTGCTGGAACAGCACAGCAGGTCAGGCAGCATCTAGGGAACAGAAGATTCGACGTTTCGGGCACATGCCCTTCTTCCAGACCTCACTTTCTCCTCGCTTCTTCTCTCAACTGTACTAGTCTCCGATTGATCTCTTTCCTCACTATCTCCCTTGTCCCACCCCCAAGCTTACTCGTTTAATTCCTCCTGAGCAGCACTCGCAAATCTCACTGACCCCTTCTAATTCAGGCGCCCTTCTTGAACAGGTTGCTTTTACCCCAGAAGATTCCAATGATACAAAAATGTGAATCCTTCTCCCATATACCAGCTCCTCAGCCATGTATTCATCTACTCCCCCGCCCACTTTTTCCCTCACGAGCTCTTAGCACCTGGAGTAATCCAGATATTAATCATCTCGAGGACCTGCTTTTAAAATTCCTGTCTTACTCTCTATATTCTCGCTTCAGAATCACATCCTTTTCTGTTCCTATGTCTTTGGTTAAAATGTGTACAATGACCTCCTGCTGGGTCCTCACCCCCTTGAGAACAGTCTGCACCCTCTCTGAGACATTCTTCATCCTGGCACCAGGGAGGCAACGCACAATTCTGATTTTTTTTTTTGCTGCTAGCCACAGAAACGTCTGTCTATGTCTCAGACTAAAGAGTCTGCTAACACAATCGATCTCTTGGAACTTGACTTACTCTTCATTGCATGAGAGCCAGTTTCAAGAGCAGAAACTGCGTGCTACATCCCCCCGAGAATCCACCAACATTTCCTTAAATAGCATACTTGTTTGAAATGGGGACAGCCACAAACGACTCCTGTACTGCCTGCCTATTTCTCTTACCTTTCCTGGAATTAACCCAATATGTGACTGCAAAAATGTTTCCTTCCATCACACCCCCTTGCTCTTGTAAATTCTTCATTGTCTCTAACTGTCGCTTCATCTGTTTCTTTCGGTCTGATAGGATTCAAAACCAATGGCATTTATTGTATATATAATCTTCAATAACACAAATACTCTCACATCCGACAAGAAGAGCCTATATCTCTACAAGAGCCATTTTTACTTCTTTCAATCTGCTAACCCAGAAAATAGCACCATCTTATTCCTCTGCAAAGCATTTCTCCAGGCTAATTCAATACTTACGGCTTATATATATTTTTAAGTTTAATCAAAGTACATATCGCAATGCAACATATAATCAAGAAACCATCCAATCTATCACTACTGCAGACTTACAGCAAAGGCACACTTAAACATATTTACTTATCTGTTTCTTGATTTGAACTCTCCGAATCAGGTTCCTCCAAGATCAGTTGTGAAGTTCACAGTTTGCTAATTTTTGCAGACGCACTCCAATATCCTGCAATGCATGAACTTAAAAGCAAAGGCAATAACTGCACAGGTTAACTGATGTATCAGTTTCCCCTGGGGTCGATGAGTCCAGAACTAGAGCGCATACTTTCAGAGTGAGAGGGGTAATATATTAAAGAGATGTAAGGGGCAATGCTTCCACACAGAGGGTGGTGTGTGTGTGGAATGGGCTGGCAGAGGAAGTCGTGTGGGCTCGTACAACTGCAACATTCAAAATACATTTGGATGGGTATAAGAACAGAAAGGTTTTGGAGGGATATGGACCGTGTGTTGGCAGGTGGGAATACATTGGATTGTGATATCTAGTCAGCATGGATGAGTTCGACCGAAGGGTCTGTTTCTGTGCTATACATCTCTATAAATCTACGATTCTATGACAACCTTCTTGTTTAATTTGCAAGAGATTGCAAGGTTGACTGGACGTCTTAAAAGAGCCGGTAGGGGTTATCTTTAAATTACAAACTATTATTTCCAAAGTCATTATTTAAAATAAAGCAACACAGAGCTTCATTGAAAAGAACTTTATTGAATGTACGACCGTATCTATTGCATTCAATTTAAAAGAAAAAATCCAAAGCCGCGTATAATATGGAGCATTCACATTCAGCGTTTTGATTCATAACATTTGTATACAAAGGCATACAGAGAAATACGCACAAGCATACAAACAAAAAAAAATGCAATGAAAAGTCTTGCTTTCATACTACTGAAATAGATTTGAGAAAGTCTTCCTTCTCAATTGTTTCTTAACAGATGAAAGAGTCGAAGCTAAAAATGCAGGTACATATCAGAACAATGTTCATTTAATAATATTTAATCAGAAAATGATTGGCTTAAAATCATGGAACATATATTCACCTCGGGAAATGCATTACCCATGATGAACTCACATTAAATGTAATTCAATTAAACATCTTCTAACTAAATTAAAATGCCATAAACTAAAAAAAAAAGTACTTAAGACTCAAATGTGAGATTAAATAGTGGAAAATAACAAGGAAGAATTGTCATCAAGATGAATGCGAAGCATGAAATGAGTCAAAAAAAAGTATATTACAGTTTATCTTTATAAACTGTAATATTCTGTCAGAGTCTCCGATTGTTTTTGGGCTATTGCATTTATTTATTTACTTGTTCGTTAAATGAAAACTGTCATTTCTGAAACAGAAAACATGCACATTATATTTTCAATTGCAAATGACGTCAACTTAATCTGCAAGTGGTATAACACCAGAAAGTTGAGGATATAATATTCCAAACACTCAAATAATTCACCCAAAGATGCTTCCCAGATTGATATTTCTAATAATTGCAGTGCTTACTTTCAAGTTTTCTTTACACTTCCTTCGCACTTCATTGACCTTTAATTAAGTTGCAATCCAATAGCACAATCGTAAGATATGGTCAGACTTATTATTACGAATGCAGAGTGAAAATGTTTATTTTTATGATAATATGTGAATCAGCTCTGTTTTTAAAGGAGAGACAAAGACTCTTGAAAATTGCCGACAGAGGCAACAGAAAATCCCTTGTTTAGTCAAATATTTTGCAACTAAATTGGAATCAATTCAATGAAAAATAAATAAGGGGCTTTTCGAAATTTACTGAAAATTCAAAAGGTTAAACACGAATCAGTACCAAATATTCAAATTAATAGTTGCAACATGATAAATTATTTGACATAGCTCAAGCACTTTGCTTCAGTATCATAGTTCAAGTATCGAATAACCAAATGCAAAATCTCAGTCTATGGTTCTACGGTTCATAGTAGAAGGCATTCTAAAATGTTGAATTCCATTACAGTAAGCTGAAAAGTCTTTCAAAGACTTAATTACATGATTGTAACATTTTCTAAGAAAATGGAAAGATGAAAGCTTCAAGGAAGATAATATTCAATTAAATACCATGAGAAACAAGGAGCAGTTCACTGAAAAAAAAAGAATAAACAGAAAGATCACTTATATTAACAGGTCTATTTTTGCTATGTTCCCTTAATCCCAACAATTCAACTAAGAATTCAGCAACAGCCGCTGAATCTCACTTCAAATGTTACAATCTTTTGCTTCAGATTAAGAATGGATCGAAATTTCGGCCTCTCTCTCTCTCTCTCTCTCTCTCTCTCTCTCTCTATTTATATATATATATATATAAAACAAAACCTCGAGTACTAAACGTAGCCTACATACAAGTTGTCAAACAAAATTTGCCTTCACTACCTTAGAACTTGTCTGTTGCTCAGCTGTGCCACTACTCAGAGACTTTATACTGTAAAAAGCAATGTTAACTTCATATCTTTAAACCATTGTTTTTTTTAATCAATACTCAGACCTTATCTGACATTTACTGAATACTATTTTTTTTTCATTTTAATTTAAAATCTTGTGCAATTTTCATGTCATTCTTTTGTTGGTTTTATTGAATATTTTGGTTTCATTGAATTTATAGTTGAGACGATGACCCAGTTTCAATTGCCGGATTGTTAATCCAAAGACTGTCAGTACAATGATATTTTACTGTCCAAAATTTGAGTCCAGGCATGGTGGATGGTGGAATTTGAGTTCAGTTGATGAAGTCTAGAATTACAGATGCCGATTTTCTGTTTCAGTGATGCACTTTAGGGAAGGAAACTTCATCCCTACTTGGTCATGCCTCCATTTGACTCCAGACACACAGCATTGTGATTGACTCTTAACTGCTTTGTGGACAAATAGGGATGGCAATAAATGATGCCTAGTCAAAACGCCCATGTTTAACAGAGAACATAGAACATAGAACATAGAACATTACAGCGCAGTACAGACCCTTCGGCCCTCGATGTTGCTCCGCCCTGTCATGCTAATCTGAAGCACATCCCACCTACACTATTCCATGTACGTCCATATGCCTGTCCAAAGACGACTTAAATGTACTTACATTTGGCGAATCTACTACCGTTGCAGGCAAAACATTCCATACCCTTGCTACTCTCAGAGTAAAGAAACTACCTCTGACATCTGTCTTGTACCTATCTCCCCTCACTTTACAGTTGTGTCCCCTCGTGTTTGCTGCTCCCATACTTGGAAAAAGGCTCTCCCTGTCCACCCTAGTTTACCTGAATGAGTAAGGAAAGAAATAAGGCATCAATTTTTGTTAAGCAATGTTGATTGTACGAGAAGCTGCAAAAATGTTGGAACATCATAACAAGAAGCCTTCAGAAGAATCGACTACTTTACATGATCTTCATTTCGACACTATCAATTTTACATAATTTAAGAGAAAAGTAAAATCAATTATCAATCATTTTTCATCTTTGCAGAACAAATTTCTGAATACTTACAAATGTTTACCACCAACGTAAATTGCCTGCAACTGTAAAATCTTCAACGCTATTTTCATCATTATGATTGTATTTAAGTGTGAAATTTATAGCATGTACGTACAAAGAATTGTTCATGGACAATTATGGGTTCCATGTGAATGAAATACAAAATCGAAGAAATCAGGGCAATTCAAATAGGCAGGTAGTGGCAATCAAACAATTGAAAACAAGCAAAAAGGTTGTAAAAGTAAATAATACGACCCTAATATACAAAAAAAATACAGCCAAGGATATACAAAAGTTCAATTACAAGCAAGATGTTGGAGGCTTTCATCATACTTTAGTTGTGACTTTCGAAATTACCGTGACAGAAGCGCCAGGAGCAATTAATGGTTTTGTGAAGAAACATGATGTATTTCTCGGAAGTTCTCAAAATGCATAGACTCCCACTTAGTATTTAATGATATATCAGAGAGTGATTCGCTTTCACATTTTCTTGTCACTGAAATGGTGACATTTTCATTGTTATCCTGTCCAACTCGAAGTTGCGTGAAGAACCAGGCACAACCAAACAGACAATACATTGTACACTAACAGAGCACTAATACATAATTCTGGACAATACTAGGAAAGTATTTGGTGGTAACTGATAAATCATAGTTGGATTGTCACCTTGCTACTTTAAACTATTTTATTATTGCACTATCAGGTGATTCAAAACTGAAAAAAACGTTGAAATCGCTTTACAAATACAACAACCAAAGTTACATACAGAGATATATGATAGACATTTTCATTCGAACAAAATCTTACTTTCCTTCTAGAAATTGCAAAGTTGAAAGCAGATTGTACAGCAGCAGGTGAGGATGGAGACGATCCTGTCATTTTAAAAAGAATACCTGTTCCTTTTTTTGGAAGAGATGTTTGAAGGTAGAGGTCATGACCTGGCTTCTGAGAGACGCTTTTGTAAACAGCTTAGATGGCCTTTGAATTGTTACAGTCGGGAATGTGTTGCTGGTAAAGCACAGCAGGTCAGGCAGCATCCGAGGAGCCGGATAATTGACGTTTGGGGCATAAGCCCTTCATCAGGAAGGAGGCTTGTGGCCCAGGGGCTGAGAGAGAAATGGGAGTGGTCGGTGTTGGGGGAAAGGGAGCTAAGACAGCGATAGGTGGATGAAGGTGAGGGAGAAGGTGATAAGTCAGATCGGGGAGTGAAAGACGGGTCAGGTGGGCGGTGTCGAGTTGGAGGCTTGGGACTGGGATATCGTGGGGGGGGGGGGGCGATAGGAAATGAGGAAGCTGCTGAAATCCACTTTTATCCCGTATGCCTGCAGATTCCTACGGCGGAACATGAGGCATTCTTCGTCCAGGCGTAGGGTGGTAAAAGTTTGGCAGTGGAGGAGACCCAGGAAGGGGATGTTCTTGATGGAGTGAGAGGAGCATTTGAAGTGTACAGCCATGGAGCAGTGGGAGTGGTGTCCCAGAGATGTTTTCTGAAATGATTGGCAAGTAGGTGTCCTGTCTCCCCAATGTACAGGGACCACGCCGGGTGCAATGGATGCAGTAGATGACTTTGATAGAGGTAAGGTAAATTTCTGACAAATGTGATAGGATCCCTTGAGGCCTTGGACAGAGGTGACTTGAGTGATGTGGGTGCAGGATTTGCACTTCCTACAGGGGCAGGGAAAGGTACCCGGTGTGGGTTGTGGACTGGTGGGGGCATGGACAACCATCAATGTAGTAGAGGAACAGGTTGGCGGTGGTGCCAGAGTAACTGTACAAGGCGGACTGTTCCATGTACCTGATAGGCATAGCTGGGTCACATGTCAGTGCCCATGGTTTGGAGAAAGTGGGAGGATTGGAAGGGGAAGTTGTTGAGGGTGAGGACCAGTTCTGCCAGGCGGATGAGGGTGTGATTGGAAGGGTACTGGTTGGGATGGCGTGAGATGAAGAAACAGAGAGCTTGGAGCCGTTTGCGGTGTTGGATCGACGTGTACAGGGACTGGATGTCCAAGGTGAAAATGAGGAATTGGTAGTCGGGTAAATGAAAACCATGGAGGAGATGAATGACATCATTGGTGTTACGAACGTTGGTGGGGTGTTCCTGGACTAAGGGGGACAGGACGTTGTTGAAGTAAAAAGAGATGAGTTCGATGGAACAGTTGCAATCTGAGGCAATGGTTTGACCAGGGAAGTCAGGTTTGCGATTCGTCGGTTGGAGTTAGAATTGGGCAGTGCGGGGTTCACTGAGTTTGGATCTTCCATTGTCACAGCCTTCGCCTTTCTCGCTGAACTCATCTATTTTACCTCGACACCATCCTGTCTTCCTTAGTCCATAAACACCACCCCGACATACATGACACTACTGACGCCCTTCACCTCCTACAAGCTTTTCATGTTCCCAGCCCTAACCCCTCATCTGCACCATGGACATCCAGTACCTGCACACATCGATCTGCCACGATGAAGGTTTCCACTCTCTCTGTTTCTTCCTCTCATGCCATCACAACAAGTACCCTTGCACGGACACACTTATCTGCCTGGTTGAAATTGGTCCTCACCCTCAACAACTTCTCCTTCAATCCTCCCACTCCCTCCAAACCAAAAAGATCGCTATGGGCACCCGCATGGGACCCAGATATGCCTGCCCGCTTTTCGGGTACGTGGAACAGTCCATATTCTGCAATTACACGTGCACCACCCACCACCTTCTCCTCATTTACATCGAAGACTGTATCAGCGGCTCCTTGTTCTCCCACGAGGAGGTTGAACAGTTCATCAGCGTTACCAACACCTTCAACTCCGATCTCTAGTTCACCTGGACCATCTTGGACATCGCCCTCCCCCTCCTAGGGCTCTCCATCATCTTCTCTGGCGACCGAATAAGCACTGAGAACAACAAAAGCCCACTGACTCCCACAACTACCTAGACTACACCTCCTCCCACACTACATCCTGTAAAATAATGCCGCCCCTATTCTCAATCCCTCTGCCTCAGCCGCATGTGTTCCGAGAATGACCAATTCCACCTCAGAGAGTACCAGATGGCCTCCTTTTTCCAAAATTACAGCTTCCTTCCCACGTGTTTGATAATACCCTCCAGTGCATCTCCTCCACTTCACACACAACTTCTCTTGAACACCACCCCTCCCAATGCAACAAGTACAGAACACCCCTGGTTCTCACCTTCCACCCCATCAAACTCTGCATACGTTACATCATCCTCGACTGCTTTGCCACCTCCAAACGGACCCTACCATGAAAGTTATATTTCCACCCCTACCACTAGCAACATTCTGGAGAGACCATTCCCTCCACAGCCCCCTTGTCAGGTATACGCCCCCTACCATTCCACACCCCACTCCTGGCACCTTTCCCTGCCACTGCATGACGTTCAAAACCTGCAATGCACACCACTCCCCTCACCTCCGCCCAAGGCCCCAAGTGATTCTTCCTCATCCCTCAGAAATGTACCTGTACTTCTGCCAAAGTCAACTGCTGCAACCGTTGCACCCACCGTGGTCTCATCTACATCAGGGAAACAGGAAGCCTTCCTTGTGGATCATTTCAGAGAACATCTCTGGGGTCCCTGCACCCACCAACACCACTATGCCATGGCTGAACACTTAAATCCCCCTCCCACTCCATCAAGGACATGCAGGTCCTCTGCCTCCTCCACTGCCAAGCAGTTATCGCCCAACACTAGTAGGAAGAATGCCTCATATTCCACCTTGGGACCCTGCAACCACGCAGAATAAATATAAATTTCAACAGCTTTCTCATTTCCCATCTCCCCACATTATCCCAGTCAAAAGCCTCCAACTCGACCCTTCTTTTCTGACCTGTCCACCACTCCCTCGTCTGACCTATCACTTTCTCCTTTACCTTAATCCTCCTATCGCTTTCTTAGCTACCTTCCACCCAAACCCACCTCCTCCCATTTTTCTCTCAGCACGTGGCTCAAAAGCCTCGTTCCTGATGACGGGCTTAGTCCCAAACTTCAATTCTCTGGCTGCTCGAATGCTACCTGACCTGCTGTGCTTTTCCAGCAACACGCTCTCGACTGTTAAAATTCAAAAACCATCGAAGCTGTTTATGTAAGGGTTTCTCAGTAAGTGGGACACAACTTCTAACTTCCAACAAGAAAAAGTTCAGATCCAGACAACCTTCCTAATATAATCTGAGGTGTGCTAATCTGGTCAATTACAGGCGACAACACCAACAATTTAAAACAAACTATGATGACTTAGTTGCTTGAAAATAAAACGTAAATGTAATATCTTAACTACATCAGCTTTAGAATTATTTAAATTTATTATTAAGGCATACATGCTGCATGTATTTTATGCAGTTCTTTTTCCTTTCTTACTGTCTGTCTATCTATCTATTCCATCTGTCTGTCTGTCTGTTTATCTGCGTATCTATCCATCTGTCTGCCTATTCATCTAGCTGTCTGTCTGTCTGTCTGTCTATCTATCTATCTATCTATCTATCTATCTATCTATCTATCTATCTATCTATCTATCTATCTATCTATCTATCTATCTATCTATCTATCTATCTATCTATCTATCTATCTATCTATCTATCTATCTATCTATCTATCTATCTATCTATCTATCTATCTATCTATCTATCTATCTATCTATCTATCTATCTATCTATCTATCTATCTATCTATCTATCTATCTATCTATCTATCTATCTATCTCCGTAGGTTCTAGTTCACTAACCTATTCAGGAAATGTTTGTCTGTGGTCCTGCCAATAGTGCAATGTTTGCCTGTTCATGCGTTTTGGCATAGTTGCCATTGATTTGATCCCGCTGTTTGCCACTGAGCATCGTTTTTTATCACATCGTTCGAGTTATTTATCAGTCGACATCGACTTTGATTTATTCAGTCCCCTCCCCCTCCCCCCACCTCCCCCCACCCACCCACTATTATTGTTTTCTTCTTTTGGGCGTTTTGAATTAAGAGATTTCAACTTTTTTGAGGGCGTGAGTGCTAAATTTGTCCTCTAAGCAGCTGCACCATTTTGATGCCCAATCTCATGACACAATTGCATTATACTTCGACGTCCTGCTTGTGTCCGACTTGATGATATAAAACCTTTTTCTTGTTTTTGTTTGACAGGTTCTGACTCATCTTCTTCAAATTAGTTTGTCTGTTAAATTGATAAGGTAGTACAGATAAATTGTAGAGTGCTGTTGCAGCACCTTTGTTAACGTTACACACTATCATTAAGGGTAGATCCCGGACTGAAATTAATGCTTATTGAAATTGACTATCTGCAATCAAGTAGTCAGGGACTGTTTATATGCCATCAAATTTCTTGAAATTTGTTTGAGCAGGAACTCAACCAAGCAAGTGAAAAATCCTCAACTACACTTCTCATCTGAGTCTTTTTTCTGTGCATGAAATTTTAAAGGTTGAGCAATTCGTGCAGGAATAAATGTAGATTTTGTTTTATTATAAGAAACACTCTATAGCATTTCCAGTTCTTTTTACTTTTGATTTCCTGGGCCTTGGAAACTTTGCACGTGACTGGATTGAAATGAATATGATTCGTCCAGAACCTCGACAAGTTCGACGAAAATAGGGTTGTTACCTTTGTGGAAAAATTGAGGAGCAGATGACATAATAATATACTTTTTCGTTGTAATTATGAAGATAGTCATAATGCTGTTTTGCCAAAACGATGAAGAGAAGTTGAGGATTGTCACGTTATCACATCTATTGTGCTTCTTTTTTGAATACTGAGTAGATTTGGGTGGACAAATAGTCAACTCCCATTCGAAACAGTCACTAGCATTTTATTGACAAAACTTTCTTTTCCTCAGCGTTCAGTCAAATAATACGTTAAATAATAATCCCTGTCCCGTTTACTTATTTCGCTATCAGATTAAGAACAGAATGGAATTTAATAGTTGTGACATTGCAAAATGTTCACTGAAACGCATGTTTAGGACTATTCCAAGAAACTTAGTTGATGAACAATTAGTGATGTGGTGAATCAAATTCAAAGTGAAGTTTTCATTGTGTTTACCTTCTAACTTTTATTTGTGTTTACATGTCAGACAAAAAAGCAAAGGAAAGCGATGATGACCATGGTAAATTCGCAAATTTAAATAGATTTTGATCGAATAAAGAACTTCTCATCAATGCGTTTGTTACATAATATAATCTAAATTAAGCAAATTATTGTCAGTCTTTCTGATACATCTAACATGAATGGGAAAATATCTGATAGCGAGCAGTGCAGAAAGTAGATAATTCCCATGGGGCGGATGGGATTTATCCTCGGATTCTCTGGAAAGCCAGAGAGGAAACTGCCGAGCCCTTGATTTTGAACTTTATGCCGTCAATGTCTGCAGAAATATTGCTAGATGACTGGAGTATAGCAAATGTTGTTCACTTGTTCAAGTAGGAGGCCAGAGACAGCCCTGGAAATTTTAGACCTGTGAACATTACTTTGCTGATAGTAAAGTGTTGGAAAGGATTATAATAGATATGATTTATAGTAATCTAGAAAGGAATAAGTTGATTACGGATAGCCAACACAATTTTGTGAAGGGTAGCTCGTGCCTCACAAACCTTATTGAGTTCTTTGAGTAGGTGATCAAACAGGTGGATGAGGTAAACCAGTTGATGTGGTGTATATGGATTTCAGTAAGGTGTTTGATAAGGTTTCCAAGGGTAAGCTACTGCACTCCATACGGAGGCATGGGACTGAGGGCGATACAGCGGGTTGAATCAGAAGTTGACTAGCTTAAAGAAGACAGAGAGTGTTGGAGGATGGGAAATATTCATCATGGAGATCAATTACTAATGGGGTACTGCAAGGATCGGTTTTGGGTCCATTATTGTTTGCCTTTATTTAAAAAATAATGTGGATGAGGGCATGGACGTATGGCTTAATAAATTTGCAGATGACACTAAGATCGGTAGATTGTGGACAATGCCAAAGGATGTTGGAGATTACAGAGAGACATATATAAGCTGCAAAGCTGGGCTGAGAGGAGGCAAATGTAGTTTAATGCAGGGAAGTGTGACGCGATTCTTTGGAAGAGCAACAGCAATAAAGAGTACTGGGCGAATGGTAAGATTCTTGGTAGTGCAGAGAGCAGTGATATTTCTGTGTCCAGGTACATAGATCCTGGAAAGTTACCATCCAGGTTGATAAGGTTGTTAAGAAGGCATACGGTATGCTAGCTTTTATTGGTAGATGGATTGCGTTTCAGAACCATGAGATTATGCTGCAGCTGTACAAAACTCTGGGGCAGCCACATTTAGTGTATTGCATATAGTTACAGTCATCGCGTTATTGGAGGGGGATGTGGAAGCTCTGGAAAAGGTTCAGAGGAGATTTACTAGAATGTTACCTGGTATGGAGGAGACATCTTACGAGGGACTTGAGACTGTTTTCATTAGAGAGAAAAAGGTTGACGGGTGACTTAATTGAGGCATATGCGAACATCAGATGTTTAGAAAGCTCGGACAGTGAGAGTCTTTTTTTCTGGTATGGAGGGAATCCTTTTTCCTGGTATGGAGGGAATGCCTTACGAGGAAAGGCTGAGGGACTTAAAGCTATTATTGTTAGAGAGTAGAATGTTGAGCGGTGACTTAATAGAGATGTATACGATAATCAGATAGGTTAGACAGGTTGGACAGAGAGAGCCTTTTTCCTCGGATGGTGATCGCTAGCATGTGGGGACATAGCTTTACATTGAGGGTGACAGATATAGGACAGATGTCAGAGGTAGTTTCTTTTCTCAGAGAGTAATAATGGCGTGAATGCACTGCCTTCAATGGCCGTAGACTCGCAAACTTTAAGATTGTTTAAATGGTCATTAGGTCGGCGTATGGACAGGAATGGAATAGTATAGGTCAGAAGGGTTTCGGTTTGGGCCACAGGCTTGTGCAACATCGAGGGAAGAATATATTGCGCTGTAATGTTCTATGTTCTATGTTCTAAAATACAAAAGTCTTTAAGGTGATTCCTCATTGGCTGTGAAATTCCTTTTTTTTCATTTGTAAGTCGTAACAGATAGTGGGTCAATCGAGTGAATGCAAGATTGACTCCTGAGAATTAATAGCTACAAAGTAATCCAAAGTTATTTTGAAGCAAAACAAAATGAAAGCAGCGTGGAAGAGTTAATTTTAAATACAAGTGCAAGAATGAATAATGATGAGGTAAATTTTTAAAAATGTTTATTTAGAAGTATGGAGAAAAGGTCGCTATTCTCTGTTCTAGTATGTAGGACATTATAATGTTAAGAAGTGAAAGTAGAGAGTTTAAACACAAGCTGGTAAACTAATGTTGGAGTCGCTTGGTCATTGAATGTTTTTGTCTTGAAATAATTATTGATGAATGTTCATTTTTTGTGTTGAGGAAAAAATTGGTGTTTTTTCCTAAAATACTGAAATTTGGGAGTTCTCTTACACTCATACTTTAACAGATTAAGAGGTGAGGTGAGCTTTTCTGGGTGTTTGGTTTAATTCACTGAAAGGCTCACCACCATGCCGTAACATGTGTATGTGATATTCTTTATATATTTTAAGGGAGAATAATTTAGAACAACACACCATAACATGGAAACACCTAAGCAGATGACACAGACTAGTCCTTTCAGCTTACAAAATCTGCCCTTGGAGCACAGGATAACTCCTCAGTAATCTGTATTATACTGCGAAATTAAAATCACTTTTTTTCACTATTTCCTCTATTTGCAGTGAAACAGTTGAAAAGAGGTATTGGATACATGCATCTTGTTTTTGATTATTCAAACATACCTTAGTTTTTCATGAAGTAAGATGGCGCAGCAAATTGAACAAAATTCAGCAGAACCGCAAAGAAAAAAATGTTTTAGCGTTTAAAATTCAAAACAACATTTACAATTCAAATGAAAAATATGCTGCAATTAACGTATGAGTAAAAATATGTCTTCAGTAATCTACTGGCATACAATTCAAACGTTGTGCTTCATTACATCATAGAGAATGACAATCTTCGAAGATTACTTGGTAAGGCCTGAATGAGAGTACAAGACTAAGAGATGAGAATGTTATTTTCACATTCACGAAACTGAGAATTCCAAAGATGATAGTACACTGCATGCAACATTTCCAACTTTAAGTTAATGGAACCATAATCAGATGGGCATTGTCGTAATTCTTCACCTTTTTTTAGTACTGAAAATGCATCGTCAATCTAAAACACTCAGAAAAGAACAAGTAATTGTCGTTCAGTTGATTTGATTCATTGAAATCTTCTTTTTATTTTCCGGACTTAAACTTTGTCAGAAATGATAGGGTGGGGTGAGAAAACAGAAACTACTACTGGATCATATTCGTCATATTTTACATATTATGTCTCATTAATGTCACAGGTGACAATAGTGGTGCACTATTGATGTGATTGTCATGAGCAATCGAATAAAATATTGACAACAGTTGTATCAATATCTATGTGGACTTCAGTGAGGTGTTCGGCAAGGTTTCTCAAGGCAGATTAATTTGTAATTAACATGACATAGAATAGAGGGATAACTAGATATCTGGGTACAGAACTGGCTCCAAGATACAAGACAGAGGGCGGTGTTGTTGGTGGGTTGCTTTTCAGACTGGAGGCGTGTGACAGGCAGTGTGCCACAAAGATCGTTGCTGGGTCCACAGCTTTTCGTAATTTGCATAAATGATTTGGATTTGAACTCAGCAGGTCTGGTGAGTAAGATTGCAGATGGCACCAAAATTGGAGGCGCAGTGGAAAGGGAAGATACTTACTTCAGAGTACAATGATATCTTGATCAGACGAGACAATGGGCAGAGGAGGGGTAGATGGAGTTTAATATTGATAAATGTGTGGTGCTGCATTTTGGAAAGGCAAATCAGGGCCCGAGTCAAGCATTTCAAAGCAAGGTCCTGTGGAGAGTTGCTGAATAAAGACACATTGGAATTCAGATTCATAGCTTCTTCAAAGTAGCCTCACAAGTATATTCGATAGTGAAGAAGACGTTTGGTATGCTTGCCTTTATTTGTAAGAGCATTGCCGTTAGGTGTTGGGAGGCTATGTTGCGATTTTAGAGGGCATTGGTTAGACTACTATTGCAATACTGCATTTAATTCTGGTGGACCTCATATCAGAAGGAATTCGTGAAACTTGAGAGATTTCAGATAATATGAATACGGTTGTTACCAGAGTTGGAGGGTTGTGCGATACAGAGAGACGCTAACTCCACAGGGGCTATTTTCACTGGGGAGTTACAGGCTGAGTAGTAACCTTACAGAGTTGTGTGAGATCAACAAGGGCATGATTAGTGTAAATAAACAAGATCGTTCCTCTGGAGTGGGAGAAGGAAAAGATTGAAAAGGGACCCCGGGTCAACTTTTTTAGGTAGAAGGTGGTGCGTGTATGGAATGAGTTGCCAGAGGAGGCAATGTAGGCTGGTAAAATTACAACAATTAAAACACGTTTAATTAGTTATATTGATTGGAAGGGTTTATTGAGACATGGGCGAAACGCAGGAAAATCCAACCTGGCTTGACATTTAAAATCAAAGAATGAATATGAAGCGGGTTTGCTTAGAGACTTATGCTGTCCAAAGCTAAACAAGACGCAGGGACCAATGCTCATACATATGCTTCAACTGAGAACCTTGAAGCACTAAAGAGAACCATAGAATAATTAATTTCCTCTTTTCTTTGTAAAGTTTGCCCAGCATGCGAAACAGAAGACGTCTAATTGGCTGCTAATATTGACTGCATGTTTAGTTGAATTCCATTCAATAAGTTTGCACAAGAGACATTCGTATATGGGTTAGGATTTCTCTCTCTCTTTCTCTCTCTCTCTGTTTTTCTCTCACACACACATGCACATACACAAACAAAAACCAAGCACACAAATGCGAAAACATATATACTGAATAAATAGCCAATCAAGAATATTTGCAATTTTATATGAATTACTAAATGGAATGCAGAGAGATGATAAGCAGTTTTGAATATTGTTCCGTTCACTGGAAATTAATTACATAGTTTCCAGAATGATAAACATGTATTGCACTTGGATAGTATGCTAACAATGATAAGCGGATCGATTAGCTCACTTCATTTGTTTGCATTGAGCGTGATGCCAACATCAATACTTCAATTCTCACCAGGTGAACTTGCAGGAATACTTCTCAACAGTTGAGGAATGGTGAAATTCAGGTTTTAGCCACCACCATCCTTCACAAGGTCCATGGCAACTTTTACTTACTTTGGCAATCTATTCCAGTCTGAAATAATTAGGAGACAATTGTGTTGTCTGCTGAATATGTAAGAACATACATTTGATTCACTAATAATTGCAAACTGTTGTGTGAATTTTATTAGCGGAAAAAACTGCAGAACTGAAAGGTAAGAAACATATAATTTGTGAGGACCTTCATTGTTGACAAAAATTTTATAATTTCTTAAAATACTTGGAGATTCGAACACTTTTCTTGGGGTAGCATTAGATAAAAGAAAGTCAGCACAGTCATTTCCGAATTTTGGTTCCAATCATTGTGGTCATCGGGAATTTGTACTTTGCCACATACTGCACTATTTAAGTTCAAAGAGAATGAAAAAGAGCTCATATATTTGAAATTGAGCACTGCCTGCAAATCAACATGGATGAAGCTCAAAAGTGTCAGATGACTAGTGGAGGAAAATGGTTAACATGGCGTTCATGTATATTCTACTTAGTGTAAACACTTCTCTTCTTTAGAAGAAAATATATTATTTATGAGATAACGTTTATATATCCACTGAGATATGAGCAAACAAAACGACACGAAACCAATCTTTCAGGAAATAACTAGTCAGATTGATTATGACATATAGAGCCAGCAAGAAATAAATAACCTTAAAACAAAAGAGACAATTCTTAAATAATGCAATGTACAAAGCCAATGGATTATGGCTGAAATAATAAGATTTCAGCTTTTTATCTTTTATTGCAGGTTTAGGGGATTGCGCAACAAGGCTTAAAGAAGCGGGTGAGTCAAACATAAATCAGACTTGCACTGACATTTTGTAAAATACGTTTTACCACGTTAATAGTATCGCAATAATTTGCAATACATCTTTATAAAATTTCCATCCATCTTCTGCAATGTTTCTGTTAACTGCAGATGCTCTTATTAGTAATTCATAGACTACATGTTGTATTATTGCCAATTAAGTTTGGAAATCCTCTATTTCCTGAGCAGAAGATCAACTGAGAAAAAAAGACTTAGGTAATTATGGTTGCTGTGTACCCATAACAACAACAGTCTCGGTAGAGATCCATAATATTCAGGTCTTAATAGCTAGCATGGTATTTCTTTCTAACGAATGATATCTCCAAAGTAGACTTACTTCCTATGACTAAATATGCAACTTTATTGAAAGGGTACACCATGTTGTTAACGCATCTAACATGTTTGAAATTGTGCAAGAGATAACATATCAGATTTTTCAAAAAGAAACAAATACTTTCATTATTGTGTTCGTTTCATTTCAGTGAGAGCAGTGCATGGATAAAAAGTTTCTTAATCTGCACAGATTTTAACTATGTCATTGCACAGAAAATGCAGTTCTTCCAATTAGCTATTTAAAACATTCCCACGATGGAAATTACTTTTGAGTTTTCTTGGATTTTGTAAAAGAAAAATATTTCAGTGGTCTAACAGAGATGTTAAACATCAATTTTATTTAGGTTGTTGCTTACTGCATCACATTTACTGGATTCTGGGTAATCCAAGATGGAGAACGGGAAACGTAATGGCTGGAACATCTACTCCTTTTTGTGTGCTATGTTAGGTGCTGGAGGTGATTTCCTCGAATTCCAAGAGCAGCAATTACTGTTGTATATGCTGTTGCATTGTTTTAAAACTAAGAAAAAAATGTCAAAACAACAGCAGTTTTAAAAGGGAGAAGAACAGACAAAGGAAGCACATGGTGAGGTTAGTTCTGGAGAGAGAGAGAAAAAAAAGAAAGAAAGAAACTGACACTGCCTTTGCAGTTTGAATTCATGTATCATTGGACATCAGAGTGCGTCTGGGAAAATTAACAAACAGTGAATTTACAACTGATCTTGAAGGAACTGTTGGGCGAAGTTCACAGCACAGAATCAGATCAGTTGATTGATTGAAGTGAACTACAGAAAGTCTGCAGTCGTGATTAGTGTGGGTTCTTTGATGATTGTACGATTTCGGAGATATGTCTCTTGATTAAACTTAAAATATAAGTCATAACTATTAATTTAACCGGGGCAGTGTTTGTAGAGGAATAAGACGGTGATATTTTCTCGGGGAGTAGATGGTGAAGGAGATAAAATGGCCTTCAGTAGAGTGATACGTGCTTCTTATCATGATGTGGGAGATTAAAGAGAGTATAAAGGTTACTGTGGATTATATCTGCCATAAATGCTGTTGGGTGCGAATCTTATCAGATAGAGTGGATCGGTTGGAGAGACAGTTAGAAGCAATGACGAATTTGCAAAAGCAACAGTATGTGATGATGGCAGTTATAGGAAGGGGGGAAGTTTCAGACACAGTCACACACATGAGTCAACTCCATGAAAGGTAAGAGATGTAGGCAGCTAATACAGAAGTCTTTTGGAGATATACCATTTCAAACAGTGATGCTGTTTTGGAAAATGTAGGGGGCGATTGATTCTCAGGGGAGCGTAGCACGAACAGCCAAGTTTCTGGTATTGAGACGGGCTCTAATGCAAGGAGGGGTACATCGGGTTTCAAGAGATCAATTGTGTGAGGTGATTCTCTAGTCCAAGGTACAGACAGACGTTTCTGCGGCCAGCAGCGAAATGAAAAATAGTGTGTTACTTCCCTGGTGCAAGGATCAAGGATGTCTTAGAGAGGGTGCAGGATGTTCTCACGGGGGAGAGGGGCCAGGAAGAGGTCATTGTCCACATTGGAACGAATGATATAGGAAGGGAACAGGTTGAGATTCTGAAGGGAAACTCCAGAGTTAGGCAGGAATTTTAAAAGGAGGTCCTCAAGAGTAGTAATAGCTGGAATACTCCCAGTGCTACAAGCTAGTGAGGGCAGGAATAGTAGGATAGAGCAGATGAATGCATGGCTGAGGAGCTGGTGTATGGGAGAAGGATTCTCATGGATTCTCATTTTTGGATCATTGGAATCTCTTTTGGGGTAAAAGTGACATGTACAAGAAGGACGGATTGAACCTAAATTGGAAGGGGACTAATATACTGGCAGGGAAATTTGCTAGAGCTGCTCAGGAGCGTTTAATTTAGAAAGGTGTGTGTGTGTGTGTGGGTGGGGGGGGGGGGGGGGGGGGGGAGCGGTAGGACTCAGAGAGATAATGAGAAAAGAGAAAGAGGTCAATATGAAACTGGTACAATTGAGAACAAATGCAAGTCAAACAGTCAGAGTAGGCAGGGACAAGTTAGGACTAATAAATTAAACTGCATTTATTTCAATGCAAGGGGCCTAACTGGGAAGGCAGATGAACTCAAGGCATGGTTAGGAACATGGGACTGGGATATCATAGCAATTACAGAAACATGGCTCAGTAATGGGCAGGACTGGCAGCAAAATGGAGGCAAGGTATGCAGGGGACTGGCGTTCTTGATAAGGGATAGCATTACAGCTATGCTGAGTGAGGATATTCCTGGAAATACATCCAGGGAAGTTATTTGGCTGGAACTGAAGAATAAGAAAGGGATGATCACCTTATTGGGATTGTATTATAGACCTCCTAATAGTCAGAGGGAAATTGAGAAACAAACTTGTAAGGAGATCTCAGCTATTTGTAAGAATAATAGGGTGGTTATGGTAGGTGATTTTAACTTTCCAAACATAGACTGGGTCCTGCCATACTGTTAAGGGTTTAGATGGAGAGGAATTTGTTAAGTGTATGCAATAATATTTTCTGATTCAGTGGGTGGATGTACCTACTAGAGAGGGTGCAAAACTTGACCTACTCTTGAGAAATAAGGCAGGGCATATGACTGAGTTGTCAGTGGGGTGCACTTTGGGGCCAGCGACCATAATTCTATCAGATTTAAAATAGTGATGGAAAAGGATAGACCAGATTTGAAAGTTAAAGTTCAAAATTGGAGAAAGGCCAATTTTGACGGTGTTAGATAAAAACAGGGTTGTAGTATTTGAGCTATATGGAGAGGCTGAACAGGCTGGGGGTTTTTCCCCTCGAGCGTCGGTGGCTGCTGGCTGAACTTATAGAAGTTTACAAAATCATGACGGGCATGGATAGGATAAATATACAAGGTAATTTCCCTGGGGTCGTGCAGTCTTCTTTGGAAGAGAAATCCATAAGAAAAACAAAATATCAATCGCTGAATGATTCTTTCAATATCAGTCTTAATTCACCTGGCTTCAAACATCTTACTTAGCATTTGTTGCCACTTAGCAGCTATCTTCATCGTGCCACCTGTTTTGATTCTCTCCAAAGAGAAATTTCACTCAGGTTCCCTTGCTACATTAATGCCACTTCTGGCAGTGCTAGAAAATCTTCCAGTTAAAAAATTAAATTGAACCTGTCCTACTTCCTCTGCAGAACAAACTCCACAGCCTCAGAATATCATGTCTTCCGTTCATTTCCTTGGCATATGTTCAGGCAATGATTGCTACTATTTCTATGTTCATTGATAATTTGCATAGAGAATAATGATGAATCACTGTCTTGGTCAAAATACTTTCGGAAGTCTTCATGAACTGCCTAAAGTATGTTTACAAAGCATCAACTCGTTGTCAACTAGTTACTAAAGTGGCTCCCGTACCTCGTGTCTCACAGCTCATGTGTTTAATTAAAAATAAATGACAAAACACTATCCAGGCGTCCGATTGAGTATTACTTCCGCCCTTGAAAAGACGCAACACCAATAAAACTCATGAAGTTCACCAACCTCCAATTTATTTCTGCCAGGTGATTGGCATACCATCCTCAAATTTCAACATTAACACAATTTATTACAGATACATAGTAGCAGCCCTGCAGTACGTTACTGAAGCTCCTTTTAAAGATCGCTAAAAATAGGTGATTAATACTACCTGTGCACACAATGACTATTGGTGTACAAGAATGCCACCACATTGAATATTCATGTCCGAGCCACAGATCATCCTAAGTATGAATATCTCTAGTTCACCATCTTGAAACTCCTTCCTCGCAGCAACAATGAGATCACTTAGCGCTAAGCACAAAAACAATTCAAGAAGGCAACTCACCAAGAAATTTCCAGTGCCAAATAACAATGGTTATCTATTAAATGACGTTGCTATATTAGAAACGCACACATGAAGACAGCCAAGGAACTCACTAAAATGCTTAAATGCACGCTAAAATCGATTTTCTTGCTTTCTTCTGGAAGCAAGTGTCTTTTGTAACAGACACGATGTAACAGACACCAAATCTCTATGCAGAAATTACTGCATGCACTCTCTCTCAGGAACTTATTCTGATGAAATAACCGTGAATGAAATAATCCGAGTAACTAATAATTCTTGCCACGAACATAACTTCTGCAATTTTGAAATTGTCATGCAAAAGCCAAAGAAACACATTGGCATATTGAATGACACATTAAGATTGTTTTTATTTTTAACAAATGAGCAACCTGATGCAATAAGTTACCCACTATTGTTATTTGTTCCCTAAATTGCATTGTCTACGAACCAAAATGCAATTTGTGGTACACACACTTAAAAAGCAGTTGCATATGCTTTGAAGGTTGAGGTTTGCAAGTTTGCCTACACAGCTATTAATCACACCAGATATGTGCCAATTATTCTGGAGCATTAAGAAATATAGTAAAATAGCAAATGTAGGAATATCAGTCAATCTTCCAAAGATCGTGAGTGGGCAAAACCACATAAATTCACTATATTGAACTTGGAGTGAAAATGAGGAACCCAGAGTTGTAATATAAAACCCGGCCTGTTAAAATTCAGCTAAGGTCAGGCAAAGTAAACAATAGTTATAAACACAAGAATCCACTGACAGGATATTACTGAATCCAGTGTTCGTGTTCATAAAATGGGCAATCTTCCTACATACAGATAAATCTACATAACATTTCAGAATTAAAGCCGGAGAAAAACCAACAAAAACAAAAGCAATCACGTGTCTGAAGAAATACAGACAAAGATGAACATACTTTGAGTTAATATTCATTTCCAAAAAGGCTTTGAGGGGAGATCTGAAGAATTTGCAGGATGATTTAGGATTAAATTCAATATTGTACTTACTTTGGGTATATTGTTTCGATGTCAATGATGAAGAACTTATTTCAAACATTACTTCTCATTGAATTGGTTACAATAATTGTTGTCACAAATCTGTGCTACTAAGAGCTTGAGAACTTATTGTGAAATGACATCAGCTGAATGTTCACAATTCGTGAAAGAACTCTAGGGCAATCCAGGGTGAAATGCATCAGCGACTTAATGCGTACTTCAGAGAGAGGAACGTAGTGCTGAAGCCCTTAAGATGACAGCACAACATGGAGATTGGAGAATGTACTTGCAAGCTCACTGTATTAACCAGTGTACAACTAAATCCCAAGAGAACGGCACAAAACAAAGGGCTGACGCACAACCTTATTGAAAATCCTTATATAAATGTAATCGAACTTCAGAGGGGCATTAGCAAACTATGTAGAGTAAAGGAGTATGTGGATCACAAATAAAAAGAATTGCTTTCACATTGTTACTTAAGGAATTAATTGCAATGTGGCTACATTGAGGTTCCCAATCATTTGTAGATGCTGGCAAAAATAAGTAAAATAAATTTGTCCCAATTTCCACCTGCCACTGATAAGACGACCTGTGAGCTCAGTGGCAGGAGAACATTTCTGTTTCAACTTTTAAGATCAGCATTCCTCACATTGTTCTCAAGGATGCTTTAATTTGTGACGCAAGAAATTATTTTATATATAAATCAGTATAATGCGACTTCACAGATAATGACGATCAAAATATTGCAAATGTATGTTCTGAGAATTCAAACTGAAAACCCTGAGATATATACATTTACTTCACTTTGCGTTTGGTCGGGGATATACAGATTTATTTTCCAATTTAGCTAATACCTTGAACGAATGATATATCGAACTGAATTATTTGCTTCGACCTCAATATTACATTCTTTAATTGAATGATTGTGGTTTCATGAATTTAAATGTGTTGTTGCTTAGGATAGCTGATATGTAATTCATCATCTCTTAATTTCTTACTACTCTGGAACCTAATCTCGCAATCATGAGATCATTGTTTTTATGCCATTCATGAAACTGATATGTGTTTATGTTATGTTAGGTATTGTTCCGAGTCCGTTTTTAATAACTTTGCTAAAAAGAAGATTGGAAATATATGTATGGAACGATTAACGTCGATATTGTTGAAATTTAGATGCCATTTGGGGGCTTGACACAATATGTGTGGAGATACAGCTCCTCATTATGGAAGAGTTCACAATCAGTCGGATAACTCAAAGCAAGAGGCTGGCAAATTAATACAAATAATAACAATTTCTTTCTTCAAAGCGCAGTGAAAATGTAACAATTTACTGCATAGATATACTGATGCTGGGTCATGCTGAGGTAGATATAGTTTATTCAGTAAAGAAAATGAAGCACATGTGGAAGAGTCAAGAAAGTGGAATTGAAGGTGATCATTTCAGTGATGATTTCCTTTGGTAGTGGATTAGATAAAACTGCAAAACTAACTTTGGTCCCAATGATTGACAGTGTTGTTCCATATGCCTAATGTATCTTGGGGTGATTTAACTTGCTTTGCAGTGCAAAAATTTCAATACGGGCTCGACATTTTAATACATCTGGTGGTCGTGAAACTATGTCTTGCAGAGGCATTCTTTACTTTGAAAATTTGCAAAGTCAACCAACAAATAAGCAGCCCGGTGGCTCGGTCATTAGCACTGCTGCCTCGCCGCACCAGGGTCCCAACTCCGATTCCAACCTCGGGCGACTGTCTATGTGGAATTTGCACATTCTCCCCGTGTCTGTGTGGGTTTCCTCCCACTGTCCAAAGATGTGTCGGTCAGGTGAATTGGCCATGTTAAATTGTCCATAGTGTTAGGTGCATTAGTCAGAGGGAAATGGGTCTGGGTGGGTCCCTCTTTGGAGTGTCGGTGTGGACTTGCTGGACTGAAGGGCCTGTTTCCACACTGTAGGGAATCTAATCTAAAAAATGCTCATGTCTTATCATTTTGAAAATAATTTAGTACTTGGCGCCAGTCAGTAAGTTGTTTCAAATCTCTTTTCCAAGGAAACTACACATGAAAATCATGTGTACAACGATATTATATCAACACCAAAAACACGATGACCTCAATTATTAGTATAGAGGCACATTACATTCTCTGGATACAGTCTCTATCGCTGTGCATTCTTGTTAAAAGCATGTAATAGATGCATTGATGGTGGTTACGTTGTTTGAAAAAAGCTTATACTGTTAGCAGAGTTGCAATTTACATTTGATCATTGTGTGTCGTGCACCAAACAGACATCCATGTCTGTCTATGCTGGAGAGATAGGACAAACAACATGGAATTATTTCTGGATGACAATCCAGCTGATCATATTGATTAACTTTATTTGAATGGAAGGGATTGTCTGCACGTTAATTGTAAATTTCCAAATGCGAAGACTTAACTTCTTTCTGCATCAAATACCTGAGAGAACATCGATCTGTCCACGAAGAAACTATTCTATAATTCCACAAAATCGCCTTTAGATCTTCAATACAAACTAACGAAAAATCATTTTCTTTTAAGATTAGATTGCTTACAGTGTGGAAACAGGCCCTTCGGCCCAACAAGTCCACACCAATCCGCCAAAGTGCAACCCACCCAGACCCATTCCCCTACACCTAACCCTACGGCCAGTTTTTTTAGCATGGCAAATTCACCTAACCTGCACATTTTCGGATTGTGGGAGGAAACCGGAGCAACCGGAGGAAACCCACGCAGACACGGGGAGAATTTTTTTAAAGATTAGATTAGATTACTTACAGTGCGGAAACAGGCCCTTCGGCCCAACAAGTCCACTCCGACCCGCCGAAGCGCAACCCACCCATACCCCTACATTTACCTCTTACCTAACACTACAGGCAATTTAGCATGGCCAATTCACCTGACCTGCACATCTTTGGACTGTGGGAGGAAACCGGAGCACCCGGAGGAAACCCAGGCGGAGAATGTGCAAACTCCACACAGTCAGTCGCCTGAGGCGGGAATTGAACCCGGGTCTCTGGCGCTGTGAGGCAGCAGTGCTAACCATTGTGTCACCGTGCCGCCCACTGCTAATATTTAATATACACTGAAACAAAAACGTGATATTTTAAACTCGTGTGTTCACCTTACTTCATAAATGTATTCGCAGAGGTGCATGATTGTAGATGAATAGATTATTGTTGCTCACTTTTTTGCTCATTTAAACATTCCATGTTTTGACAAAAAACGTTAAGACAACTTTTTATATTACTCCCAGATGTACAATGCTGATATTATTGTAACATTTACTTTTTCCATAACACATAATATGATTGGAATTAACTAAGTGAAACTATGATTTCTGATATCACTTGTTTTATGTGTTGTTCACAGTGAATAAGAAAAGGCTATAAGAAAAGGCTGTAAATAAAGTGTTGTGCTCCCAACGCAATATTTGAGATAATTAAGCATTGCTCAATGCAAAAAGATTTCATAAATAGCTTCGTTGGAAATGAGGTTTTGAACAATCAATCTTATTTTACTTTCACCGACAATGACAATTAAATTGATAGAAAAAAAGTCAAAAACAAGTTTGTGCATCTCCTTTTTTCTTTTGTAGTTTAATCACGTAATTTTTAAAAGAGGTATCATATGGCCTACTTCCAAGATCGAAATGGGAAAATTTCCAAATTGTAAATCAGTAACACTAAGAATAGACAAGGGAACATTGATCCATTCGGTCCACAAGCATTTCATTTCATGCTATTTATTGCCTGTTTAATAGTATTAACCCACATTGATAATGGTAAAGCAGCTAATGCACTAAATGATTTTGGCTATACTGGAATTTCAGTGGTTCTGAGGGCGCAGCATTAATCAGCTGTGAACAAACATACACCTTGTCATGAATGGAAACATTGTTATTTGCCCATTGATACTGGTAATGCCTTGTGGTCTGTGGAGACAAATGTTCTGCAATTAGATAATCTGATATCTACGTTATACCAACATGTATGGAATCTAATATTTAATGCACAACAATTGTAAATCTGTGATTTAAGTTTAAATTTGATATTCAAACACAATTCTCAGAAGGAAATTTCGCTGTTGTCCTCATAAAAATAAACACTGGAAGTTACAATGCTATGTAAAGTCCACGATACTAATCCTACCAATCATAAAGGACCTTTTAAGGAACATTGAACAGACGAGAAAGACCCCGGTATTGGTATGTAACAGATAGAGCATTTTACACCTTTTCAACAATGTTATTTAAGAAACTGTCCATTCATTTCAAATGGTGACCTGACTTTCCTTATGTTATAACGTGTGGCAATGAAATGTATTTGCGGTTTGTTCAGTAATACATTGAATTATTACAGTTTCATGCTTTCAGAAAGGTTTCACTCTCATCATAACTCCCTAAATACATATCCCCAAATATGAGTTTTTCCCCTCAGTGCGTCAATAGTTTCATCAATATAACAGCCAATATTTTAAGCAAATGATCGATCAACTGTCGTTTTATCGAACTATTCAGGCATCTTCACGTTAGGATTTCCACCGAAATTATATACACACGTTTTTCAGTATTTTCTCCATATTCCACATGGTATCTGTTTTCCTCTTATCTGGTTAAATACTGTCCTTATACGTAATTGTCTTCATGATATTTTGGGTAGTTTGTCATAAGTGAAGTATATCCTTTGTTTATCCTTATTTTTGCTTTCGATTTGAATTCGTTTTGCAATTGTCAAAATATTTAAATTCATTTTCTTAATTCACCACATCACTCAAAGATTGTGTTGGAGTATCAGCATTAATGAAGTTACGGTCAGATGACCACATTTTAAAAATAGAATCTGTCGAAAGCACGTCTTAATGCATCTTACTTTAGTATAATTGGTAGGCATCACGTATATATGGTGTATTATAATTTCCTAATTGATATAGACAGGCAGAAGATTAATTTTTAAAATTCATCAATGCATTCTATTATTTTTTGCAGATGGAATGACACAGAACAGAAAGGGTAACGATTAAAACTTACAGCAACTATCATATGAAAATTATTCATCAGAATGTCAACTTAAGTATTCTAAAATCTTAGTTCAGAATATCAGTTAATTTTGGTTGAACACGAAATGGCTGATTATGTCCTATTTACAATAGATGAGAAAAGCAGGATTTTTTCTCAAAATTACTTGTTTTTTTTTTAATCTAAGTGTGCCATATATCAGGCCACCTTTGCTCTTTTAACCTGTTAATAGATCGACTTTCAACAACAATTCTCCTTCAATAATACATGTACTGAAATGAAACGCCCGGGAAACGACTAATCCTATACCACTTTCATCTATGTATCTGTTGAAATTTTCGTCAATCGCCTGCAGCCTAAATTCTTGTTCAACTTGACAGTATGCTGAATAAACGTCAGATGTTTAAATTTAGTATCTATCTATCTATCTATCTATCTATCTATCTATCTATCTATCTATCTATCTATCTATCTATCTATCTATCTATCTATCTATCTATCTATCTATCTATCTATCTATCTATCTATCTATCTATCTATCTATCTATCTATCTGTCTATCTGTCTATCTGTCTATCTGTCTATCTGTCTATCTGTCTATCTGTCTGTCTGTCTGTCTGTCTGTCTATCTATCTATCTATCTATCTATCTATCTATCTATCTATCTATCTATCTATCTATCTATCTGTCTGTCTGTCTGTCTGTCTGTCTGTCTGTCTGTCTGTCTGTCTATCTATCTATCTATCTATCTGTCTATCTGTCTGTCTGTCTGTCTGTCTGTCTGTCTGTCTATCTATCTATCTATCTATCTATCTATCTATCTATCTATCTATCTATCTATCTATCTATCTATCTATCTATCTATCTATCTATCTATCTATCTATCTATCTATCTATCTATCTATCTATCTGTCTATTTCATCCTGTATCATAAAGGGAGGTAATGTGCTTCTGTGTGATTATCATTTGGATGTTAATCTAGAAGCCGAGCGAATGAGTTTCAGTTATGGATTCAAGTTCCAACGTAACAGCTCGTGGAGTGTAAACCCAGTACAAACGTTGTGACTATAAACATTACGTAAAAATGATGGACATGAAAATATTACCAAATTCTGTAAACCATGTACGGATGACCATTTTACTGTAGGGAACCAAGTATTGACTGCATGGCCAAGAGTATATGTTAATCCAGGCCCACAATAATGTGTGATAATTTAACAAAGCACCCTCTTCATGTGCAAATACTGATGATGGCAAATGTTCACATTGTCAACGATTCTCACATAACATGAATTGCAAATTAATGAGCAATTCTAATTTCGTGGCGAAAAATCAACGTACAAAATTAATATTCTACATTTTAAAATAAGCATAACATTTCATTGGAAAAAGCAAAAATCAACAAGCATTTCCTTTGCTCTTGATGAGACGAATAAACTATTCTTAGGTAACGAAGATTATCAAACAATGTGTTTCAGAAAAAGTCATACGAAACCACAACAGCCACCAGTAAAACGAATGATTCCTTTCTATTTTTTAACCTAGTGATCAGTAGTAAACGGCAATAAAAAAAAAACCTAACAGAAATGGAGAACAACGTTAAATTGAAGTGGAATATTAAAAAGTATCAGGAGCTTCATTCTGTATTAAAGATGGGAAATACTAACACATTGTTTGAGTATGCGACTGGTGAAAAAGTGAAAATCAAAGAAAATTTAAGGATTTTTGCATCACGTTGAGCAAAATACACGGATTTCAATAACAACAAATGAACAATGTCTATTAGGAAAATGGTCATCTCATTGCCCCTCGTGACAGAGATTATGTGTTTGACAAACTAATGGAATGTAAACAAGTCAGCATTGATTGATCGTCTTCCTTTCAGGGGATCAAAAGGAACTGGGTGCAAAGACAGTGCAGGCATTGGTGCAAATTTTCAAGAACGTACCAGATTTTGGAAGTATACCCGCAGATTACAGAATTGCCAAGGTTAAACCCCCTTATAAAATATATATTGAATTATTACAGTTACATGTTTCCAGAAAAGTTTCATCAGCACCATTACTTCAGACCTAAATCTCTCAAAACAAGATATTGTACCTGAACAGCATCAATAGTCTCGTCAATATAACGGTCAATATTTTAAGGGAGAGGGAGAGCGTGAGAGAGATAGAGCAGGAAACAATGTGATCAGTTAAGCTGATATCAACAGTCTGATAAATCCTAAGTAACACAGTTAATGAACAAATAACTTGACATTTGGAGTGAGTTTTTTGAATCTAACAGAATTGGCACGGTATGGTGAAAGTGAAATTTTACAAGGTTCTTTGCAAATTTATTAAGAAGACTGATGAGAGAGGTCTGGTTATTGCAGTGAATTCGATTTCCAAAAAACATTCAATAACGAGTCAGTTAAAATGAAATTCCAAGACAAAGGGGGTAATCTTTTCTGTTGATCATATATTAGCGTGGATTAAGTATTGCTTACCTCACCAAGTCATAATGAATGAATTGTTTTAAGATTGGAAGGTTTCAAGAAATGCATGTTTGCAGGGACTTGTCCCAGGTTTCCAATTATTTATATTCTTTGTTAAC
The DNA here is from genome assembly GCF_037043375.1 of Chiloscyllium plagiosum. Taxonomy (NCBI): domain Eukaryota; kingdom Metazoa; phylum Chordata; class Chondrichthyes; order Orectolobiformes; family Hemiscylliidae; genus Chiloscyllium; species Chiloscyllium plagiosum. The sequence goes on from NW_028270173.1 coordinate 26,889,398, forward strand.
GAATTAGAGGAGAGGGAGAGTGCAACATATCCAAATTTGTTGGTGAAGCAAATCATGTGAGCGTAAAAAATTGGATATTATTAGGTTGTTAAACATTTGTAAAGAAGACAAATTGAATTTGGCTACATTTCAGGGTTGTGTTTCAAACTATGATTTGCATGTTACAACTGTAAATTTGTGCCTTAAAGTCTGCATCTGCAGTATTTTGTACAGCGTTGGAAGTTAAGAAAGATTCTACTGGCATCGGAACCGTTCCCTTTGTGTTTGATTCATTGAGAATCAAACCAAATGATGTCTTTATTCATCAGAATTCGCAATAATGAGCAATGTACTTATTAGAATATCCAAGATTCTGAGGATGCTTGAGCAGATAGACCCACAATGGCATTAGGTGATAGTGAGGACTGCAGATGCTGGAGATCATAATCAAGATTAGAGTTGTGCTGGAAAAGCACAGAAGGTCAGGCAGCATTCGAGGATCAGGTAAATCGATGTTTCGGGCAAAAGCACTTCATCGGTGGAAGAGTCTCTGGTTGTCTCGACGTGTCTAGCTCCAACAGAGATTCATCAAACCCCAAAGGACAAGCAGCCGTATGATTGGCAAAATATTCACCACTGACTCTCAGTTGCAGTAGCCCATATTGTGTATACGATGTAATGCCGTTATTTACCATGGTCTTTTAGACTGTACGTTTTAAATATTCATGCGCTATCAGCTGGAAGGGTAAAGACAGCAAGCATATTCGAACACCACCTGCAATTTTCCCTCCAAGCAACTCACCTCCTGACTTGCAAATATAGTGCAGTTACTTCAGTGTTAATCAAAATCCTGGTAGCCCACCCTATTGTGGTGAAGATTAGAGTGGCGCTGGTCAGGAGCAGGTTAGGCAGCATCCGAGGAGGAGGAAAATCGACGTTTCGGGCAAAAACACTTCATGAGTAATGAGGCCACCTCCTAGTAAATCTCCTCTGAACCCTTTCCAAAGCTTCCACATTCTTCCTATAATGTGGTGACCAGAACTGTGCACAAGACTCCACGTGCTGCTGCACCAGTGTTTTGTACACGTACAGCATGACCTCATGGCTCCAAAACTCAATCCCTCTACTAATAAAAGCTAACATATTGTATGTCTTCTTAACAACCCTATCAAACTAGGTGACAACTTTCAGGGATCTATGTACATGCACACAGAGATCTCTCTGTTCATCTCCATGACCAAGAATCTTATCATGAGCCTAGTACTCTTTTTTCCTGTTGCTGCTTCCAAAGTGAAACACCTCACACTTTTCCACATTAAACTCCATTTGCCACCTGTGAGTCCAGCTCTGCAGTTTGTCTATGTCCTTCTGAATCCATGCACACCACATCGACCGCTTTATCCTCATCCACCTGTTTGGTTACACTCTCAAACAGCTCAATAAGGTTTGTGAGGCACGACCTAGCATTCATAAAATTGTGTTGGCTATCCCGAATCAACTTATTCCTTTGTAGATTATTATAAATCCTATCTCTTATAGCCTTTTCCGACACTTTGTCTGCAAATGATACAAGGTTCACCGGTTTGTAATTACCAAGGTTGTCTCTACTCCCCTTTCTTGAACAAGGGGACAACATTTGCTATCCTGATGTCTTCTGGCGCTATTACTGTCGACAATGCCGACACAAAATCAAAGCCAAAGCTCTGCAATCTCCTCCCTGGCTTCCGAGAGAATCCTCGGATAAATCGTGTCTGGCTCAGGGTATTTAACTGATTTTCACACTTTCCAGAATTCCTAATATCTCCCCATTGAGCTCCTCAGTCTCATCTATTCTAGTAGCTTGTGTCTCAGTATTTTCCTTGTCTTTTTTCCAGTGTGAATACTGACGAAAACTGTTAATTCAGCGCTTTCCCTATCTCCCCTGCCTCGACATAAAACTTTCCACGACTATCCTTGATTGGCCCTCATCTTTCTCTATGCATTCCTTTATTCCTGATATACGTGTAGCAAGCTTTGATGTTTTCCTTGATCCCATCTGCTGACGACTTCTCATGTTCAACCCTGGCACTTCTTCGTCCAATCTTTAGGTCTTTCCTCACTAATATTTAACTCACAAGTGCCCCAATTGAGCCTTCACGTCTCATCCTAACATAAGCCTTTTTTTCCTTCTTGACAAGAGCTTCAAATTCTTTAGTAAACCATGGGTACCTTGCCCGGAAACCTCGTCCTTTCCTGATGGGTACATACTTTTCAAGGGCGCACTGTAGCTGTTCCTGGAAGAAATTCCACATTTCTGATTTCAAATGTTGCGGCCATTTTGGAGACACGAATAAAGCAGGGTCAGGAATGGATGTTGCAGGTTTCTGGGTTTAGACCTTTCATTAAGATCCCTTGTTGGCCTGTCTACACACTTTGTCAGAAAACACATTGGACAAAAACTTACACATTTGAAGTACTCGAACGATAGTATTCCCCGTCAATCTTCGGAAAGTTAAAGGCTCCATAACAGCTACCCTGCCACTCTCGCTTCAATCGAGAATAATCTTTGCTATCCTTTCTACAACATCTCTGGAACTATGGAAAACTCCTAACAGAGTTCCCTTTCCTTTCCAGTTTCTAACCCCAGCCCATAATAGCTCAATAGATGAGTCCTCAAATGTCTTTTCTGCCACTGTTATACTGTCTTTTATTAACAATGTGACACTTGCCCCTCTTTTACCATCTTGTCTGTTCTTACTGAAACATTGAGATTCCGAGAAAAGGAAAACCATTCCTGTTACTGCTCTATTCATGTCTCTGAAATGACTACAAGATCGAAATCCCAGGTATCAACCCATGCTGCCATTCACGCATGGTATTCTGGAATCTCCTGGCGTTGAAGTAGACGCAATTTAAACCGAATTCTTGCTTCCCAATGCCGTCTTGGAGATAGTGACCACAATTCAGTGATGGTTTACTTTAGCAATACAAATGGATAGCCGTATACTACAGGGCAAGGTTTCTGACCCCACTGATCTCAACCACCTGCACACTGAAGGTACAATTTGTGTTACCATTCCCCTGCTGAATTAGTTTAACCCTCCTGAAATGCTAGCATAACACACACCCCCACCCCACCAGGGTATTGGTAGCCCTCTGGTTCATGTGAGACCATTCTTTTTTTTAGAGGTCCCACCTACCTCAGAAAGACCCCTATTATCCAGGAATCCAAAAACGTCCCTCCTGCACCATTCCTGCAGCCATGTTTTCACCTCCTCATTCTAACTATTCCTGCCTCACTTGCACTTGACACGGGGAACGAACCAGAGGTAACAACTCTATTTGTTCTAGTTCTAAGCTTCCACCCTAGCTCCCTGAACTTCTACCTTAAAACCCCACCTCTATCCCTACCAATGTCGTTGGGGCCTAGGTAGTCCACGACTTTGGGCTGTTTACCCTCACCCTTAAGGATCCCAAAAAACACAATCAGAGACATGACGGACCCTGGCACCTGGGAGGCAACTTTCCAAATGTGAGTCTCTATTGGTCCAACAGAACCTCTTACCTGTCCCTCTAACATTCCCGCATTAAAACTACATTGAAAGGAAAACCTTTAATGTGTATATTATCAAGATATGAAAATATGAACATGAACTTTTTAACACATAATTTGAAAACCAAACTGTCTCAGGTTTTCACTGGTCTTATTCTACAACAAGACTGAGTGAATACCTAATTGGAATCTGTTTTGATGCTCATACAAAGGTCAATGAGTTCCAGTTTGATAGCTTTGTGGACATTTTCACTCTAAAACTTATACTTATGCCCCAGTATCTTGGCATTAATCTTACGAAAGGTCTCTGCAACTTGTAGACTTATATCATTGATGGTCTCAGACTCCTCGCAGACAGGACAACAATTTTGGAGCAATTGTTCATAATGTGGAAGATATTAGTGACACATTTAAAAACAAAATCATCAACACTGCCTTTGTTAAATATTCGAAACCAAATACATGTATTGAATAATATTGTGACAACAAAATGAAAAATGGCTTAGACCTTTGAATAAAAATGTTAGATTTAGCATTCTGATCACTGTTAAGCGCGTTTCAGATATCTAAATTTCAAATACAACATTTAAATTGAGTTTTCAAAAGTGATGATTTCTGAGGTGCAAAATTATTAATTTCCAGACATTGAAGAATTAGTAAAAGCTATCAAACTTTTGGGTAAGTCGTACGAATAATTTCTGATTTCTGTAGGCTGAGTTAAATTCGGGATTTTATCTACCATGGTCACATACCAATATTCAATTACACAGATTCGTCCCAACGAACAATAGGTTAATAGGTTCATCACCAAATCAAACCAACCCCCTTTCCCTGCCACACTATTCATTTGCTTAATGTGAAATTGCTTTGTGCAAGAACCATAAATAATTCGTTGATTTTTCTCATAAAATCAATTGAAATATGAAACAAGTTATTGAAAAATAAGTTAATGTTTGAAAAGAACAGTTTGACATGAATGAACTTGTTTTGATATATGAGTCTGTGTTACATTAAATCAACTGGCATTCCATTCTAACCCCCAAAGTACGACTTGTATGTCAGTTGATTTGCAGTATGAGATCTAATTGCATGCTGTAAATATCGAGCATTTTATTTCCAAACGGGATAAAGTAAACCCTTAAGGAATTCTTTTTAATGCAATTGTCGATGTGTTTTCTTTTAAAAGAGAAGCAACTCGTAGCTAAATCCGAAGGTAAGCAACTCGACAGTTCATTTTCTTTCATATGGTTGCGCAGATTTTCCTTTAAGGAACATCATCCAGTATTACATTTTCAATGTGCATTGTTACAAGAGAAGTGAACATGCAAAATAATGTTCGAAAATTTAGACGAAATGATAAATGATGTTAGTCACTATGACTAGAAGCCATAGACTTGTCATCTTAATTGTGCAGATTTGATTTTCTGTTATTACGATGCAACTGTCATAACCACAGTTAGAAATTTCAGTCATTCCTCATACTTGACATTGTAAAGAATTGATATATAATAATATTAATAATAGCAATTTAGTATATATCCAACTTTCAGAAATCTTAACTTAAAGGAACATATAAAGGTAATACCCAAGAACATTTTAAGCACAAAGGTCTACGTATGGAGGTTTAAAGTTCATTTAAAATAATTAAAATCCATTTAATTTAACATGGAATTCATGGAGCAATTCATGCAATTGTAAGTTGACCGATAATAATGAAAAAAAATGTCTCGAGGCCAGAACTTTATGAGTGCACAAACTGTAAATGCTTCTGCAATTGAAGGATTTCACTATTGGAAATTAATGGAAGGATACGAGCTCAAGGAGAATTCAATTTGAATGAGTCATTCGCGTCGGCAATTACTGTAGGACTATATAAATAGATCGAAAAAAAACACACACAGATAAGTAAATCAATAAATAGATAAATAAATGAATGAATAAATAAATAACATGAAATGTGACAAAACGTCTATGTGTAAAACACCGCTAGAAAATTATTTTTACACATATTTACAATAAAAGGTGAAAAAAATTCGATTGGTCTGAAATTTCCTGAACAAGTCAATTTGATTCTAACAAATACAAGCACAAGACAAGCAGAGAACAGTTCGGCATATGCATAGATTTGGCCTTAGTGATGATAGGGATTTGTGGTTAAGTAAGATATTGCCACTTCAACCCTCAAACGAAGACGAGAACAGATTTCCACCGATGCAAACATTTACAAAGTAGATAGAGCGACACCGAAAGGCACATTGCTACTGCTGTTCTTTGCTGAATAAAAATAAATCAGTGTTCGAGCAGAGGTAAAAATACAGAATATTTTCTGCAGCCCTATCCTGGAATTAATATGGTTGCCATTCATCAATGAGAAGAACAATAACTCCCTTTCTGTGACGACTGGCAAAAAACGTGGGGTGTTTCTCTTGCAATCCTTTGACTGCACTTTAAGGTGGATTTTTGATGCCATACATGGCAGGAAAAAAAAAAACTATCTTGACATCAATGACAGTAATCTTGTATGCTCGTCTGATGTTCAGTGTGTTATAATTTTCATATTAAAACCAATAGTGCAGTCAGGTGAAATACTGAGAGTTCATGGTGGAACTGAAACTAAACTCCAGTTTGAAGGTATTTCAATGTGAAGAGCACCTACGATAGTAGTATTACTGGCACATTTCATCACGTTCTTGACGATCAAGCATGAACTTGTTGGTGGTTAATTCTCAAGATAAATTTATCAATGGTGCAAAACATGAATATATTTCCACATTTTCAGAAACAAAAGAAAAGGAAACAGTGTTATCACTGCTGCTATGATCACAAGTATTTGATGCTTTCGATTCCTTCAGGAGTTCTTTGCATCATGCATTTTGAAACGATTTGATTTGAGGAAGACAGAGATGCACAGGTCCTGTGAAAGTCTTCAAGATAAATAATCAAGACATCACTTCTTGCTAAAGATGGATGAAGTAATGCACGCTAATTTTGTTTTTCATTTTCTTGGTTATACATAACCACATTCCCTATGATTGAAGAGAGGAAGCAAAATATTTACCACAATTGTTGCTGTTAAAACTCGTGATGTTTATTTTGAGTTCTTCACAGTTTGTGTCTGAATTTAGAGTTTTGCATTGGAATGTAGAGTCATAGAGATGTACAGCATGGAAACAGACCCATTAGTCAAACCTGTCCCTGCCGACAAGATGTCCCAACCCAATCTCGTCCCACCTGCCAGCACCCGGCCTGTATCGCTCCAAACCCTTCCTAATCATATATTGTGCCAGCCTTCACCACATCCTCCGGCAGCTCATTCCACACATGTACCACCTTTTGCGTGAAAAAGTTCCCCTTAGGTCTCTTTTATATCGTTCCCCTCTCACCCTAAACCTATGCCCTCTCGGTCTGGAATACCAGACCCCAGGGAAAAGACTTTTTCCATTTATCCGATCCATACCACTCATGATTTTGTAAACTTCAAAAAAGTCACCTCTCAGCCTCCGACACTCCAGGGAAAACAATCCCAGCCTGTTCAGCCTCTCCCTATTGCTCAAGTCCAACCCTGGAAACATCTTTGTAAATCTTTTCTGAACCCTTTCAAGTTTCACAACATCTTTCCGATAGGAAGTAGACCAGAATTGCACGCAATCTAACAACAGTGGCCTAACCAATGTCCTGTACAGCCGCAACATGACCTCCCTACTCCTGTACTCAATACTTTGACAAATAAAGGAAAGCATACCAAACGCCGTCTTCACTATCCTATCTACCTACAACTCCACTTTCAAGGAGCTCTGAACCTGCCCTCCAATGTCTCTTTGTTCAGCAACACTCCCTAGGACCTTACAATTAAGTGTATAACTCCTGCTAAGATTTGCTTTCCCAAAATTAAGCACCTCGTATTTATCTGAATTAAACTCCATCTGCCACTTCTCAGCCCATTGGCCCATCTGGTCCAGATCCCGTTGTAATCTGAGGTAACCCTCTTCACAGTCCACTAAACCTTCAGTTTTGGTGTCATCTGCAAACTTACTAACTGAACTCTTATGCTCTCATCTAAATCGTTTATGTAAATGACAAAAAGTAGAGGACCTAGCACCGATCCTTGTGGCATTCAACTAATCACAGGCCTCCAGTCTGAAAAACAACCCTCAACCGCCACCCTCTGTCTTCAACCTTTGAACCAGTTCTGTATCCAAATGGCTAATTCTCCCTGTATTCCATGAGATCTAACCTTGCTATTCAGTCTCCCATGGGGAATCGTGTCGAATGCCTTACTGAAGTTCATAAAGATCACATGTACTGCTCTGCCCTCATCAACCTTCTTTGTTGCTTCTTCAAACAACTCAATCAAGTTTGTGAGACATGATTTCCCACACACAAAGCCATGTTGGCTATCCGTAATCAGTCCTTGCCTTTCCAAATACATGTACATCCTGCCCCTCAGGATTCCCTCCAACAACTTGCCAACCACTGAGGTCAGGCTCACCGGTCTATAGTTCCCTGGCTTATCTTTACCGCCCTTCTTTAACAGTGGCACCACGTTTGCCAACCTCCAGTCTTCCAGTACCTCACCTGTGACTATAGATGATACAAATATCTCAGCAAGAGGCCCAGCAATCACTTCTCTAGCTTCCCACAGCGTTCTCGGGTACACCTGACCAGGTGCTCGGGAATTATCCACCTTTAACCGTTTCAAGACATCCAGCACTTCCTCCTCTGTAATCTGGACATTTTGCAAGATGTCACCATCTATTTCCCAACAATCTATATCTTCCATATACTTTTCCACAGTAAATACTAATGCAAAATATTCATTTAGTATCTCCCCCATTTTCTGTGGCTCCACACAAAGGCCGCCTTGCTGATCTTTGAGGGACCCTATTCTCTCCCTAGTTACCCTTTTGTCCTTAATATATTTGTAAAAACCCTTTGGGTTCTTCTTCATTCTATTTGCCAAAGCTATTTCATGTTCCCTTTTTGCCCTCCTGATTTCCCTCTTAAGTATACTCTTACTTCCTTTATACTCTTCTAAGGATTCACTCGATCCATCCTATCTGTACCTGACTTATGCTTCCTTCTTTTTCTTAACCAAACCCTCAATTTCTTTAGTCATTCGGCATTCCCTATACCTACCAGCCTTCCCTTTCACCCTGACAGGAATATACTTTCTCTGGATTCATGTTATCTCATTTCTTTATCCCTTTACCTGCGAACATCTGCCTCCAATCAGCTTTCAATGTTCTTGCATAATACCGTACAAATTGGCCTTTCTCCAATTTAGCACTTCAATTTTTAGATCTGGTCTATCCTTTTCTAACCCTATTTTATATAATTATGAACATCACAGAAAACACATTGAACTATTTCAATTTCTGCTTTAAAAAAACCCAAATCTGTACTCTGCAATTTTCCCGAACAACGTAGCAATATTCAGTGCAAAGCGAAATTTATACGCTGTGGAATTAAAATAAAACTACATTTTGTCCCAGTTTCATTATTAACGTTGATATTTAACAAAGCAGAAATAAAATATAATCACAAAATCACCAGCATATATTGCCAATTTGCTTACCAGTGCTACCGGTTGATATTTGCAATAATATTAAGGTACACTGATTATACATTTCAAACCTCACAAAGAGTGAACATGAATGCTGCTCGTGTGATATATGGAAATTTTCACGCAACTTAGTACAGTCTATCAAAAACCATATGACTCCGTTTTGGTCGACACTATTAACAAGCTAATTATTTTTTAAAAAATACCGAGAGGAGGGTGTCATTGCTTAGGTAAGCATTTATGAACCGGAGTGATCTCAAGTTTCAAATACAGTCTGATGGACTTAGAGTTGCATGTCAGCCGGATCAAGTGAGGATGGCAGTTTACTTTCTGAAAGCACATTGGTCAACCAAATGCTTTCTGCCTGACAATCGACACATAGTCTTAATTGAAGATTTTTTTATTTTCCACTCAATTTCCGCCGTCTGTGGTAGCGTGATTCGAATATGTGTCACCAGAACATTGCGTGTTGGGATTAACAGTTCACCAATACCAAAGTTTAGCGTATCAGCTTTTTACCGAATTTGCTGAAACATTTTGCAAACTGACGTTTGCAGAAGCTGTTCATCTTAAATTTACAAAAACTAGATAACAGAAAATATATTAAAGCTAAAATATGCTTCACTTGTTCAGAAATTCAGGTACGATTCATTTTTACAAAATATATGGTGCATTCCAACATGGTGATATTTAGTTGAACTTTTGATTTCTACAATCAATGGATTGTAGCTAAGTACCGAGTTCCATTTGGAATGGATTCCGATGTAGTGGTACAGATGCAGCAAAGGACAAACACCTATTACTTTGCTGTGTGTCTTGCAGGGCAACTTTCAGATGTTCAAATTCGCATGCTCCATTGTTCTATGTTGCAGGAACTGAGCCATTTGAAACTGGTACAAAACTTACAAAGCCAGTTTTCTGCAGTAAATATGCACATGTTACACACTGCTGAAAGGTGTGATTTGGAAAGCAAATCATTTTAATTCATGGGTGCAAACACATTTAGCTTCTTTGCATTTTGTCGATTGTTCTCACCATTGTTGCTGCCGCAAAACTCTATGAATGTAGACAAAACTTCAGCACACTCCTGAGTTATGCCTTGCCCATAGTAGAAAGACTGGGTGGACTGCTGCTGCTTAAGAAACCAAGTAATTTCACGATTATATGTGGCAGGTGGGAGACATGGCACACGTCTCCGCTGGCTACATCTGCGGAAAGTGCACCCAACTCCAGCTCCTTGCAACCCATGTTAGGGAATCGGAGCTGGACCTGGATGAACTACGGATCATTCGGGAGGGTGAGGGGGTAATTGAGAGGAGTTACCGGGAGTTGGTCACTCCTAAGGGTCAGGTCAAGGATAGATTGGTTACAGTTAAGGGGAGGAAAGACAGTGCAGAGATCCCCTGTGGACATTACCCTCAGCAATAAGTATACCGTGTTTGGATACTGCTGGGGGGGATGACCTACCAGAGGAAAGCCATAGCAGTCAGTTCTCTGGCACTGAGCCTGACACTGTGGCAAAGAAGGGAAGGGGGCAGAATAGAAAATTACTCATGGTAGGGGACTCGATAGTTAGTGGAATCGACAGGAGATTTTTGTGGTCAGGATCGGGATTCCCGGAAGGTATGTTGCCTCCTTGGTGCCAGGGTCCGGGACGTCTCCGATCGGGTGTATAAGGTTCTATAAGGGGAGGGCAAACAGCCAGAAATCGTGTTCCATATTGGCACTAATGATATAGCCAGGAAAAGGATCGAGGATATAAAAAGTGATGACAGGGAGTTAGGATGGAAGCTGCAAAGCAGGACGAACAGAGTAGTGTTCTCTAGTTTACTACCGGTGCCACGAGATAGCGAGGCGAGGAGCAGGGAGCGGGCGTAGCTTAACACGTGGCTGCGCAGCTGGTGTAGGAGGGAGGGCTTCAGATATGTAGATAATTGGGCTGCCTTCTGGCGAAAGTGGGACCTGTACAAGAAGGACGGGTTGCACCTGAACTGGAAGGGGACCAATGTCCTGGGTGGAAGGTTTGCTCGAGTAGTTCGAGAGGGTTTAGACTAGTATGGCAGGGGGGTGGGAACCCGAGCTGTATACCAGAGGTGAGAGTTGATGCAGATGAGGCAATAGCAAAAGGTCGACCAGCTAGTGGGACTGATCTTCCTTGGAAGGAACCGAAGGATAGTTAAAGTGCATTTGCTTTAACGCAAGGATTATCAGAAAGAAAATTGATCAACTTAGAGCATGGATCAGTACCTGGTGCTACGATGTTGTGGCCATAACAGAGACATGGGTTTCTCAGGGGCAGGAATGGTTGCTGGATGTTCCAGGGTTTAGATCACTTAAAAAGAATAGGGAGGGGGGACAAAGAGGACGGGTGCAGCTCTATTGATCAGAGAGGGTATCACAGCTACAGAAGCTTCCATTGTCGAGGAAGATCTGCCTACCGAGTCAGTATGGGTGGAAATTAGGATCAGCAAGGGAGCAGTCACCTCGTTGGGGGTTTACTACAGGCCCCCCAAAAGCAGCAGGGAGATGGAAGAAAGTAAAGGTCGGCAGATTTTGGAAAAGTGTGGACGTGGTAGGGTTGTTGTGATGGGTGACTTTAACTTTCCCAATATTGATGGGAACCTCCTTCGAGCAGAAGATTTGAATGGAGCTGTTTTTGTAAGACGTGTTCAGGAGGGTTTCCTAAATCAGTACGTTGACAGGCCAACGAGGGGAGAGACCATTCTAGACTTGGTGCTCGGAAATGAGCCGGGGCAGGTATCAGATCTTGTGGTGGGAGAGCATTTTGGAGATAGTGACCACAACTGCCTCACATTCTACATAGCAATGTAGAAGGAGAGGATTAGGCAAAATGGGAGGATATTTAATTGGCAAGATGAAACTATGATGCGATTAGACATGAGTTAGGAAGCATGGATTGGGAGCAATTGTTCCATGGAAAAGGTACTATAGATATGTGGAGACTGTTTAAATAACAGTTGTTGCAAGTGATGAATAATATGTCCCTCTGAGACAGGCAAGAAGTGGTAAGATAAAGGAACCTTGGATGACGAGAGCGGTGGAGCTTCTCGTCAAAAGGAAAAAGGTAGCTTAGGTAAGGTGGAGGTAGCTAGGGTCAAACCCAGCTCTAGACAATTACAGGCAGGCGAGGAAGGAGCTCAAAAATGGTCTGAAGAGAGCCCGGAGGGGTCACGAGAAAGGCTTGGAAGAACGGATTAGGGAGAACACAAAGGCATTTTACACTTATGTGAGGAATAAGAGAATGGTCAAAGAAAGAGTAGGGCCGAACAGGGATAGCATAGGGAATTTGTGTGTAGTGTCTGAGGAGGTAGGGGAAGCCCTCAATGAGTTTTTAGCTTTTGTTTTTATGAAAGAAACGAACTTTGTAGTGAATGAAACCTTTGACGAGCAAGTGTGCATGCTGGAACGGATAAAGATAGAGGAAGCTGATGTGCTGAAAATTTTGTCAAACATTAAGATTGAAAAGTCGCCAGGCCCGGACCAGATTTGTCCTCGGTTGCTTTGGGAAACGAGAAATGCAATTGCTTCAACACTTGCGAAGATCTTTGCATCCTCACTCTTCACTGGAGTCATACCTGAGGACTGAAGAGAGGCAAACGTAATTCCTCTCTTCAAGAAAGGAAATAAGGAAATCCCCGGCAATTGCAGACCAGTAAGTCTCATGTCTGTCGTCTGCAAGGTGTTAGAAAGGATTCTGAGGGATAGGATTTATGACCATCTGGAAGAGCATGGCTTGATTAAATAAAGTCAACACGGCTTTGTGAGGGGCAGGTCATGCCTCACAAACCTTATTGAGTCTTTGAGGATGTGACTAGAAAAGTTGATGAGGGTCGAGCTGTGGATGCGGTGTATCTGGACTTCAGCAAGGCATTTGATAAGGTTGGAAATGTGTTGCTGGAAAAGCGCAGCAGGTCAGGCAGCATCTAGGGAACAGGAGAATCGACGTTTCGGGCATTAGCCTTTCTTCAGGAATTTGATAAGGTTCCCCATGGTAGGCTCATTCAGAAGGAACGGGGGAGTGCGATACAGGGGAACTTAGCTGTCTGGATACAGAATTGGCTGGCCAACAGAACACAGCGAGTGCTAGTAGAAGGAAAATATTCTTCCAGGAAGTCTGTGGTGAGTGGTGTTCCACAGGGCTCTGTCCTTGGGCCTCTACTGTTTGTAATTTTTATTAATGACTTGGATGAGAGGATTGAAAGATGGGTCAGCAAGTTTGCAGACGACACAAAAGTTGGAGGTGTCGTTGACAGTACAGAGGGCTGTTGTAGGCTGCAGCGGGACATCGACAGGATGCAGAGATAGGCTGAGAGGTGCAGATGGAGTTCAACCTGGATAAATGCGAGGTGATGCATTTTGGAAGGTCGAATTTGAAAGCTGAGTACAGGATTAAGGATAGGATTCTTGGCAGTGTGGAGGAACAGAGGGATCGTGGTGTGCAGGTACATAGATCCCTTAAAATTGCCACCAAAGTGGACGGAGTTGTAAAGAAAGCCTATGGTGTTTTGGCTTTCATTAACAGGGGGATTGAGTTTAAGAGTCGTGAGATCTTCTTGCAGCTCTATAAAACTTTGGTTAGACCGCACTTGGAATACTGCATCCAGTTCTGATCGCCCTATTATAGCAAAGATGTGAATGCTTTGGAGAGGGTTCAGAGGAGTTTCCCAGAGTGCTGCCTGGACTGGAGGGCTTATCTTATGAAGAGAGATTGACTGAGCTCGGACTTCTTTCATTGGAGAAAAGGAGGAGGAGAGGGGACCTAATTGAGGAATACAAGATAATGAGAGGCATAGATAGAGTCGATAGCCAGAGACTATTTCCCAGGGCAGAAATGACTAACACGAGAGGTCATAGTTTTAAGCTGGTTGGAGGAAAGTATAGAGGGAATGTCAGAGGCGGGTTCTTTACACAGAGAGTTGTGAGAGCATGGAATGCGTTGCCAGCAGCAGTTGTGGAAGCAAAGTCATTGGGGGCATTTAAGAGACTACTGGTCATGCATATGGTCACATAACTTTGAGGGTGCATACATGAGGATCAGTGGTCGGCACAACATTGTGTGCTGAAGGGCCTGTTCTGTGCTGTACTGTTCTATGTTCTATGTTCTATATGACGTTGGGATGCTGCAGTACTAATACGTTTAATTAAATTCTGTTTTTTGTCAATGGTATCAATCAGGATTTTAGTGCTGTTCCATGTATTACAAGTGAAAACGTTAACTCAATGGGGTCTATGCCCGTCGCTATCTAAGACTGTAGTCAATCTCAACTGAAATGAATTTAGAAGGTACCGAGCACGCTTAAACCAATTCATCTCTTTTTTTCGCAAAAGTACAAATAGTGCCAAAAATGCCCCAATATCAAAATATTCCCAACTACAAATTGTAAATACGTAAGGCAAACCACACTAATCATCCTTTACTAAATTAAAACTGCTTACCTGAAATACAAAACCCATACTGATCAGCTGACCAAGCCAAACATTACCTTCGCTGCATTTACCACATCTCCCGCAGAGAAGTTGCTGAAAAGCTGTTTCTGTCTGGAGTTGTAACAATGTTTCGGTTGCACGCTTCTCATTTTTTTTTCAGTCATGGAAGTCTACCTCATTTTACTAACCACTGAAAGCTCCAAGCAAGTCTCAGAACTGCTTGCCCTTCCATTATTTGGCCTGGGTAGCACCCACTGCTAGCGTGACTGATTTAACATTTATGCACTTTGAGTAACTTTCAATTTCTCCATCTGACCGTTAACCCTTTTCAGACCTAGCCAACAGGATGGATTAGAATCCTTTTTTTTCAGATGTACATTGCGGAGTGTTTTGAAGTAGAAAATTCCTTAGTATTACTTGTGCTACTACTGCATTTCTGGGGCTTCATATTTAACTATTTCGATGCGTGTGATTAATTTGTTTCCTTTGTTGTGAAGTCGATCCACAAATACCCAAATAATTTACGTTTAGCTTTTTCCTCTCTGTGAAACATCCAATCATATCTAAAACTTGAATTTTTAGGTTTTGAGTTCTAATTCTTATCAATTTCTGAACTTCATATCCCATTTTAGTGTTTTGTTCACCTACCTTGCCTTAGCATTTCGATCTGCTACCTCTGCTTCTGTCTTGATCAGCAACTTTCATGAATATGCAACTGCACTTTAACGCTTTTTTTGATAACCAGCTCTGCGTTTTTTGTTGTCCAATTTGCCCGGACCATGAACAGATGCGTTATTGGCTGCCACAATATTAAAATGCTACTTTCACCAAATCAGATGCTAACACAAAACGTGCTAACCGAATTATCTGCAGATCATTTGCGAATTCTGTAATTCGCCTTTTTCCCCCCTTTTTCAAGCTATTATTTGGACAAATAAATCTGAATTGTACTCACTACAGAACTTTCATTCTGTGCATCTGGATATTTGATTCCTTTTTTTGTATCAGTTTTCTTTCTTATTAAATCGTACATCATTCCATAGTTTTTTTGTGTGATTAATTTCAATTCTGTTCAATCACGTACTTGTTTCCATACGTTTGTTCGCAGAAATAAAACTGAAGTTTATGTTTGTCTAATGAGACATGATTAACTTCGTAGCAGTTGTCAGTCCACATGCTATAGAATTGACAATACTTAAAATATTCCATGAAAAGTGTGTCAGTGAGTTGGCTAAAGGAAATAGTAGGCCTTCTTATTTCAGTTGTAACACATATCTGTGGCAATATCCGAATTCAAAGGCGAGTAGATTGTTTGGAATATAAAATATACTTTGAAACAGAAAGAATATGTGGCTCTCAAAGTTAAAAAGAGGATGAAGGAAAAATAACTGACAATCCAGCGTTGGATGTTAACACGTAATGTACATTTCTATTGCAAGGGGGATAATTTGAAGATTTTAGAATTTTCTCCCATTTATTGATACAAATGTACTTTGTGAAATTACTTCAACGGACAACAAAGGATGTAAAGGATTGCGATTGAAATGTTGTCTGCAACTATTTTTTGCAAAGTATTCAATGACGTTTTTTTGTGGGCCACATGCATTAAGTCGGGATTGTTCGATGTTGTGTAGTGACAGGAAATGCACAATGAAGGGAATGGACAGCCTGAAATGCAATCATGTCCACTTCTCCTTGTGGAATGGGAGAGACCAAAGGCAGGAATTTACCTGTAAGCCAGCTGGTTTCCGTTGTGTCAAGCTAAAATACATTGTAAATAAATGATATAGCCATTTGTGAAAGCCAATACTTTTATCATAGAGATATACAGTTGGAAAAACGACCCTTCCATCCAACTCGTCCATGCCGACCAGATATCCCAACCCAAACTAGTCTTCCCTGTCAGCATCCAGCCCACATCCCTCAAAACCATTTCTGTTCCTATACCCATCCAGATGCCTTTTAATTATTGCAATTGTACCATCCTTCACCACTTCGTCTGGCAGCTCATTCTACACACGTACTACCCGCTGCATGAAAAGGCTGCCCCTTAGGTCTCTTTTATATCTTTTTCCTCTCATCCTGAACCTATGTCCTCGGTTTCTCGACTCCCCCACCACAGGGAGAAGTTTCTCCGTGTCCCTCATGATATTATAAACCTCGCAATCGTCACCACTCAGCCTCCAACGCTCCAGGGAAAACAGCAATAGCCTATTCAAACTCTTGCTGTAGCTCAAATCCTCCAACCCTGGCAATATCCTTGCAAATTCTTTCTAAACCTTTTCAAGTTTCAACACATCCTTCCGATGGGAAGGAGAGCAGAATTGCACGCAATATTCCAAAAGAAGCCTAACCTATGTCCTATACAGCCACAACACCTCTTTACAACTCCTGTACTCAATACTCTGACCAAAAAGGATACAATACAATACGCCATCTTCACTATCCTATCTACCCACGGCTCTACTTTCAGGAAGCTATAAACCTCAACTCCAAGGTTTCATCGTTCAGCAACACTCCTTAGGATCTTAACATTAAGTTGAGAATTCTGCGAAGATTTGCTTTCGCAAAATGCAGTAGCTCGCATTTATCTAAATTAAACTCGATTTGCCATTCCTCAGCCCATTGGCCCATCTGTTCAAGATCCTGTTGTAATCTGAGGTGACCTTGTTCGCTGTCCACGACGCCTTCAAATTTTGTGTCATCTCCAAAGTATTACATATATCTCTTATGGTCACATCCAAATCATTTATATAAATGATGGAAAGTTGTGGACCTAGCATCGATCCTTAGGGTAACGGCTGGTCACAGGCCTCCAGTCTGTAAAACAACCGTCCAACACCACCACCTGTCTTTTACCTTTGAAACAGTTCTGATTCCAAAATGCTAGTACTACCCGTGTTCCATGAGAACTAACCTTGCTAGCCAGTTTCCCATGGGAAGCCTTGTCAAACGCCTTACTCAAATCCATACAGATCACGTCCACCTTCCTGCCCTCATCAATCTTTTTTGTTACTTCTTCAAAAAACTGAACCAAGTTTGTGAAACATGATTTTCCACTCACAAAGCCATGTTGACGACCTTTAATCAGTCCGTGCCTTTCCAAATACATGTACATCCTGTCCATCAGGATTCCCTCCAACAACTTGCTCACCAAAAACGTCAGACTTACTGGTCTACAGTTCCCCGGATTCTCCTTAATACCTTTCTTAAATACTGGCACCACGTTAGCCAACTTCCAGTCTTCAGGCACCTCACCTTTGACTTTCGATGATACAAATATCTCAGCAAGTGGCCCACCAAATACATCCCTAGATTCCCAAGTGTTCCAGGGTACACCTGATCAGGTGCTGGAGATTGAACTACTTTTACGTGTTTTAAGACATCCAGAACTTCTTCCTCTATAATATGGACATTTTTAAAGATAAAACCATATATTTCTCTGCATTCTATATCTTCCACGTCCTTTCCCACAGATAACACTGATACAAATACTCGTTTAGTATCTCGCCCCTCTGCTACGCCTCCACACAAAGGCCACCTTACTGATCTTTGAGGGACCCTATTCTCTCCCTAGTTACCCTTTTGTTCTTAAAACGCAAAAACCCTTTGGATTCTCCTTAACTTTTTTTGCCAAAGCTATCTTATTTCCCCATTTTGCCCTCTTGATTTTGTTCGTTTGCATGCTCCTACTGCCTTAATCCTCTTCGAAGGACTCACTAGATCTATCTTGTCTATGCCTGACATATACTTCCTTCTTTTTCCTAACCATGCCCTCAATTTCTTTAGTCATCCATCATTCCCTATTTCTACCAGCCTTTCCTTTCACCCTAACAGGAATATGCTGTCTCTGGAATCTCATCTCATTTCTGAAGACTTCCCATTTTCCAGCTGTCCTTTTACCTGCAAACATCTTCCTCCCGTCAGCTTGTGATAGTTCTTGCTTAATACCGTCAAAATTAGCTTTCCCCCAATTTAAAATTTCAACTTTTAGATGTGGTTAATCCTTTTCCATCACTATTTTGAAACCACTAAAATAATTTTAATTGTAATATACTAGGTTTGTACACTGAAAGGATACCAAATCTGTGCATATGTATACTACTGTAAGCACAGGTTGAAACAAAGCTTTGGTGTGGGTCAAGTGAAAAAAGAACAAAAAGGGACTTCGTGAATCTTGGATCAAATTCTGGTCAAAGTAAACAGCCGTTTCTTCAACATCTTGCAATGTTGTTCAAAACAACTACAAATCCTACCAGAGACTAATAAATCTAATATCATAACTATTTGCGATTTTTATATTGTGCTGATATGCTGCTTTTTAATGCCGTTGTGTAGGACCATTTTTAACTGATGAAGAAACTTATTTCAAACTTTCCAATAACGTATATTATGTAATACTAAGACCACACTGAATTAGCAAAATGAAATCTAGTTCAGAAATAAAAGAAACTATGGATGAGTTTTAGAGGAACAGCGAGGTAACAGTATTCATGGATTATTCTGCCAATTAAATTTCACACCAGAAATTCTCAAGTGTTAATGGATACATAAATTTTGCTGCTGCTGACCCGTGGTTTGCAAAGCAAAAGCGAGGTACTACGTCCGCAGGAGTTCGAAGAATCTTTGGCAATTGCGAACGTCCTCCGCATCGATGAACAGATGGTAGCTGTCCAAGTTTCATTATCACTTCAAGATAGGCATTGCTACTTGTGATGATATATCGATTGTCGGTGCGATTCTGTTTCAAATGCATGCGTCTGAAGTAGAAAGTCGAGTTAAATTTCACCAAATATATTATTCGAGAACAAATTGATCCAATTACTGTGGAAATTAAATCTTGGGGCGAATAATGGTTCTAATCTCCCTTTTAACTTTAAGTCTGTCATGGAGAGATTTCGACACTCATAATAACCCGTAACTTTCCAGGACAACAAGAAAAGGATGGCTAATGATGTGTATTAGATTTCTGGTGTAGTCAATTAATTGAAGTAAAATAATTCTAATTGGAGAAGCAAATAGTGTGACAGCCAACCTGTTGTCCAGCTTTTAAATTTAATCTGGAATAATTTTGTAGTGCAAGGAAATATAAAACATTCACTTAATCAAGAAAGGTATGGTTCCCTTTCTAAAATTTTCTGTTTTCATAAATATCAACAGCTTGCAATGCAGTACATTAGAATACATTGATTAATTTCTACTAATTGGTGAAAGTGTGCTGAACATGGATATTACAAACATAAGTCATTCTCGTTCTTATGCTATGGAAGCATATACGCTCTGAAAGTAACGTTTCCCAGATCAACATCATTTTAAACCTGATATTTTACCTGTATTTTCATAAAATGGTGAATGAATTATTGAGATATCCTCACATAATTTATAAGGAGAAAGTGAGGTCTGCAGATGCTGGAGATCAGAGCTGAAAATGTGTTGCTGGAACAGCGCAGCAGGTCAGGCAGCATCCAGGGGAACAGGAGAATCGACGTTTCGGGCATAAGCCCTTCTTCAGGATTCCTGAAGAAGGGCTTATGCCAGAAACGTGGATTCTCCTGTTCCCTGGATGCTGCCTGACCTGCTGCGCTGTTCCAGCAACACATTTTCAGCTCACATAATTTATACACTAATTAAAATTTCCCGACATAGATCGTAATGACAATACAGCTTTATGAAGCATGGAAAGTATTTACTGAGACAATTTAGCTCAGAAACAAGTTTTCATTTCATATGTATTGTAAAAGCTCCATCTGAACCCACGTGTATATTTCAAGATAACCATTTGAGGTGTTCTGTTTTAAATATATTTCAGAATTGGCGGCTTTGAAAAATACTGTGAAGGACAGCAGTGAGTAACAGTTCTTAATTCAATGATTTTGCTCATCTATACTGTATTAAACTATAATGTGCTCTTGAATTTTTTTAATGAACTGAATCAGTGGTATAGACGCCTTCAAACATTTCAGTTAAAGTATTCTCATTAATATTGTATCGATGACATATTTTATCATATCATTTTGATTTTAGGCTGCGGTTCTTTTATGGCTATCGACATCTATTACTTCTTAATCCTAATCAGTCAATGAGTTTGTTCATTAATATCAGTTTCACGAGATTCACAGCTTTATGACAACTCACGTCTTTTTATCCCGGTATCAGTCTTTTGGTTTTAAAATGGAATTCATGCATCACTTGCTTCAAGAGATTTTACTGTCATGAAATGCCATTTGCAGGGCAATGACGAATGTGCCAATAAATTCTGCAATGCTCAGCGAAGTCCAATTTGAAATGATTAAATTTTTAAAAAGTAGCAATTGCATATATATATATATATATGGATTTTCATGTATTGTCACACAAGGATGACAAGGATATGCAATTGATACTATTCAGGCAATGCATGTTTCATCATGATAGTCCACCCGAAACCGTCTTCTATACCAAGAAGCGGATTAGCAGAACGTTTATTTTTAGAGAAACAGCTTTAGTTCAGACTATTACGTTGCTTTGCAAAGCGATTATGACATCTGTTCAGAGCAGGGAATGAATGTGTGTCAGCCAGGAGTAACAAACCCTCATCATGACCCAACTTGTGGAGGACAACGATGAATTACTGCTGAATCAAATGGCGTGCAAGACACCAAATTAAGAAATAGAGTCCAGAAATTAATAATCAGCAGGCTATTATCTAAGTTTCCTGCTAATATTAACAGGACAAGGCAGTTCTTAAAAACAAATACCTACCTAAAATCCTATAAAGAGTGCAAGAAAAAGTGAGGTGTGCACTGTTCAGATTTTCTCCATTAGAATCGAGTTGCAGCATTGGTTTCAGCGAACTGCATAACTGGGTCACAGAATCAAATTTTGAAAGATGAACTGAAACGGGAGGTATAAACTATGCAGATGATATCCTTACAAATAATTTAAAAAGGCATACAGCAATTGGAAGCCACAGAACGTGCAATTAGACGAAAATCGTTCACAGCAAAAACAGAAAATTGTATTGTTTGAACATGATAAACAATAAAACTAAGGATTCTATGTTTTCATGCACATTGTCCTCATTCCAACTGGTTCACCGAAATTGCACATTGACTTAGTAGGCATGACCTGGTGGACATTGCAATCATTGCTCATGGAATATATGGATCATCAATTGAATATTGAATGGTGGATGACATGTAGCAATTACAGAACCTAACCAAAATGTGAAAGGGTGTTAATCTCTCATCTTAGTTGCTAGTGATATTAATACAATAGGACAGGATATTTGCTCCTACATCTTCCAAAGTTTTGGTCTTAATTCAGAAGCAAATATTTTGTTGTATGCTTACGAATACATTGAATAGTGCATGTGAATAAGTAAATTAAGTTAGAAGTTTGACCCACAAACCATAGCTTGCTAGAAAGCTCAAAGTTAACATTGAATTTAATTAAGTTTGTTCTCTTTTTAATTATAACACTGCAATGACCGATGGAAAGTCAAAAGATCCAACAGTGTTGAACAGTTATCAGTAATAAATAAATTAATAAGCAGGAGGAAATAGCGTGCAAGAGTAAGTAAAGAAGAAAGAGACAAAAAGCAAAAGTAAGAAAGCCTGATGAAGGTTTTTGGGCATTTTGTGATTTGAAAATTTGTCAGTCTGAATAATTAATAGTAGTAAAAAAAGACCCCGTTAATTAAACAAGTACTATGCATTAATATTTATAATCAAAGATTTGTTGGTTATAATCTTAGAACTAGCCTGGCGTTGGGAAATGGAGGAGAATGGTAGTAGTCAGGAGCATTACAAGCACCAGAGATGAGGTTACACAGAAATTGTTGCATCAGCGGGCTGACAATGGCCTGGCCAATTATCTACCCAAATGTAATGCTGTCTAAACGTATATGGTCCGATGACTCTACTTTTATATCCGCTTTACGTTGGTGCTCCCTACTTCTTATTGTCTTTCAGTGTTCTTCAGACAAAAAATATATCTTCCCAAACATGTCTGCATTGTACATCATCTACAACGTAACTGCTGACTGTATCAAACTTTCAATGCCCCTTTAGAGCTCCACACTCTGCTCCTTCCTGCTTATACTTCTTTCAAGTTCAATAAACTTTGGAAGTGTCCTCTGCATTTCAAGTTCCATATCAGCTACTGTTCCTTTTATACCGGAAACTAATAACTTTCCTATTAACTATATTCTTTGTATAAAACCTTTCGATGAAGGTATGAAAAAATATGAGTGTCAATTTTTCTGATTACAGAATATAAGCAGTAAAAAAGTATTCTCGTTCCCGAAAAAAAAGGGAAAAGAAGGGGTGCTAACTGACAAAGTTAGATTCGTGGGAAAATATCTCGACCAGCTAAATTCAGCTGTCTTGGTGATTGCATTCCAAAAGATTTGTGCGGAATCGTTTATTGTTATTTTGCAGTGCACACGTAAGGCTTTGAGCAGCCCTCATCGAACTCGGCCATGTTAGCTGGTGGAAATGAAATGTATGGCATCTGAAATTGAATGGTTGATGATAATGATGAAACAAGTTTATATGGACATTAATAATGCTGTGGTTCATTAATGTTCCTTCGGGAAATATAACTGTCGTCCTCTCATTTCTTGGATAATAAATTACTTTCAGTGGTTAACTTGCATTTGAAATTTCCACGCTAGCCAGTTGGTTAGAACAAGTGGTTCAATGTCGTTAAAGAAGTTGAACACGATGTCCAGTTTGACATTAAACCTACGTGTTGGAAATAGTAATACAGCATCCTCATAACTGACAGAGAACTATAGAATACCTGCACTACAGAAACAAATGAATCGACTCCACGACTCCACACCGTCTGTCAAAATAGGATCCTATTCAGACCCACCCCTACCCTGTCTCTGTACCTGCATTACCCATGGCTATCCGACCTAACCTACATATCCGTGGACACTACGGAGCAATTTAACATGGTCAATCCACATAAGCTGTACAACTTTGGATTGTGGGTAGAAACCCGGCAGCCCAGAAGAAACCAATAGAAACACAGGGTGAGTGGACAGACTTCACAGACCGTTACCTACGGCGAGACCCCAAGCCGGGGCCCTGCCACTGAGAAGCAGCAGTGCTAAAACATCTTGAAGATTTTTTCAAAGACAGTAAGTTGTTTTCAAAAACACCTAAAGCACAGCCTGACAGTAGTTTAGAATGCATCAAACACTATCTAAATCATATCCTGATATGTGATGTCAAACTAACGGAATTATTCAGCAAAGGTGATGAGACCATAGTATGTATCAATGAGCAGCTATGCTTGTGATTCATTAACAGTGACTCCAAAATGAATCAATTAATGTCGTGTCAGGTCAAACGTTGGTATGAACTTACTTATTATCAGATTATGCCCCGCCCCTCAGTAAAGGAATCATTGCTTTTCCACGTTGAGTAGCATTGACATGATTCAGCAAAGGTGATGACATCATAGCATATATGAGAGTGCAATATTCGTTGGGATTCAACAACAATGACTCCAAACACAATATTGCAGAGAATATCATCTACAGGATTCAACAAAGGTGGCGACATCGTACTATGTAATAGTCTTCCCTGGGATTCATCAACAGTAACTCGAAATATGATCAATTGTTAAGGTATCAGGTCAAACATTGGTATGAATTTATTTATCATGACATATTTCCCCTCTCCCCTCAGCTGCAGATTCATTGCTCCTTCGCGTTGAATATCATTTATATCAAAAGGAAATAGTCGGAGTGTAAAACAAGATGACAGTATTGGGCCTGTTGAACATTAATTGCCGTCAAGAACGTTGGCTCGGCAATGCCACGACTGACTGAGCTGGTCAACGCTGGAATAATACAACTATTATAATCGACCCGTGAAAATTAGTGGGCTTACCAAGTAGAGGGAAATTTTATTTGACCTCATCTTTAATTTCCTGCTTGCAAGGATAGTTCCATCCATGATGTCATTGTAAATGAAGAAACCAATGCACTGTGGAGCCGATTTCCACTCCATGCCTTGAGTGCACTTTCCATTATGTTAAATGGCACTGCCTCAGTGCTAATCGGAGTAATTGCATTCCAGCTCACACCTCACTTCTGTGCATCCACAGAAGTTATAAAGCTTCGCCAACTATGGATGAATTACAATGCAACACAATCTGCGAACTCATGATTCGACATATTCTGTAATGAAATTGTAATATTAAAAGAGGGCACTCACATTAGCTGAATGAAGAGAGTAGGAACAACAAGGCCGGCTTAGTACTTGAAATGTGTCAGAATAAGGGTCAATTTTTTTATGGATAGGGCCATGTAGTTCTTTCCTGCTGAACAAAACAAGGAGCATGTTGAAGAAAGATGTAAATGTTTGAACTGCCAATGTTTTGTTTTCGCACTGTTCCTGTGGTGTGTGTTTAAACATGCCTAATTTAGGAAAAAGTAGCAGTATGGTTGCATGAAAACCTACGTGCCTATTTTATTTCACCTGAACATCGCAGTGCATTTTCGAAGAAAAATAGGCTTATAAGTGGTAGACAACATGATTTGTGAAGGTTAGTTCACGTCTTAGTAGAATGATTTGAGGAAGTGAAAAAGTTGATTAATGAGGGAAGGGCTGTAGATGTCATATACATGGGCAAGACATTTGATAAGGTATTGACACGGCAGGCTGATGGTGAAAATGAAGTCGCATGGGGTCCAAGGTGTACTAGCTAGATGGAGAGAAAGCTGGCTGGGCAGCAGGCGACAAAGAGTAGTAATGGAAGAGAGCTTTTCAAAATGGAGAACTGTGACGACATGTGTCCCACAGGAATCCGTATTGTGCCCACTGTTGTTTGTGATAATGATAAATAATGTGGAAGAAGACAAAAGTGGTCTGATTAGCAAGTTTGCAGATGACACGAAGATTGATGGAGTAGCAGATAGTGAAAGGGGACTGTCGGATAATGCAGCATAATATAGAGATATTATAGATTTGGGGAGAGAAATGGCAGATGGAGTTCAATCTGGGAAGTACAAAATGATATAGTTTGGAATATCCAACACAACAGAGAACTATACAGCAAATGGAAAGACTATGGGAAAATTGATGTCCAGACAGATCTGAGTGTTTAGGTCCATTGTACCCTGAAGTTGGCAATGGTCGATTGAGTAGTCAAGAAGGAATATTGTGTGTTTCGCTTCATTGAATCGGGTTTTTTAATAGAATAGTTGGCAGATCAAGTTGCAATTGTATAGGACTTTGGCTCAGCCACATTTGGAATACAACGTATGCTTCTGGTCCCCACATTACCAAAAACATCTGGATGATTTGGACAGGATGCAGAAGAGGTATGGAGGGCGCTGTCTGAGGAGAGAGGTTGGTTAGATTAGGATTATATTCAATGAAAATATGCAGGTTGACGGGGATACCTGATAGACAGGGTGGATACTAATAAGCTTTTTTTGCAGAGTGGGAGACACAATTACACGGGGTCACGATTTTAAGTTGAGAAGGGAAAAGGTTAAGTATGCATGGAAAGTTTGTTCCACAGAGAGTGTTCGGTGCCCATAAGACCATAAGACCATAAGACATAGGAGTGGAAGTAAGGCCATTCGGCCCATCAAGTCCACTCCGCCATTCAATCATGGCTGATGCGCATTTCAGATCCACTTACCAGCGTTCTCCCCGTAGCCCTTAATTCCTCGAGACAACAAGAATCTATCAATCTCGGCCTTGAAGACATTTAGCGTCCCGGCTTCCACTGCACTCCGTGGCAATGAATTCCACAGGCCCACCACTCTCTGGCTGAAGAAATGCCTCCGCATTTCTGTTCTGAAATGACCCCCTCTAATTCTAAGGCTGTGTCCACGGGTCCTAGTCTCCTCGTTTAACTGAAACAATTTCCTAGCATCCACCTTTTCCAAGCCATGTATTATTTTGTACGTCTCTATTAAGTCTCCCCTTAATCTTCTAAACTCCAACGAATACAATCCCAGTATCCTCAGCCGTTCCTCATATGTTAGACCTGTCATTCCAGGGATCATCCGTGTGAATCTCCGCTGGACACGTTCCAGTGCCAGTATGTCCTTCCTCAGGTGTGGGGACCAAAACTGGACACAGTACTCCAAATGGGGCCTAACCAGAGCTTTATAAAGTCTTAGTAGTACATCTCTGCTTTTATATTCCAACCCTCTTGAGATAAGAGACAACATTGCATTCGCTTTCTTAATCACGGACTCAACCTGCATGTTTACCTTTAGAGAATCCTGGACTAGCACTCCCAGATCCCTTTGTGGTTTGGCTTTATTAATTTTCTCACCATTTAGAAAGTAGTCTATGCTTTTATTCTTTTTGCCAAAGTGCAAGACCTCGCACTTGCTCACGTTAAATTCCATCAGCCATTTCCTGGACCACTCTCCCAACCTGTCAAGATCCTTCTGCAGCCTCCCCACTTCCTCAGTACTACCTGCCTGTCCACCTAACTTCGTATCATCGGCAAACTTCGCGAGAATGCCCCCGGTTCCCTCATCCAAATCGTTAATATATAATGCGAACAGCTGTGGCCCCAGCACCGAACCCTGCGGGACACCGCTCGTCACCGGCTGCCATTCTGAAAAAGAACCTTTTATCCCAACTCTCTGCCTTCTGTTAGACAGCCAATCCTCAATCCATCCCAGCCCGTGTGGCACCTTATCAAAGGCCTTTTGAAAGTCTAGATAGACCACATCCACTGGGTTTCCCTGGTCTAACCTACTTGTTACCTCTTCAAAAAATTCCAACAGGTTTGTCAGGCATGACCTCCCTTTACTAAATGCCCGAAATGCATTGCAAGTGCAACTGGTAGAGGTGGGCAGTATAGCGTCATTTAAGATGTATCCAGACAGATGCATCAATAGGGAAGGAGCAGAGAGATACAGATTCTGGTAAATAGATGACTGATGTAGATAGATGATTTGCATCTGCGCAGACTTGGAGGGACGAAGGGCATGTGCCTATCGGTAATTTTATTTGTTCTATGTTCGTTTTATTAGATTAAGCATAATCAGTTACTGCAGTTCACTATAGCGGAGGAATTTGGTGTGGACAATGGTCTCTGGTGTGATTATCAGTTTTCCAAAGGGTGTTACAAAGAAGGTTAATACCAAACTTAGTCATTTCCGCCGAGTTCTCACACATAATATGAGACTCCTCCTGTGTGTTTGAAATTCCAGTGTGCCCTGACAACCATGTGTGTGAGATGAGTGTTTGCATCTATTGGGTAAGCGAATTTCAGAGCAGTAGCTTCGATTAGCCTCATTGCAGTTAACCACAATGCTGAGCTTGTCTTGGACAGCATATCCAGCGAGAAAACCGTAGTGCAGGTAAAGATAAAACAGTACGCAAGTGGGTGATTGAACACCCGGCAGTCTAAAGTAAGGCCATCGGTGCAGAAGATGAGCGTGGGCGTTCACCTCCGTTACTGATAGATGGTTTTCTCCTGTTGAATGAGGCAAGACATCAAGGAAAGGGGGCGGGAGAATTCTGAAGGAATATGCTTAGCAGTCATTTGTTGTGCTGGAGACCGGTATCATTGAAATAGGCAAAAACATAAACAAGGTTCTGCAAACTAATTACAATGAAGTAGGAAGTAAATTAAAATTGAGACTTCAAATTTAACAATCTCTAGATTTATACCATTACTATGTGTTCACCAGCGTAGAATAGATGGATATACGAGTTGATTATTTAGATGAAGAATTTATGGAGGGGCCAGGGATTGAGATTACTGGAACCTTTGAACCCAATCTGCTTCAAGAACAAAAATAGGCTTCATCTTGGCAGAACTGGGGAAATACACGTGGGGGATGTTTGGTATTGCTGCCTTAAAGGCCTTAAACTAAAATAGGAATAGGGTGAGGGAAGCTGAACACGAAAAAGAGAAGGTGGGAAAGTTGTGAAGATGGAAAAGCAAAAGGGCGAAACAAAAGACTAACAAAGAAAGAAACAAAGTAAACGTGAAAGAAAAATAGATGTCAAAACAAACAGATAAAAACAAATCGAAGATGAGAAACAAGGTTAACAATGCCTCGCCGCGATGCCCTATTCATTCATTCAATCTTCCAGTGTCATTCAATGCAATCACGGCTGATCATTCCATTCAGCACTGTTCTTCCACCTTTTGTTCTCGTTAGCTTCAAGAATCATATATTGCAAACAAATGAGAGATTGCCTTTTAGTTTGATGGTCATCGTGACAACATTTTAATTCGGAATTAATGTGCTTGATAGCCGTTGTGCAGGTCCTTCTGTAACCACAACCTGGAGTACTGTGTGGAGTTTTGTTAACCCGGCCAAATGAAGGATATACTAGCTGTACTGGGAGAAATTGTTCAGTAACCGATGCTAAAAACGGAACATTATGTTATGAATTGAAACTTTTCTAACTGAGTATTTGGTCCATTGAGCTTAGCAGAAAGGACACCTGGTTAAAATTTGCAGAATCTGACAGAATGGGACAGATGGCATGCAAGAGATTGATTCTGGAATCTGGAATCAAGTTTCGATGTCTCAGAAGACTGGGTAGACCTATTAAACTTGTTACAAAAAGCATTTCTTCACTCAGATTTTGGCTTTAAAGTACAGGTAATTGAGAACCTTGATGAATATGGTGAACAGATGTTTTTCAGGTGAAGCCATCAGGCAGTATGGAGAGAAGTAGGAATGTTGTGCTAATATTTAGCCACGATCATATCCGTTGGTGGATAACCTTCAAAAGCCTGAATTACCTAATGATGCACACAGTTTTAAATTTTCTAAATTACGAATACACAGAATATATTGCCGTGTATATTTTGTGATATTCTAAAGCAATCAAGAAGCAACTTCACATTCCTAATTTGCATTCAATCCTCTTCCAAATGAACTATTATCTTCATTTTCCTTATTAGCTACGAGAATGGCGTCTCATCTGTTTGTTTTTAATTCATCAGATGTTCCTTCATTTAAAGCTCAGCAGTCCCTTACCCCTCAGATTATATGTTTCTTCCTATCTGTCCTTCCAAACTGAACAATTTCAAATTTCCCCACGTGAGAATCCAAATCAACACATTTTGGCCTGCTGACTTAAGGTAAATGAATTCAAGTTCATTTGCAGCCTTCTAATGCTGTTTTCAAATTATATTATTTTAGTTATATTCCCTTAATTAGGAGATTTCGTGGCCATACATTCCCTTTCCCTCGTTCTCACTAATTTATTTCTAAAAATGCGAACATCTGAAGATCCAATACGAATTCCTGTGACATAGTTTTGCTCCTTCCTCCAATGAGAAATTATCCCAATGATGTTTAGTGTCATTTTTTTATTAGCCTTGAACCTTGCAGTCTGCATTCGCCTTTGAATTTCCAAACTTGTGAAATATCTGTTGGTAATTGAAGTACTGTTTGTTCACTGGCCCCTTTAATCCTCAGCACATATTACAAACACAGATAAGACAAGCCACTTGATTATCTTTAATTATACTTGTATGACTCCATGCTGCGTAGGAATAATGGAATTTTTATTACATTTTCTGCGTGTCAGTTGTAATGCATTTAATTCTTGTTGAAACTAACCTTATAAAAATGAAGTTTTCAATCATATGGAATAGCTTTAAGTTCATTGAATACTTTCTATTTCTTGGATTCCTTTATAACTGCTATGTACACTGTCTAGGCATTGTATGATTTCAGTAATTAACCATATTATCCTTGAAAATATGTTCTCATATGGTAGCTGTTGCGTTGTGAAATCTTGACTACAAAATATTTAGTTGTTATTGACCATGTGAAAACGCATTAAAACCAACTGAGGAATTTCAAAAAAGATCTATTGCTGCGTTTCGAGTTAGCATTCCAGTACCAATTGTTCCCTTAAAAGGATAGCAATAACATTTGTTTTCTTAAACTAAAATTGCCTAATGAAGTCGATCATCCATGAATACGACTAAGACATTATCTGTACCTTCAGTGCTGCTTTGCTGACCCAGAAGGAATAGAAAGAGCTCTTTCCCTTTCATTTTGCAATCAACGTGATTGTTAACTGTGCTATTAAATGTCTGAATAGTGAAAGAGGAATACTGAAAATGCAAAACATTGGATGATTCCAGAGATGAATTGGCGTTTCAAAGTGAATTTTTTGTTTTTGTGCCGCTCTCAATGCCAATTGCTAATATTTCGCCATTGGAAGTTAAAACATTTTTTTAAAATCAGAACTTCTATCCAATGATTCAGCAGTCCGGATATGAAGATCATATGATCGTAATTTTTTTTGTTATGGTTCGACGGGCTGTGAACGTCTCATTGAATGCTAGAATTTTCATTCAGAGACTATTCCCCATCTAAAATTGTCTTACATGGACAGTATGTTGGGAATGTCATTCCGAATATGAAAATTGTTCTGATGCAGGTCAGAAATGTTCTTGGACTCTAAATATACAACTGTATATAACAGTCACATTTTTTGTTATCTTCTTTCAGCATGTCAAGGGATTATTAACTTGGTAAACCTTTATGTCTGTTGAATCACTTCAGTTTTCAATGTTCAATTTCAGTTGCAGATCTGAAAGCAGGTATGTGTGTTCAATTTTAGTTAACGTATGACAATGATAAGCGGTGTGTTGTTCTGAAAAAGATGACTTTTTTCTACGAAAAGAAATGCAAAAATTTTTTGCTTCATTGTAAATGATTTGAGGTATCATTTGAAAACATCATATAAACTTTTTAAAGCTGATAAGTTTTGAGAAACTCCAACAAAACCTTTATATGCTGTTGAGTTCGTTGAAATTTTTAAGGCATATAATTCGCACGAGCTCACAATGTACTATCTGATACAGGACCGAACAATGTAAGATAGCATCGCATCCCTCTCCAAAACAAACACAAATTACAGAGGTGCATCGCCCATATTGTTGGTGTTTTGAGTGGAGCATTCTAACACAAAGACATTGGTATTTCTTCACGTTGCTTCTGTCAACAACTTTCCCAAAATCCAGATGGAAGGCATAATATGTATGATACAGATCTGTATTACACAGAATAGTGTGAAACATTATTTCCTCTGTCTCCATACATCTCTCAATTGTCAATGTGTTTGTCAATGATTACATACAACAGCGTGACCAAGATCTAACAAAAATACCGTGTTTATCAACATGAGAGATGACTATATCTTCAATATTTATGCAAACTCGTCTGATAAAAGAATTTGAAATCATTGTGTTTGTTGTTGATTCAATTCTGCAAAATCTGACTTGGACCTGGATGCTTTACTATAGCGATGAGCGGAAGTTGCACCTTGCCATTGAAATATATCTTATAATAACATCTATTGACCAAGCCAATAGCAGAATTGTCACCTTTTGCATATCATTTGAGTGGTGTGACGAGGGATGGGCAAATCACAGTAAATAAAAACAAAGAACTATTTAGAATAGTTTTTGTTACAGGGGCAGGTGAAGACCATATGCCATAAGGCCATTTTATACACGGGGCAGGATTATGTCACATGGCCCAACGAGTTTTCTCTGTCATCTGATTATGGCTGATATGTTTTTGAAACGCATTCTCCTGACATTTTCCTGCATCTCTTGATCCCTAACTACTCAAGAACCTAGTTATCTCTGACAGGTAAAGAGTTATCTTTTGTTTTAATAACGCCATTAAAAATATCTAAATTGTCCATGGAAAGTTGCCTGGAGATGACCAGTCATGGTCAAGAATGGCGTGATGTGTTCCACGGATTGAAAATTCTTTACTTATTCATGAATTCAAATGCTGGACTTTATGCAAAGCAGGATTCCTGAGAGAGCTTTGGTCTGTTATGGAATAGCACCTGAAAAGTCAAAATACGCAAAGGAAAACAATATGTTCATAATGGAAAACGTAGTGCAAACTGTAACAGTGCTGCTACTTTAAGGAGGTTATGTTATCTTGGTTTGTTTTTCAGAGGAGTCATAAAGGTAAAGGTTGTGACATGTCTGGACATATTCACTTGAGAAAGCTGTTAAGTGTTTTATTTAAAAACACGTGTGCAATGGAAGAAGTATGACCAGTTCTCCCACTTCAGGGTTGGCTTGGTTAGATTTTTAGCAATCTATTTTGCTTTGCAGATGCTGGTCAAGTTTTAGCTGGGAACCCAGAGAAGCTGCTGGGGACCCAGAGAAAGAGTTCCATGCCGAACATTTTTCTCTGATTTCACTCTTGTAAAAACCTGTGACTGAATTTACCTTTGCCCAGGAGGTGTATTTTGCGATAGTATAGGAAATTGAAATAGATGTTTATTAAGTTGTGTTTTCGTTTGGGATTGGATTTTCAAATAGTTATGTTATTCGAAATTCAGGTTTTTTCGTTCATTTGTAAATAAATGTTGTTTTGTTTAAAACTGGATGGTTGAGCCGCCTGCATTGCTTGTGCAATAACTTCTACCCACCTGCTTAAAACAAGTAGAATATTTAGGGTCTGGGATGCCTTCTTGAAATGATTTGAGGATTTGGGCTTGGTCTATAATAGACTGGGGGCGTTTTCCAGGATTTGTTCTATAGTTCCAAATTGGGATTAGACTTTCTGGACTCAATAGCAGCGAGTGATAGCTGTGAGTGTCTTTTCTTCCAGGTGTTGAATTCAATTGATTTTAAAACAGTGTTTGGTCTACTCATGGCTATGTCAGTCAGTAAGAGATTTCTGGGTGTGGAATGGATTACTTTGGGCGCTTTGCAAATGGGTAACAAGAAAATGCTGCTGGGATTGTCAGTGAAGCTGTAGTTGGAACTGCCTCCTTTCTTGAGAAAATGAGATACAATTACAGCAGTAGCTCAGCATTTAAATTTGCTGGAAACTCCATCAGAATCTTTGGAGATAATTAAAATTGAATTGAAAATTAACCAGTTTGATTTAAAAGCAAGACGTTTCACTGGACAGCAGACTGTCAGAAAACATTTGACAGAATGAAAGCTGTGTTAAACGCTGCCTCAGTATTAGTCATACTTAATTATGCAATAGCTATTGGCTGTTGATGCGAGCGATGTGGATGTCGGTGCTCTACTCTTACTGGAAGATTTCAGGAAGATAGAAAGACGTATCTGGAATTTCTCCAGAAAATTGAACATTCGTCGGCAGAAATATTCGCCAGGTAAGAAAGAGACTTCGAGCGCGATGATGACGTTACAACGTTTCAGCGTTTATGTTACCAGTAGTACATCTGAAATTTCATATACACCAATCATAACCCATGAAAGTTTGTGGAGAAATTTAAGGAGACTGTTTATGTGGAGCTTGTTGTTTTAGCCAAGCAACTTGAACATTGTGCACGTGGCAGGACGAGAAAACGTGAATGCTGACTCATTGTCGAGTCTTCAAAGAGAAATGGAACCATTTCTTGGCAGGAATAAACGAACTGAAACAAAATGTATTGCCAGTTTATAGTCAATGCAATGTATATGTGAATTGTAATATGCTAACAGTGGATAAATTAAGGGATTTTAAAATGAAGCCATCTTTGGATCGTCATGTTTCCTCCTTTTATAAAGGAGGAGATGTGACGTTTCAGCTCCTTTACCAAGATTATGTTGTCCTTGTGTTTTTTTTGCAGAAGCGTAGTAATGGCAGTGGTCCCGATATTTCTGGAAGTATCGACTTAAGAAAGCTTTTAAGTTTTCTTTTAACACATGGACAATGGAAGGAGAGTGAGCAGTTCTCCCAGTTCAGGAGTTGCTTTGATTGAACTTAGGGAGC
Source organism: Chiloscyllium plagiosum (assembly GCF_037043375.1). Lineage (NCBI taxonomy): Eukaryota > Metazoa > Chordata > Chondrichthyes > Orectolobiformes > Hemiscylliidae > Chiloscyllium > Chiloscyllium plagiosum. The sequence goes on from NW_028270173.1 coordinate 26,923,640, forward strand.
TGTAATGTTTTACAGATGCTAGTCAAGTTTCAGGTGGAAACCCAGAGAAGCTACTGGGGACCATTGAAGCAGGTCCATGCTGATAGCGTCTCTCTCTAACTTCCTTCCTGTACGAATCTGTGATTGAATTTAACCTTCTGCCAAGAGGGTATTATAGTATGTTGCAGGAAATGCCAACAGCTCTGTAACATTGCGTTTCCATGTTGGTTGGGTTTTCAAATATTTTTGTTATTATAAAGCCGGTTTTCTTTTGATCAAGCAAACGGATTGGCTGCCGCTCTCCTGGAACATCCATTCTACACCTTTTTTAAAAACAATCAGCAAAGTTAGGGTCTGGGCTACCTTCCTGAAATATTTTGACGGAGTCTGGCTGAATCTATGACAAAAGGTAAATACTTTCCTATTAGAATTATTGCAGAATAAATTCAGATCGACTGCTGTTTCCTTGCCCAGTTCCATTTGAAGGTGAGTTTGCATTTCTCTAAATCCAATTTCTCTCTAATATTGCGGAAAACAAAAGTTGATGAAGACCCAAAAAGGTCATTAACGTCAACTGAATGTCAATTCGCGGACTTGCTGACTCTTGTAACCATTCCTCAGGTTTCATATCCTCGGGAATATTCCCTATTTGAAGAAGGGTGTGTGAAACTTTTGCAATGTTGATCCAGGTTTAAAGAAGACCTCAATTTCCAAAAAGTCATTTGATCTGATATCCGACAGAAACTTAAAGGATAAATTAATTACTTGATGTAAAGTATCTGTTAATCAGATATTATTGACTGTCATTCCTGCCGATAGACCAAATCCTGTAACGAGAGAAAAAAGTGCGAACAAGCACATGCCTTGCAAATGCATTTGGTACATACTGATCAAGTCTTAAAGGTTCTGGCAGCTAAAGTGATCAAAATTACAATTTTTTATGTTGAGGCATATGCAATAAGATTATTAACTGTCTCTGAAGAATCACGATGTATTGTCCCTGGACCATGTAAAATTGAAAATAAAATCAATTATGTGAACTATTCAATATGCACAGTAGACAGTATCATAAAAGAATGGACATGGAGAAAATAGTTGAGTTTTATTTATTTACTGGTAAAGATGAAACAAATAGGCTGCAAAGTTCAAATGGCAGAACTTCTGGATGATTTATGAGCATGTTAAAGTTAAATAAAAATCAATTTTCCACAACAAATAACACAATTATTGAAATTTCAAATGGAATGTTTTCAAGACAAAAAGGAATGACATGAATTATGAAAATTTTAGGCAGTCAACAGAACGAGTCCTCACTTTCTCCTAATCAACAGAATGAGTCGACCATTCAGTCCCTCGTGCATAATGGACAATGTGAGATCATGGCTAATAGATTGCATGACAAATTAGTCACACTAGTCCCAATCACTCGCAGTCATTAGCACAAATGTATAACTCGCTGTCGTAACACTAACATCTTCTGTTGTAGAGAACTGTATACGTTGACAAACTGCTTACTTATCAAACTCCTTCATATATCACTATTAAATGATTTTCATCTTTTAGGAGCTCTTTATACACTTTTATTTATTTTTGAATTATTGCAGGTTTCACTAGCAGGGCCAGAATTCGTTGTCCATCTATATCACTTAAGGTAGTGTTGGTGTACTGTCTTATTGAGCACTGAAGTCCATATGTATGTTGTCACAAGTGGGATTAGGAAGAAGTTACAGAATATTGGGAAAAAAGAATACTGAACGTGCGCTGATTCATTTCGAAGTAAAAATGCGAGTAACTGAAAGAGAACTAGCAGCTGATGGTGTTCCAAAATAGCTGCAGCCCTTGTATCTTTACCTAAGGATGTTGTTTTTGGGAGATAGTCGAAGGATCCCTGTTCAATTACTATCCTAAATCATGTTGATGGTGATCCCTACTGCTACTGAGATTCATTGGTTTAGAGGGCAAATATTTGTTGACGTATTGCCTTTCGAACAAGTTGCTATGTCCTGGTCGACGTGATGTTCCGTGAGTGTTGCTTTCGGGGTGCAATAATGCAGGCAAGTGGAGTGTTATGCATCCCGCTTCTGTACATTTTAGATGGTGGACAGACTTCAGTGAGAAAGGGGTACTTACGTTTTGTATATTCCATGTCTGATTGAATGACATATTACATTGTTGTCAAAATCTGCTTGAAACCTCTTTTAGTTTTTCTAAAAATTTGCATGCCTACCAAGTCTTGTTTCATTACGAAAATTAGGATCCCCAATGCATATCATCATTGAAATAGAGTTCTCAAGAGCTGGAGCACAAACACGAAGACCTTTTGTTCTCCATCAAATCTCATTCTGAAAGTCAGAGAATAAGTACTCATCCTGTTAATTAATCCTGAGTCCCTGTTCATTTACTCAAACGAATCTTACCTGTTACAATCTTGTCGACTAATTTCTTGTTTGTGCACTAATCAAAACTCTTGAGAAAAATGAAGCATGCCACATATTCCATTATACTGAGACAGGTCAAGTAACAATATTCCCAAAAAACGGTATGACGTTTTTCATTTAGGTACTTTTTCATAAATCATAGCCAACTCTGGAAAAAATAAGACTAATGCTTTTGAACTTGCACAAATCAGGAAAATAAAACAAGGTCCTACAAATATAGCTAAAAATGGAATTTTGGAAATAGCACTGTCATGCGCCAGATCAAACTGCCTCAAACTATATCGAGGGAATGTCCTAGATCACATTTTTTAAAAATTATCTTTGAAGACAAATGTAAGACACTGTCATGATTTGGAGATACCCGTGTTGGACTGGAGTGTAGAAAGTTAAAAATCTTACAACATCAGGTTGTAGTCCCATAGGCTTATTTGGAAGCACTAGCTTTTTGAGCGATGCTCCTTCATCAGATGGTTGTTCTAGTGAACGAGCAGTGCTCCGAAAGCTAGTATATGATACCGTGTTGCAGATGTGATTCCATTGATCCAAGGCAAAGCTTTAATTAATAGGATACCTTTTTATTTTAACACAGCTAAATACAACCCAAAAAACAACACATTGACATTACTTGGACTGTATGGAAACACATTGTATCGTCATATGTGAGAAAATTACTCATCATCAACTGTTCTGACATAACATTATCCCATGGCAAATGAAATTTCAGCAAAAGATATTCCTCACAATCTAGCAACGGTGAGAGGAGGCAAATTACTTATTGCAGCAAAAACATTGAAAGATCTACTTACCAGCTTCAGCAGCTTACTCCATCTGAAAGTAAGATGGAAACTTGAAACTTGGGTGTTCGTGAGCATGGCCATACACTCAGTCTCCAAAATTTTAAAAATACGCTAAGGGAGCAGTTGCTAGTTCTCATTAAGAGATAAATCACAGAACATATGTCTCTTCAAGAAACAGTATGACCATACTTCCCCCTTAAAAACTGAACCAACAATATAGAAAGCGCTTTCATTTCAAAACATCTAGTCTTTTGCAATCAAGCCGCTACATTTTACGTATCTATGAGTGTTTATATTTTATAATCCACCTCAGTATGTAGCTTCTTCCAATGAACACCTCCTTACTCCTTCTTCCATATTGCGACAACACATTGACAATCGAAATTTATCATCCTGTCAGGTGTCGAATTTTTAAATCTAGTAGGTGTAACAAGAAACTCAAACAAAAAAGACTGTTATTCTTATCCTTATTTTCCTCTTGATGAATATGTAATTTTCGTACAAAATACTCAAAAACCTCTCGCCATCTTCTTCGAAGGGTACAATACCGACACACATTTCACTCACATTAATGACCATCGAGAATGACTTTTTGTTATTAAAGAGTTTCAAAAACGAGAGCAGTAAGCAACACATGATTCAGGCTATTAAATGCCTTCTGGCACTCGTCATCCACTGAAATATTCTGGACATCTTCAACAAGTGGCATGGTGGAATAAGCTACCCACACAAATTCGATTCTTTCCACGGGTGAATCTCCATGTGGAGGTTTCAGATTCTCCCCATGCCTGTGTTTGGTTGCTTTTGGTGTGCCACATTTTCCCACATTCCACTGATATGAAAGTTATGTGGATTTTGATGCTAAATTGCCCAAGCTGTCCTGAGATGTGCAGGTAAGTTAATTAGCTGTGTGAAATGCATTGATGTGGTAGGTCTGGGTAGAAGCTCTTTCAGATATGTTGTGGACCTGATGGACCAAATGGCCTGCTTTGCACTGTAGGGATTCTATGAACTTGCCAGTTAATTCAGGAACCATACTGCAAACCTTCCACACGAATTTCCGACTAAACAGCATTTGCTCCAAAGAATGGGAGTACTTTCGTCTTCTTGGACATTGCAAACTCCCCAATAACAATTTTAACACATTCCATGAGGCCATCTGCCCATCGCCAATGATGTGGCTCAGAAACATGACTTGGGCTTTTGCAAACTCAGTTTTATCAACAAGCCTGCCTCCTAAGGTCGATCAAGGAATTTCACTAGATACACCAATTTTTCATTCCACTTTTCATTATAAATCATCAGATCGTCTACGTACCCCAAACAGTTAGGGACTCCCTAAATAACCTTATTGGTTTGACTTCGAAATGTGTAAGGCACATTCTTGACACAGGTGGTATGTCTTTAAACTGATAAAGTTAATACAGAATAATGAAAGTCGAAATTTCCTTCTCTGTTTTCAATCAAGATACTTGCCTGTATTGCCTGTGCAAGCCCCAGACAGATTACTAATTTTCTCGACCCACATTTCAAATACAGTTTTCCAAATTTCGGAAAAGATGAAGGCAGATTTCGTAACTGTATTGATTTTGCGATAATCCACACTTAATTATTGTGTAACATTTGTTATTAGCAGCATCAACATAGTGAGTTCTATTCGTTGCAATATTCGTTAGTTACATTGTCCCTGATCCCGCTGAAAATCTCGTTTTTAACCTGTGCCAATTTTAGAGTGTTAAATCTGTACGAATGTTGTTAACTTTAAACAGCGTTTCCTAATACATGCATCATTAGTTTAACACTTCTCAGCTTGTTCCCACATTTCCTCCATGTCATTGCATTAACACTTTCAGGTCATTTTGGTTGGAAGGTAACGCAAAGACGTTGTCCCAATTTTTAGGAGCTACCTCTTTGCCAATTTAATTTAAGTAATATCCAATTCTGAATCGTCAGTATTTGGTTCTTTGCTCTGAGTTACAACAAGTAAACTATTCTCTTGTGTTTTCCTCACCATGAAACTAATGTTTGACCATACTCACATGGCACTCATTGTGAGTTTCCTTTCTGTCTGGCGTTCTTATTGCTCAATTCATGACACTCAAATTACTTCCGATTTCTCCTGTCCCTGGTATTGGATGCATCATCTCTGAGTTTTGACACACATTTTCTTTTCATCAATTAATTTCAGTGGTCCTCTGCTCTCAGTTCGGAAGCAAATTCAAATTAATTTAATTTAGTGAATTTATGACTGCAGGCAATCACCAACTATTTCAAGTTTCATGCCACCGTTCTCAAGTTACCTGTGTTACTGAATGGTACACAGTTGTGTTAAATTGGTTATTCCAAAAGGATCCATCATTTCCTTCAATGACTTTGATGTAAATTTTGGTACTTGATCCAATTTTATCTGTGTGGACAGTCTTAAAAAAAAATAAAAAGTCACTCTCCGACAATTCATTTACCCGTGATATTACATTATGGAATGACATCTGAAAATGCAGCAGGTACATCCATCATTGCCAAATAATATTTTGATTTAGGAAGGGGAGCTCGGTCATCAATTCGGACTCTTTTTAAACGTTCCTCGAATGATGGCTGGAATGAACATTTATGGTGATGCCTTTGCCACTGGTGGCCGTTTTCCTGTTATCTGACACTAAGGGCATGTCGAGAAAAAGAAAAACGTCCACATCATTATGCAGTTCGCACCAATAAAAATACGTTTTTATATGTTGGCTTTGCTTTTCCTTACTCTGAAGTGATCGCCAGCTGATAAACCCAACGTTTTTAGGTCTGGTGGCAGCGGTCGTCAAGCTCATCCAGCGATTGGAATCAGCAAATTTGTGGCAGCAAGAACACGGTTCTTCCTGGTGATTGTTCCAAGAGTCACAGGCTGATTCAAGCCGTGGTTAGGCCATGTTTCTGCACCAGTGATCCCATAAACTTTCAGGAGATAAGAGTTAGACTTTAGTAACTGGTCGATTTTCTTGCTTGCTTGCGTTCTTTAATTTCTGCTACATTAAAAACATCTAATTTTCAAATCTAAATGAGACAGAGAATCACGACTTTGCACAATTTTCAATGTACTCATGCATTCCTTCACTTCAGTACAAATGACAATAAAATTTCTTTCCAGTTCTAATTCTAATTCCAAACTCAGGTGTTACTGGCAACTCCTCCTTTCTTTAATCTATTGATAATAAAACTTGATGAACTTCTGCCTATTTATGATATGTCTGAATGTGTAATGGTCTCCGTTTCCTCATCAACACTTCACTTATGCGGTAGTTTTGGAATACACTTAGATTATTTGTCTCTATTTGTTTTCTTTTGTTGATAGAATTGCATTATTTTTATAAGCTTTCTGATGAATTCAGCTAACGTATTTGGAATAAACCTATATACTTTGTCCCCCACATGCTCAAGTTCTTTTTTGTTTTTGTCAAGCATTCGTTTGATAGTTTTGAAAATTGAACTTCAGCATCTTTACTCTGAGGTCTCTCCAGCAATTTCGACTGCAGCTTTGTGGTCTTGCTCCGAGACAGTCACGAAGAATCCCAGGATATAGTTTCTGTTAAACATCGGTTTTTTGACTGGCAACTTTACCATAATGGTGATCACTACCATCTGAGAAGTAGTTATATATTTACCGAGGTTAAAAAATATTTCCAGAACAGAGACTTTATCTGATACTCCAGCCACAACGTCACCATTGTGCATTATATTGTCTAACCTCCCTCATGTAATGGAATCCTTCTCTACTCATTATGAATTCATTGCTAACAATAATCCTGAATTACACGTCTCCTCTTCTCTCCTCATCAAATATTGACTTACTCCCATATATTTTGTTTAAACTATTCAACCTGGCATAAGTAACTAGACCTTAATGCATGCAAGTAAATTCTTTAAAGAGATCTCGGTCTTCTAACCAACACTTTACCATGTTTCGGATTCCTTTACAGCTGTTAAACTGTGCTTTCCTTTATCATTAAGAAAACTACTAACCCGTCTTCCATTCTCATATTCGTTTTCAATGTGTTTTTCTTTGCACCATCGAAACTGCAACTTCGTCTGGTCAAAGTTATTGCAGTGAAAACAGTGATGACCAGTCCGAAGCTAACTTTCCAAGTTGATTAAAACTGTTGTATAGTGGATATTCTAGGAGTGATACAGCTTGTCAAAACCCCTCGGTTTAAATCAAAACAAAATCTAATTACAGAGTACCATATGAAGCATAAACAAAGGAGGAGAGAATACAAATTATCCTAACCTATCCAAAGCCCAACAAACTATCAAAGCTTAAGGATGCTGTTCTAAATTACTGTAACAATCCCCAAGAAGACTGCATGGCAAAAATGCAAATTCACGCAAACAGTCATACAGGAGAGAGAGAGAGAAAGAAAAGAGAGAGACGGCAGAGAGATGCAGCATGGAAAAGCTTCTTCCATACAGCCGTTGCTTTGACCAATTCGATTGAATGCTAAAACCAAATCAAACCAAACCAGACCAGAGGAAAGCTGAGTTGGGAGAACTGGTCATCCGCCCCCTTTAGATCTACTGCTTTTAAAAATAACTTGACAGTATTTTACCTGAGGCAGTATATGTTACCTATAATCAAATTGATCCTCAAACCCATCCGAATTTGACACTCCGTAACTTTTGTGTTTGCAACCACTTTGAACTCAAAACTAAGGACAACATAACCTTGTTAAAGGAGCATCATCATCACACCTGCCACTTAAAAATAAAGAACTATTAACATATTGAAATATGGCTTCATATTTAAATTTCTTAATCTTAAATTGTTAGCATACTACAACACCCATATATATTATATCGACAATATTCATGCAAACAAGCACTACTACATTTGTTTCAGTCTGTTTAGCTCCTGACACTGAATGCCTCCGCTTCTCATTCATGTCTCGACAATGCACCAGCCATCACGTTTCCTTCCCTGCCACCTGTACAATTTTGAAATTGAAAGGCTATAACTATAAGCTCCATCTAAATGGTCTCGGATTTTTGTACTTAAATTACTTCATAAACCTGCATGTGTTATTATCAGTGTGTATGATTGTCTCAAATACATTACTGGTAGCATGAAACATTGAAATATTGCAATGTCAACCTTAAGATCAATGTCTCCTTTTCAAATGTCGAATATTTCTGCTGCTGAATGATCAATTTCCTGATAAATCCGTGATTGATCTTTCTGTATTCTCGCTGTCTTCCTGTACTAGCTCAGCATCAGCACACACATCACTCACATTGACAGTCACATTTAATGGTTTTGCATAATTAGGTATTGCTTACACCGGAGCAGTGGCTAACTCAGCTTTCAAGCTGTCAAATGTTTCTACCAGTCCTCTGCCATTGAAATTGCTTGAGTAATTCAGTGAGTGGAGCAACCACATCACTAAAATTTGGTACGAATTTTCGATAAAATCCACGCAGTTACAGGAAATGGAAGACTGCTCTTTTCGTCAATGATATGGGAAACTCCATAATTATCTTTGTTTGTGCATTCTTTGCGCCATCTATCCATGTCTAACCACAGTCGAGGCAAGTGACGTATGCTTTGACAAATTCACTTGTAACCAGGTTTATCATCGAGCCTGCCTCCCGATGTTGATGAAACAATTTTGATAAATGGGGCAAATGTTTATTCCATGTGTGACCAAAAGTAACCAAGTCACGTATATATACGTACAATTGGGTAATCATGAAATTACCTAAATTGTTAGCCTCTGAGATGTGACTGGCGCATTTTTCATGCCAACTGGCAGAACGTTAAATTGATACAGTCGATTTGGCATTACGAAAGCCAAAATTGTCTTTGCTCTTTAAGACAATGGTACAGGCTAATATCCTCTGAGCCGCTCCAATTTAGAAATATTATTTTTTTGTCCCACGTTTTCAAAGCAAACTTCCAACTGGGAATCGGTTATGCATCAGTCTTCTTAACTGCATTGACTTTGCGATGGGCCATACAGAACTGTTGGGTACCGTTTGGTTTTGGCACCATTAATATGGGTGAGCTCCCGTCACTGTAACTCATTCTGATTATGTCTTTTGGGGCATGCATTCAATCGTATTTTTAACCTGTGCCAATTTTACAGCGTTATGCCAATAAGGCTGTTGCAAAATCAGAAAAAAAATCTCCTATGTCTATATCATGAGTAATTAGTTTTATACTTCCCAGCTTATTTCTAAACATCTCTCCATGCAATAGTCATAACTCTTTCAGGTTATTTCGATCTTCGTTTGGAAAGTAACTCAGTAATCTATTCCAACATTGACAACTTTCTCATTATTCATTTTAATTTGGGAAGTCTCCAATTCAGAATTCTCTGAGCTTGGTTCTTCACTCTATTATTATGAACAGCGCATTCTCCTTTTGTTTTCCTTCTCTGTCAAATTAAGTTTGAGCATATTCACATGACACATTCTGCGAGGTTTATTTATGTCTGGAGTCCTTATTAAATAGTCACCTCACTCAATTTACTTTCGAGTGTATAAAGTCCCCCATCCCTTGCTTTTAAAGGGTCATCTGTCACTGAAAATAACACTAGCACCTTATCTCTGATAGTAAAGTTGCAAGTTTGTGATTTCTTGTCTGCTTCCCGTTTCATTGTATGTTGTGATACTTTTAACTGCTATCTAGCCAACTCCACCAGACAATTTAAGTATTCCATAAACTCCAAAAAGTAGTTCAAATAGGTAGTACCTAAATTATGACTTACCAATTTCTCCTTAATCAAATTTTGTTGTCCTCTCATTACATGCCCAAGCATCTAATACAATTGATTGTCTTTGAAAGATTCCTTTGGTGCATCTCTGATGGCAAAAAAAGTGGAAACGGTGTTCTTTTATCCCAATCATCTGAGTAGTCTTGATTATAAGACCTCAACATGTTCTAAAATGTATGGTGCCACCTTTATTCTGCTCCCTGCGATTTAGGGTTCTGGATGCTATGCAGTCGAGTTGATTTTTTTTCGCAATAATAATGTCCATAACTTCCTTAAATCATTTTGATGTGAAGTTTGACCCTTGATCTAATTGTATATCTGTAGATAGTCTGCATCTAGGGAAACAAAACAGTAACACCTCGACATATTTTTAGCTGTGTTATTGCATAATGGACTGGATTCCGGAAATATGGCGGATAAATTAATTATTGTGAACAAATACTGAATCCCATTTTTTAGTTTGGTAGGTGTCCTACGCAGTCAATTGAAAACCTTTAGAAGTTTCCTCAAATTCAGGAATAGGAATTAAAATTGCGAGTTTCTTTACTGTCTATGATTTTCCGGTTACCTGACGTGTATGTATCTGGCAAAATTCAATTGCATGTCCAGGCTAGTAAAAATATTTTCTTTTAATTTTAGCTTGAGTTTTTCTCAATCCAAAATGTTGCGCCCATCCCACAACACCTCCTCTCGAGAACCTACTGACAATACGACTTGTTTACCTTCTGCATACTTCTGATTTGCCTGAATATGTGATGTTCTCCATGTCACAATTTTTATATAATTTTTGAGGTAGCAGCACATTGGCATGCATTTGAGTTCTTCTTCTGTGTATACTTTTTCATGCAATTGATTCAGTTTCTCAGCTTTCCGCTGTAATTCATTATTTATTTCTGAACTGAACATGTCTGTTGGGACATCTATCTGCTTCTGATTAGTCTTTACGTTCTGATCCAATAGGATCTCTGCTAATTCCAATTCAACTTTCTTATCCATTCTATTTGATCTCTTCTATATCAAGCAGTATGTTTTTAACCTCTTTACTACGCAGTTGTGAAAATCTCAGAATATATATCCTGCAATTTTTCCATTGCCTGAGTTTCCACTGGTGTTTCGAACAGAGTCGGCAGCACGACTACCTGTGAACCAGTTATAGCATTCACAAGGACAAATCGTATTCTTGGAGCTGAGAGTTTGTCCATTACTCCTACCACGCCTTCTCCACTCTTCACTGGATACTGTACCGCATATTAAATAATTAAGTCCTTCTTCTGTCACTTGGAATTTCTTTTACTCAAACTGTTACTGGCAATCGTCCTTCAGAGGTACAGAGCTCTTCACCTTTCAGCATCACAGATTGAGATAATCATGCATTTCTTAATATTGTAGTTCCTTTACCTGTTGCTCTTGTCCAATGTGAACTCCTATCCCTTCGCAGATTTTAGAAGTTCCTCCTTAACCAACTTCAGATCAGGTTGTGCAATTTCATGCAGCTTTTTAGCGTTCACTGTGGTTTCCATTACTACTCCAATAAAATTCACTGGTTTATCATGTTTTTCCACATCTGTCTTCCCAGTCCTTTTCCCAACCTATCATGTGGCCTATTTCATTGCAGTGAAATCACCAGAACTTTTAAATTTATCTTTCCCCTTCAAACGTTTCCTTTTCTATCTCCACTTTCTTTTTCTTTTTTGTTGTGCTATAGGGGTTCATTCTTTGTCTCTATCCTTTGCTTTTAATCGTAAATCAAACAGCTCCTTTTTTTATCCTTTCATTTTTTTTTCCTCCAACTCAAAACGTTTTATTTTCAAATGAATTTTCGCAATCTCTAAAAATTCTGGTGACGTTTCCAGTAAATTGAAATCTGAGCTTTTGCTGTAATTTTCTGTCCTTTCCCTCATGAAAGCAAACACTTCCAACTCCAGATTGTCTTCCAATTCCAGCAGTTTTGCTTTGTTCACCTTTTGTAAAGCCACCGAAGTCGCTTCTTCCATTCCCAGAAAACTCTTAATGACTGAAAGAGCCATTGCTATCTCACGCCCTATTCAAACCAACAGAAATCAACACCCAGAAGAAATTCACTAATAATTACCACTCGCTGCCTTTGAGTCCTACAACACAAATGCTAACGTGGAACTACTTATAAACTCTGCCACAGAACAACCAATCAGTTATGCTTTCGGACACTCACCCTCAAAACATTTACAGAAAATTGACAGGACCCTAACCTTTCCAGTTCTTTTAAATAGGTGTGCAGGGTATAGTCAGGAGTGATGCAGCTCATGAAAACCTTTAGGTTAAACGAAGAATATATTTATAGAGTACTGAATGAAAAAAAACCAAAAGAGAACAGAATACAGAATAACTTAACTTATCAAAAAGCCCAAATTACTGCAAAAATGTCCATAAACACACTCGGAAGGAAAAAGGAAAATAAAACACAATTTCTTGCAGAAGAGAGAGAGAGAGAGAGAGCAGAGAGATTCTGCATGGAAGACCTTCTTCACTGTAGCTGTTTCTTTGACTAGCAGCCTCAAAAACGATTGCTTGTAAAATCAGATGAAACCAAACTAGACCAGAGATGAACTGATCTGGGAGAACTGGCCACTCCCCTTTCATTGTACTTTCTTTTAAAATTGGAAGCGTTTTGTCTGAGGCAGTGCCTGTTAGCTATAATCAAATTGACCCTTAAACCTATCCAAACTCGACACTACTGAATCTTTGCGTTTAAGACCACTCTGAAACGAAGACGAAGGACAACATCACTTTGTAAAAGGAACAGCATCATTACAAAACACCTGAGATTTTTTTTACTTCCTTTATTTACTCACTGATTTTTTTCAACTCGTTAATGTTTCTTTGCTAGATTCAATGAGATCTGCTTTTCCTTTCCCATCCGAGAATTTCCCTTTTGAACAATATCTATCCCTCATGATTGAAACTCACGTTGTAAGCCACACTTTAATTACGAACTAATTTCATTGTCATCTGCTATTTCTGAAAAAATGTGTTGCAGCAGGTCAGGCAGCATCCAAGGAGCAGGAGAATCGACGTTTCGGGCATAAGCCCTTCTTCAGGAAGGAGGGCTTATGCCCGAAACGTCGATTCGCCTGCTCCTTGGATGCTGTCTGACCTGCTGCGCTTTTCCAGCAACACATTTTTCAGCTCTGATCTCCAGCATCTGCAGTCCTCACTTTCTACCTGCTATTTCTGCCAGTAATCTTGCAGCTGCAACTCTCTGATATTCCATATGAATTCTGATTGTTTCAGGTAGTTATTTTTCAAACTCCTTTAAAACACATTCTTTCTAAAAGCGTCACATGTTTGATCGATTTCCAACTTTCTAATGCAACTGTCAAAATTGCGTTATTTGATCGTTTCAAATTCTATGTACATTTTGTTGTGGTTCTGTTCGCCGAGCTGGGAATTTGTGTTGCAGACGTTTCGTCCCCTGTCTAGGTGACATCCTCAGTGCTTGGGAGCCTCCTGTGAAGCGCTTCTGTGATGTTTCCTCCGGCATTTATAGTGGTTTGAATCTGCCGCTTCCAGTTGTCAGTTCCAGCTGTCCATTTTAGTGGTCGGTATATTGGATCCAGTTCGATGTGCTTATTGATTGAATCTATGGATGAGTGCCATGCCTCTCGGAATTCCCTGGCTGTTCTCTGTTTGGCTTGTCCTATAATAGTAGTGTTGTCCCAGTCGAATTCATGTTGCTTGTCATCTGCGTGTGTGGCAACTAAGGATAGCTGGTCGTGTCGTTTCGTGGCTAGTTGGTGTTCATGGGTGCGGATCATTAGCTGTCTTCCTGCTTGTCCTATGTAGTGTTTTGTGCAGTCCTTGCATGGGATTTTGTACATTACATTGGTTTTGCTCATGCTGGGTATCGGGTCCTTCGTTCTGGTGAGTTGTTGTCTGAGAGTGGCTGTTGGTTTGTGTGCTGTTATGTTTCCTAGTGGTCGCAGTAGTCTGGCTGTCAGTTCGGAAATGGTCTTGATGTATGGTATAGTGGCTAGTCCTTTGGGTTGCGGCATGTCCTCGTTCCGTTGTCTTTCCCTTAGGCATCTGTTGATGAAATTGCGTGGGTTTCCGTTGTTGGCGAATACATTGTATCGGTGTTCTTCTTCCTCTTTTTGCAGTTCTGGTGTACTGCAGTGTGTTGTGGCCCTTTTGAATAGTGTCTTGTTGCAAATTCTTTTGTGTGTGTTGGGGTGGTTGCTTTCGTAGTTCAGGGCTTGGTCTGTGTGTGTGGCTTTCCTGTATACCTTTGTGGTGAATTCTCCGTTAGGTGTACTCTGTACCATCACGTCTAGGAATGGGAGTTGGTTTTCCTTTTCTTCCTCTTTAGTCAATCGGATTCCTGTGAGTGTGGCGTTGATGATCCGGTGTGTGTTCCCTATTTCTGTGTTGTTAATGATTACAAAGGTGTCATCCACATATCTGATCCAGAGTTTGGGTTGAATTTGCGGTAAGACTGTTCTAAGTTTTGCATTACCGCTTCTGGTATGAGTCCTGAGATGGGTGAGCCCGTTGGTGTGCCGTTGATTTGTTCATATATTTGGTTGTTGAATGTGAAGTGTGTTGTGAGGCACAGGTCCAGTATATTGTGTATGCCATCTTTGTTAATAGGTTCAACGTCCTGATGTCTGTTCTGTTTGTCCATCAGGTTGGCTATTGTTTCTCTGGCTAGGGTTTTATCTATACAGGTGAACAGTACCGTTACATCGAATGAGACCATGGTTTCTTCCTTGTCTATGAGTATATTTCTGATGATGTCCAAGAATTCCTGTGTTGATTGTATAGAGTGTCTGGATCCGCTGATCAGGTGTTTCCATTTCTGCTGTGGTTCTTTAGTCAGTTTGTGTGATGGTGTCCCTGGTAGTAATACTATGGGTCTGAGTGGGATGTCTTGTTTGTGCACTTTAGGTAGTCCATAGAATCTGGGGGTGTTGTTGCTTTCAGGTTTCATTCTTTGTAGGTCAAACCTGGTTATCTGTCCGTTTTTGTTTGTAGATTCCTCAGTGTGTTGTTTATCCTATTCGTGAGCTGTGGGGCGGGGTCAAACCCCCTCTTTTGGTAGGTGTTGGTATCTGCAAGTAGTTGTTGCGCTTTTTGGATGTCGTCTGCTTTGTCCAGGATGACCGTCATTCTGCCTTTGTCTGCTGGTAGTATGATTATGTTCTTATAGTTTCTTAGTGATTTTAGTGCTTCCCTCTCCTTGGTGTTGAGGTTATGTGTTTGTTTTTCCTTGTTATCAGAGGTACGATACTTTGTCTCAATCTTTGTTGTGTCTCTTCTGTCAGTTCTTTGTCCCTGAGTGTGCATTCTCGTGCTGCTAGGAAGTCTGCTGTCTTGGCGTCCCTGTGGTTGTAGTTGAGTCCCTTGGCCAGTATTGTTCTTTCCGTGTCTGTGAGCTGTCTGTGGGAGAGGTTTCTAACACAGGTGTATGTTGTGGTGTCCTCTCTGTTGTGTGTTAGTTTGGCCATTTTTTCTTTTAGTGCCTTTTTTTGCGGTGTGTGGTCCTGTTCCGTCCTATGGTGACGGCCTGTTCTATGATCCGGGTCCATTCCTGATTCGTGGTTTCTAAAATTAACGATTTTTGGCGCGCAATTTCTTGTCTGTATTTGTGAAGTCTGTTGTGAGTGTGTGTAATCATTACCTGGGTCATCCTGAATCCGTTCTGCCTGGCATGTGCCTGGCTTGTGGGTTGTTGACTGGTGATGTGTATCTGACACATGGTGGAAGGATTCATTTCTTTCAGCATTCATGCAGGAACCGGAGTTGTTCGTATGTGGCGCTTAGGCGGTTGGCACAGGATTCCCATTTCCTGGCTTGTCTTAGCGTCTCTCGCCTGTAGGTGTTCAAAGTTTGTGAGAAGATTTGTAGCTCGGGACGCCGGAGTAAACATCACAGAAGCGCTTCACAGGATGCTCCCAAACACTGAGGATGTCACCTTGACAGGGGACGAAATGTCTGCAACACAAATTCCCAGCTCGGCGAACAGAACCACAACAACGAGCACCTGAGCTACAAATCTTCTCACAAACTTTGAACATCTATGTACATTTGACCAGGCTCGCTCCTTAGATTCTCGAAACCTTATCTGTAGTCTTCTGGTAGTATCTCCTATGCACTTAAGATAGCTTTTTTCACCTTATCATCCTCTGCTTGTCTCACAAATGTCTTACTCGTTCCATCTACAACATTTGTTTGAATCAGCAGTTCTAACATTGCAGTGACCATTTCATTTGTTTAGCGAATTTCTTAAACGAAATGCAGAACGATTTTATGCCATTCTTGTCGAACTTAGGCAACACTTGAAAATATTTAAAACGATCCCCAACAGGTTATAGACTATAATGGGATTGTTGTTAATCTCTTCTTTCTCATTGCAAGTCCCACCTTTCGCCTTTGCTTCTGCCATTTTATATTGGCGTTCTATTTCAGTTTCAATATCCGAACTTCAAATTTCTGTTTCTCCCTTCCTTCTGCTCATGCCATTGTTTATTCTCTTGCGTCTAACTGAAGCATTTAATTTGCAGTTGAAATTTTACAATTTCTGATAATTCCTGGCAATCATAAATGATAAGCTATTTCTACAATTTCTCGGATTTCCTCAACTCCAACTTTTCTGCCAATTCTACACATTCTGCCTTACAGATCCCCTGTTAATCACCGCAAGTGATTCCACGGCGTGGGAATTGTTACCCATTGAAAGAGCAATCTATTTACACACTCTATTTAAACTAACTGACATCCGAATACCAGCACACATCGCTTACTGTTTTTGAATCCAACAATCCTAAAGCGAAATTAGAATCAGAGTTTTGCACCCCAGAAAGAATCCTAAATTTGTTGTGTGCCAGACAAAACTCTTCAAAATATATGAAGGGGACTGCCCAGCCCTGAAGATGTTTAACATTTTATTGAATAACAAGTGAAACTTATTGTGTTCTAGCTGTTATTCCTATTAGTACATAATTTAACTACGCTTCAAGTGCTCCAATATAGCAAAATCCCATCATCACACTATTCGCACTTGCAGATTCAGCAAAACAGATGCTACTCCCATGCTATCTCCCCGCCTCTCCAGTACAAATGAACTTCTAAATAAAAGATCTACCGCAGAAAGAGCACTCAAACTTTTTTTTTCTCCATTAGAAGGACAGAGAATTTTATCTATCAGCCTTAACAGCTGTTTTTCAACAGAGAGAATTGATGGTGCTGATGCACATTTCCTTGGAAGTGGCGTCGCAGGGAGACAAGGAATCCAAAAAGGCATTTTGCATGCTTCCCTTCATTGGTCAGAACACTGAATATAGGAGTTGGGCCATCCTATTGCGGCGGTAACAGCCTTTGATGAGATATCGTTTGGAGTAGTGCATGAAACTCCGATCGCCCTACTGTAGTATAGAATTTATTATACTGGAGGATCTGAAAGAAATGTTTAAAATGATTTTTTCGAGACTGGATTAGTTACATGTAGAAATCATGGTCAGCATTGATAAGTTGAATAGAACGCTCTGTGTCCATGTTGTATGACTCTGCAACTCTGAATGATGATGGGAAGATTGGTAAGATTAAAGATTGATAAAATTCAAGCTCCGGTAAAGTTCATGTCAAGAGTATTTATGTCCCTTATATTACTGATCGTCTTTCAAGAATACATAGATGCTGGGACACGTCCTATGTAATAGAGGTACCTAATGAAAGTACACTAGTTAGAAAAGAAGGTAGAGAGATATCAGGCAATGATAGATCGGTTAGCCTAACATGGTTGTGGGCAAGTTCTGGAGACCATTGTAAACATGTTTAGCAGCAAATCACTTGGAAAATAGAAACAGGAAAAGACAGAGCCAAAAATTCATGAAGTATAATCATGCTTATTAAGATTATTGCAACTTTTCAAGCATGTACCCAGTAGAAATAATGAAGTTGTGGGGGTAATCAGTGGATGTCAACAACCTGCACTCTCAGAAAACTTGAAAATCCCCAAATAAACTTCGCCTTGATTGTTAAAGCTAATTTGATTGCAGTGTTGTACTGACACGGAATGAGACTTAGTTGGACCCAAATAAAAACGTAACAAGGGTCAAACAAGTTTCATTTCTTCAGCATAACAGCCAGTGGGTATTGTGATTTAGCATGGATCACTATTTGCATACTGATTGAGGATGATCAATCATGATCATAATGTGTGCCGGTGCTGGCTCGAAGGGCAGAATGGCCTACTACTGCACCTATTGTCTATTGTCTATTGTATCCCAGTTATTCTTAGCAATTAGAAAAAAATATAGTCTGCATAATATCTGGCAGATGAAGTGTAATGTGAATGAGATTATCTGCTTTGGTAGCAAAAACACGAAGGTAGATTATTATTAGAATGGTGAAATATTAAATTACGGGGAGGTGCAAAGTGACCTGAGTGTTGTCATTCAAAAGGTGGCAAAGAAGACACATTATATGTTAGCCTTCTTTGCAGACGAATCAAACATAGGAACAGAGATATATTGCAACATTATTAGAGATGCTTATGAAATGACAAATGGCATACAGTGTACAGTTTTGATATTCGTATCAGAATAACAATGTACTGGCTACGGAGGGACTGCAATGAAGATTTACGAACTTGATTCCTGGAATGGCAGAGTGCACTTGTGAAGAGATGCTGGATTGGTTGAGACTGCATTTACTCAATTTGATTAGCATGAAACAATCTCAGAGAAACAATAGATGGCCCGAAATGAGGCGAAGGAGGACGCAAAGAGGTGCAGTTCAAAAAAATTGGTCAGCATAGAAATAGGTGCCTCTGTCTGTGGATACAAGGCCAGTCATTCAACAACGCTCTGTCGAGAAATGTTTTCATTCATTGGGTGATGATATCTCAAATCGACTGCTAGACTTAATGTTCTAGACCAAAGGGTTGAATGGTTTCAAAGAGGACTAATGATTAATTATTATCACTATATGGATCAAACAGTATTTGTAGAAAAAAGAATGAGTTTACTGAGTTGACTGAGCAGCTAAGATCATACTAAAAATGATCAAGGCTCAAAGGGTGAAAAGAACTTCTCATGCAACTATTTCCTATATTTCTGTTTTTATAACTATTACATCTTATATAATATATTTCCGAACTTTTACTCAATTTCTGAGAATCGATTTTGCCAAGTTGGTTAGATTGTTGGTTTACTTAACAGTCGGATGTCAACAGTGTTGATTCAATTCCATCATCAGTTTGAGGGTAGCATGAAGGACTTTCGTTCTCAACCTCTTCCCTTGCCTGAGGTCTAGTAGCCCACAGGTTAAATCACTACCAGTCGCTTCTTTGTAATGAGAGTTTAGCCATATGCTCTGGTAAGACTATGGCGTCACAACAAATCAATTTCTGACTTCAGGCTCCCAGAGCTGCAGTTTCATTTCTTTACTCTTTCCACTCGTCAACATTTTCCAATTTTCAGAGATTGTTGCACAATTTAGAAAACTTTGACATATTATTACAAATGGGTCGTTTAACATTATATCCTATATGTAAACCTTCCAAGATAAAGGTGTTGGTATCTGAGAAATTGTACACTTCCCTTTCCATTAGTGTCTGCAAAACTATTTTTTTTCTGAAAAAGGCTAATAATAACTTATTTTGCTTCCACGTTGTTATCATTTCTTTGTGTGAGGTAGATATCTTGTTTTGGCCTCTATTAAGACTGAAACAATGCACTTTTGCACCTCTCTGACATTTCTTCACTTTCTATAACAAATTCTGTTATCTCTCTCCATATAACGAGATCACATTCGTCCATTTGATTTTTATTTCTCCTTCTCTTCTTGGTAATTCTCTTTCCAACTTTTTCACATTGTTTATCGACTGGTCTGTCCCTCCTTTCATAAATAGAAAATAATTCTCCAAATTCATTTCCACCTCGTGGAATCGATGCTTTTCCTACTATCATCAGTCCCATGTGTATCTTAGAACCTGCCAAAACCTTCCAAACCTGCAATGTCCTCACTGATATATTAAGGCTGGGTGCCAAAATTACAGAACTATGACACGTTCATTATAAAGCAAACAAATATTAAAGGCAAAGACCCAAACACCACAACCACCGCCACACTGGTTGGAAAGAATGTTATGAGTTGATAGTATTCAGGTGTACATTCTGGAAGAAGTCGCCCCATCCTCAATATTGATTCCACGCCACATAACTTCAGGTCCAACATAGACACTGATACATTCAGCATTTTAACACGTATCATGACACACCACCATCCCGCTTCCAACTGAGTGATAAATGAGTATTGTTCCAGATTGCATATCACTTGTGGGAAGCACTGTGAGTGGAAACTGGATAGTACCATGTTTGGAGAATGTCAAAATCCATTACTAATAGTCTGTCAGCAACAGTAGGATAGTTCCAGACCTAAAATACGTTGCTGCTGTATGGGTCCTGTGTACACTGATGAATAAAATGTTTAATTGATCTCATGTTCAACAGTCTGCGCCAGAAGTGACAACTATCCATCAGAGGTTTTTAAACTGAGCAGTGGGTATGAGCGCCCACCTTCATACTGAGGGTACCTTACATCTTGTTGTATGGCTCGATCACTGCGTTAAGTGAGCAACATTTCGAATAAATTTCAGCAACAAAAATTGCAATTAGGAAACGTTGTGAGTATCAGCCAGAGAAGCACTGCTGTTTTACATATTAGAAGTCGTCATCTCATTTTCAGAGCCAGTAGTTCTTCAAGGTTGGATACTTGACACAATCACTTTGACCTGCTTCTTCAATGCTATTCACTCTATTTTAAAATAAGCATTGGGAATATTCTCTGATGTCTGTTCAATGCATAAATAGCCATTCATGACTCGTCAGATACTGAAGGAAACGATCTCCAAATGCAACAGAAATTTCTATTAAATGGGCACAAAACTGAAAAGTAACATCCACGCCGCAAACATACCAGTGACCAGCTCAAACAAGAGGAAGTAAAAATATTGCGCCTTGACATTCACGTGCATTATTACTGGGATTAACATTCACAAGAAACTGAAGACGAAGTAGCATAGAAAGGCACTGCCTACGAGAGCATGCCAGAGACTCAGATTGTTGCAGCTAGGAACTCACTTCCTGACTCTCGAAAGAATATTCAAATATCTACCAAAGCATGTGTCATTAGTACAATGGACTATTCAAATCTTGCCTGTATTGATCTAATTCCAAGAACACTGAAGAGAAATTCAAACAATCTTCGAAAGGTAAGTTCACTTTTTGGAACCTCAACCACTAACGTCCATTGTGTCCAGTAATATCGCTCAGTACCGTCAATCTGTACTGACTGGAAGATGTGTTGCAAAAATTTACAATGCTCCTCTGTCAGAACTTAATGTATACACGGCCTTTTCCATCTAGAAGTATACAGTCAGCAGTTCCATGGGAACACCACTTCCTGCGTTTTCTCTGCAAGCAACTCATCACCCTGACGTCATTGGTTCAAAATCGTGAACTCTATTCCTTCAGGCATTATGTTTCTCAAAAAGAGCACATGGATGCATCTCATAATGCATCTCACCATCAATGTCTAGAAGTGAAATTACGAACGGAGAAACTATGTTAATTCAGCCACTAACGCTCAATCACAAGAATTATTGAAAAAAACAATCATTCCCTGAGTGGTCCCATATATTTAGAATCAGACGATTTTTGTATCCTACGCTTTTCAAAGATCAAACGGAAAATAACACTATTCTGACGTTTATGCCATTAATACTAATTCACAACGAGTGAATCATGTGAAGTAAAGTTACAATTTATTCCAATTTATTCCTGACATGGCATGTTATTGTGTTAATTATTACTACAGAATTTTTAAAAACAAAACTCCCACATAGTGAAATTTGTTGCATATAATTCATAACTTACTTGTATTGAAATTCCAATTTTAAATAAACACGTGAAAATATTTGAGAATAAATGTAGAACAGGGCTTAGTAATAACACATCCAGAGAGGGTTGTAACTGTTTTGTCACCACATATGCATTCATAAAATTGAGGAAATTAAACACTGCAGGGCAGATGAGAATGATGGTTCCAGGTTAAACACATTAGGGCTTTTTTTTCAAATGTAAAATTATTGTATTAGTTGATGTCTCTTTGAGGTGCCTGCAGTTACGTGCCTAAAATTAGACACTGGCTCTGGTCGCAATCGACGTTCTTACATGCAAAATGCAGCCTTGTTATAGCCATCAACATGCGTAATACGCAATAAAGCGTAATAGAAAAGCTACTCACAAAGACTGTAGTACCATTCATTGTTAGGTGTTCATATGACAACTGACTCCAAATCCGATTACAGCAATTCTTTTTCAGCTTTTGGTGCACAACCTGTGGGCTAATTGAAAAACAATTAAGCTAAAATAATATCTTTCTAACTTCCATTAGATATTCCATTGTGAGGTTGCGAAGAATCGCAAAAGCATTGGCTCTCATTTTCATATGTCTTGAAATTTTCTTTTTCCCTACAGCTAGGAAAAAAAAATGAAAACACGCATCTCCACATTATTTATTTCAGCTTTAAATAGAATATTTTGCACTGCAGGAGGTGTCAAAGTTTCCAAACAACATCATGTTATTAAACTTGGTTACTCGCTGTTTTAAACCAGATTTAAGTTCAGAAAAGAAGCATAGCACAAAACTATGTACAAGCGATCACAATGATTTTCAGGTTTACTTATAATCACTTTGACGAAGCAATCAGTTAAACAAATATAACATGAGCAACACATGGATGGAATGATAAGGATCAGAAAAATACTCTGCAGTTTCTTTAAAATGACAACTTGCGGAACCTTTGAATTTCCTGTTATTGTTCATCGAACCTTGTACAATTAACATGATTTACAATAAAACAAAGAACCATTTCAGCTTACATTGGTAGAACATATTTTGACAGGTGCATTACTTTATGGGTACAAGAGAAGAAATATTGACGAAACACTTACTCATGAAGAGAACGACTAGAACTTTAGAAAACGTGGTGATTATAATGCTGGACTGTTTGTGAATATGCTGTGCAGTTCTTCCTCTTAATGAACCAATTTGTTGAATTGAAACACAGAACAATTATAAGAACCAGAAAATACATTCGTTCTTTCTTTTTTGAATGCATATGTTGAATTCTGCAGTGTCAATAAGAGGAAATGCATTTTCTCTGTTTATTTCTACCGTGATGGTACTCTGGTTTTACGAAGTATATTTTGTTCAGGTTTTTCTTTTAAAGAGAGATTTTAATGAAAATGTGCCGACCTACTTATTATGTCCCATAAAGTAAACAGCTCTGGATGCCTTTGAATATTTATTTTTAAAGTCAGTAAAATAGAAACAGCCTGGATGGACATAGACAGCTCACACATATCAGAATTTGTACATTTTGGGTTTTTAATTTTGAGATTCAACATCCGTAGCAGTTGTAGTCTCAAAGATGTTGGAATATGTAGTAAATGTCTATTCACAGCTACCAACTCTGAGTTTTCTCTTGATGATAACTTTTCTTTCTGGGTCCCTGGAGTTACCTATGAGGCAAATCTATTTCCTGAATTTTATCAAATATTTTGTTAATGTGTTGCAGGTAATTAATAATAGTTACTGTGTCTATACTCAGTGAAATATTCCAACAAACTTAAGTGATTCTTAATATTTTTGTTCTACTTTAACTATCATGTTAGAATACATTGTGTTTTGCTTAACGTTGAGTAGTTTTGCAAGTCAAATTGCATCTGACACAAAGAACTTTATATTTAACAGAAGAAAATGTTTGGGCCTTGGTTACCTTCTTTGAATATTTCGAGTTGGAGTGATCTGATCCGGAACAACCAGGAGTCTTTGTTGGTATTTACATATTTAATTCCAGGATAGGTTTCATATTGTTGGACTTGAAGTAAGCAAGTGATAATTGCGAGTGTCTTTTGTTTCGATTATTCCATTCCGTTGTTTTAAAGGGTGTGCCTTATGTAGTAATGGCTCTGTCAGTCACTAGGAGTTTCTTGGGGTGGAAGAGGTCAATTCGGGAGTTTCATAGAGAGTGACTAATGTAAAGCTTCCTGAATTCGCATACAATCTTCAGTTCAGTTTATCTGGAAAGGAAAGTTCATTCTGGTCATCGTGCAGCATTTGCAATTGCCAGGGATGCTATCAAAATTTTTGAAAACAGCAAAACAAAACAGATGAAAAGAAAAATGAAATGCAATGGTTTGACTTACAATTAACAGCATAAAACAAAAAGAGAGAGAAAGTCCCGAGTGTACGAAATGCAAAAACAGAAATAAGTACAAGAGAAAGAGAGAGAGAGAAAAAAGAAAGGGAGAATAAGAGAGTATTTGGAATACAGAGTTTAGAATTGAGATATCAAAGTCAACGTAAAACAACAAAGCCAGAGAGGAAAAATAGGAGATGTGATGGGGGCATTGATGGAGAGCAACCAATCATCGGCAAATGTCTCGTGGGGATATGTTCAAATATGTACAAGTTTTGCCAAAGTTCGACGGGAGAGGGCAGAAGTCTTACTCGTTTCAATCAAGAATGTCCAAATCAATTAAAATGTCTATGACCATCAGGGTATTGTTGATCCAAACAAAGATGGGTCAACAGAGTGAGACACCTCAGAGAAGGTATCTCCTGGATATCGTGAGTTACAAAGTACCACCTGAGGTGTATTTGAGCCAGTACTAGAATCCTGCACAGAAAGTGTAGAGAATCTCAGGAGGGAACCTGGTCAAACTCACATTTTGTATCGAAAAATCAAACAAAGTAATTTTGGTGGTGGAGAGGGATATTAAAAGTAGATCAACGATATGATGTTATTAGCGGCACAATTATTTTGGAGGAGTTCAACATTCAATTTCTGAAGTAATGAGGACTCATATGGAAGATCAGAGAGTTAGAAAAACAATTTTAGCAGCAGAATTGGTAGACGATTATGAGTTAGTTCGTTAGTCAAAATTTGACTTCTGATGTCAATGATATTTTGTGAGGAATACAATCTGAGGAACAGAGAAGTATTTAAGCGGAAAGGGAAAAGGGGTCTTCAGTGGGGATAATAACGATAGGTAACCACACAGTTCCAAAAATGAAACCTACATTTACTCCTAAGTAAAAAAGCTCGTTTGCTTTCACTTCTACATGCCAGGTGAAACCATGCCAAAATTTGGGAAAGTGGTGGTAGGTGTGCCAGAGAAATTCTTGGTTCCAAGAATGCAATTTGACCTTGGCAATTAAATACCTTTATCACAAATGGCAGCAATTGTTACTGTGTTTGAAGAGTCATAAGAATGTCAAAGATATCCTGGTAATTCTGGCTGTGCGTGAACAAGTTCACAAAGCCACAGGTTGAAGCAGGAAGACAAATCAAAGATTTAAGATAAGGAATTTTGAAGTACTCTTCTTAGAGACCATGTTCAATCAAATGATTGAAAGAAAGAAATGGTAGAGGACAAAGTTGATTGTTTTATTTCAGAAAAATTGACTCAATTACAGCAGAAAGTTTCAAAACAAAAACAGTTGTATCAGACAGCATACACAGAGGATGAATATGAGTGCATCCCAGAATGTTACTTTCTTAAAATATGACGCATTGATAAGAAAATTGAGATAATCACATTCAGGCAAATGAGAAAAGGGCAAGGGTTCACCAACAGTTCACCACTGGATTGTTATAACATGGGGTAAACCCTCCTGCTTATGCTAACCCAGCAACACAGAAAATATTTATTCTGTGCAGTAATTTGTGAAAATTCGCCACAGGAAACATTGGTTTAAGTAAAAGTAACAACTTTATTTCTTAAAGTATAACAGAGAATAATTAACGAACAACTATTTGCAACTCCTTTCTCTAACCTATTTTTTGCCTTCTCCTTCTAAACTACAAATCTGATAAAACTCTTAATTAAGATTTTCAGACCAAAACTTCTTATCTCAAAACTGGGCAGCTTTCGAGTCTTCTCAGTATTCTGCTCTTATTTTCTTCCTCTTGGGGATTCTGCTTCACGGGTTTCTGGTCGATAAATATACTTTCTTGCAGTCTCTACTTGTTGGGTTGGCAGCTCTACTCTCAACTATTCAATCGACCCCGGTCTTATACCCCCAAAACATTGCATTTTCTCATTGGCTTTTAAGATTGTCTACATATTAAATTCAATATTGATTGGAATTTGGCATTTTCTGGGTATAATTTAAACTGATTGGCCGAATTCGAATTTGTTTTTGTCTCATAGCAAATCATGCAGTGCTACCTGTTGTGAGTCAAATGTTTCATTGCAAATTCTCCAGCACACAGTGTGCTTGCCATGTCCTTACCTCTCTTAACTGTGCAGTACACGTCTACACCTTCATATCAGCTCGCTGCTAAACAAAATAAATGAACTATTATAACGAAAAGGTGGCTTCACACTTTTTCTGTTTTAAAACACATCATCTTAACATATGGAGAACTTTAATATAAGTTTACCTTAACTTCTTCCCACATATCCGAACATATATAGCATTAAATACAGACAAGTCTCATGTAAACGTTATCACTTAAATCAACAGAATACATTCTTACGATCTGCAACATGCGTGAGTTTTAGAATAAAAGTCTGTAATATCAGACTCCAATGAAATAGTCTCGTATTCTTGTGTTTAAAGCTTTCTAAGCATGTAAGCTGATTGTGATCCGAGTCCAAATATTTTCCAACACATTGTTCTTGACATAGGCATTAAAATGTTCTAAGGCCCGTATCATACTCAGTAGCTCTTTTTTAAATTGTGGAGTATTTTCTCTGCTGAATGTTGATCTTCTTCAAAAAGTTAGCAACTGCCCCTTCAAACTCATCTTCATCTTCATCTTCCTTCAACTCCAATGTCACTAGCATCGAGATGGACTTTAAAAGTTTTTGAAACGTTTGTTGCAGCTAAAACTGGTGTGGTGGTTAATATTGATTTCAAATAGTGGAATCCTTCCTGGCATTGTTCTGTCCACTGAAACTTTGTGTTTTTCTTCCGCAAATTAGTTGACGTTAGCACTACACTTTTGAAGATTGGAACAAACGTCCGATTGAATCTGCTGAGTCCAAAGAATTGAAGAAACTTTTTCGTCGATGTTGGTCGTGGAAATTCCTTGAAGGCGTTTGTCTTTGCATTCCGTGGGGTCTACCTTCCATGACGAATGCTATGACCCACGAATGTCACCTCTGATTTCACGAATTCAGTTTTAATTAATTTCATCAACAGATTTGCTTCTCGTCGTCATTCAAAGAGCTCTGCCAACTGTACCATGTGATCTTTCCAGGACTATGTCAAGATTACGAGATCGTCCAAATAGATTGCACAGTTTGTTAACCAAGCTACAGCTCTGTTTCTGAGTATTTGGAATGTGGCCGGTGTGTTCTGCATTCCAAAAGACATCACTTTAAAATTATATAACCCATTTGGGGTTACAAACGTAGAAATATTTTTTTTCTGTCTCTGATAAAGGTACCTGTCAGTAAACATGGATTAAGTTCAACTTGGTGATGTAATTGGCTTGTCCGACTTCCTTGATGCAGTCCTGAAGTCTCAGAATTGGAAGTGATTCCGATTTTATAACGGCGTTGACCTTCCAATAATCGCAGAATGAGATATATCCACTCCCTCTGGTTTGGTTCGATTATGTCATCGTCGTGCATGATCTCCACTTCCTTGTGGATCTGTCTGGCTTTGAAAGGATTAAGCTAATAGGGACATTGTTTTATCGGATCAGTGTTCATTACATCTACTTCATGTACGTCTACTAACATATTCCTTCCCATTTGTTCCTTACTTATGTCCTTATACACCTCAGAGAAGGTATCTCCTGGATATCGTGAGTTACAAAGTACCACCTGAGGTGCAACAAATCTTCCAACTGCGTTCTATGCTCCTGTGACAGATAGCATACAAACCCATCCCACTTTTCAAAGATTTCTTCATTTTTAAATCTAATTTGAGGCACATCAATATCCACATCTTCTGGATTTGATTCCTCACTCGGTGGGACAGTAACTAACACCTATTTCACCAGTTCTTCCCCACTAATATAATAGGTTTTCAACATATTCACATGGCATACTTGATACCTTTTCTTTTTATCTTGCGTCTTTACGAGATAGTTCACCTGACTCAACTTTTTTTTTCTCAATTTGCTAGGGTCCATTAAACTTAGCTTTGAAGGAACCTCCTTTCACTGGTAACAGTACTAACACGTCAACTCCTCGGGAAAACTTCTGAGTGTCAGAGATTTTTATCTGCCATCTGCTTAATTTTACATTGTGCCCTCTTTAGGTGCTGTTGAGCTAACTCACCTAATCTATTTAATCTCTTCCTCACCTCGGATACATAACCTAAGTTTATATCTCCAACTTTGGACCTGCTAATTTTCTTTAATTAACGCCAAAGGGCCTCTCACTTCATGACCGAATCTTAACTCACAGGGAGTGAACTGAATAGATTCATTTTGAGTGTGTCCAATGGCAAACAATACGAATTGGATACCTTTATCCCAATGATTTGGGTATTCCTGACAGTATGCTCTCAAGATGGTCTTCAAAGTTTGATGCCACCTTCCCAAAGTTCCCTAAA
Source organism: Chiloscyllium plagiosum (assembly GCF_037043375.1). Taxonomy (NCBI): domain Eukaryota; kingdom Metazoa; phylum Chordata; class Chondrichthyes; order Orectolobiformes; family Hemiscylliidae; genus Chiloscyllium; species Chiloscyllium plagiosum. The sequence continues at coordinate 26,952,233 of NW_028270173.1, forward strand.
ATTCAGGGTGATATGCACTGGATTTAGAAGGCTGTATACCTAAGCTATCCACAACCTCCTTCAACAGCCTAGCAGTAAAATTTGACTCTTGCTCTCTCGCTCGCCCATGCCATGTGAAAAAAGCTACTAACTCCTCTACTAACATTTCTGCCTTGATACTCCATAATGGAATTGCCTCTGGAAATCTGGTAGACACATCCATTAGTGTTAACAAGTACTAGTTCCTACCTTTTTTCTCGGGAGGGGATCGACACAATTAATTATAACCAGTGTGAAAGGCTCTTCAAATGCAGGAACTGGCAACTAAAAGTGCGGTTTTACTACCGCCTGTGGCGTACCTACCATTTGGCATGTATAACACATACGGCAAACGTTAACCACATGCTTGTGCATTGCAGGCTAATAAAAATGTTTTTGCCAGAGTCTTTCATATCCCTAGGTGACCTCTTTAAGGTAGTTCATCTGTTACCCATAACAGCTCCTGTCTCTATGCTACTGGCAGCACAATCTGAAACACTTCGGCCCATTTCTCCTGTACTAACCTGCTGTGTTCTCGAATTCCACCTGAGGATTCTATCTTTCAGATAATAACCCTCCAGAATATTCTCTGCCTCCTTTTAAGAGTACTCTTTACTTTTTCCTTCGTGCTGTGCCTTATGATAGTGGGTTCGGGTTACCACACAGTCTGGGAAAATACCAGGATATTTATGTTTTAACTCTTCAGTTTCTTAGTCTTCCTTGGGCTTCTCCATGACAAGAGTGTTACTTCCTCCTTGAGTGGTGCCAAGTCATTCCCAAGGGAAACAAAGCTGAATTCCTGGAACAAATGCTCTATCAATCACTCCCACTGTACCTTTCCCAGTCTGGGGTTGGCACTCCAACCTGATCTTACATATTATACGCGAACTTTCGATCCATCTATCCCACAAATTACCCTACTCACGAGTAAAGGATCAGAAAGAGTGCACATTCGTTCCGCTGTTATGCTCAGTGACTGTTTAGATGCTGTGCCTCTCAAAAAGTCGACTTCTTGTCCTTCTCCCCTTATTATTTCTTAGTAAACTTTACCCACAGAGGCGAATTCTTTGTGGAGATCAGTTACTAACTCCATACCAAACCCCTACCTAGACTTTGCAAATTCCTGCAGGTCCTCGGCTCTTCTTGGGGTCTCCTTTACTGCCATCACTAATGCCATTGGCTTGGCTTCGTTTACCACATCATTTCCCACATTGCTTTTCTTGAACAGCTAGCACTGTGATTTTATGTATCCCACCTTCTGGCAGTGAAAACACCTTTCCTACTGCCCTTCTGAGACCACCAGAACTTTAATTTATGGGCACCACGCCATTACAGTGAAAACACCCAAGGCCTTTCACCTCCTGTCCAGCCTCTTTGCGTTTGTTAACCTGAGGTCAAATCTTATATGTCCTCTCTACTCTTGCTTTCGTACTGTAGGATCTCCTCTTCTCCAAACTTCCATTCTTCGCAGGACGTCATTTTGGCAGGAAGCATGACTTAAGCACCATAAGTACTTACCTGCTAATTCTGCTGCCCTTCTCACTTCCTGGACATTCTGTTACTCTAGGTAAATTAATACCATCTCTGGAAGTGAATTTTGAAACTCCTCCAGCAGGATAACATCTCTTAGAGCCTCAAAGGTCTTATCTATTTTCAACACATGCACCCATCGATCAAAATGACTATAGTTAGTCCTTTCGCAATCAGCATAAGTCTGACCTGGTTCCTTCTTTGTGTTTCTAAACCACTGTCTATATGCTTTTGGTACCAATTCGTGAGCACTTAAACTAGCGTTTTTACCTTCGTCACGATTTCTTGATACCTCATCTGGCAGTGTGGCAAATAGCTCACGAGCTGTGCCTTAGTTTAATATGAACTAACATTGTCCATAATTCCTCGGACCACTCTGATTTTTCCTCACCAATTTTTCAAATGAAATAAAGACAACTTCAACATTTTTCTCAGCAAAATGTGACAGAGCTTTGTCATATTTTAATACTTCACTACCTTTTCTTTAAATCTCCATTCTATTGACTTCACTTTGTTGACTTCGTTGCAACTTCTCAACTTCGAATTCCTTCACTTTTTGCTCAGCTCAGAACTTTCTCTCTCTTTCTTCTTCCTCCCTCTCTTTCTTTTTATCTATTTCTTCACTCTCCCTTTGCCCAGCCTAGAAGCTTCTCGTTCTCTGTCTTTTTCCTCTCTCTCCCTCTATTCTTTCTCTTTCCCTTTCTATCTCCCTCTCTCTTTCCTCCCTCTCTCCGTGTTTGTCTTCAAACTCCATTTTCCTCAATTGTATTTGTTTTCTCCCTCTGCAACACTTGTCTTTTTCCCATGACGTACCTAAGTGTTTGAGTAACCCGTTTGCAATTCCAGCTTTACTTTTGCCCTTTGTTAAACCCAAATCTAACTTATTTGCTAAATCCAAAACAATATGGTCTTTTTCTTTCCATCCAGAAATTCTTGACAAATTTGAGAATCATGTTCAAATCCCGGAATCTTTTTTACTTAAATAATTCTAAGAGCCATTTCTGTCACATTTAATTTAATCAACCAGAAGTCATCAAAATTAAACAAATTGCCTCAGCTACGTATTATGTAAATATCTCGGACATTAACCTTCAAGTTTTTAAACCTGTTGTAATTTTTCTGTCCCCAAAATCCATTCACATCTGTCTAAACCAGATCAAATACCGACGATGAGCCCCCAAACTGTTACAACATGGGGTACATAATCCTGTGTATTTTAACTCAACAACACAGAAATGATTTATCCTCTCCGGTAATCTGCGAAAATCCGATAGGCCAAGTGCTAGTTAAAGTAAAAATCACAACTTTCTTTCTTAATGTATAACAGAGAATAATTAACGAACAACTATTTGCAACTTCTTCTGCTAACCTATCTTTTACCTTCCACTTTTACATCACGAGGTTCAATAAAAAAAACCCAATTAAGATTTACAAAACCAAACTTTTTCTCTCAAAATCAGGCAGCTTTCGGGTCTTCTCTGTATTCTGTTCTTCTTTTCTTCTTCTTGGGAATTCTGGTTCATACTTCAGGTTACTGATCGTTAAAAGTACCTTTAAAAGAGATAATTTTCGGGTCGTCTCATTATGCTGGCTTTGCAGTTCTCCTCTAAACTGTTCAATCTTCCCCAAGCTTATACCACAATAGCATTGTGTTGACTTTCTAACATTATCAAAATAGTAAATTCAAACTTGGTTGGAAATTGGTATTTTCGCTGTATAATTTAAACTGATTGTTCGAATTCGAATTTGTTTTTGTCTCATAGCAACTCAGCCAGTGCTGTATGCTCTGAACCAAATCGTAGATTGTATATTCTCTAGCACTTGGTGCACTTGCCAAATACTTCACTCTCTCAAAGGTACAATACACTTCTAGACCTTCATAACAGAATTTTAAAAAAGTTTTGCAGGTACCCCATGAATTAAAATTAGGACGTTATTTGGAAGTAAGGAAATGTGAAACGAACATGCAAAAACTTTTTTTTCGGTCTGGGCTGCATCAGGAGATGCTTGATTTTTTTTCAGTCAAGTGATAAATATCAGGTAATTAGAAAAACTCAAACAGTGGTAAGTTCAACACTCTTCATAACCATTTACGCTTTTCAGGAACAATTTACAGTGGACTTAATTGTTTGTCTAGGACCCCTAGTTAAAGCAAAACTTGGGTATCATTATTTACTGATCACAATGGATGTGTCTACATGTTTTGCAAAGTCCGTTCCATATCGTATTATCACTACCAATAGAATTGTAGAAAAGTTACTCTTGTTTTATTTAATAAAAGTTACCCACATTATTGGGATAAAGCAATTCAATTTGCAATTTTTGGAAATACGTATGCACCGAATGAATGTGCCATATTTAGACCTGTTCAATTACCTTTTTGGCATGTGATGAGCGGAACACTGAAATTAATAAAAGCTAAACTGCTGAGTCCGAGTTTACAGACAACAAATTAAGACTCTGTTTCAAATGTTAGGGAAAGATTGAATAGCGTGGGTGAGTTAATTGGAAATTGTTTTAAAATAGCAGACAGTGCGATGAAACAGGAAGCAGACAAGAATTCGAAAAAGTGCGATCTTTCTGACAAAGTGTTTACGCTATTTCCAGTGATAGGTGGTGTTTTAAAAGTAAGTTTTGAAAGGAAAATGAGAAACGTGACTTAGTTGTTAAGAATTCCGGATATAAGGAAATCTCACAGAGTTTCTCATGTCAATACACTCAAAAAATACATTCCTCAAGAAAGGAAGCAAATGCAGAATGCGTTATTGCTCACGACAGCGATGAAAGAAGCACAGTTCAGATTATTCTGAATTGCACATTCGTCAAATTACTTTGGGAAATGAATAAAGACCCATTAATCCGGATAAATTATTCAGTTACCTTCCAGAGTAAAACCTAATTGCCCTAAGACAAAGATTCCATATCTGTAGCAAGATATTATGGAACAAGCTGATCTAATGTCGCATGATGTAAATATTGGAGAAGCCTGTTCGAAATGAGCACTGTCCTTATATCTGGCAGGTGTTCCAAAGAAGATTGAACAGAGTTGCAGCGAATGGAGCTCACACAAAGTAATCGAGCCAAAGCAGATAATCTCCAACGATTATTTGTGAACTCTCTCAAAGTCAATGCAGTCATAATGTCCTAAAATATCCTATTCTACGTTTGGAAGACTGCATTGAAAATGGGATAAGCAACTTATATTTCTAAGTTGGAATTACTGACAGGATATTGCCCAATAAAATTACTCGAAATAGTAAAGACAACTTTAGCTTTTATGACATAGAATGGTTTCATGCCAGTAGGTATCAAAAATGTGTCAACCACATTCCAAAGACTAACCAGCAACGTCAGTTCAGGATCAATCAATTGCGTTTTGTACATTGATGATTTCGTTATTTTTAGTTACATATGGAAGTAACATTTTTACAATCGATCTGAATTGATTCATCAATTTTTGGAATTGATAAACCTGACTAAGAATGAGTTCCCAAAAGCGCAACTCACGTTCCTGGGTTATTATTTTGGACAGAGTGAGATGGTACTTTGGATTATGAAATCAAAGGTTATTGGGAGGTTTTCCATTGCTGTTGACAAAGAGGGCAGTATGACGATTCCTGGGATTGTATGTGTGTGTCTTTTTAATCAGAAGATCACACCTAATTTTAACAGGGTCGTCATTCCCTGGGTGACTGTCCTATTAAAGAGTCTAGATTAGAGTGGTGCTGGAATAGCACAGCAGGTCAGGCAACATCCGAGGAGCAGAAAATGCAATGTAAAATGCACAAGACAGATTGTGCGCACCATTTACATCACGTTAATTTGATAACCTCTGTTAACGACATGAATGGTAAAATGTAATGATCATTAAATTATGTTCGAAGTTGTTCTTATCGTTTCAGTACTTCTCCAAAATCATGCAAAATATTGATGTCCTTACTTTAAAAGACATATCATAATCAACAAATATAACCAAGAATATCTCTTTTGTTCCAATGTTAGTTATATGTTGCCTGCAGCACACATGTTTTTACTTTCCTGTAGAAGTTTGAGCTATTATTCGGTCTATACATTAACAAAATAACCGGTTTGAAAATAATTTTAAATAAACAGAGTGTATTCATGATTGTTCCTGTTGTTTTAGTTTTACAGCTGTCTACTGATTTTCCGTTCTTCCTGACTTATATTTGACAATCAATATATCAATTGTAATACATTGTGATTAAAGAAGAATTATTTTCAGTTCCAAGACGCAATGTGGTTTGATTAGGTAATGCAAAAATATTTAATATGGTTCCCAGAGTCGCTGCTGAACAGTCTATTGGCGCATTCAGGAAGCAGATTTCTAAATAATAGATGTTTTTGTTCGAAAATCTACAGAAATCTGTCTGAATACAGAATTGCGGGTGGATGCCAATCAATAATTATAACCACTCCACATCAAATCATCACGACCTTGCTTTATAAATGAGTAAATATATTTTCCACTGCATTTGAAAGCATATCAGTAATCCAAACACCTCAAGATACCCTGGTCAACATAAATCCTGTAATCATTTCAATATAATGGGAATATGTATATTCCTTTCTGTTGATGATGAATATGCAACGACACACATAATGTCGTTTGTACTATAATTGTCAGTTTCACACTGAAGTCATGTTATTATGTTGTTCAAATTAAATTATGCTTAAAAGGCATAAAAGCTTGATTATCTCAACAGATCTGGCCTCATCTGCAGGAGGTTTAAAAAGAGTCAGCAATTTGATACAGTGTCCTTTATTTCTGGTTTTGCCAGAAATTACATGTTGTTTTTTTTACTTATATGATTTCAGATTTCCAGCGTCCATTAGTTTTATTTTATGTACTGGTTTTTATATCTGAAAATATCTCATGACTTGAAATAATAGTTTGCTATGGAATTGTAAGGTTTTTTTTGGAAGGTAAATAATTATCAGTGGAACCAAATCTCGCAAGATGAATTGAAGATAAGTTTGAGCTCTAATTTGTGTTTTGGTTCTTTATCTTCTTGATTTCAGAAATAAAGCAATTGAGAAAAGATATGGGTACAATTTCAACACTTCTGAAAAAAAATTAATGTTGTGATATTTACATAAACATATTTGCCCTCTCAGGATGGCAAGCCCATTAGCATATACGTTAAATGATATTATTTAGAAATCATAAGATCAGTAATTCAAGGCACGATTAAAGTGAACATAATTTGCAGAAAGTTTGAACATTAGAGTTTTAGTTATTCCGTCTTTCAGCAACTAAATGATATATTACTTGTAGGGTTTTTTATTTTAGTGGAAATTATCATCATTGAATTTACTCTGAAGATATTTGATGATATACAACTTCAACCGAAATGTTGCTTGGAAAAATTAGTCTTTGCAGTTTGTAGAAATAAACACGATGTCAGGGAATCAATATGTTTCAAACAAATACTTCAACAAATGCTGAAGGAAACTGTCAATCATCTTTGAAAGTTTGCTTTTTTTTGCACAAGCTAATATTACACCATGTGCAAAATTAAAGATTCAGCAAATAATATTTCTCTTTATGCTTAGTTTATTAATTATATTAGAAAAAATAGATTTTTAAACAAAATTATTGTTGCATGTAGAGGGCGGTTTCAAAGAAACAAAGGAAGGTAGGACACGAAACATTTAAAAAAAACATGCAAATGTTAATTTTGTTTTCCAACTCTGAAGCAACTACGAATGAGGTCCTTTCTAGTACATTAAATATATGTAAAGTAAGGAGGCAGCTATCACTTCACATTATTCTGGCAAATTCTGGATTCTAATGTTTTTCTCTGTATTAAACTGGGCAACAGACGTATCGTATCCAAAATATTTTGCATATTCCATTGTCAATTTGGTGACATCTCCATTTGGCTTCTAAAAGAAATGAAATCATTCGATGATAATATCAGATCTGTGCTGTTACTATTGAAAGAAAAGACATTGTCAGTACCTGATGAAGATAAATATCTCTAGGTATGTTTCGTCCTTGACGTGTAGACGACTAACAATACCTAATTATGCAACACTAAAGGCATTAGTATCACTTGGAAAATGTCCATCAGAAGTGAATCTTGATCCAGTCGAATTCTAATCAGAATGTTATGAAAAGTCACCTGTTTTGAAATGCATACTCTTTTGACTTTAATCAATTGCGCTGCAGTCATTTTTTAAAAAAGATAAATTGTCGAAAGTATGTTTGATACGTCCTCCTACAGTTTATTCTGCAATATAAGTTGAGAAAAATTGATGAATGGACACGAAGATATAACATCTGTATATAATTAAGGCATTAGAACCTATGTCACTTCAGGATATTTGGCATAAAAGTAATTTTTAAATGGGTTAAAGATGTCTTGGGAAAGGGTGTATTTGTTAACATTATTAAATAAAGGGGATAATGGGTCATATTCGTGAGTGGTTACAGTATACTACTTTTCTGTACATTGGCATTGCTTTTCGACAGAATGTTATATGATTAGGCAAAAATGAATTGAATCTGATAATGGATGAACGCGTATACTTCCCCTATTAATTGTTCAGTTGGTAATAGATTTGCAATGTGATGATGTTGGTGTTAGTACTGGTATGTGCTGCCAACCATGTGTTTGCGGGTTCTAGCAGTTTGCCTTACATATTGGTGGTATTGTAGTCACGATTACCAGTTGAGCAGGAAATGGAGGTTGCTAATGCATGAAAGTCAGAACATTAAACGTAAAATCAAAATTAAGAAGTTATGGCCGTCAACTTGATGGTCCACACAATAAGATCATGGCTAACCTTCTTGTAGCCATAACGTCATATACTGTCAAGTCCACATAAATCTGAGAACCATCTGTCTAACTCAACTTTGAGTACATGCATCGATTTATCTCCCATTGTTTTTGGGCACTGGCAATTCGAAACTCTAGAAGTCTGTGAAATAAGATGTTTCTTATAATGTCAGCAATGAATGAGAATCAATTTATTTTTGAAATGTTTATATTAAATTTGCATTCTCCAACGTTTGAATAATCCTCTTCGCCTATGTGCAACCCGTTTCCTTAAGTATTGTGAGGTTTACGAATATCAGTGCGTGTTCTTTTGAACTTCAAATAAAAGTGAGGAAAATGAATGGCTTTTGTTGAAAAGCCAGTATACAATATATCAGCTCGGTTACCTTTTTAAATTATCAGATGCAAGGTACGTTTTCTTGCTTATATAAGTAAAATTAATCAAAATGCTTTGATCTCGCCAACGCTTAGTACATCAGTATCAAGGCACCTAGTCGTAAATTTCAATTCCATTGCAAATTAGATCAGTATTCCATTTATATTTCTTCTTCCTGCTAACTGTAATTGCATGCTCATATGTGTATTTCCAAATTTAAAAAGGACTTTATGACTCTCTGCCTCTTTTTGTTCCTGATTATCTTTCCTTGCAATGAATTTGCTGTTTTCCTATTCTACCTGTCAAAGGGCAACTCAGATTTCCCCAAAGTGGATTACAAGTATTAGTAAATTTGTCCAATAATTTATCCTTACAAATTACGATTATCCTGCTCTGAAGTTATTTTCTATATCTTCATCCTATAAGCATATATGGATTCAATGTACCAGCGCCTTCAGCAATGGATTCTTGACGGTAAAGTCCCAGTAACTATCGTGAAATTTAGATACGACGCCATAATCTACATTTTCTCTCGGTAAAGCAGTGATCTCTTCGTTATTAGAATTTAAACTAATCTGAGTCATCAGTGGTCTTAAGTCAAAAGATTTTAGTCGAAATGTGAACGCTTTTTAAATGTCTTTTGAGAACTTCATCTTTATTCATCTTGCGTACACCAGACTCAATGAGATGTGATATATTTGTAAAACGATTTCATGTATTTTTAATTTTTTTAAAAAAACGTGATTGTATTATGATTTTCTATCTGACCGCTTTGTTTCATTTGATTTTGTAATGTCATTCCCGATTTTAACAACTACAATCGTTTTAGTAATCGGACCATGATTGATCAGTCATGTCAATAACATGTTCCTGAACAAAACGATTATGTTTACCATGTTCCAATTCACAACGGCCATTTCATAATTTAGTGAATGTTGGAATATTCTAGATAATACACCCAGAATCTCTATAGGTATATCGTATCAGAATTAAGGTTTCAAATCTCCAGGAGCTAAAGAGTGCATAAAAGAAGCTTGTCTTGACTTTCTTTTGCAACTATATTCATTGTTTTTCTTTCCTTCTTTCCTTGCTCATAGATTCCTTCGTTCAACCATTCATTCACTCAATCATTTATTGTACTGAAATGTAATTGTTGTTTCTATATTTGTCTCTGAAGAATGAGACTCGAGATTATTAGTAGACAATGTATTTTTTGTGTTTTCTCGTATGAATACATCAGTCACAATTTCCACCAGAGATGCACATTTAACCTTTTCCTCGCATTTCATCATATTTTATTCTTATATACCGCACTTCTTCTTATTTTACAAGTTTTGTCATATCCTTTCCTTTGAAAACATATTGACTGTTCTAAAATCTCTCGAATATTTTGACTTTCAGTAATTCTTCGCAGCGTTCTACACGTTTTCTTTCAATTTATATCACGCAGAATCTTCAGCTGCACTCAATTGCACTTACAAAGATCTGTTTGTAGGAACAAAATAAAGGGAAAATATTCATAGAAATAAATATTTATATCAATTTTTACAATTCCTGCCAACCATACTCACCACAATGTTAGAATTTGATGAGTTGGAAGATTCTGAATGCAGTCAGAACGAGGATCGATGGTGTGTAATTTACACTGGTACACCACAAATGTGCAAGATCATGCTAGTTTTACTGATGGATCGTGGGTAATTAATAGACTGTGGCAAGTATAGAATACCAATCAAAGTTCTGAATTGAGTCTCGGAGATGACTTGTTTGATTGTGCTGTGGAGCATATGAGTTATTGCAATTGCTATTACCCTCCAGATAAATGTAGCCAGACTTGCTACAGATGAACATTGTTTCAGTGTCCGAAGTTTTGTGAATCATTTGGGATATTTTAACGTCAAGCTTTGATATATCGACTTCTTAAGTTAGATTTATATAAATTGAAAGGAAGCAGTGGGGCCTACTTAGGATTGACGCACAGCTATGACTGACAGCTGTCGTCATATCCTGGAAGGTGATGTTTATTCTGTATCAAATCTAAACATTCATTTTTCTATCAGGTACGAATATAAGCTACGGAAAAATGTTTTGATTAACTTACATTTTCTCAGGGTTACTTGATGACATAAAAAGGGGGAAAATGATGTCTGGATGAGAAATGCATTTGGAAGACTGACAAAACAAAGTTTATGTGTCACGCTGGCAGTAAGAAAATGATCATGAGTATGGAAATTAGTAAATCGCATGTCCTGTTTATTTGCACTTTTGTATAAATCTTATGTCATTTTACTGATGAAAGGGAAAAAGGCTAGCGCACTTTCCTTACCCTGTTGCTTTTTCACAGCTGTACCTAGGCAATTGCTCATTTTTTTGTTTTGGATAATGCTTGTTTTGGGAAAGCATCTTCACCACTTTGTCAAAAATATATTAATGCTGAAAAATAAAACACATTTAATCTTGTTGCGTTGATCTTAGGGGCGCCAGTAGAATTTTCAAAATTTGTTGCCTCCAACCATTTATGGACATTACACGTGACATATTGAATTGTCTCTAAAGATTGTAAGTGCTGAAGATGGGGACCTTAAAAAGAGTTAAATTCGGATATTAATTCGGCAGTTGTAAACGAGGAAATTTGCACAAGTTGCAACTTTACATTGGCATTGATTTCCTCGGCCATTTTAGCGATTGTTCAGCCTTCTTCTACTCTTATTTGTTTAGTTGTCCAACTCGAAATCAGTGACAGCACTTCAGAAAAAAAAACTGTTTTAATGATTGGTCCTGGGATTGATTACATTTCTCCATCACATGTGGTTTGATTTCGGGTGATAAAGCTCATGTGGACCAAAGTAGTAATAGACAACTTAATGAATAAATAAAATTTGATGGTATTTCCCTAAAAGATAAGCACGTGTTGCTGTCTATTTGCATTTAAAGATGGAACAGATGCTTATTCGACAAAATAAATGAAGTCACAATAGAAATAATAAAACTATGAATATATATCACGTTTGAAAGTTTGAAATATGTAAACAAATTCCTTTTTGTTCAAGCACAATCACTTCAGTGGTCGAATACCCGAGAAAGATCTCTTCTCCATTACTACTTTAGGTTTTACAAATATGGATCTATATCGCGTTTTCCTTGACTGTTACAAAACTCAACTTTTTTACTTTAAACAATCTGCTGTTTTCAGCTCAAGCACTAGTCGTTTTGGGATTTTAAAACTGAAATCATTACATTAATCAATTCTATCTCTTAGCTGATGCCAACTGTCAGCGAGAACATGTTGTTACTATATTAATCATTTTCTCAAATGGAAACTTTCACTACATCTAGTACCAATCACTTCCTTTGTGAATTAAATTGCAAAATTTGTGTTTCTGGTTTTTCTTCAAGAAAACACAACAAAAAGCAAAAGTTTCATTCTTGTAAAACAAAACCAAATGATTACATTTCAGCCATTGTCAGTTGTAATCATTATTTAATTTCACTCAATTTAGCGTTATCACTTTAGGAGAGCCCCAAATGTTTGAGCTTTCCAAAAATTGCATACACAGCCAAAATCTCTCTCTCTCACACACACACGCGCGTACGCATACACAGAGCATGCACACGCATGTACACGTACACTAAATCATAGAATCTCTACAGTGTAGAAGCAAGACATTATCCCATATACCCACGAATCCACACCAACACTCCAAAGCAGATACCACTCAAATCTAATCCTTTACATTTCCACGGACAATTCTGCACATGTGTGGACTCTGTGAGCAATTTAGCATTATCAAACCATCTAACCCATAGATTTTTGGACTGTGGGAGGAAACCAGACCACACGGATGATTTTGTGCCGATATGGGAGACTGCAAATTCAACACAGACAATCGGCCAAGGCTGGAATCAGACTGAGCGAAAAAAATGGCACAGGGTTTGGAGGCTCCTTGTGAGCTGGCTACAGCAGACCTAACTGTTACGTATCTCATAATCATTCTGCTCTTTTAAATCTTTTCAAACTTATATCTAAGTCGACCCAAATTACGACAAATGTTCCCTTAACTTCATTTGCACATCTGGGAACTCTACAATTGATGAAGCCAAATTATGGACACTGGAAGAGAAGCTTTTCTGTTGTGGAAACAAGACCTGACTCCCGTGCTATGCACCTCTACAACTCTATCGATCTTTGATTGATCTACATTCAGGAACTCAGTGATCAACGAAATCGAGAATGCCACGACTGTTCAGAATTCATGATTAAGTGTGCAGATGATGAAGAAGTTCATACGAATGTTCCACAATCAGAAACCTTGGATGATTTGGAAAATTCACTCCCTACGGAAGGCCAGATCTCAGGTGTTCAATTCAGGTGACTGTGATCTACACAGTAAATCCAAGTATGACCTTCGAAGCCATCAGGAATGCTATGATCCAGTAGCAAAGTAAGCTTGAGACCCACATGGTAACCAGTCACTTATGGCAAGGCTTACACGACATGATGTTCCATAGTGTGAATTAAAACAGAATCGTGAACAACAGTTGATGCCAACCCGATGATCTCAATGCATTCTGTGTTTGCTTTGACGAGAAAGGCAGTGAAGCAATATTACCTGTCGCATCAAATGCAACTGTATCCTCGGTCACCAAACATTAGACCAGCTTTATTAAGGGTGAATGGATATAAAATGGATGGTCCCTGGCTCTACATGAATTGTTTGTAAACTGTATTCGTAGACATCTTCAACCTGTCCTTGCAATGGCATGGATTTACGAACTCCTTCAAAAAGGCCAGTGCAAGAGAAAAGTCATGCAGAATGTCCCAATGACTATTGCACGGCAGCTCTGACATCCATTGATATGAAGTGTTTTGAGAGACTGGTCATGGCTCACATTAATTCCAGCTTCCCAGATTACCTTTACCCTTCAAGTTCGAGTACTGGCACGACTGGTGCATGGCAGTACCAGCTCCCTGACCCGACTCTCATCCCTGGAAATCTAGACAATAAGAATAACTACTTCCGGTTTCCAACTTTTGGACGACAACATCACCTTAAAAATTATAATTTCAAACAAATTCACCTTCAAACTACAGAAACTTGGTCTCAGCTCTCCCTATGAAATTGGATTCTCGAATTCATGACCAGCAGACTACAGTTAGTAAGGATAGACAATATCACCTTCCCCACGATAATCCTCAGTGCCCCACAAGGTTGCATACTCAGCACCCTGCTATACACCGGATATAAATATGGCTGTGTGGCTAAATTCCACATGAACTTCATTTACACGTTTGTTGCTGACACCAGTGTTGTACGTCAAATCTCAAACCATGACGAATCAGAATATAGCAAGATTTTGAGTGCTTAACGGCATGATGTAGAGGCAACAACGCCAGCAAAATGAAGGAGCTGATTATTGACGTTGGGAAGTGGAGTGGGTGGCATTTCCCTGTTTGCATCAATGGTGCGGTAGTGGAGATGGTCAAGACGTCAGGTTCCTGAGAGTGATGATCACCAACAATCTGTCCTAATCTTTGTTGGTGATCATCACATTTCCACTATGGTCATCAAAGTGCAGCAACGCCACTATGAGCCTCGTTAGGAAATTCTGCCTGACATTATAATATAAGGAATGGGAGCATATGTAGTCCAACTGGCCCGTCAACTCTACCCTAAAATTCAACGAGGTCATGGCTGATCTTTTCTTCAACTTAATTCAGCCTACCCACCCACTCTCCATATCCTATAATTCGTTTACTGTTCAAAAATCTATCTTTGTCTGAAAAAACATTCAACAAGGTGGTCTCAACTGCTTCACTGGCAAGTGCGTGAAGCAGTTCCGCCTCAATTCACTCTCAAATCTGCTCCATATTATTTTGTGGCTGTGCCATCGAGTCTTATTTACACCTCCAGTGATATCAATAACCCTGCTTCTATCTTACATATACCCTTCATACTTTTATATGTTTCTCACTTATTCTTCTAAATTCCAATTAATAGTGTGACAGTCGATTTCACCTATCCTCATAAACCAATCCTCTCAACTCCAGGATCAACCTAGTGAACCTCTTCTGCATCCACACCAGTACCAGTCCATCTTTTCGAGAGGAAGAAGAGCACAACTGTGCACAATACCTCAAATATTGCATCAGAGGACTCTGTACAGCTGCAGCATAAACTCCATACCTCTCGCAATGAAGTATTTCATCGATACTTCCTGCTGCATCGGGAAAGCACAACATAATCGAAGGCACGTCCCTCCTCAGTTATATTCTATTTTCCCAAATTCAGTTCGGTAGAAGGTTAGAGATTCCATACACCTATGTTTCTTCCCTCCTGTTATTAGAATTTTAAATGGAGATCTTGAAATTGATATTTCTCTCTCTCTCCACACTTTCTCAGCATCTTTAATATTGCATCTTTCAATTAATTCTGTTACCATGATGCATTTGTGCAGTACAACAGGCCTGTTTAGCAAGTAACACAACATGTTTCACTGTACTACAGTATGGGTGACAGTAATGAATCAAGTAGATCAAAATCGCATTCCACAACCTCAAAATCCAAATCTTGAAGGGCATAATTCAGTTTTCACTAATAGCCTTGGGATTTGAGTATTTGTCTCTATTAACAGACTTCAATGAAGAAAATATTAAGAATTCTGATGTTCTTACTTTCCCCATAACTTCGGTTGTTTTATGATGCAGATTATATTTAAAGATCAATTTTATGTTTACATTTGTTCGTTTGTTTCCTTCTCATTTTGTGCTTGCTTATGTTTTCTGTGTCAGTTTTGATATGCGTTGCACATCTGCTTTCATTTTCACTGTTCATTTTCTGGATGCTATGATTCGCTATGTTTACTTTGAATGTGTTTCTATGAATTTGGTATCAATCTTCTTGTTAAAACGAAGCCAATGAGATTTCACATGCTATTTTCTTCAGTAATTATAATCTGAAAAGTATTTTGATTTTGAGTTGATGACTATTGGAAGGAAATTTTCAAGCACTCTTTCATAGAAAGTCTCTTGTATTTTTAGAGATTTCTCATTTTTCACGAACAAAATTATATGCTGTAATCAAGCAATGAATGAAATTCAATATAAAATCACATCTGTAACGGTGATTCATCGCACCTGAATGTTTTCTTTCAAAATGGGGACACGTCCTTCAATGCACTCTAACAATTTACCATGCCATGATGTGTTTTGGCATTCTTAATTGCTCATTTACTTTTGATTATTTTGCTGTGAAGGGATAAATTATTTTGTTCGAATGACATTGAACTTGGAAGAATTGTAAATTAGGAGGGGGACAGGATGAATTTTCAAAGCATGATAGTTAGGGTAGATACATCACAGATAACGATCAATGCAGAAAAATGTAATCTCTTCGGCCCTGATTGGTAGAACACTGAGAAACAAAATAAATTCTAAATGAAGTGCAGAAGAAGAGGACCTGCTCATGTACATGCAAAGATTATTTGATATAGGAGGGCAGGTTGAAAGAATAGTTAATGAAAACTAACATTGTCCTGGCATTAGAAACTGGGCAGGGATTACACGTGTAAAAAAAGTTGAAATTCCACAGCATACTTACTGAACTTCATAATACTGCCAGCCGAACACTATAGAAAAGATTTGAAATACATTGTAAAGGTTTCAGAAGCAATTTGCAGGCATGGCTACTGATACTGGAATCTTCAGTTATTATGAGGATAAATTGAAGGGGCATTCTACAATTGTCGCAGAGTGAAGAAGGCCAGTTGACACATCACTTGCACACCAAACCTCAAAAGACCTTCCCACCGAGATCACACTCTTAACCCGACTTTTCCCATGGCCAGACCACCAAACCTTCACATTATTGGCCTGTGGGAGAAAACCAGAATATACAAAGAAAACCCACACTGGCACGCAGAGAACTTGCAAACCCCACATAAGCAGAGGCCTGAGGGTCGAATCGAAGACGAAAGCGTGGTATTATGTGGAAGCCGTGCTAATCACTGAGCCGCCATGCCATTCCGAGTAATGGGTCTGTTCACTTTGGAGAGATTTGCTGGATTCCTAAAAAGTTATGAGTGGGCAGGACGAAATCGAAGGGAGGATATATACGCACTCATAAAAGGAAACAAAAAGAGAAGACACAGGTTAAAAGTGATATGCAACCCAAAAGAAAGTGATGAGAGAAGTAGAATATATTTCCTCTGGTTGAGGAATTTGGAATAAATGGTCACATTCTGTGGATACAATCTGGACAATTCCGATTCAAATAGGGAGATGGATCCTTATGCAAACTAATGAGTCAAAGAAATTATCTACCCACAAAGGTGTGGTAGGAAAGGCACTGAAGATCGTCAAAAATTGCAATATTTTCATACATATTTTATTAGCAGCATGGAACATGTGACAAACCCGCAGCACGCCATTGAGAATCAACCATTTTCAATGGAGAAGCCTGCTTGAAAAGCTGAAGTGCCAACTCCGGCTCCAAGATTCTATGTTTCTTTGTTTTTCTCTGAATATGGTTCTCCATGAAATAAAGTGAGTATTGACTAGAATAATTATTGGCACAATACGCTATGTAAACATATTTCTTCCCCAAAAAATGGTTCGTACGTTAAAATGAATGCAATGCACATCTTATTTTTTTTAGATATTGATAATATTAAGAGCAAATTGAAAGTAGGAGGTAAGTGTACCTATATTTTTTTCAGTGTACTTCAGAGTTCTGGCTACACTGTCTATAAAGGTATTATCATTATTTGTCCTAATTGCAAGGCACTTCTGACTATAATACCTTCTGAAAGCCTATAATAGTCAGTTTTAATTTTCATAAGAAGAAGCATCGTGTTGAATGCACACTAGATTTCTTACATATGTAACAATTTGCAAAACCTTATGTCGTTACTTATGTCGTTCATTTTGCATGAGAACTACATTTTTCATAGCGACTGCTTTATTTCTATCGTTGTCTTCGATAAAACGAATCATGTTCATATCTATTTGTAACAGGTGGTCACAAAGGTAAATTTTCTAAAGCAAACAAAAACAAACAAATTTGCGTGCACTTATGAAGGATTTCACAATAATCCGATGTTTATTTAATTTTGCTGCTAATTATGCTGTCATAGAACTGTACATTTTGTTGTGCATTTTAAATTATTGTATTCGTTTTCATGGAAAGGCATTAGAAATTGGAACAGTTGGAGACTTCAGTGTCGACAAACGTGCTCAAGAGATTCTGTTCTATTTTGAAGGTTGTGTCTTATCACTGACAGAACATTTTCCATGCTTCTTTGTAAGGTTATGGATAATTGCGGAATTCCAGATTCAAAATCAATCAGTTTACCTGAAACTTCATTTTGACGAATTCCATATTGAATAGATCAGCTAAAGCGAATTCCACTCTGAACTGGCAATTCTCAGCTCAATTTGCACAGCTATATTTGTGCTGAAATACACTTTTCTTTTCTGTGACCTATGAGAAAATTAACTGAATTAGTTAATTTAAATGTAACGTAATAATTAGTTGTTATTTGCAATGTTCCCTTTGGAAACTTTTGAGCAAATAAGATGCAACATGCTATTGAATTACAAATAGATTATTTCCAATCTGTGAAGTAGAATTTACAATTCAACTTTAACAACAGTTATAATGGATCTGCACTTCGAAGTAATGCTTGCATATATTCTTCTTCTTGTTCATCTTCTGCCTAGTATTATTATTAATATTAATTTATTTATCGAACATATCTGTACTTAACGGATACAGAGCACATAAATCATTAGGCATGCAAAAAGATCTGATTTGGAACATTTAATATTCTGTGGACATGGTATTTAGGTAGTCATTACATGAGTTTTTGTGAGAAACAGTTTTGTGGATAATACGGAGAGATTAGGATAAAATAAATGATGGTATTCCTTCATACAAGAACTGTAATTTTTCAAGAGTCATAATGAGCACTTTCTGGTCTTGTATGCATTCTGTCCTCATTCCATTATTCGCCGTAACTTGAAAATTGTAAATTATTTATATATGTTCATTACATATAAATTATGAGCACTGAACCATTGGACGCAAAATTTATCATGCAATGATAAAGTCAAATGACAAATGCAGAAACAAAGAAAAAGGCAAATTAATTTTCTGTTGGCATTCTACATTAATTTCTTCTTTCCTGATAATTTCTTCATTTACACTGGATATGTAATCCACTTTAATAAAATGAGAGCTGCGTTAGATGACGGCACAGAAAATTGCAAACACTCACAGTAAAATGCGTATCTGATTCTTTGTATATTGTCTTGCCTTTGGCCTTCTCTTTGAAGGTATGTAAATGTCTCTTTATGTAACTGTGCGACCAAATTCCTTTCTTTTAGATTAGATTTCCTACAGGCTCTTCAGCCCAACCAGTCCACACCGACCCTTCAAACAGTAACCCACCCAAACCCATTTCCCTTTGATAAATGCACCAAGCACTGTGGGCAATTTAGCATGGCCAATTCATCCAATCCGAACATCTTTTGACTGTGGGAGGAAACCGGAGCACCCAGCGGAAACCGACGGGGAGAACAAGCAAAACCCATCAGTCACCCGAGGCTAGAATCGAACCTTGTACGCTGGGTTAGAAAGCAGCAGTGATAACCCCCGAGCGAGCATGACGGCCTAATTTTTTTACGATTAGGTTCCTGATCGTATGGAGACAGGCCACTTGGCCCAACAAGTCCACACCAACTGTCCGAAGAGTAACTCACCCACACCCATTACGCTCCCCTATATTTACCCCTTACTAATGCACCTAACACTATGTGCAATTTAGCATGGCCAATTAACCTGGCCTGCAAATCTTTGGATTGTGGGTGGGACCAGAGCACCCAGGGGAAACCCACTGATAACAGGGACCTAAGGCAGGGGGGAAACTCGATCCCACAATTTTGAGGAGGTGAAACCTTAACCCAGTGGTTTGGATCACTCAGCCCTGGCGCCAGTGGCAAAGATAATGGAGAGTATTATAATGGTTTTTGTTGGTTAGATTGTTTTTATGAGCAGTCTGCTCGGAGATGTTAATGCACACCTGTAGAGCAAACTGGACTTGAACACACCACTCCTGGCTTGAGGTATGGAACTTGACACTCAAGATGCCACTACCTCCCCAGCGGGGAATTGAACGTGGGCCTCCTGCATGACCGTGGGGGGGGGGGAGGGGGGGGATACTAACCACTACACTACCAAGGACTTGAATTTGAATTGGCTTTATTTGAACTCCTCTGTAAATTACTAATTAATCATTTCACATCATCATGTTCTAAGGCATAAGATCAGATTTATAAGAAGTAAGACTAAACTCATCGAGTATGCTTCTGAATATAGCAGAATTGTCTTTCAATCACGTTTGTTCTGCCTTCTGCGCAAAACATTTGTTTCTCTTACCCATCAGCCACCCATCTATCATTCTTAAAATACACTCAATCACTTGGTATTTACCGCCCTTTGACACAGAACTTCACTGATTAACCGTTCTCGGACTGAACAAATTCTTCTTCTGTTTAGCTCAAAAGGACTGTCCCTTCAAGTCTGCGGCTGAACCCACTTGTTTTAGTTTCTCCACTAGCGGAAACGTCTTCTTCACGTCCACACTATCTATGCCTGCTAGGGTTCTGTCAGTTTCTGTTGGATCCCCAACCGTCCTTCTAATCTGCATAGAGTATAGACCCATAGTCCTCAACTGTTCCTTGTATAACAGACCCTTCAATGATGATGTCATTCTTATGAAATTTCTCAGGATGTCCTCAAACGTTTGCACAACTTTCCTTAGATATAGGGTGAAAACTGCCCACACTATTCCAAATGCTGTTGAACCAAAGCATTCTGAGCATCAGCAGTACATTTCTGCTCTTGTACTCTAGTTCTCTTTAAATGAATGCCAAAATTTATTTGCCTTCTTAACTGTCATTTGAAACTACTTGTCAACCTTAAGTGATCTTAAAATAGAACTAAATTTCGTTTCTGCTCTAGATTTTTGAAACCTTTCCCAACTTATAAATTCGTCTATTTTTCTAACAAAAGATTATAACCTCATACATGTTACTTCTTTATCCACTCACTAAGGCTATTTAAAAAACTTCTGCATCCATTTCCCTTTTTCAACTACTTCTCGTTCTGCCAATCTTTGTGTCATCTGCTGTCTGCATTCGACCAGTCTACCAATCGTCTATCTATGCCTCAAACCCAAAGTTTCCTATCTGATTTAATAGCCTCTTCTGTGGTACCTGGTCAAAGACCTCCTGGAAATTCAAATCGACAACACCAACTATTCAAAATCGATCACAGCCTTCGTGAAATTGTTACCTTTCAACGAAGCCTAATAGCCTTTTCAGGCAAGATCTCCTTTTGACGAATCCATGCGGATTAGTCCTGCTCCAGCATGCATATCTAACTACTCCATAATCTTTATTAATAGACTCTAAAATATTATCAATGACCGAGGTCAGGCCAATCGTCTTATGATTTCCATTTCTGCCTCCTTTCCTTCCTGTACAAGCGTGTTATATTACCCATTTTCCAGTCCTCTGGTGTGCTTTATGATTCTGATGATTCCTGAAAGATTACCACCAATATCTCTATTTTCGTTAACAAGCTCCTTCAGAAATCTGTAGCCAGGTTGATATATCCACTTTCAGAACTTGCAGCGTCCTCTGTACCTTCTTAGTGATGGCCAGTACACTAACGTCTAACCCCTGACTCTTTTCAAGTAATAGTATGCTGCTGGTGTCATCAACTGTAAAAACGAATGCAAAGAACCTATTTCGTTCCTCCGCCATTTCTTTTTTCCCCATCAATATATTTTCAGCCTTGCTCTCCCTCTGCATTCCTCCATAACTCTTGCCTATTAGAAATCTAAGTAAACTCTTACAATCTTCTTTGAGTTTAGTAGCTAGCTTAGTATTATACTTCATCTTCTACCCCCTCGATTATGTTTTCTTATTATCCATTCTACCAGTTAGCGCCTGCTGATTTTTAAAAGACGTCCCGATTTTCGCGCTTCCACTAACCATCACTACATTCTATGCCGCTTCCAGAAGCTTTTATATTGTCCCAGAACTTCGTCAACATCCTCCCCTTGCTATGTTCCTTCTTCCTTCGGATGAATTTCTGCTTGACCTCCTATATTTTCTCTGGGTACATTTGCTTGAATATTTAGTTTCCTGCTTTGATGCCATTGCAGTCACATCTCCATGAAACCCATAAGATTGCACCTGAAAATTTCAATCTGTGCTACAAAGCAGTTTGTCTCGTTTCATAGACTGTGTGCATTGAATTACAGCACGCTGAATCTTGCGTTGACTGCACTCTAGTAATAGTTGACTCCTTATATGCTGTGCCTTAAATTCGATTCCTGACCCTTTCTATCGGATTACTTGCGCTGGAAAACTTAACAAACTGCACTCAGATTCCCCCTTTAAGTTTCTCCATAATCCATTATTTTTTTTTCCTGCAAATGAACACTCTCCTACGGCTTCCCCATCCCCCACGCCTACAAACACACACACACATACACACACACACACACACACACATACACACACACACACACACACACACACACACACACACTCACACACACACACATACACTATTTAATTCAAAGGCCTATCCATAGCCCGAGTATTGTGGTTCACTAGTATGCTGTTCCCTGCAGGAATTTGTTCCTACATTTAGTTTACTCGACTGTTGGTTCTTTTGTGAAGTGACCAAAGGGAAATTATTTTGTTCTTCCTTCCTAATCTGTCACCGTGCACATCTTTCTTGCTTTGCCTTTCAGTACCAGTGTTCTAGAATGTATTTTATCTGTATATATGAAGAGTCGTCTGGACTTAAAACTCTAAATTACTCACTTTCCACGGATGCTGTGTGACCCACTGTGATTTACAGATTTTTTTTTGTTTTCAAAACGAAACATTGTTTGTTTGAAACATAATGCACATTTGTTGTTTTAGCATTTGATTCTGAATTATGTGTCATATAAAAGTTGCATAATATATGTAGCATAAAATTCTGTATGCTTTTTAAGTACTGTTTAAATCACTCACCTCCACTCACTCATATCCTTCACTGATGTTTCTTCAATGAGCGTATAACATCTCACCACTTTCTGCTCTTCATGAATATCCCTGCTCTTGCATTCACATTTATAATTGCGTCACTTACAAAAAAATGCAAGTGAAGTCAAAAGTCAGCGGTAAAGAGTTACTTTCCACTTGTATCTTATTGTACAACAAATTTGCTCACGTGAATCTTACACATTTCTGGTGTCCACTGAATCCACCTGTCTGGACACGAACTCATGAATAGCGTTTATATGAGCGTAAATGTAAAGATATTTCTCAGATTTTCAAAATCAGTGCATGTATCTAATGGCACCAAACGTCCAGTTCTGCGTCGACATGTTGGGTAAAATAAGTTGAAAAACAAATTCATTACAAAACAAGCAATTCGATTGCAAGTTATAAAATCCTCAGAGGCATTGATTCACCATTGCAACTTTTTGCATGGCACATTGGCACTAAGCAATCTTATTTTAACATGAGTTCGTACAGTTGTTCACTTTTTTTTTGTTAAACGTATCGGGTTGAAATCCACAAAATGAAATATTGCTTTATAAACAATTGTTTAGTTTCTTCAGAAGCAACGTGATTTTGTCATAAAATGTCAATTTTTTGTTTTGCTAAATTTGGGCAATTGTAACCAGTTTAATAATGTTTAGTCAAATAGCTGTATAACACTATTTTCATGAAAGAATATTATGGATGATTGTTTGCAGAACAGTCTACAGGCACACGTATGTATTTCAGAAGATAACAACATGAGTTACAATGAGTTTTATTTTTCGTAAATGGTGACATTGTCACAAAACTGTATATACTAACTAAATGAAACGTGAGCAAATATTTCATTTTTAACAATCATTGAATTAGGTTAACCAAATGTTGTGTTCTTGGTAAGAAAGTGTTAGAATACATAATATATTGCAGTGCTCATTCATAATTCGCATTTGACCATTCATTTCAAGTAGCATTTATATTTATTCTGTAACCTGGTATATTAGTAAGGATTAGCATGCCAACATTTGTCAGCGGCATGTGCGATTCAACATGTTTTATATGTTTTCTGCATGACTTAGTGTTTTTTTAATACAAGCTCATTCTAGAAATATAAAGGTCATGTTTCATGGTCTGAGCAAACAATAATGCTCCCCTTTCATTAGAGAGAGACGGCTCGGATTGGTGTAACCTGAGAGTAACCATTCCTGGATTAAGAGAATAGTTTGCAAAGGAAAATCCTTTGTGCTCATTTGAACTAATACAGAAATTGAACTCACACTCTTTGCATTATCCTGTATCACAAACCAGTAGTTTATCCAACTCATGTAAACTTCAAGCCTCACATTCCATGCATTTTTCAAAATTAGTTGCTTGTGAAACCTAAGGAAAAACCACACAATCGTCGACTGAATTTGTTGTTTCTATCTGCAATTAACCATATAATTATGGGTCTCACACATACGTTCTCATGCATATATCTTTAACTTTGCTCTTAAAATACTTAATTAATTCAATAAAATTCAATCTTTGACTCTCCATAATGTACATTTCCTACGTTGCCTTTGCTCTCAACATGCACACCATGTTAATCGATGTAGTTTAACACCAATTAATACAATTTTCAGATGTTATGTCGCCTGAATTTCTGATGGCACATTGCACTGTTGAGTATAAGTATTACAGACACATAATGATATTTAACAGCGGCAAATTCTGACTATTGAGCAGAAGGCATATGGAGTGTGGTTCTGGAACAGCACAGCCGGTCAGGCAGCATCCGAGGAGCAAGCAAGTCGATGTTTTGTGCATATGACAATCCTGATGAAGTGCTTACGCTCGAAACATCGACTCTCCTGCTTCTCTGATGCTAGTCCACTGGTTTTGCTTTTCTAGCACCACACGTTTTGACTCTGAACTCCAGCATCTGCCGTCCTCACTTTCTCACAGAGGACATATAGATATGTTAACACCCTCACGAAATCCACATTAAAAAGTGAGCAATTTCAATTTTGAAAATGAAATGCATTTCATGATTGTTCGCATCTATTTCATATGATCTGTCGAAAGAAAACATTTGAATTCACTCATATTTCGGCTCTCTTCTCCAAATTTGAAACCTTAATTCCAGGAGATTTACCAACTTTAAAATTAGTGAATCAGTCGGAAGCTGACGGTTTCGTTTGTCAGCATATATCTTTTTGAAGTTTTATCAGAAAAAAAGATGCTGGTTAATAATTGGCAATAGAATGTAACTAGCATGGGAATATCAAAGCATAGCTTAACCTGGAATCCAAGTATTTATGTTCCTTTTCAGCATCTTTCTATCTTCAAGAGGAATGAATCATGAATAGGATGCACTATGCTCGGACACACATAGAGTTTACTTAAGCTATAAAAACTGATATTTTTTGCATAAATAGGACAGCTAATTTACATCCATTACATTTGGAAAAAAAGTTGGTGTTTTCACCACCATGTCAGGTAAACAACACAAATTGGAAAATCATAATGGAATATGTATAACATGTTTGTGGTTCTTATTTGTTTTCAGAAACGGATAAAGGTGAGAAAACACAGAAAGTATAAATTGGCCTTTAAATATCCACTTTTCTTGAGATTGAAATTAAAATGATTGTGAAACGCATGCTCATGTCTATGTGAATCTGTCCAGTACAATCTTGATCACATCGAGGTGAGGCCTAATTTTGGAAAATCGAATAGAAATTGCATTTGATATATTTTAGTTTTTATAAAAACATAGAATCGTACCGCTTACAAAAAAGGACATTTTGATCAGTTTGCTTTCTCTAATTCACAGACCAGTAATATCAAGTGGCTTGCACTTTCTGTAAACGTCGAAAATGCCTCCAATTTCCAAAATCCGTTATCCATTAGAAAGAACTATGTTGAGCACATTCCATTTCATTATTCAATGCATTCTAATTCAAAACACTGGAGTTGACTTTTATCTTCTATAAAATCAAGTTCTCAAATGCTCGATCTTAAATTAACCTGATATGATGTCAATTATTCCGCAATTTTCACACAAAGGAGTGTAGCTTTGTTTATTTTGGCAAATTCTTATGAAATTTTGTATACGTGAAACAAACTGACCATTTAGCATCTTCTGTTGAACAAAAGAAAATTAAACTGAGATTGTCTGATTTTCTCATTCATCAAAAATGTGCACCTGTGGTAGTAGCCTTATGGATACATGGTTTTGAACTATTGTTTCTTGATCCACAGTGATATAGAAGTCTTTAGGTTCGGGTAGAATATATTTCTCGCATCAATACTTTAAGCAACGAAAAGCCAAACTCTTATTTAAATATCTTTTTTTAAAAGAACTCACACACAAAAAGAAAACCAAGAGGCATTAATTTTCGCAGATTTTTCAACATTTCAAGATACTGTTGACCTTTTTAACCTGCATTAATAGTTTGATTACGTAGTTCTAAATATCTTGGTCGGCACAACATCGTGGGCTGAAGGGCCTGTTCTGTGCTGTACTGTTCTATGTTCTATTTAAACATTGAGTGAATCATGCATCTTCATTTTCAATTGACATTGTGCATGCTAATGAGTAGTTTTGAGAATGCCCAATCTGTTTTAAAGGAACAGGCAGTCCATTTTTTCAAGAACTATATACAGAATGCAAAGGCTTAAATGTGTGTAAATAGAATTATTTACAACGAACATTATGATGACCTGAAATCCTTATTTCCATTCATATTAATTACAATTATATGGTGGGAAGAACAAAAATAAAGTGTTAATATTTCTTCTCATATTTTTAATACAATACCTATTCACAGCATGACATAATAGTTCTAATAAAAGAAATTTTAAAAAAGAAGAAAAAACTGCATGATGCATGGAATACCAAAATTCATTGTACGGGTGTGATTTAAAGAAAAAAATCTGAACAATTCAATGTCATTACTGCATGCTTTATATGATATGGAGATGCTGGAGTTGGAATGTGGTGTACAAAGATGAAAAACACACAACAACAGGGTATAGTCTAACAGATTTAATTGGAAGCGCTAATAATCGGTGCGCTGTTCCTTCATCAGCTCATTGTGGAGTATATGATTGCAAAACACATAATTTATAGAAAAGGTTTACAGTGTGTTGCAACTGAAATTAGATATTGAGAAATACCTGGATTGTTAAGTCTTTCACATGTAAATCGTAAAAATGTTTTTTTAGAAGTTTCGTTCTCAAGTGAATTTTAACAATGAGTCTCTGTCAGCCCAGATAATGTATTGAAGGTGTGAGATTCCTTGTGTGATGTTGTCTGTGCCACAATGTTTAGATTGATTCTAAACTTAAAAAAAAATAATTTACAGAATCTTACATGGACTCATGCAGTTTTTAACCGAAGTAAAATGGAACTCGGCAATTACAAATTCACCCCACTTACATGTATGTGTGTGTTTCTGTGTGTGTCGCCAACTTCGGTACTCATGGGGATGGCCTCAAGCAGGACCTTGGGTTCATGTCACACTACAGGTGACCCCATTTCACTATATACACACACAAACTCCTACACACGAACACATACACACACACTCACAACCCCTCCTACATATTCACATGCATCCTCCTACAGATTTATACCCATTTATACTCACACTCACACACATGCACCCACTTCACACAGACACTCACAACAACTCCCCCTTTCCCCCCCCCCCCCCCTCCCCACACACAAACACCCACATGTGCACATGTACATATAAGTTGGTGTGGTGAATTTGTACTTGCGGAATTCCATTTTACTTCGCTCAAAAGTGCATGAAGCCATGTAAGATTCTGTAACACCATTTTTGTAAAGATTAGAATCAGTCTGAGCATTGTGACACAGGCAGTATCAGACAGGGTATGTCACACCTTCACTACATTATCTGGGCTGACAGACACCAAATATTAAATTTCACTTGTGAATATAAATTTTAAAAAAGTTTTGCAATTTACATATGACAAACTGAAACCAACAGGCTCAATCTAACAGATGAGAGACTTATCAAACAATCCAGGACGTTTTCAATATATAATTTCAGTTACATCACAACGTAAACTTTTGCTATAAATTCTGCGTCTTACAATCTCTGAACACTAATGCTTCCAATTAAACCTTTTGGACTATAAGTGTTGAGTGATTTCTAACTTTGCATGATATAACGTTTCATTACTGGATTTCTCAGATTGTGCACGACTGTATATCAATCACCTCATCTCACCGTCTAATTTCTTGTTTAAAAAAATGTTTCTTTTTACAAGGGCAGAATTTATGCTGGACAGAATGGAATGTATCACATTTTAAACTGATATCGCATGATTCATTGCACATTCTCAGCATATTTCAGACATTAAATACTTTGTTTCATTTGTAACTGCGCAAGTACAACTGTTAAAGTTGATTATTCATAATTATATTTATGCAAACCATCATTTATCGGTAAGGTCATTCTTGCAGGCAACACCAGCCAGTATTATACAGTTAGCATTCCCTTCATCAGAGAAAACAAAAACGACGTGGAACGCCTCTTTTTGTTTCATTTCTCCTCATCACTTTGATGTGGAAAATAATTCAGCTGTTGGAAAAGAGCACTGGCCATACAGGAACTGAAGAGAGACAACATTCAAAGAAAAAGAGAAAGGTAAAGTTTCTAGGGAAAAAAAAACTCGTTAACATTTTATTTTCACGTTAGAAGAAAACAATTATATTTCTGAGAAGTTAATTGAAATCAATTGAATCGAAGTAAAACATCATGACGGTATGCAGTTTGTTGGAAATGTAAGAAACTCCATAAACAAAGTGAAGCTGATTTTGTTTTCTGCAAGGATGTCTTGGGAAGTGAAGTACCGTTGCGAGATACTAAACACATTGTTGGGAATGTACTGTCTAGTCATTTCAATTATCTAATATTATCAAATAAGAAACGATATGATTTACTTGCTCGTGTGATACCAATTTGTTGTTAGCAATCTGCATTTCAGTGAGCAAATGATAATGCCATTTCAATTTCATCAGACATTGCTTTTTGACTCGAATACATCAAGGCACCTATGAACTGCTCTCATAGAACTGCTGAAGAATGAAAGACATATTGAAAATTATTGCATGCATATCATTCGAATGATCAAGTGATAAAAAGTCGCCACAATTTTTTTAGTTAAAAAAGCGATTCCTGTGTCTTATGACGTTAGATTGACTACAGTTTGGAAACAGGCCCTTCGGCCCAACAAATCCACATGAACCTCCGAAGAGTAAACCACCCAGACACCTTCATCTACCCCTGACTTAGGCACCTAACACTATGGGCAATGTAGCATGGACAGTTCACCTGGCCTCCATATCATTGGATTGTGGGAAGAAACAAAGGACCTGGACGAAACCCCCGCTGACATAGGGAGTATGTGCAAACTCCACACAGACAGTTGTCTGGGGTAGTATTTGACGTTGGTCTCTGGCATTATAAGGCAGAAGTGCTAACTACTGAGCCACAGTGCCGCCCTAATAATTGTAGGAGTGTAGTTCATATAAGATGTTGCATATGTTATATATTTGTACACTGACTGATATGGTTACATTTCTTGAATGTTTAATCCATGTTGAGTGCACCATGTATGAAACACAATGGCATTTTCTTTTATTATCATTTATTTCTTTCACTTCAATGCAGAATCACTTGCGCTGCCAGTTATTTGCCATGAACTCGTTTTTTATTCTGGGGGGAAAAAATCCTTGATCACAACACTTTGATTGAAATTACCTCAAACTTCAAGACAAATTTAAAATATGCGTTGTCTGAGTACTGTCAACGTGTTATTTGTGCTCAGTCGTGTAAAGGACAACGTTAGACATTCCTGCATTGTCAGTAGGATGCATAGGGAAAGTCGATAATCACTAATTAAATCCGCTTGAGCTACTCTTGGGCAAGGAAATCTGAAGAATTATGTGAAATTTCTTTAGTCAATTTTATATTCCGTACAATTTTTCAAAAGTAAAATAATCTTAATTATATATATTTTTAAATCGCTAAACAGACGCAACTCGAGAAACAATGTCTACAGGTATGTGTATTGAATACAAATACAGAAAAGGAAATGGAAGGTATTTGACAATTGCAGTATATATTGTCTCAATTTAATGCACTGACTTGAATAATATGATTGAATGTGACATACAGTGTGTGCGTGTAATCTTGTCGACTCTTTAAGATTAATTAATCTTGTTTGAGAATATTCATTTAATTCACGTTAGCAGTGGTGAGTAGAAACTTCGTGCAAGTCAAAGCATAAACTTATTCATCTTCGAGTGATAGCTAATGGTGAATTGAAATTTCAATAAGAATCATTTCATCTTACAAACGGATATAAAACTGTTGTTTTCATGCTTTCAGGAAACAAAACTCACTGAAGTGAGACGGAAAATTCAAACAATGTATCACATTCCATCAGTGCAATGTTCCAAATCATTTCACATTTGTGTAAATCTGAACAATAAGGGCATAAAGGCAAAAAAAAGGCATCAACACAGTAGACTGAAAATGCATCGAACAGAAACGAAGAGAATTACTTTAGAAAGAGAACATAAAACATATGTAACATGTAGAGGCATAATGTTTGATAAACATTTCCAATCCTACACCCGCCGAAATATCTGGAATGAGATCAGATATGCATTTCAGAAGCAAAGGATTCAAAGAAGTCAAAGCATGTCTTTGCTTGCTCCACAAGAGTTTTTCCCAACATTAGATTGTCAAATTCACAAGCTAAATCTATTCACTTCTCTCTCAAATATAGGGACAATTTTCAGTACTCACACACATTCCTGCAGTTAGGAATTTAACTTTCTCACCTGCTGTGGCAACTTAATCAGAATGAATTGCGATTACCATATGCTGTTGCTGTCAAGTGGTACTATTTCCGAAGTTGAAATATTTGAGCAACGTCTATAGAGATTAGAATTACATGAGTTATGGGGTAAAAAACAGAAAGACAATTGCTGGAATAACTTGTCAAGACTGGCAGCATTGGTGAAAAGAAATCATAATTAATATTTCCAGTCCAATGACCTTTCCTCAGAACCGATGGTGGCAAGGCAGAAGTCACTTGATACACGGAAAATAGAATGTGGAAAGGAGGTAAGGAGTACTCGATATGTGTGGATAGAGGCCACAGGGAAAAAAGGATGGTTGGACAGACAACGGAATGGAACATCGTCTAGATAGGGCGGTGACTAGCTAAATATGTGGACTATTACTATGTGGCAGAGCCGGATAAGAGTTCTTTTTAGGTCCATCCCGTCCTCAGGAACATTTCACTTTGTCTTCTAGCTTTTTTGTTTGCAAATTGGCAACGTGAGTTGCCTTTTTGGCAGCAAGTTACAAACTTACAGAGATTACAGCTTATTAAACACGTAATTAAAAGCACAACATGCACCATTATTGCTTAGCTTGCTATCATAATAATGGTGCCAAATGCAAAATTCAACGTGATGAAATTTCGATGTGTAAACTAATGCAGGAATGCATCGTTACAAAGAATCAATATATTGCTTAAGACTAAACAGGATCTCAGAAAATGATCAAGTGACATCAAAAGTTCAGCACTCATGTATGGGTGCTGAAACCAAACATTTTTTTAATTCACACGAAGAACATCGGAACCCTCTATTCCACTTGCAAGCAAATTTAATAAAAATATTTACTTTCCACGGTACAACAGCTAAAATTGAAATGTTGCATCTGTGCTAGGCTCATAGCACACTATCTTTGTGCTTAAGCTCTACTCGTGCCTTACGTTCATTTTTTCTTTCTTCTGCTTTCATTCGAAATACAAATTGCTTCATTTCCTTTTCTGTTTCTTTTTTCTTTGTTCAGCAAGGCTTTTTTAAAATTTTCTTTTTGTTTTGCGACGGTTTTTTTTTCTTTTCTACCCAATTGTCTCTAATTCAATTTGTTTAATTTGCAATTGACGTTTAGCCAATTTCAATGACAACAATTACATTCCTGGCAATTGAAAATGTTCTGTGATTGCAACAACCACTTCCCCTTCCCTTTCAAATGCAGTCAGTACAAAGTTAAACTCTGGCAATCTTGACTTTGTTTGTTTATGATTAATTACAACTGCCAATCCTGAAAACATTGCTTTTCTCACTTTTCGTAAATCTTCAGAAGTCACCTCTCCCACTTCCAGGAAATTCTTAGTGACTGAAAAAGCCATTATTACCCAATACAAATTACACAATACCAACTGGATTCAACATCCTAAATAAATAAAAAACGCAAGTATGATGACTCGCTGGCTTTGAGTCCAATAAATCTAGTGGAGACCATAATCTGTTCCTTTTTTGAAATCGGAAATGTCAGGTTTCGCATTCCAGGTACAATTCAATTCAGCATATTGCGCTCTATTCATGACTCAACAATGGATTTAAAGAAAGGCATGATGCATCAACTATACGTAAATCAAAACAAAGAAGGAATTGGAAAAGAAAATTCTCTTCGAAATCCACGCAATAAAAGGTGCAGTAGCTATTACGAAATAACAGTTCCAGGATGGTAATATCCCGCAAACACACTCTTTGGTAAAAGGCAAATTGAGAAAACAATTGGAGCTGGAAATGTGTTGCTGGAAAAGCGCAGCAGGTCAGGCAGCATCCATGGAACAGGAGAATCGACGTTTCGGGCATAAGCCCTTCTTCAGGAGAAAACAGATTGCCTCACATGCAAATGTCCCAATTGCAAGGGAACCCCACCTATGGTTTTTAGTAGAACGAGGGAATAAAAGAAAGATTCAAGTTCTTCAAAAACCTAACAACAGCAGCTGACAGCTAAAACTAAGAATGCCTAGGTTCTGTGAAAATGTAACTAATTCAGACTGCGCCTATTGTCACAACATAGAAAAACTCCAAGACCTCAGAAGAGTGTTTGTTTCTCTCATGGCTGTCATAGACTTGCGTCATACACTACCTTAAAAACTCTTCAATAAAAACAAAAAAACGTTTTAAAACTACAGATTCATGCTTCATTTTGGTGCAGTTGCTTTTGCAGTGCACAGCAAGAGAAATCACAATCGCAAAAGTCATAATTGCACAATTAACAGCAACTTTCCAAAAAAAAGCTCAGTCTAATCTCATCCAAGCAAGCAACATGAGTAATTTCCCTTTTTCCACTTCTGACAATAAGTCGTACATGTTCATTTATCAGGCGTGGAGAGAAACTGATCGAACATCGAGACATGTATCACTAGGTGACCTGTCGACATTTTTGTCAAGACTATTCATCCGTGATGAACATATTCATGCCGAATGCAAGTACAACCTACTTGAGGTGAGCTGTTAAATATTGTGGGGCTCACGTATTATGGAGATGGATCATCAGGCCTCTTCTGGAACGCCGCAAGACCTGAAGATTTTGATTCTCGCATTTGCCTCTAGTTAAATCTGCTTCAATTGTAATTGCTGTTTAGTCAAATTTAATGGCATTCCTGACAGTTGTAAATCCTGTGTAATTGCTGCAACCTCTCCCCTTTCGGCACCGTTGCAGGCAACACAAAGTCCAGCTTGTCTGTCAACTCTGAAAGTGTTACGTTGCTCACTTATCTAAGACTTCTGTGCATTCTTGCGTATATATGGCATTAACATGAGGTCTCCTTGTACCACCCTGTCTCTTCCTGATTTCTGTAACGGGTAGCATGACTGCTCGTCTGGTTTCCCAAACACCAGTTGTGAATTCTTTTGACACTGTTCTCTTCAAATCCAATTATTGGTTTATGGATTGCATGTCTGACCGTCTCACTAACAGGTCTTGGGTGTGCTAGGCGTAGCCGTGCGTTTCATCTGCAATCTTTCCAAGAAGGCAGTCAGATATTCAAAGAACTCTGTGCCATTACCATTGCTGAGAAATGAGACCATTCGTCCTACATTTTACTTGCAGTTGCACTTGTTCCTCTCTGTGTATGTTCGTGAAACCCTGATTGCTCACAATACAATATTGTCTTCTGCCTGAGGTAGAAGATTACCTTTGTCTCAAGCAGCACTTGCAGCGACACTGGATGTGTGTTTCTTTCTCAGCCAACTGCCGACCTATCGCAGTGAGACACTCAACAGAATGAGCTCCTACATGACGGAAGGAGAATTTTCATACCAATGGGTTCATATGAGAGCAAGTTAGTGGTGGGGGGAGGACTCCATTTCGGTAATTTGCCACGCCCCCGGGTCATCATATGTTGACACAATACGTTCTTGAGGCCCAGTTGAGTGTCTGCCTACGAGAAACAGGGGGACTGTTCCTGGCCTAGAATGCAGGCATTGAACAGAATTATCAGCGTGGTGAACCAATGGTAACTTCTGGAGTGTAATGCGTAGAGACCTCTAAGGCATCTATGAATTAAAGTTGCGTGCATTGTTCCACTGTCCTGTCTCTTTGTGAGAAATGGACAAATGGCGAGTTCAGCAGACTCCCTCGCAAGTTAAACATGTTGGCAAATTCTACAACGCTGCTGGAGGCTGACGGGGGATGTTTTGACGAAGAGAAAATTATGCAAACCATATTGAACAAGCAGAGAATGAGTCTTGGATGGAGCCAACTAAATTGTAAGCACAAGTTTGGAGAGACGGTCATAGATTGGTGCAACAACAAAAAACATTTGTATTCGCAGGTCTTACTTCATCATTCTTTACACCATGTATATTATATATCCTGGATTGCGAATGAGAGCGAATTTGCCATCTGGTAGTGCAACCTTTTTGATGTTCCTTCAGGAAGAACACGCCAATCTGCAGCATTGCCATCTCCAATGGAATTTCGAAGTCCCAATCAGAATTTCGGCTTCAGCTTCCACTTCTTCAAGATCACCAAATTCTGTCCGTCAGAGAGCAGAGCAGCTTATGAATTACAGTGATCGTTGAGGCGTGCAATGCATTTTTTGAGAATGGAGTGAAGTTCACCAATGGTGATCAATTTGCAGATAACAAGTTGCTGGGTTGCTTTTAGAAGCAGCTCTAAAATGAGAACAATCGCACGTACACGATGTCATAGGGAAACATAAGGAAGTCAGACCTGCAAATCTGGTGTAACACATGGAAACATCTCCCTGGAATATGTGTTCAGAATACCTCAACTAAATGAAACACACCTCGTACTTAGAAAACTAAAAATGAAAGATGTATTTTATATACACACAAAATTGGTGTCAAAGTATAAAGTGAAGAAGGTTTTCTAAGGTAACAAAGTAGTTTTGATCAAAAGGGACAATGAGCTAAATAAGAGCACATGGAGGTTCATCTGGATAAATGAAAAGTATTAACTTTGATTCAGCAAACGGGGCAAGACTTACACAATTAATGGTAGAACCTTGGGTAGTTTTGAACATCAAAGAAATCTAGGGATTCAGGTGCATGATTTTTTGAAGTTTGCATCACATAGATACGGAATGTTTAGAAAGACGTTTAGTACCCACTTCATGCTCAGTCCTTTGGATGTAGGACAACGGATGACATGTGGAGGTGCACAGAACATTGGTGGGGTATGTTCTTGAGCAATATTTTTAGTTATGGTCACTCTATTATGTGGAGGATATTATTAAGCTAGAGAGAGCTTAGGTAATAGTTGACCAGCATGTTGCCAGTTATCAAAGTTTGATGTGTAGAGAAAGTTTGGATAGTCTGGAACTTTTTTCAGAGCAGCAGAGCAGGTTGCTCACTCACCTTATAGGGGTATATAACATCAAGAATGGTAGAGAAAGTGTTAATGGTATGTACGTTTTTTTTTTCCCGAGGATGGCAATTTCAAGGCTAGGAGACGTACCCTTTAAGTTCAGTGGAGAGATTTGAAATAAAAAGAAATGTGGGCATTTTTTTTTCACAGAGGGTGGTTCGACTGCAGAATGAACTTCTTGGGAAAGTGGTTGATGCTGGTCCAATTGTAACGTTTAAAAGATATTTCAGTATGTGCATGAATAGAAAATATTTGCAGGGATCAGGCAGATGGGACTAGTCTCGTTTGAGACTATATATGGCACGATGGCTACATACCGTGCTACATGATTTTATGACTGTACGAAGATAATTTAGTAAACAAAAAAACATAATTGAAAATTGATTAATTCACATGTCACCCCAACCCCTCTGAGTGACACAATAAGTACCACGTAATTTGTGTCAACCTCACGCATAATTGCTTCGCAACATAAGTTAAGAGTTACAAATTAATATATTGTTCAAATAAAATAAACATCCTTACCCGCCAAATTTTAGGTTACCTTCTGGATCTTTTCGAAGGACACAACTTTGTATGTTGGATGATGCCATCAAATATATTACATTCCATAGCACTGCTGTACGTCCATGACATTTCCTAGACTTTTGATTGAATGCATTGTTCAGCATCTATAATGATTAACGAGGCAATATTTACTCATTGATATTATCCGATAAGATAAGTTTCCTTTATATTGAATTTGTAGAAGAACATATGCATTTATTAAAAGTGGAAAGGTTATTGGATTTAATTCAAAAGTTGTTCCCATGTCGACAAAATTAAAAGAAAAACACCAAACATATTACACCATTTGAAGAAACGTCATGAAATTCCAATCATAATGAAATTGTCTATACAGAATGGAATAACGATTCTGAAAATGCTTCAATATTAAAATATTGGTAATCTCAGATTACAGAAGGAAAGTTGCCTGCATCTTCTGCAAAACATTAATATATTAGTATCAAATCTGTGCACAATTAAGTTAGTATTTTAAGAGTTGCCTTTGAATCATGGGGATAACTATTATTTAACAGTGTTGATGGGATTCTTCATCCTAATTAATAGTCATATTTATAGTCTAAGAGCAGAAAAAAACTAAGTTTATTCACGAAGAATATTTTTGTAGAGAATGAATTGTATATTGATTGCTATACCCTCTGATTTATTTAGAAACAAAACTCCCAGTTAATAGTTTCATTTATTCATTTGAAGCATATTATTGGAACTTACTCAAAAGGTACCTCCAACTCAGGCAGTTTGCACCAATTACTTGTTTACTTTGTGGTCAAATTCATGATTCTGTCCTGCAACATGTTGTGGTGAACTTGTTTCTACCAACTGTTGTTGTGGAGCTGACGCAATTGCTTCCTCTCTCATGAGTATTATGCAGACACCGTTAGTACCAAATTAATGATATCTTGGTAAACGATCCATGCTGCTGAATTGAATTCTAACAGTTCAACCCAACAACCAGTGATCAACACAAACCTAAAAGGAGGCACAGAGCTTAGAGGGAACAATTGCAAACTCTAACAAGCGTCGTAATGCAGATTCACATCTTACAGTTATCGTCGTCGTCCACAGCATCTTATTTATGTTAACAAGAACGAAAAAAAAGCGCAAAATGTAACTTACCAGTGTCACTAAGCTGTTTCCTCAGTGGTAACTATAAGAGTCAAGCGCAAATGACGTTTGTGAGCATTCAATTAGAATTAGAAATGATTCTTAGATTTTGTTTTCAATTGCTTGCAGTTTTCTTATCGGAAACATGTGTTTTTTTTTACTGCATTGGAAAGCGAACTAATAGTGCTGAAGTCAATATCAACAATATAGTCATTCTAGCATCGCTCCCAAATGTAACAATTGTTGTTTCAATAACACACTGCAAGTATAATAGATTTTTACTTTAGAACACAGTAAGAGACTCTTTGGCCCACCGTCACATATTGCTACGTTACACGTGTTGCATTGATCACGAATATAATTCTATAATGGGGTGGACTAGAGCAGTGATTGTATTAGCAAAGATGAAAAGCAATAGAAAATGTGTGGGGCAACTTTACTGGTGAAACAGATACAGAAGATGAGGCATTAAAGAACGTAAAAAAGTTCAATATTATATGCTAAGCTTAGAAAAAAAAGACGTTATCAAATTTTGACTTGAGACAATTAGTTCAGGATTTCTTCAATAATGCACGCTAGTGGTATTAATGGTATTTCCAATTAGACTTTTTAAAACTTTTGATTGGCGTGAACACTGATATTGTAATCAAAACAAGCACTGAAATTTTCAGATGATGATTGTATTGAATAACAATATGTTCCTCCAATGGAAAGTGATTTGATTGATTGACGAAGAGATGACAACGCATGTGAAGTTTTAACAACGTTCTTTAACTTTTGCATACGGGTTAGAAGAAATATTAGACATGGAAATTCTGGACTGCAAACTGTTCTTTTTAAAAGAAATCTGACTTCCATAAATTAGTTTTGCTGTTAACAATAATAAAACGGTGAATTATAGTGTGGTCAATTCCAAAGACACGACATTCTATTAACCATGGAAAGTGAAACTGTAGTAGTAGTTTATTTCTTTAATCAGAATTTCATTAAACAAGTGCAACCTAAGTTGGTTTCAGAGAAGACGATTTTAACATCCTTTCCTGAAATTGAGCTTACCTTTTGACTCTCAAGAATAATTCACGGCTTATTTGATGACTATAAATGGATTATTTCATTTTACAGAAGAACACTGCCTCATAAATTGAAAACATATCACTGTTGTAACAAGAACTGGGGATACATCTGTCTTGACTCATTATGGAACCTTTAGTGTTTTGCAAAAAGAATTAAGCTAGAATCGAAAGTTCACTTCAAATCTCATGCTCAACAGCTGAAACTTGTAAGGAAATTAGATTTCAGAATATTGCAATGTTTATTTTTATCTTAACAAGAATATCAACTCGCCCTCTCTATCAAGTGCATTTTGTTTTATTTTTCTTAATTTGGATGATCGGAAAAATTACATAAATGCACGAAAAAAAAATGCTTCACCAATAATAATGTTACTTTTTGGCTCCCAAAATGGGATTTATTTGTTTTTCGATTTCATGCTATGCGTCAAAATATTTGTCAATTTATTCGCTGTCTGACTGATTTGAACGTTGTTCCAAATTATTGTATGTTTTATTTTGCCTTACCACTGAATCTTATAACTTGTTGCATACTGTTCATCCCCGACGAAATCATTTACCTGCTAATATAAAAGTTTATTGTTTCTTTCCACGGAACTAGAGTCTGAGAGACTGAGAAAAGCCCTTGATGAAGTTGGTGAGAAATGCTTCAAAAATACGGCATAAAACAACAAACATAGGATCAACATAAATGTTATTCAGTGCTCGTTAAAAATGAATTAAATAGAACAGTATTAACGAGTTGTCTTTTAAGGTCCAGCCGGCTTCTTTAATTGCCTTACTCAGCAACGAGTATAACAATGATAAATATTGCTTTCATTCAGGTTGAAGGTGAGTATTTCCGTCGCCTGGCATATTGAATTGGTCACCATATTTGCCAAATAGTTTGAAAGAAAGAAAAAGAATTTAATTAGTTAACATAAATATCAAACACAGCTGCAAATATTCAACTGGATCTGCAATATTACTGCTTCTCCTGCATCAACGCATGTTTATGAATTTATTCGATTGAGGTAAGGCCTTGGATCAACAAAATTCAAAAGATTTCAAATTTTAGGTTTTGTCATATTCCACGAGGATATCAGTCTTTTCGAATATTTGGAACGTTAAGCACAATATGAAAAGGAAAAAAAGTCTTTCAATATTTTTTTCCATTACCTTAGTGAGATATTGGTCTCATTAACTGACAAACACTACCTTCATTTTGCTACCCTATTCGATATCCTAATTAGATGTAGAGTTGGTTATGACCAATTGAAGGTCTCTGTCATCATTTTGTTGAGCATCTTCCCGATGTCTCTGCGCAACTGAATAAGTTGATACCCGACAGCAAATCTATTTTACAAAATTGGGTGGTGTCTCCAACAATGTTGCTTGTCTCCACGTGTGGAATATTTTGCTTCGCCTTACTTCTCTGCCAGTAGAACAGATTCTTCAAGTATTAGTTTAACCAAACTAATCACAACAATTTACGACATTTATATGATGAATAAGAAACCAAGTAAGCAATGTTGGCCGTCACAACACCAGGATAGATGTCAGTGAAATTAGTGGAAAATTTAAAATGAGGAGGACACAGTGAAGTTGACTGTGAAGGCGGAGCAGATGGTGGGTGACCAGGCTTGACACGTATGTTTCGAGGGAAAACTAGCTCATGAATGAAAAGAGCACAGAATTTTATTTACATATTCTTAAAATTTTATAAACATATATTAGAGTAAGTAAAGCAACTGAGTAACGATTTAAAAAACAGTGGCAGCTAAGTGAATGGTAATGGTTTGTGCAATCTCGTAAGGAACTGAAGTCAATGGACAACGACTCAATTAGATGATTTTCCTAAAAGCTTTCAATTTAATAGAGAGGAGATGAGAGCATCAATTGATTGCTTTTATAATCAATAATATACAAAAAATGACAACTCGAGTCAGTTTTCTTTCAATTGGTCACCTCGTAAAGAATGGAAAAGCGCAACAGGTCAGGCAGCATCCAGGGAACAGGAGAATCGACGTTTCGGGCATAAGCCCTTCTTCAGGAATGCTTATGCCCGAAACGTCGATTCTCCTGTTCCCTGGATGCTGCCTGACCTGCTGCGCTTTTCCAGCAACACATTTTCAGCTCTGATCTCCAGCATCTGCAGACCTCACTTTCTCCACCTCGTAAAGAATGGCAAGCACCATCAAATTGACACTCGAACAGAATTTCCTGCACTAAAGTGAGACCATTATTTTAGATCCATCCAGAACAGAATTCATCAATAATGTAGAATTCATGTAAAATCTTCCACAGAAACATCGGCTGGTAGCGCTT
Source organism: Chiloscyllium plagiosum (assembly GCF_037043375.1). Taxonomy (NCBI): domain Eukaryota; kingdom Metazoa; phylum Chordata; class Chondrichthyes; order Orectolobiformes; family Hemiscylliidae; genus Chiloscyllium; species Chiloscyllium plagiosum. The sequence continues at coordinate 26,992,846 of NW_028270173.1, forward strand.
AAAACTCCATGTTTGACAAATACTTATCCTTTTCGGAAAGTAGATGCTGCTTCCTGGACTTGAATTCTTATTCAGTAAAATAACTTGGAACAATCTGAAATTTATTTTCTTTGTGATTCTTAGAAAAGTTAATGTTATTTAGTAAGTGATATGCAATTAGCAAACACTTGACATACTGTTGCCTTCGTTCCAACACGGGCTGGCTGAGGGACGTTACAAAATTTACTGTTGAAATTTGTCAACAAATTGTGTGATTGAGTTGAGTGTATCACTCCGCCTCAGGTTTATGCATTTTCACCTTCACTCTTGTTGCCATGCAGAATCTTCATTTATGGATGCAAAAGAATTTCAGGCATACGTCTTTCTTTCACCAGTTTTAAGATGTGGAGTCCAGCAAAACTGCCGAAAGACTAGTGCATATCTATAGTCATGACCTTGACGAAACAGAGTAAATCTACTTAAATTCAGAGCAAGGTTAGGCAGCGACAGTTCCTCGCTATAAATCTGAAATAACTAAACAGAGGCTAGCAAGTCACCCTCCATTTACAAGTACATGAGCACAGTACATTGATTCTGACCAGCCTGTTCACACCCAGTCCCCAGAATGAGGAGACCCGATCGATCTCCTTTTTCATATCGGTCAAATATGTCTTCATGACGGGCCAAGGTTAACAACACGTAGAAAAGATCTCCTAGTCCATCAGATCCACCTGGCTGTCGTTCCAAACACGAGACACCCTCTCCAACCACCACCTGCACCCTTCAAGTACAAGGATGTCGACCTCTTTTTGTCCTTGTAGTTCATCCTGGGACGTTTTCACTCAAGGTCAGGCACATCTGACTCTGAATTGGACAAGGACAGCATGCACTAGGCCGCAGTCTTCCTCTTGTGAACAGAGCATCACAGGAGAGTTTCCTCCTCTTCGTCAGGCAGTAAGAGTATCAAGGCTGGATCTACATCCGACTCTGAGATTTCTTCAGTGCTAAACTGCGGTTGAGACCCCATTATTTCTTCAAGTCTTTGTGGATGTTCTGAGGCACCAGATATGTTTTGTTCCTGCCATTTTGCGAGGTAGCAGCTTTCGGATGACCGATATGTTAGTTCAGCACTGCCTCATCTACGGGATCAAAATTCACTTTGACTGTCCAAAGACCTTCTTGAAAATCTCCAGGGTATTTCAGTCGTATTTCGTTGAGGCATCCATTTTCTAATCCAGAAATGTTGAGCCAATCAAGTTAAATGTTTCTGAACCAATTTCTCCGCATCTATATTGGGACAAAGCATTTTACTGCAAACAGTAGTAACTGCACAAACTGCTTCTCTTAAGAGACCAGAACCGTACTCGCCTACTGAATCTGTAATGGTTCTCAGTTTGGCCAATGCCCTGCATAACCCTAAATCTTACAATCCAAACGGACTTTATTAAATATTAGTCCTGGAGTCACAAATACAGCTAAGCTCGTACCACCCTCCTTTAGAACTAGGTGACCTTTTAACCAGACATTCATTTTACTTGGTTTTTACTGAACGTATTTGCAGTCTCAAGTCCGCATTTTGGCAACAACTATAATGGCTTGTCTGTCCGGATCCTAAAGGAAATTTGACCCATTTGGCTGATGCTTGGCTTTGTTTTAGGGTTTTGTTGTGGGGTGAACGAAGATCCTTCAGTTCAGGATATACCCTGCGTGAGGCCGTTCAATACTCTACACTCAGGCTGTGTTCGGCATGCTCATTCAGGCAGGTGAGAGTGGCCACGTTCGACGGGATGCCATCTAGTTCCATTCTCCACTTGTCACATGCTTTTTTGACACAGCCAGTTGCAGTGCCAGTTTGAAGTGCTGTTGGACTTCAGCTGGCAAGCGCTTATGCATGGCTAGATCATTAATCGCATAAATGAAACGGTTTCTTAGCATTTCACTCATTATTGACAGAAAATAAAATGCCTCTGCTGATTGTCTGAACCTTGTCTCAAATCCTGGTGCAGACTAGTGTGATTCTTGATCTGCCGAATAAAACGGAAAACATTTTAGAAAAAGAGGAGTCTTGGGGCTGTATTATTCCTTAACTGAATCAGTCATCACTTCAAAGGTTTTATACGTGGTGCCTCAGGGAAAATTAGGCTCATTGTAACTGAAAAACAGCTCCAGGTCCAGAGATGAGAGGGGAAGCAGTAATTTCTTTTCATCTACATGAATTCTAATTACTGAGAAAATAAAATAATGCATTATTTCTAGATACCAGACCCAGTCTTCAATGGCAGGTTTGAATGAGTCAAGCTTCTCAAATAAAGGCATGATGATTACCCGAACTCAAAGATCGTTGTTGTGAGTGACTGTATAATCGCATAGAGGACGGTATCCTGTTACCAATTCAACCATTTATGCACACGTGCACATCAGATGGGCTCTGACTATTCAATTTAGAATCAATCCTGAGAATGAATAGCGTATGTTAATCAGAGACAGTATGGACTGCAAATGATGAAAGACTGAGTCGATAAATGTGAAGATGGAAAAACACAGCTGGTCAGACAGCATTCGAGGAGCAGAAAAGTCAACGTTTCCGGCCTCAACGTTGAATTTCCCTCTCCTCTGATGGTGTTTGACCTCCTCTACTTTTCGTGCTCCACATTTAATGACTGTGATTTTCATGCTTAACGTCTTTTGCCTAGACTGAGCATAGTTTCTGAATCTTTTTTTTAAAATGCACGTCCCTATACCTCGTACACGTTCTCAATGTCCTATTTATATCGATCAACCATGACTCCCTGATCTTTCCAGTTTAACAATCCCAATCGAAGGTTTTGTAGTCAATGTCATCCACATGGCCCTAAAGAAATCTCCATTCCAAAGCATGCTGTTCTGATGTCGCCCCAATTGCTATCCATTTTCCTAGTATTTTTCCTGAAGAAAATGGTAATTATTTCAAAATATAAGTATTTTAACTTTGCATCATTCTTTGCAATGTTTAATTAATTTGGATTAAACATGTATTGAAGTAATGAGGCAAGTGCATATGTTTGAAAATCTCTGAAAAGAATATGGGCACGCTGGTTCAGTGTTTATTTATGAATCATCCAGAAGCAAATACCCGAATTGTCTCAGGAATGTCTTGTATGAATGTCATATAAACTATATCCATGTATATTCAATTCTAATCACAAGACACGATGACATTTTTTCACTTTGTTCGCTGTATCCGTATGGAAAACATGCAATTCATACACTAGATACCACATATCTCTACTCCTCACTGTTCCATTAATGTGCTTAAATTTCCTTATTATTACCACAACATACAATTGCAAAAGCTCCCACATTATACAACAATTTATCAGGTTTCTGACTGGCTCAATCTATCTATGCTCTATTGTATTCTTCTTGCAGTGTCACAATTTACATTAATTTGTGAATAATAAAGGCTGCATTAGGTGCCTTCATTCTTTACATGAATAGTAAACATTGTCGTCTCAAAATTGATTACTGCATGCTATGCATTAAGGTATAAGAAAGAAAAAAGGCTTTAAGTGCCCGCTTTAAGTGTCTGCATAATCTAGTCATATCAGTGTACTGTTATCTTCAGCAGGAGCATTTATCTTCCACAATAAATTTCAATATTTCATATTTAAAAGGAAATCCTAAGTCAAAATGTATGTTGTCACAGTTCGTCTGTTTGATTAGAGAGAATACTAATGATGATGCAACCTAAGGGTGGCATTGGCTCAGGCAAAGAGAGAGAGGGTGAGAAGGAGGGACTGGCGTGGTAACCTCAGCTGCTAATTTGAATTGAACTGTTACTCTGGTATTACTCTGCTTCACAAATGGGGACCAGATCCAAATGAGTTAAGAGGTATAAACAGATCGCTCCTTATCCACTGTATTTCTCCCCAATCAAATATTTCAACCAATTTGTTAAAACTGCTTCATAAAACAATACATTTCAGTTCTTCATCTTCACATGGATCCCTTCAAATTTAATGATATGACTTCTTCTATTATACCTTCTCAGAGATTCCCTGATTAGCGCAGCATCCTGAAGTCTTCTGGGAATTGCATATGATTTATAGTGACAATCCGTAATTACGGAAGTACTTCAGCTGTACCCCTCAATGTACTCCATGGAGATTGGGAGAAATACAGAATGAAGAGTGTGTAGTCGCGTATCATGTCTACTATTCAGAAATGGAAGAGAAGCAAAATTCTTTGGTGACAGGAATGAATCAGGTTTCTGCCTTAGCTACGTGATGTCAGAGTGAAAGTTTCCCTCAAGTAACACATAGACTTAGCGAGTTTAGAGAAGATTTGTAGCTCAGGTTGAGGCTTTGGATATAGATATGCTGGCTGAGCTGAAAGGTTCATTTCCAGACGTTTCATTACCTTACTAGGTAACATTTTCAGTGGACTTTATGCAAAGCAATGCTGATACTTCCTGCTTTCTATTTTTATGTTTGGGTTTCTTTGGGTTGGTAATGTCATTTCCTTTCGTGATGTTATTTCCTGCGATGAAGTCACTTCCTGTTCCTTTTCTCAGGGGTTGGTAGATGGGGTCTAACTCGATGTGCTGGTTGATAGAGTTCTGGTTGGAATGTCATGCTTCTAGGAATTCTCGTGCATGTCCTTGTTTGGCTTGTCCTAGGATGGATGTATTGTCCCAATCGATGTGGTGTCCTTCCTCATCCGTATATGAGGATACTAGTGAGTGAGGAACATGTCTTTTTGTGGCTCGTTGTTGTTCATGTATCCTGGTGGCTAGTGTTCTGCCTGTTTGTCCAATGTATTGTTTGCTACAGTCCTTGCATGGTATTTTGTAAATGACATTAGTTTTGCTCATTGTCTGTATAGGGTCTTTTTAGTACATTAGCTGCTGTTTTAGTGTGTTGGTGGGCTTGTGGGCTACCATGATGCCAAGGGGTCTGAGTAGTCTGGCAGTCATTTCTGAGATGTCTTTTTTGGAGGGGAGAATGGCTCGGGTTTTGCCTGCTTGTTTCTCTCACTAGTATCCTAATGAGACGTGCACGAGATTTGCTGGAAGCATGGCATTTCAAGCAGAACTCTATCACCAAACACATCGAGTTGGACCCCATTTACCACCCCGTGAGAAAAGGAACAGGAAGTGACGTCACCACAGGAAATAACGTCACCAAAGGAAATAACATCACCAATCCAAAGAAACCCAAACATATAAATAGAAAGCAGGAAATTTAAGCATCGCTTTGCATAAAGTCCACTGAAGATGTTACCTAGTAAGGTAATGAAACGTCTGGAAATGAACATTTCAGGTCAGTTAGCAAACCTACACCCATAACGCATGGACTTTCCTGAACTGGAAAAAGACAGCACATTATGAGACGCTGTCAATTTTTTTTTTGAATATCTCTCAAAGTAAACTTCAATTTTTTTTTATTAACCGGAAAATATTTTGGAGAGAAATGCACCTAGAAGGTTATGGACATTAAGTTGTTGTGAGTTGGCGATAGGGTACGAAGGAATGAAACGATGTCTGAAATAATAACAGTCTGTGGATATTTCAAATTACTGAGAGTACAAAGTAATTATACTGAGTTTCTGGTACACATTAACTTCTGAGGATATGGTTCCATCGTGAGAATATGATCCAGACATAATAATAGAAAATAAACGAAGTATTTTTTTTCATCTAATGGAGTCAGTTAACTTCATCACACATACAGAATGGAGCATGTGGCAATATTAAGAAAGAGGAAATTGTGCGGCTTGAGAGAATAGATATCCTAACGATACTTTTATAATCAATCCACAAGAGATCAAAAGTAATATGTTTACCAATTTAGTCGTGTATAGATCGGTAGCATGTCATCTAGTTAGAAAACAAAAGGTAAATATTTTAACAATATTATTGAATTTTTGTCGAGTTCTTATGTTGACGTAAAAGTCAAACTGATTTGCAGTCTTTAGATGATGACGCAATAGAGTATCAGTTAACACGAGGGAAATAGACAAAATTGGATGGCAAACTACATGAATAACAAGATTCAGTGCTCACTTATTTCAAATAACCGTGTGTTTACATACGTTAAATCCCAATACTATCTCTTACTTTAAAAAATGTAAAACCGAATAACGCTGATATTGTAGGGATAAATGTTATTGTCGTGAAAAAATACCGAAAAAAATGAATAGTTGAGTTTTACTTTGGCAAAGGCACTTATTTATGATATATTATTGTGGTATTGTCAGGCATTCTTTTTCTGCACGCTAGTTATTGTGTTCTATGGCAATGAATTACAGTGTAAGTGCAAATGATGCACAATTTCATACTATGTCCATGAGCCACATCATGAAAACAGTTTCATTCCAATAAGTGAATGATGATTGTATTGAAGAAGTGTTAAGCGGGATAGGCAGTCAAATTGCAAAGGAAGCTTAATGCAGCCAAAGTTTAAGCTAATCATATAATTAGAAGGTGGAGCAGATAAAACATGCATAAAACAAAACCAAGGTATAAAAAAACTGCTAAATGCGGAAAAATAATAACTTTAGCAAGAAAAGATAAGCAAACAATTACCGTAGCATACATGGCATTTAGCACCTATAAAATAGTAGAATACGCTTCATTAACAATATATGAGAACCTTGCAAAAAGCTGTGGTTATTCAACAACTGTAGTAATGACTCGGAATCTGTGAATAATATGTGTATACTGTCAATAATGTCAGGATAACAAAAATCGTTAGAAGAATAATAGATCAATTCTATGTTGATATATGTGAAAATCCGGTGTTTTCACCCTTAGGAGAAAGAGATCTTTTCAGCTGCTTCAAAATCCTAAAGCTTATGGACGCAGAAGAAATTCAAACCTTTATGTTAACCAACTTGTTGAGAACCAGCGACTGAAATTTAAACTTATTTTGGAAAATGGGCAAAAGTGACAAAGAGTAGTGACAATTTATGTTGGGTGTGTCTTTGCAACCTTCAGACTGAGATTGGAAGAGAGCAACTGAAATATTCTCTTTGAAAGATAATGATTCAATTAATTAAGTTAGCAAATTTTGCAGGTCCATACGGAACAATTAATAATTAGGAATAATGATGTGCATTTTCCTTCAACCATCACAGACTTTATCTGTCGAGGAAATATGCCTGTCGGGATACGCAGTGTTCAATTAAGTGAAGGTTTATGACAGGTTTTTGCTTGGGGCACAGAACAGTGGAAACTGTAGATGAGTATAGAAATGCGAGAGGGAACGTAAAATAGAGATTAAAAGGAGCTATACAGGATACATGTCAGTTAAAATAAAGGCACATTCTAAATCGTGTCTCAGGTAATTAAGGGGAAAGGAAGATGATGGAAAGAGTAGGGCACGTAAATGGTCACAGTAGTAATTTGTGCATGGTGCTAACATTTTTAGACATGGTACTAAATAATTTGGATCATTGTTCAACAGTGAGAGGGATGATATGGATGGAGAAATCAGGGAAGAAATCTATTGGTAAAGGAATTAGCATTGACACAGAAGAGTTTCTGACAGGTTTATGAGTAAAAGAAATGTCCACACCAGATGTATATAAGGTTTTTGAGTTAGGGAAGAGAGAAAGCAACACAGACATTGAATGTGTTCATTTCGTCTCTGGCCATACGGAGACAAACCAGATGAATGGAAACTTTGTTATGAAATAGAGCAAAAGATAATCGAAGGGAGAAAAAAAATGACCTAATAACATAAACTCAGTGGTAGCATAAGTGTTAGAAGCTATTTTGAGAGAGATAATTAAGATACATTTATGGATGCAAGGATTAATCAAGAACAATCAGGATGGTGTGTTAAATTATGATTGTATCTGATCATACGGATGGAATGTTTCGAAGCAGTGGCCAGAGTGTGGATAACAAAAATGTTTTTGATGAAGTCTAATTGGGTTTTAGCCATGCTTTAGATAAGAACAGTATGAGAAACTTGAGCAAAGGAGTAGTCGATGGTAACTGTGGAAATTTGTCCAATTGGATCTGCAATGGCATGGGTGGTGGCAGACAACTGTACTGGGTAAGGGTATTGCTTTTCCCTGACAGGAATTCTGTGTCCTGATGAATTACACATTTTTGGGGCGTTTGGTATTTGTGGTTTATACAATGAATTTCCACTTCGATATAAGAACGTTTGTCTGGACAATACAAACATTAGTTGTGTGGTTAATGGCAGAAAACATAGCCTCAAAATAGGAGAGAACAGAGACAGGCTGGCCAAATAACGTAATCAGTAGCAAATGGATATCAATGCGGATAATGTTAGCTGATGTAATTGGGCAGAACAAACAAGACGATAGGTTATGTGATAAAGAATATGAGAGATCTTGGCATGGTATACACTGATACCTTAAGGAATGTGGAGAGGTGAATAAAATAATGAAGTCAGTGCATAATATACTTGCCTATCATAGTCAAGGCAAAAAATTCAAGACGAGGGAGGTGACTCTGGAAAAGTTTAAAATCTTAGTTTAGACCAAGCTAAAGTTCTTTGTAGTCTTCTGAAATCCATATCATAGGAGTGAGAAAACACGTGCAAGGTCCAGTCGAATTTTACCACAATGTTGCCTGACTTGTGGATTTTCAGTTGTACAGAAAGTTTGTAGAGATTGAATGTGATTTCCTTCGAACAGAGGAGACTGAGAGGGAACATGATTGAGATGTTTTAAATTATGAAGGCCTCAGAGAGGGTAAAGAGGAAGAAATATATTTCCTTGATTGTGGAATTAATGACGGGTTGCATAGGTCTGAGGCAAGAGGAAGAAGGTTTAGAAAGGATGTGAGAAAAGATCGTTCTTCACCTAAAGGGTTGTAAAAATCTAAAATTCATTGCGAGTAAGGGTACTGGAGGCAGCAGCCCGCATACCAATAAAGACATATCAGTTATGCACTTACAATACAAAGGTAAGAAGGCTATAAAGTGCTGGAGAATTGAATTAGGTCAGTTACATGGTTGCTGTTGATCAGTGTAGATGCCATGAAAGTTTTATGCTGTTGTGTACTTGTACGTTTGTGTGTAACGTTTGTAGTAATCATTGATGTACTTCAGTCGATATAATTGATAGATTTTCATAAATATGCTGGGGATGAGATTATTTTGTGATTTTTCGAAGACACCTCTCGAGTCCTATTCCTGAGTGGCATGTTACCTTCACTATTTATAAAAGAGATAGATAAAATAATTCAGCGTAGTTGCTATTTTGTCCATTGACCAAACAATACAGCAATCTGTTGACCAGCTGTGGGACACTGGCCCATGTGTAATGTTACTCGTTTCGATCAAAGTTAACACCGGTCTCTTCTGGGAAAATACAGGATTCTAAGACATGTGTTGTACACTTGCATGCACACTTGTGGTGGAGTACGCAGTTTCCTACTGGTATTCTGTTTGCTTAAAATGATTGAAAATCGTATACTTTGGAAATAACTGAGCCAAATAAATTCAAACGTCTTGACGTGTGCTGACCAGTGAGATTGGCCTTCCTACAGTGTGGAAACAGGCCCTTCGACCCAACAAGTCCATAGCAACCCTCCAAAGTGTAACCCACCCAAATGCTTTTCCTTCTGAGTAATGCACCGAACACTATGGACAATTCGGTATAGCCAATTCACCTGACCTCCACGTCCTTCAACTTTGGGAGGAAGCCATAGCACCCAAAGGGGACCCATTAAGCCACAGCGAGATTGTGCAAGCTCGACACAAACAGTCGCCCAAACCTGGAATTGAACCCGTGTCCCTGGCATTATGCAGCAGCAGTGCTATCCACTGAGGCACCATGTTTTCCTCCTTTGAAATTCCGACCTCCAATAGGTTGCCAAGCATAACCCATCATATATGTTGACGAGGAAATATGTTGGGCTTGTTTCTCTAATACCGCTGAATAGAGCATAGTTCATATTATTTGAACTTACTGTCAAGATTACAGGCTTCATGTACCGCCATCATTATCTCAACAGTCAGATTTTAATTTTCCAGCCATGGTTCATGAATTTCTTAAATATAGAGATTGTTTCTCCTTGATTCAAATATTAAGGTATGTGTTATGTCTCAGATTGTGTGTAATCAATGCCTGAACGGAGAGAAACATTGCACTTACACACAAAGGGGAACTTCTAATTTAGAATCGTCCATGGGAAAGTTATTGGAAATTATTCGTAAAGGCAATACAGAATGACACCTAGAAAAATGTAAAATATCATGTGGCAATGGCAAAGTCCTCTGAAAGAGAATTCATTTTTATCCAAAGTATTCAAGCTCTTTAAAGATGTCAACTATGGTGCCAATTATAATGTACTGCAATATGGACTGCAATGAAATTACTTATTTCGTGAGATGAGTGCACTGTTCCTGTTCATGTTTCATGAATCCATTGTTCGTATATTATGTCCAGAATACCGATATTGATGTTTACCTCCATTCTACATTGCAATACATCCAAACATATGATTACATTTGATTATATGTGTAACCTAGATCAACCAGGTCTTACAAACCAGAGGCTATTTCCTTGCTTTTATTTATATTGTTCACTTCTGAATTGAATGCACTGAGCGGCAGTATTCATTTGATTCCTTTGTGTATTCTCACTTACAACTTCTGTATATTTTCGCTTCCTTTCACAAAGGCGATGTGAAAAGCAATCTCACCTCATGCGTAAAAACATTATTGATGCTGTTCGATCTATTTCCCATAGGAAAAAAAACATTCTCCGGACATCCAATCTCAACTAGCACATGCTAAACCATGATTGAATTCAATTATCAAGAGAGGAACACTGTTCATATGAGCACTCTTCATTATTTAGGAGCTAACCCTTCTGAAGAAATAATCGACTGTTTAGGAGATGGAAATTTAACAATTTAGTAGATCTATTTAGTAGATCCAAATCATCCCAATTATGGAGCACCAAGCAAAAGATTATTGACGACTTTAATCATAACTGCGAGTTTAGTATCATTTCCTTTCACTGTGAAGTAGTAATGTCAGCGCTCTTATGCAATTAGAGATATGGAAAACAAACACTATTGAGAATGCTGTGCAAGTGATGCATTTATATGATACTCCAATTCCATTTGTAAAGAATGTGGTTGAACAGCAAAATGTATGCCCATGCCAACATGCACACCATGGCAAGAGGAATCATATATCTGAAAAAAAGGATACCAACGAAGATTCTCTATTTACAGATTCCTGTCTTCGGGCAGGAATCAGGCAGTCAGTGGAAATGCTTTATAGATGTTCTCACAAGATATTTGAGCCGAAAACAACACTTTTCTTCAGTCTCATTAGAGTCCATTTCATATGACTGATAAAGGGAAAGAAGTTCATTCCACGATAACACACAAGGCCATATTTCGATGAGGTTTCAGGAATATTCAGTTAAAATGTTAATTAGGAAGGGCAGTGCACAAAGAGCAAGCACAAAAGTACAAGTCATTCTACCAACTAATCTACATTATCTGATTTAAATGTAGCTGCGACTGCAGATTGTACATTGTAACATTAGTCATGTCAGAGCAATCCAAAGGCCAATATCTCATTAAGTTGAACGATCCCTAATTTATGGCGTTGTCATAAAATCCATGCAAATGATGGTTACATAAGTCGTCATACCTGTAGTGAACATTCTTTTGTTTTTTTTCCCCTTTTGCTGCACCACAAAAGGTGCCAGCATTGAAGAGCTGCCTCTTGTCAATGACAATTACCGGACGTTGGTGTATTAAATGACTATAGTCATTTATGTTAGCGGAAAAGTATCAACTCCAAGAATCATATTGTCGAACATTGTAGCAAACTCTATTTACTTTCGTAACTTTTATTCATATTAACCGTCATTTCACAGTCATTAAAGAAATACTGATATTTGTAATTTACTGTGCACAAATTCCAAGCACAAATTCAGGAGAAAGGTGGGACTATTATGTTCAAGTTAAGATTACTGCTCAAGAAAAAAAAGAGCTACTCATCGATTGAAAAGCAAATTTCAGAAGCGAAATTAGAACGAAGGAATAGAAATGACATACCAGTGTTTTAAAGGGGGAACTGTATAATAAGGCCCAAAACTCTGCCAAACGCTCAGAAATATCTAAGTGGACTAAAAAAATACCTATTCCTTCTGTCTGTTTGAACGCTGTATATACGAAATGTAGAGGGGGTTTGACAGTTGTGATTAAAATAAAACATTAACGTGAGAACTTATGTAATTTAGTCTATCAGTAGTGAGCCAAAGTATATACGTTTGGAATATATGTTACACAAGGCTATGTTTTGTGCAACAAATATGACTGCCACAAATACTTAACTTTCACGTACTAACTGAATCTTGCATTTTGTTTTTAATCATCAGCTTCACTGCAAGAAAGAAATGCAGGTATGAAGAAAACTATGTTTGTGATTTGTTTGTGAATCATTACTTTTTTAAAAAAATATGGAATTGTGAGGAAACTTTTAAACATGACAGATACGCTTGCCAACTATCTTTCTTTTGCTTCATTTAGCTTTTTACCTTTCATTTGTCAAGTTTAAACGTGAGACAATGTCAGCTATTAATCGACTCCCTGGTGTGTGAAAAATATTAAGCTTGCTTAAACATTCTTGTGCATTACGCGTTAAAAGTAATTCTAAATATCTCCAAACTCACAATAGACAGCTAGTCTCAGTTACAACTGACAATGCATTCTGAACGGCACAGACTGAAACTTTTTTTGCTATATTGAGATTGATGGTACAAAATGGAATGGAAAAGTTACTTTGATAGTGAACTTACTGTTTGTCTTTCTGTCACGTATACTGGTTTTTATTATTTCATGAAAGAAAATGTAATGTCGCCAGCAACCCAAAAGACCGTAGTGTTGCTTTTTCAAGGGGTTTAGTAATGGTGAGTTTAACCTGAGGTTCACCATTACTCAGACAGAGTCAAGATGGAGAAGATGGAACCGTCATTGTAACCACAGCCAGGATGACAGCTGAGCCTGCTTGCATAGCGTCACTCTGCATTGCAAACTTGCAATCTGGTCAATTCCATGTCATGTCTTTTCTTCCTTAACTATTTTGCATACTTCAAAAAAAACAGAAGTTTTCTTTTCCGAAATAAATAAATTGATTTGCATATTTAAAAATCACACAACACCCGGTTATAATACAACAGGCTTATTTGGAAGTACGCACTTTTAGAGCACAAATTCTACAAATGCAAATGTATTCGATATAGGTGTGTGTGTGTGTTTGTCTGTATATATGAGGGGGAGAGAGAGTATGCATGTGAGTGTTTGTGTCAGAGAGTACGTGTTTGCGTGAGTGCCGACCTGGTAGATTGTTGCATGAGTACGATGCAGTATAAGCCTCTGAGTGGGTGTCACTGTGCGAGGTGTATGTGTATGCGTTTCTGAGAGATAGCGTGTCTATTAGAGAGGATCTGCATAAATGTGTGAGTGTGTGAGAGAGAGAGGGAGGGAGAGAGACAGAACAAATGATAGATAGACAGGTAGACAGAGATAGATAGATAGATAGATAGATAGATAGATAGATAGATAGATAGATAGATAGATAGATAGATAGATAGATAGATAGATAGATAGATAGATAGATAGATAGACAGACAGACAGACAGATAGACCGACAGATAGATAGACAGACAGATAGATAGACAGACATACAGACAGATAGATAGACAGATAAATAGATACACAGACAGACAGACAGATAGATAGACAGACAGATAGACAGATAGATAGACAGACAGAGAGACAGAGAGAGAGAGACAGACAGAAGACAGATAAACAGACAGACAGATAGATAGCTAGACAGATAGACAGACAGATAGATAGATAGATAGATAGATAGATAGATAGATAGATAGATAGATAGATAGATAGATAGATAGATAGATAGATAGATAGATAGATAGATAGATAGATAGATAGATAGATAGATAGATAGATAGATAGATAGACAGGCAGATAGATAGATAGACAGACAGATAGATAGACAAACAGACAGAAAGAAAGACAGATAGACAGGCAGACAGACAGATAGATAGACAGGCAGATAGATAGATAGACAGACATAAATAAATAAATAAATAAATACATAAATAAATAAATACTGTTGTGGGGTCACCAGTAGTGTGATAAGAAACCAATGTCGCAGTTGAGGCCATCTTCATGAGCATTAAACGTAGCTATCATCTTCTGCTCGGCCACTCTGTGTTGTTGCACATCCTGAAGTCCACCTTAGAGGATGGACACTGAAGATCCAAGGCCGAATGTCCCTGACCACTGAAGTGTTCCCCTCCCAGTCACCTTCAAAAAGCCTTAAGTTATCTCGAGAATGTGACTTAAAAGAAGTTCTGATATTTACATATGAATGAAATGAAATCTGCAACCCATTCAAAATATGAAAGACTCAACAGTAATCTAGGTTATTACAAAATATCGTTTTCATTAGATTACACTGTGATCTTTTGAAATAAAGTCTGTGCCTTACGTTCCTGCCCCACTTATTACCTGATGAAGGAGCAGTGCTCAGAATGCCGTTACTTACAAATGAACCTGTTGGACTATAATCTGGTGTTGTATGATTTTTAAATTTGTTCAGCCCACCGGCACCACCAAATCTTGATTTATATATTAGATTCAAATTCAACACAAGATGTTGGACACTATAAGACTGAAATAAAAGCAGATCAAGCAACATCCGTGGAGAGGCAGATATGCCGAAATCCACATCCCCACTATTTTGCATCTGCCCTCATTAGTGCCATTCAGGGCTTTATTTCAGAACTTCTCATATTTGTTCACTATGTGACAAAACTGCACACTTCATGGAATAGCCACACCAGCTCCACAATCTTAATTGTTTTGCGCATTTTTCAAGGTAAACAATTGGATTATTATGCTGGAGCATATGATGTGATGAACAAACATGCCCACATCTTTCCGAGAATATGTCGCAATTAGGAGAACTCTTTCTCAAACTCAGGTTGAGTAATGCTTTGTTCCCAGCTGATAGTTGACATGTTGGTGGAAGAAGCTCTTCTGAATGCATAGTCAAAAACTTGGACCAACTTTTCCATTAATATATTATTTCTATAATCGATGCATGAATCACTCAAATTGAAAAAAAAGGATCGTTTTCCCAATACATTTGTGTCTTCATTTTGTTTCTCACTTCTGAAGGGTGGTAGAAATTGGAGAACTCTTTTTAGCCATTTCTTTATTTTCAAACCGAATTTGCGTCATCAAGTAATTGTCCAATCAATTTTGATGTCTAGTGTCACTTGTTGGCATTATGTATTTCTCTGGCAGCATCTGCTCTAGCAGTTCTATACTTACATTCGTGTAATCTAAACTTTGAAATCTGCTCACTAATGTAACTTTTTTTTTGACTCGATCATCTCTAACTTTTCATTAGGAGCCACATAACTGTTCCCTATTTCCATTTCTTGATAACCAGCTTACAAACTACTTTAAATAAATTAAGTATATATAAAATAGTGAAATGAATCTGTGTGGTGTTGTAAACAGGTTTGGAAATAGGCAAAGCTTTCGCTTTGGACACTTACTTTATTCTATAAAGGACGCTGATGCCACCTTAATATTGGACCTTCTTTCATGTCTCATGAACTAACACACGTAATGATCCTTTGTACCTTCCAGATTTCCTTGATTTGTCATTATGCAAATTTCTTCTATCAAATTTCTTAATTACAATTGCCGCCCTTTAAGATCTACGTATATGTTTCTCATATATGTTGCCTGTATAACATTAGTAATAGAAGGGCTCTTTTGACTCAGTCCAAAACACTGACAAGCGATGGGCCTGGCTAGCATAGTCGGTAGAGTATGTGACGTTTATCTCAGGATTTTGAATTCGACACCCAAGCTGGGCACCCTCATTGGTGGTATGTTAGGTCAGTGGTCAGAACTGCATCCTTACAGCACCAAGGAATGCAGTTCAATTCAAGCCTTGGTTGACTATCTTTGTAGATTTCGCACATTTTCCTTATGTTTGTGTGGGTTTCCTTCAGGTGCTCCGATTTTCTGCCAAGACCAAAGATGTGCAGTTTAAGTAGATTGGCCTTGTTAAAGTGGTCTGTACTGTCTAGGCAGTGGAGGCTTCGTAAATTAACCATGGAAATTACATGTTTGCAGGGATAGCATAGGGGGTGAGTCGAGATGGCATGTTCTTCAGAAAGTTATTGTTGACTTTTTGGGCTGAATGGCCTGTTTCCACGCCGTAGGGATGCCAAAGTAGCAGACAGTAAAGTGACTATAAAACTCCAGCCAGAGAACCTAAATAAGAGATCCCTAATCAATTTTGATGTTATCTTGTACCAATACAATTTGTCTGTGACACAATTTATTAGCAAGCAAAAAACCGTTATTTTGTTTCCCATATATGTAAGATCCAATTAAATATAAAACCACAAAGAATTTACTTCGATTTCATTTTTTCACAGATTTGGAGAGACTTATTGCAGAAAGCAGTGAGTAGATATATTTTATAATTCTATGACACAATATGAACGTCGCTGAGTAGATTAACATTTATTGTGCACCTGCTGTCCTTGAAAAGACGGCAATGTCTTTCATATTCAGTATGAACAGTACACCGACTGTGCCTGGAGAGAAGCATTGCAATGAGTTTTGCACCATGCTAGTGAAGTGACTTTGTTATGGCTGTTCGTGAAATTGGCGTCTGGGGTGCTTTTCAATTTGTGTGTGGTGTTCTCGTGCGTTTATTGCCCTTCATTACTGAACCATCTGTTGGGTATGCATACTTTGAAGATAACTTTGAAATGGTTTCTGCAGTGTACTTTGCATGTTTAATGCAACGCAACAATGGGTTATTTGTGTGGAAGGAGTACGTGATAAAAATAATTAATTTTGCACAAGTCATATGGAGAGGAATTGCTTCACATAATTTCGATTTTATCTAGCATTGTTTAGCCAGGTCTAGTGGGAAAGGATTCCATCACGCTGCTATATTGTATTATATTGATATTGGCCAGATTTAGCAAATTCATTAGGTCAGAAAATCTCCACAGAACTGCCTACCTTTTATTTGCCAGTTCTGTTGTTCAACTGATCCAACACTCTCTTCTGATCAGTGGTAAATCTATGGGAAGATACTTGCATGTGGGGTGGTGGGAGTGGTAGCGGATGTGGCCATTGGATACGTTTAGCGATGGCAATGCCATTGTATGGAAATGGCAGATGTTTGTATTTTCTTTTCAGATTTGTAATTTGTGTGGCAATGGCATTCAACATGTCTGATGAGACACTTCAATTTCTACATCAGAATGTTCAGATTTTGTTACATAAGCCTGCAGATATATTAATATGTGCACAATATCTGATATTGCTGCACATGACCCTGAGTGCAGAGAACGCCAGAACTTCCAATAACATAATATCCTCAAATTAATTGTTGAAACATCAAAGCTGATGTCTTGAGTATATCCTGCAACTAAAGCCACAACCATAAAATGAGTCTGCGAAAAATAAAAACAAAATCACAAGTAAAGACGAGAAACTGCTGAAGTGCTATATGTAAATCCAAACTGGATTGAATCCCCTCAGATTCCCTTAGTCTTTACTTCTGCTTGGGAAAATTGTTGCTCTAATTCTAAACGTACCTTGCTACCGTGTCCAGTCATTCTCATCGCGAAAATCGAGTTCAAGGTGATCATTTTTGGAATATTAATATAACAGCTGACTTGCTCAAGCAAAAGAGAAAAAAAAAACAAGAGAATTGTTGAGTCTTGTAAGTCAAAAATCTATTATTTTTATGTGTTGCTATCTCACACTGTTCCTTCTATGAGTTTTGTTGGGCATGTGATGCTTTTATCTATCCAGAAATGGTGAACTACACGAACTGTCAATTTCAATTCGGATCTAATTTGGCAGATGGAGGACTTAAAAAAATCGTTAGATGCCAAGACATGAATTTGAATCCATTCTCCAGATGGCACACATAAATAGCATTCATCCAAATGACAAATGTCCCTCATCACACTTTGGTGGGCTCTGTATTTCGCATAACAAAATTTTGATCATCTTTATGTTCATTTCAAAACTACCAGGCAGCTTTATTTAAAGTATTACGAACTGCAGGAAAAAAGAAATTCAATGAAATGAGTGCTTTCCACAGCATTATGAGATCAAATTTGCAGATTTCCTTTTATTGCAGAAGTCAAAAACCGTCACAGCTACCATGCAAGATATCGATGTAAAACAGATTGTTCTTGTTATCACTGCTGTTTGCATTCATTTGGGATACTCAGACAACAGAATAGTGTCTGATTAAGAGCAAATAAATAATGCTAGACTTCCATGGCTGCTAGTGTCTAGCAACCTACCCTGCCAGATATCTGCTGTTCGTCTGCAGCAGCAAATAAGTATATTCTTATAATTTCATATCCAGGTTATTGCCCGTAAGCCTTGGACGTGTAATTGAAGAGATAGATTGAAGAACAAAGGTTCAGGTGCGACGTTCACTTTGACAAACAATTATATTTTGGTCACAAATTATGATATTTCAATTTCCAATGGTCTTCAGCACCTTCCAGTTTTGTTGCTGTTCTTAAAACGATGAGTTGCAACACGATCAAGCTGAGATCAAAATTACTGTATTATATTGTCAGGAAGTCCTTAGCATTCACATAGTTGCCTCCATAATGGTGTAACAGGCTACACGACAGCATCTGTATTCAATAGAACTTGACAAATGCTGTTACCTGTGATATTTGAACTTATTCAGAGAAAGCAATACATAGAAGTGAGACGTTCTCATTGAACACGGTGTAAATTGTTCAAACTTGGAATTGCAGTGATAGACTAGGTTTTGATTTCATTGAAGTGGGAATAACGATGGAACCACTACTTCTAATTTGTACTTTAATGATCTGACATCATGCATTAATGACTATGCGAGAGTGCTGTGTTAAATTATGATTATTTGGCTGAGCATCGCTTCACACTGTCTATCTAATCGGCGTCCACATGCACATAGAGCTGTGTGGTATCGCTGTCAACTTGAAACAACAGCGTTAGTTGCACTTAGTGCTTTCCCTGGCATGTCTGACCCCTCCATTAGTTATGATTTAGAATAAATTTAAATTATTCCAATTCTTTATTTCGCTTGCTGTTCTTTACCAATAGTTGATGAGTATAATGCATTTTGCTTTTAACCCGTAGCTTGACCATTCAAATTGCATTGGCAACACAAAATCTCAAACTCACCTTTAAACTAAGAACAGTTTAGGTGATTTTCTCTGTTCCATAACAAATTTGGGACACTTTTAGGGATCTAAATCTCTAATTCCAGGTTGGTTTGGGATTGTTGGAAGCAAAGGTAGGGAGTAGTAAATATTGGAGTCTTTTACATCAGTTATTGTATTAGGTTAGTTCAAAAAGAAGTAATGTTGCTTTCAGTCACCAAGATTCCTGTGCATAGAAGTGGTTACATCGGGAGTTGAAAAATAAATGTGTGCCAGGCAAAACTTTTGGAACTGACAAAAAAGAAGTTGGAGTTCGTGTTGCTTGCTTGTGACAAAAGGATATATATTTAGTGGCAGTGTTGCAGCATTTCATATCATCAGTGATATCATTTGATGCAACGAATATGGATAAAACTTCAATTGCAAGTGAAACAGATTGATACAGAGGCATTAGGAACGGAAAAAGAAAATGGTCATGGCAGAAGTGAAAGGAGAAATGTAACAATAGCTCTGGCTGAAAATAAGAATGCGGAAATGGACATTAGATGGATTGAATTGGAATTTAAAGGAGAGGAATAGGAAAGGAACAGAAGAAGAACACATGGTGGCAGTGAGCAAATTGGAAGTTCATAATTTGGTGATTAGAGATGGAAGTCGACTTAGAAGGAGGTGAAGGTAGAAGGTAGGCTTAATCGGAAGGATAGTAATGGCGAGCTGAGTTCGGATCACTTTAAGTAATATTTTCAAGTGTTGACTAAGACTGATGAAAAGGATGCAGGAAATATATTCATTTCACTTGAGAAAGTGGTTGAAAGAAAAAATGGCTGGTGAAAATGCGAGTGCTGTTGTGTTTCAAAGCTGGTCCTTTTTCCCTCAAAGTTAGTTTGCCCTCTTTTTTATTGCAAAGGGGTTGTACAGCCCAAGCTCGAAACGGCTCAGTTGGTGCAGAGATGAATGATGTATTGGGGCCCTTTTTGTTTGCTGTAAGCCTTTGCCTGATTTTACCTTTTGTGCTCAGGGATGTGTGTATTGGGACTGTGGCATATACTTTCAGAAGAGCATCATTATGTCAGGTTTGGGTAAGGTAAGTTACACGGTATTAGATTACCCATAGTGTGGAAAAAGGCCCTTCACCCCAACAAGTCCACACCGACCCTCCAAAGCGCAAACCACCCCGACCCAGTCCCCTCCACCTAACACTATGGCAATTTAGCATGGCCAATTCACCTAACCTGCACATTTTTGGACTGTGGGAGGAAACCGGAGCACCCGGAGGAAACCCACGCAGACACGGGGAGAATGTGCAAACTCCACACAGATAGTTGCCTGAGGCGGGATTTGAACAGGGCTTCTGGCCCTGCGAGGCAGTAGTGCTAACCACTGTGCCACTGTGCCACCGTGCCGCCCATTCTGTTTTCTGTTCTTTGTGTTTCATTGTATAATTTTGCAAATCAGTTTTTTTTTAAACTTGGCAATCGACCCAACTAATTTTCACCAGAAGTGTTGTTATGATAGATGGTAAACCACTCTGCAAATTTAAACCAGCAACACAGAAAAGATTCATCCAGTGCTGTCATCTGTTAAAATTCGAGAGGCAAATAACTATTCCAAAAGTCATTATTTATCGCAAAAAATAATAAATAACAGAGAATAATTAACTAACAATGACTTGCAACACCTTTCTGTAAACCTATCTTTTACATTCTATGATACAATGCTGGTCTGATAAAGCTTCCTAATTACGATTTATGTAAAGTATAATCACTTTCCAAAGTCAGTCAGCTTTGCCGAGTATCCTCTGCAGATTTTTCTGTCTTCTTTCCTTCTTCTTTAAGACTCTGTTTCTCAGGTTGTTGATATTGAAAGGTACCTTAAAGAAAGCAAACTCTTCTGCAAGCAGTCTCTCTCTAGTTGGTGGTGTTTGGCTGCTCGTTGCCACCATGACTAACTGTTCAAACTGTCCGATACTTATACCCCAAAACATCGGGTCGTTTCATTGGTTTTAATATTTCCAACATTTAGGGTGTAGGTATGCTCGCTGAGCTGGAGGTTTGATATCCAGACGTTTCATTACCTGGCTAGGTAACATCACCAGTGGCGACCTCCAAGTGAAGCGAAGCTGTTGTCTCCTGCTTTCTATTTATATGTTTGTCGTGGATGGGAGTTCCTGGGGTTTGTCGTGATGTGATTTCCTGTTCGTTTTTCTGAGGGGTTGATAGATGGTATCTAGATCTATGCGTTTGTTTATGGCGTTGTGGTTGGAGTGCCAGACCTCTAGGAATTCTCTGGCACGTCTTTTCCTAGCCTGTCCCAGGATAGATGTGTTGTCCCAGCCACCACAAACCCCAGTAACCCCATCCAGGACAAATATATAAATAGAAAGCAGGAGACAACAGCTTCGCTTCACTTCGAGTTCACCACTGATGATGTTACCTATCCAGGTAATGAAAACGTCTGGATATCAACCCTACAGCTCAGCGAGCAAACCTAAACACTAAAACCTCAACCTGAGCTACAAACCTTGCAAAATTTTAATTTCAAACTTGATTGGAGCTTGGTATCTTGGGGCATGAAATAAGCTGATGGGCTGAATTTGAATTTACTTTTTTCTCTCAGAGCAGCCCAGTCAGTGCTAGCTGTTCTGACCAAGCGTTACACTGTTAACTTGTTCCAGATACTCTGGGCCTCTCTATATCATTGCATGCTTTTCAAGTCTCTTACAAGTACAGTACTCCGTACAGCTTCACAACATCTTTTCTGTTAAGAAAAAATGAACCATCATAAAAAAAGTTGGCGTCATTTTCCCTATTCTTTACACACATTGTTGTAACATAGAGATAACTTTAATCTAAATTCATCTTAATTTCTTCCTATATATATATATAATATATATAACCTTGAATAAATACAAATCTCAGCTAAACTTTATCAGTTAAAACCGCAATAACGCATCTCAATTACATTCTTACGACCAAAAACATGTAGAAGTTTTAAAATACATATCTGTGACATCAGGCACCAACGAAATAGACTCATATTATTGTCTTTAAAGTGATCTAAGAATGTAAGAGGAATGTGATCCGTGTAAACAACCATCTCCAAAACATTGTCCGTGACATTGGCCCAACAAGTCCACACCGAACCTCTGAAGAGTAACCCACCCAGTCCCATTTCCCTCTGACTAATGCACCTAACACTCCGGGCAATTTAGCATGATCACTTCACCTGACTTGCACATCTTTGGACTGTGGGAGGAAACCGGAGTACCTGGTAGAAACCCACGCAGACACAGGAAGAATGTGCAAAGTCCACACAGACAGTCGTCCAAGCCTGGAATCGAACCTGGGACCCTGGTGCTGTGCTAACTACTGAGCCACCGTACTGGCCTATGCTATGCTCCAAGAACATTCCGTCTGTTTTTGCAAATTCAGTTTTGTTTAATTGTAATACCAGTTTTGCTTCTTATAGTCATTCAAAGCCCTCTGCCAACTGTGCCATCTGAACTTTCCAAAGACTAAAGATCACTACATCGTCAAAATAGACAGCACGGTATGCTAACTCAGCCACAATTCTGAGGCTGTGTCTTTGAAATGTGTTGGGGGGGCGGGGGTTCTTCATTCCAAAGGGCATCACTTTGTATTGGTATAGCCCTTTTAGGGTTACAAATGCAGGAATTTCTTTCACCATCCTTGATAACTGTATCTGTAAGTAATCACTCAGTAAGTCCAACATCGTGATGCAACTCTCTTGTTTGACTTTCCCGATAAAGTCCTCCAATCTCAGAATTGGAAATGAATCCGATATTATCACAGCATTGAGCTTCTGATAATCCGCGCAAAATTGCTGAGTCCCATCCAATTTGGGAACTAAGATTGTAGGCGAACTCCACTCACTCTGGCTCGCTTCAGTGATATTCCTGTTGAGCATGGCATCCACTTCCATCTGCACCTGTCTGCCTTTGATAGGATAAAGTTGATAGGGGTGCTGTTTTACCAGAACAATAATCCCTACGTCTACTTCATGTGCAAGATAATTAGTCCTCCTGAACTGATTCTTACATATGTCCTTCTAATGTAGTAAGAAACACTTCAACTGCGTTCTTTGCTCATGAGACAGATACTTCACTAGCCTATCTCACTCCTCAAGGACTTCTTCATTTTTAACTCTGTTTTGAGGCACATCAAAATCTACATCATCTGGATTTGATTTCTCCATCTGTGGGGCAGTAACTAACATCTGTTTCTCCATTTCTTTTTCTCTAGTATAATACGGTTTCAGCATGTTCACATGACACACCCAATACTTTTCTTTTTATCTGGCATCTTTACTTGACAATTCATCTGACTCGACTTTTTCTCAATTTGATAGTGATCACTAAACGTGGATTTCAAGGGATCTCCTATCACTGGTCACAATTCTAAAACATCATCATATCGGGATAAATCCAAGTCTCAGACTGCTTCATTCTATACTGTGCCTTTTAGGTGCTGTATAGCTAACACTCCGACTCGATCTAATCTCTCCCTCACTTCCAATATATAATCTGTGTGTGAGATCTACGACTGTAGTCCTGTCAATTTTTCTTTAATTCATTTTGTAGGACCTCTCATTTCATGCCCGAATATTAACTCGAAGGGAATGTTTCTCTGATAACCTAAGTGTGTGAGAAATTCCCTTTCAATTTCAGCTTTTGGTTGTCCTTGGTTAAACGTAAACCTAACTTCTTTGCCATTTCCAAACGCACGTTTTTTTTTTTTGCTTCCTTCTAAACGTTCTTGGTAACTTCGAGGAGCATCTTCAAGTACCAGAACCTTGTTAAAAATGTTAAGAGCGATTTCCCTCATTTTTCATTTAGTCAACCACAAGTCACCGAAATTAAACAAATTGTCTCACTGATATTTTATTTGATGAGCCAGGACAGTACCTTGCAAGTGTTTAAATATACTGGCCTTTTTCGTACCAAAAATCTGTTCAAATCTGCCTAAACCTCTGACTGAATCTGCCTTAACCTGTTCAAATCACGAATTAGAGACCCAATCTGTTCAAACGCTGACAACGAGACCCCAAACTATTACGATATAGGGTAAAACCCTGTGCTAATTTAAGCCATCCTGAAAAGATTCACCCAGTGCTGTAATCTGTTAAAATTCGAGAGGCAAAGAACCATCCAATAGTTACTATTTAAAGTAAATATTAACAACTTAATTTTTTAAAGATGAGCAGAGAATAATTAACCATCAACTGTTTACAACTCTTTTCTTTAAATCTAACTTTTACCTTCCCCTCAACAGTACTGATCCACTAAAAAAATCCCGAATTAGATCTCCAAGAAATATAATCCAGTTTCAGAATGAGTCACCTTTGCCGAGAGTCCTCTGCAGAGTTTTGTCTGTCTTATTATCTTCTTAAGCATTCTCTTTCACTGTTCATTGATAGAAAAAGTTATCTTTCAGAAACCAGATTTTTTTTTTTGACGAAATGACTAACTGTTCAAACTTTCAGATACTTATACCCAAAAACATCGAATCGTTTTATTGGTTTTAATAATGTCAAAATACTAAATTCAAACTTGATTGGAGTTTGGTATATTGAGGCATAATTTAAACTGATTGGCCGAATTTGAAGTGAGAATCAAAAAAAAAAAACCTTGCCAATCCAACGGAACACCCATGGGATATCCAATAACAGGATTCTTAGCAGAGGCAGTAATGCCAAGACTCGAACAAGCAGCTCTGACAACCATCCAACCCAAACTTTGAGTCTGCTACATGGTGACACCTTTGTCATCTCTAAACGAAACAAATTAGACGAAACCTTAAATACCATCAATAATATCTTTACTGGCATAAAGTTCACTAAAGCGGAGGAAAGCACCAACAAACCGCCATTCCTAGATGCAGCAGTAGAGTGAACAGCCACTGGGGAACTTCAAACCGACGTCTTCAGGAAAACAACACATACGGTCCAAGTATTGAATTACAAAAACAATCATCCCAACATCCACAAATGCAACTGCATTAAAATATTGTTTCTTCGATCCAGCACACACTGCATCACAGAGGAACTATGCAGAGCAGAGGAAAATCATTTATACGGTTATTTAAAAAGAACGGGTACCCAATGAGCACAGTCCGCCGATTTCTCATCAACAAACCCAAACAAGCAGACAAAACACGTCCAGAAACCCTAGACACTCTCCCTGTCATCGTGAACATCACAAAAATGACTGCCAGACTCCTTGGCATCATGGTAGCCCACTAACAGACTAAAGCAGCAGATAATGAACGTGAAAGATCCTATGCAGACAACAAACCAAACTAATGTTATTTATGAAATATCTTGCAAGAAAAGTAACAAACACTACAATGGAAAAAAAACAAGCAGAAAACTAACCACCAGGATACATGAACATCAACTAACCACAAAAAAACATTATCCACTCTCAATAGTATCCTTACATGTGGATGAGGAAGGAGACCACTTCGACCGGGCCAACATATCCATCTGAGGACAAGCCAAATAGAGACATGCACGAGAAATATTAGAAGTATGGCATTCCAACCGGAACTCACTGAGACTCACTGAAGATGTTCCGTATACTGGTGATGAAACATCTGAAAACAAACCTTTCAGCAGAGCATGCTAATCTACATCCAGAACCTCAACCTAAACTACAAATCGCGTCAAAACTGGCTAATAGTATAGGTAGTATAAGAGATGGTGAAATGGAAATCCATGGATGGGGTGGGGTGGCGGTGAGCTCAAATGTTTTCATCGTAATAAAATAGCCCACACGAAGTCATCACATTGGTGCTTTAGAGAAAAAAAAGTACTGCTGTGGGGAAAACAAAAAGGATAGCCTGGGATTCTGTTGAGTTATAATGAAAAGCACAGAAGAATCTAAAAAGCTGCCCAGAACGTGCAACGTTGTCAGGGTTTGGTTGTGATGAAAGGGCAAGATCTCTTTAAGGAATTTGCTTCTGTGATTAGAAGTTAATCGTATGTTTTGGGTGGAGCGGGTAAAGAAATTGAGTTTCGAAAAAAATACGGCTGCAAGTGAGTTTTGATTGTGAGAAACGAGAAGAAATTTAGTTCAGAAATAATATTGACAGAAAAGATCGGAACGTATGCATTTTATGTTAAGACTGGATGCATCCTCGGATAAAGTGAGGTTGCAGAGTCCAGTGAAAAGTTATGACGTGGTACTAGGAATAATGGAGAAATTCTCAGTTCCAGGAATACATGTTTGTTTTTCTCTCTGTGGTACTGATTTAGTTGCGTGACAAGTGGGAGAGAAGCCTACTGTGGTAGAAAAGTCAGTGGAAAATCAGGCAACTGGCATATTACAGGAATTGTATCCCGGGATTTTTCCTGACTCTGTGGTACCAAGGTTAAGGACTCACAATTTGAAACAGCAGGATGAATCAACGAATAATGCTAAGGGATTTCAAGTTCGTCAGAGGTTATCTGTTCAAACAACGGATAAGCAAGTTGACGTTGATTTCTCGGAGACTTGTTTTGATCAAATGGTTGAGAATAATAAGCAAGAACAAGTCGAATCAAGAGTGAATATATTTAGTTCAGCAAAAAAGTCAGTGAATAACAGGGAATAATTTAGAAAACTGAAGCAATTTTATCAAAAGTCAAACACAGAAGAAGAATCTGGATATAAACCTGAATGTTACTAAAATGATGTCTTGGTGTGGAAATAGAGATACTCACATATTCAGGCAGATCAAAAATCGGCAGAATTTATCAAGTTGTATTAACGTGGATTGGAGAAAGAAGCTGTTTTGGGCAGGAGATGAATGGCTAGTATGACGTCACTCAAGACAACATACAAAAATATTTTTAATGGACTGGATTGCATAAGAATGTGAATTACGCATGCCATCTGAATCAGATAGAAACTGAAGCAGAATTAGCTTTATTGTCTTCTGTATTCAAGTGAGTACAGTGAAAAGTACACAAGTCGCTGTTTATGGCACTATTTTAGACACAACGTTTCTGGGGATAGCTTCTTTAGTTACATTGATACGAAAGATAGAGAAATAAAAAGATGCACAAATGAGAATTTATGAAAATATATATAGTGAAGCAAACAAAACATGTTCAGTAAAATGGTCTTCCAACTTAGTCCATGCTGGCACATAGGCTCCCGTGTGCACTGGACCTTGCCTGTAGATCAAATCGGACTTAACCTAAGGTTTCACGATGCCTTGGAATAACGTTGAGACTGTCCACACTGAGGATACACTGGGCTAAGAGACAGCCCGATGGCTTGCTCGGAGATTGCAACGCCAAACCAAACAGACTGCATGCCGGGGACAGAGACTACCAGACAGGGCTAGCAGGCGTCCATTGCAGGCCGCTGCATCAGACCAAGAGTTCCAGGTCTGAGCTAAGGCCAGCAGTTTGCAATCTGGGATTTCCTATTCTGCAAGATCAGAGACTGGGATTTCTGAGGCCACGAGATAGCAAGCTGTGAAGTTGGAAGCTGGGACATCAGAGGACAGCAGTTCAAAGTTTGCGTGGCACTGAGGCTATGGGATTTGAGGACGAATATTCTGAATCTGGAAGGTCAGAGACGTCGATATTCAAGACTGGGAGGCTAAGAAGCACAAAACAAGACAAAGGGGAGAAAAAGAGAGAAAAAACAAAATACAATGAACAGATAGAGTTGATGAACACTTCCTTCGCCATCATCGAGGTAAATCAAAAATCTGAGGCAGCAATTAAGCAAACACCCTCAATACATTTTCCCACAGTTGAAGAACTTTTTGTAAGGGTATAAATTGATGGTGTAGGATCCATTCAAAAATCAAAAAGTGGGAATATGTGTTTGCTGACCATGAACGAATGTGTTTACTGGATCATCAGAAGTCGGTCCATTCTGCTGCACAAGGACTAAAAGTGTTGCTCAAATGTTTTAGTTGATATGAACTTCCCAGAAAGGCATAATCAGATGAATATTCTGGATCAGTGGTGCTGGGAGAGCACAGCAATTCAGGCAGCATCCGAGGACAGGCAAAATCGACGTTTCGGGCAAAAGCCCTTCATCAGGAATAAAGGCAGAGAGCCTGAAGCGTAGAGAGGTAAGCTAGAGGAGGGTGGGGGTGGGGATAGAGTAGCATAGAGTACAATAAGTCAGTGGGGGAGGAGATGAAGGTGATAGGTCAGGGAGGAGAGGGTGGAGTGGATAGGTGGAAAAGGAGCTAGGCAGGTCGGACAAGTCCGGACAAGTCAAGGGGATCGTGTCGCTGGAGATTAGAAACTAGGATGAGGTGGGGGAAGGGGAAATGAGGAAGCTGTTGAAATCCACATTGATGCCCTGGGGTTGAAGTGTTCTGAGGCTGAAGATGAGGCGTTCTTCTTGCATGCGTCTGGTGGTGAGGGAGCGGCGGTGAAGGAGGCCCAGCACCTCCATATCCTCGGCAGAGTGGGAGGGGGAGTTGAAATGTTGAGCCACGGGGCGGTTTGGTTGATTGGTGCGGGTGTCTCGGAGATGTTCCCTAAAGCGCTCTGCTAGGAGGCGCCCAGTCTCCCCAATGTAGAGGAGACCGCATCGGGAGCAACGGATACAATAAATGGTATTGGTGGATGTGCAGGTAAAACTTTGATGGATGTGGAAGGCTCCTTTAGGGCCTTGGATGGAGGTGAGGGGGGAGGTGTGGGCACAGGTTTTACAGTTCCTGCGGTGGCAGAGGAAAGTGCCAGGATGGGAGGGTGGGTCGTAGGGGGCGTGGACCTGACCTGGTAGTCACGGAGGGAACGGTCTTTGCGGAAGGAGGAGAGGGGTGGGGAGGGAAATATATCCCTGGTGGTGGGGTCTGTTTGGAGGTGGCAGAAATGTCGGCGGATGATTTGGTTTATGCAAAGGTTGGTAGGGTGGAAGGTGAGCACCAGGGGCATCTTTAACCACGTGGGAAGGGAAATTGTGGTCTCTAAAGAAGGAGGCCATCTGGATTGTTCTATGGTGGAACTGCTCCTCCTGGGAGCAGATACGGCGGAGGCGGAGGAATTGGGAATACGGGATGGCATTTTTGCAAGAGATAGGGTGGGAAGAGGCGTATTCCAGGTAGCTGTGGGAGTCGGTGGGTTTGTAGAAAATGTCAGTGTCAAGTCGGTCGTCACTGATGGAGATGGAGAGGTCCAGGAAGGGGAGGGAGGTGTCAGAGATGGTCCAGGTAAATTTAAGGTCAGGGTGGAATGTGTTGGTGAAGTTGATGAATTGCTCAACCTCCTCGCGGGAGCACGAGGTGGCGCCAATGCAGTCATCAATGTAGCGGAGGGAGAGGTGGGGAGTGGTGCCGGTGTAATTACGGAAGATCAACTGCTCTACGTAGCCAACAAAGAGACAGGCATAGCTTGGGCCCATGCGTGTGCCCATGGCTACCCCTTTGGTCTGGAGGAAGTGGGAGGATTCAAAGGAGAAATTGTTAAGGGTGAGGACCAGTTCGGCCAAACGAATGAGAGTGTCGGTGGAGGGGTACTGTTGGGAACGTCTGGAGAGGAAAAAACGGAGGGCTTGGAGGTCCTGGTCATGGCAGATGGAGGTGCAGAGGGATTGGATATCCATGGTGAAGATGAGGCGTTGGGGGCCGGGGAAACGGAAGTCTTGGAGGAGGTGGAGGGCGTGGGAGGTGTCTCGAACGTATGTGGGGTCTCGAACGCTGTAGTAGCAGGTTTGTTTCAGGACATGGTTGAAGAGCTTCAGGGCAGAGGAAATGTCCTGGGAGTTGCAGTGGGGGAGAGAGAGTCCCTGAGATTCTTGTAGAGAGAGGAGGAAAACTTCTTCAAGGCAGGCATCCTTGCAAGAGGATTCGCAGGAGGGTTAAAATCAACGAGGTAAAAACAATGACTGCAGATGCTGGAAACCAGATTCTGGATCAGTGGTGCTGCAAGAGCACAGCAAACCCGCTACTACAGCCACATTTGCTTCCTCAGTGCCTGTCTCCGGAACCAACTCATCCCACACGGACTCCGGACCACCTTTAAACCAGCAGAGTTCGGACCCGAACAGGACAAACAGTACAGACTACAGATTCAAAAACACCAGCAACAGTTCTCCTTCAAGATCCTCCGCTCCACGCTTGCAGCAATGCGCCGGCACCTCGCCTCTCTACAGTCTGCCCTGCCTCAGCTGAGGGCCACACTCTCTCAGAATTGCAAAGGAACCCACTCTGTACTACATCCTCAGGAGAATCCATACTCTCAACAAACAGTATTTCAATTCCATCTCAAACATCAAAAACTGTAAGTACAACAAACTTTTATCTACCCACCTCCATAACCAGCGCTCCTCGAACATTCCAGAAGATTCCCCTGGCCTCGGAAACACCATTAGCCAGGCGGCTGATGCAGCTACCACCCCCACGCTGATTGATTATGTCACTTCTGCCCCCATCATGGCCACTCCCACAGCCACTTCCGGCCCTCACATCATTGCCGATGCCACACGCTCAGTGACTTCCGCCACCCCTACTGCCGTGTCTGCCACCACTTCCGCCCCCACCAGTGCCACTCACCTGCATTCTGCTGACACGCCCCCCACAGACCCCACTGTCACTATCCCCACCCCCCAGAACCCCGAGGGGAACACTACCCCTGCTCATGACTCTACCCCCATTCCCCCCACCACCACACCCACTCCAGGTACTGGCTCCGACCCCACTCCCAGCTCTACACCCATACCAGCTCCCAGCTCCCAGCACTGCCGAGTTTTCACCATCCCTCCAGACCTCCCCCTCACTGAGGACGAACGATCAGTCCTCAGCAAAGGACTCACCTTCGTCCCCCTCCATCCACGCATCAATGAATTTAATACACGCCGTGACATCGAACAATTCTTCCGTCGCCTACACCTCCGAGCTTACTTTCACAATCAGGATTCCCGCCCATCTTCCGAGGTCACCTTCGCCCACCTCCAACACACTGCATCCACCTGGACACCCCGTGCTGGACTATAACCTGCCCTCGACCTCTTCATTTCCAACTGCCGATGGGACATTAACCGCCTCAACCTTCGACCCCCCTCCCCCACTCCAACCTCTCACCCTCACAACGCGCAACCCTCCAATCCCTCTGCTCCAATCCTGACCTCACCATCAAGCCACCGGACAAAGGGGCGCAGTGGTAGTCTGGCGCACTGACCTCTACATCGCTGAAGCCAAACGCCAACTCGAGGACACCTCTTCCTACCGCCCCCTTGACCATGACCCCACCCCCATCACCAAACCATCATCTCCCAGACCATACAGAACCTCATCACCTCAGGAGATCTCCCACCCACAGCTTCCAACCTCATAGTCCGGGAACCCCGCACTGCCCGGTTCTACCTCCTTTCCAAGATCCACAAGCCTGACCACCCTGGCCGACCCATTGTCTCAGCATGCTCCTGCCCCACTGAATTCATCTCTACCTACCTCGACACTGTCCTATCCCCCCTAGTCCAGGAACTCCCCACATACGTTTGAGACACCACCCACGCCCTCCACCTCCTCCAAGACTTCCGTTTCCCCGGCCCCCAACGCCTCATCTTCACCATGGATATCCAATCCCTCTACACCTCCATCCGCCATGATCAGGGCCTCCAAGCTTTCCGTTTTATCCTCTCCAGACGTTCCCGACAGTACCCCTCCACCGACACTCTCATTCGTTTGGCCGAACTGGTCCTCACCCTTAACAATTTCTCCTTTGAATCCTCCCACTTCCTCCAGACCAAAGGGGTAGCCATGGGCACACGCATGGGCCCCAGCTATGCCGGTCTCTTTGTTGGCTACGTAGAGCAGTTGATCTTCCGTAATTACACCGGCACCACACCCCACCTCTTCCTCCCCTACATTGATGACTGCATTGGCGCCACCTCGTGCTCCCGCGAGGAGGTTGAGCAATTCATCAACTTCACCAGCACATTCCACCCTGACCTTAAATTTACCTGGACCATCTCTGACACCTCCCTCCCCTTCCTGGACCTCTCCATCTCCATCAGTGACGACCGACTTGACACTGACATTTTCTACAAACCCACCGACTCCCACAGCTACCTGGAATACACCTCTTCCCACCCTATCCCTTGCAAAAATGCCATCCCGTATTCCCAATTCCTCCGCCTCTGCCGTATCTGCTCCCAGGAGGAGCAGTTCCACCATAGAACACACCAGATGGCCTCCTTCTTTAGAGACCACAATTTCCCTTCCCACGTGGTTAAAGATACCCTCCAACGCATCTCGTCCACATCCCGCACCTCCGCCCTCAGACCCAACCCCTCCAACCGCAACAAGGACAGAACGCCAATGGTGCTCACCTTCCACCCTACCAACCTTTGCATAAACCAAATCATCCGCCGACATTTCCGCCACCTCCAAACAGACCCCACCACCAGGGATATATTCCCTCCCCACCCCTCGCCTCCTTCCGCAAAGACCGTTCCCTCCGTGACTACCCAGTCAGGTCCACGCACCCCTACGACCCACCCTCCCATCCTGACACTTTCCCCTGCCACCGCAGGAACTGTAAAACCTGTGCCCACACCTCCCCCCTCACCTCCATCCAAGGCCCTAAAGAAGCCTTCCAAATCCATCAAAGTTTTACCTGCACATCCACCAATATCATGTATTGTATCCGTTGCTCCCGATGTGGTCTCCTCTACATTGGGGAGACTGGGCGCCTCTTAGCAGAGCGCTTTAGACAACATCTCCGAGACACCCGCACCAATCAACCAAACCGCCCCGTGGCTCAATATTTCAACTCCCCCTCCCACTCTGCCGAGGATATGGAGGTGCTGGGCCTCCTTCACCGCCGCTCCCTCACCACCAGACGTATGGAAGAAGAACGCCTCATCTTCAGCCTCAGAACACTTCAACCCCAGGGCATCAATGTGGATTTTAACAGCTTCCTCATTTCCCCTTCCCCCACCTTATCCTAGTTTCTAACCTCCAGCAACAATATCCCCTTGACTTGTCCGGACTTGTCCGACCTACCTTTTCCACCTATCCACTCCACCCTCTCCTCCCTGACCTATCATCTTCATCTCCTCCCCCACTGACCTATTGTACTCTATGCTACTCTATCCCCACTCCCACCCTCCTCTAGCTTACCTCTCCACGCTTCAGGCTCTCTGCCTTTATTCCTGATGAAGGGCTTTTGCCCGAAACGTCGACTTTGCCTGTCCTCGGATGCTGCCTGAATTGCTGTGCTCTTCCATCACCACTGATCCAGAATCTGGTTTCCAGCATCTGCAGTCATTGTTTTTACCTCATTATCAGATGAAGGTCAACCATTAAAGCAAAACAATTCAAAGACGTTTCTGATATCTTTGAAATAATAATAAAACCATATAAATCCACTGCTCACTCTCCAAAATCGCATGGAACATTACAAAAGGAGCAGGAGTGGACACGGGACTATTGGGTAAATTAGGATTTATATTTGGGTGGTTGCTTTACCTGGAACTCTACTCTGGTAGTGTTTCTCACCGTACTCCTCCTCAAACCAATAAAAAATAATCTGTGTGCCAGGTTGGTAAGGTGACCATTTTTTTTTCAGATTCTCAGTAGGCTCCCTGAGAATTTAGAATAGTGGGAATGAAGATTAGGGCATTTCATTGTTTCTCCTGCTAACACATTGACAATCACGTTTTTGCGACCTGCGAAATGCACAATTGTCAAATTAAATGGTTGCAACAGCATTTAAACAGTCTGGCATTTTTGTCGTTAAATGTTTCCACAAGTGTCAAAGGTTTCTGATCAGTGTATACGATTGTCTCAGATGCATTGTTGGTAATATAAACACTTCAATGTTGTACGGCCAACAACAAGCTTAATGTCTCTTTCTCCATCTTTGAATATTTCTGTTAATGAACGTTCAACTTCCTGGAAAAATATCCCCTCGTCATCCTCCCGCAAGTGCAATGCACTGAAACTCATATCACTGGCAACAACAGCCACTTTGAAAGGATTGGTGTAATCTGGTGTGGCTAATGCTGTAGCAGTTGTTAACACAATTCTGAGGCTGTCAAATGCCTCTTGATAGTCCGCTGTCCACTGAAACTTCTTGACACTTTTTTAAGCAATTCAGCGAGAGGAGCAGCCACACTGATAATGTTCGGTACAAATTTTCGATAGAATTCATTAAACCTCAGAAACTCAGTTCTTCTTTTTAATCAACAGTGTGAGAAATCACCCAATTACTTTCGTTTTGTATCCCGTGGGTCCATTCGTCCATATCCAATATCATCACCCAGGAAGTTGATTTGGCCTTTGGTAAATTCACTTTTAGCTAGGTTTACAACCAAGCCTACCTTCCAATGCCGATCGAACAACTCTGATACATACTGTAAGTGCTCCTGCAATGAGTGACTAAAAATCATCAGGTCATCAATATAGATTACACAGTTGGATAACCTGGCAAAGACCTTAATAGTCAGTCTCTGAAATGCGGCTGGAACATTTATCCTATCAAATGGCATGACTTTGAACTAATATAGTCCATTTGGCGTTACGAAAGCCAAAATTGCATTTGCTCTCTCTTACAGGGATACTTGCCAGTAGCCTCTGAGCAGGTCCAACTAAGAAATGTAAATTGCTTGTCCCGCTTTTTCGACACAGTCCTAAAATTGTGCAATTGGAAATGCAGTATTTGTAACGACATTGAATTTGCAATAGTCCACACATAGCTGTTGTGTACCCTCTGGCTTTGGCATCATGACTTTGTGTGAGCTCCAGTCACTGCAACTCAATTCGATTATGCCATCTTGGAGCATAAGCTCTACCTCCTTCAGAACCTGTTCCAACTTTAGAGGTTTATACATATAAGGATGTTGCTTAATCGAAATTGCATCTCAGAGAGTACATCATGCACAGTTAGGTTAGTACTTCCCAGTTTATTACCGCATATCTCCCCACGTGATAGTAATAATTCTTTCATGTCATTTCATTTTTTTTGTGGAAAGTAACTCAATTATCAACAACTTTCTGCATTGTCCAATTTGATTTGAGGAATGTCCAATTCAGAATCATCTTAGCTTCGTTCTTCCTTCTGTGCTGCAATCATGAACACCTTCTTCAGTACTTTCTTTCCTTATCAAAATACCTTTTGAGCATAATAACATGACACACTTATGAGATTTCTTATGCAGCCAAGTAGTTCATCTCACTGCATTTTTCTCAATTTGATGAGGTCCACTAAATCTGGTGTGTAAACCGTCTTTGCATTTTAGTCCATGTTTTCCTCACCCCTAAGTGACCTGCAACTGGTAGCTCATGTGGTACACGCAGTATCTCCTTTCTATAGCCTACTGCCAAAAAATATTGATGAAACTGCCAATTTCTTACTTGCTTGAATGTTTGATGGTCTCTATTTCCGCTTTAAGACAGCATTTGTTAAGTAATAAAATACAGGGATGCATTTACGTACTTTTTCTGTAAATGCCATTTTTGATATAACTGTTTTAACTTCTCATAATTCAGCTGTAATTCAAATGGTTTAGCAGAGCTGAAGACACTTGCATGTTTACATATTTAAAGTTTCACTGTTCCACATATCTGATCAAAAAGGTCACAGATAACGCTATGTCAGCTTCCTTATCTGTGTCTTTTGATCTCTTCTGCTTCAACTTGTGCCCGTGTCATCTTGGGCTCACACAACCAGGGAAATTCCAGGATAAACAATTTTCTGTGTCTTCAGTTTCCTGTGTTTCCGCTGGCTTTTCACCTAGAGGCAGCATCACACTTACCAGTGAATCAGCTGTATCATTTGCAGGGACAAATTGTATTCCTGGAACTGAGAGTTTTTCAGTACTCCTTCCATAAATTCTCTACCGTTCTCTTTACT
The DNA here is from genome assembly GCF_037043375.1 of Chiloscyllium plagiosum. Taxonomy (NCBI): domain Eukaryota; kingdom Metazoa; phylum Chordata; class Chondrichthyes; order Orectolobiformes; family Hemiscylliidae; genus Chiloscyllium; species Chiloscyllium plagiosum. The sequence continues at coordinate 27,028,903 of NW_028270173.1, forward strand.
CTCTAGCCTCACTTTACATAACTGAGCACTTTTTGCCTCAACATGAGTTCTGTTAAAAGTATCTTTTCTGACAATAGTCCCTCAGGAGTACACATCTCCTCAAACTAAAGCATTAGAGACTGAAAGGATCCTATTACCTTTAATATTGTAACCTCCTTCCCTACTACTCCTGGCCTATGTGAGTAAACTTAACCCTTGCAGGTCCATTTTTAAGCAGATCTGCCACTACCTCGTTAATCAACTTTGGATCATCTTGTACACTCTGAGACAGTTGTCTAACTTCCCTTGTGTTTTTTTGTTATTACTAGTCCAACAAAATATCCAGGCTTGTCTGGTTTTCATACATCTGGCTTTCTCCGAGTCCAACAAGACTATGATTTCTTGTGGCCCACTTTATTTCAATGAAAACAGTGGAGGTTTTTTAACTTCTTTGTCTCCCTCAGGGGTTTTTCTTTTTACCCTGTGGTAAGTTAGCCTTATGATCGTCACTGTGATCCACCATTCCCATTCTAAGTGAGGATTTCTCTTTGCCACACTTACTGTCCATCATCGACTGAAATTGATTATGGAAAACAAACAGCGTTTCCTGGCCCAGTTCATAATCATCAGCCACTTCAATTGCTGACCTAACCGTTACAACTCTCTGCTCTTCCGCATGAGTTCGCACTTCATGAAGCAGTAAATTCATGAATTCCTCCAAAATGATTACCTTTTGAAGGGCATCATAGGTTTCCTCGACTTTTAAAGCTCTTCTCCATCAATCGAAATGACTCTGTTTGATCCTTTAAAACTGAATGTCGATTTGACAACGGTCCCTACTTAGATTCCAGAAAAGCTGTCTAACGGTCTCTGGTACAAGCTCCTATGCACCTTAAATTGCTTTTTTTCACCTCCTCATACTCCCGGATAACGCCTCTGATATTGATACGAATGCATCAACAGCCCTACTTACAAGTTTCGTTTTGATCAACAAAACCCACATTGCCAGTGGCCACTGCATTTATTACACTGCCTTTTCAAATGAAATTTAAAAGAAAAATGCTTCCACATCCTTCTCATCAAATTTAACAATGATTGAACATACTTAGACAATTACTCACTAGGCATCTGACTACCAGAGGCTTGTTCATTTTCACTCTCTTCCACACGAAGATTACCCTCAACCTTTATCGCCAGCCTTTGAAGCTGACTTTCCTTTTTAAGTGTCAGTTTTTGAAGTTCGAAAACTCTCTCTTTTTCTCTCTTTTCTGTTGCTCTCTATTTTCTCTCTCTGTTTTGCTGCTCTCGCTTTTTTCCGTCTCTTCTGCTGCTCTCTCTTTTTCTCTCAGTTCTGCAGCTCTCTCATTTTCCTCTCTTCTGTTTTTAATCCTGACTCGAACTGTTCCATTTCTGCCTCCATTTCCTTATCTCACGCCTCTAACTCAAACTGCTTCATTTGGCATTAATTCTTGACATCTTTTTAGATTCTGATGGTTTCTCCAGCAAGTTTCAATGCTGATCTGCTGCTGTAATTATCTCCCCTTTTCTCACAGAATTCGGCTGTTCCTATTCCAGCTTCTCTTAATTCCTGCAAAGTTGTCTTACTGACTGTTTGCAAAATTTTCAAATTCACCTCAACCACATCCAGAAAAAAAATGGTGACTGAAACAGCCATTCCTATACGAAGTTTTGTCTACCCAATCAAACCAACATCCGAATCAAAGACACTAGCACCTACCACTCGAAGTTTAATTTCCTGCAAGGAGCACCAGTCTGTTATAGACTTGGCCAGACGACTCAAAACATTCTTAAGCAGGCAGCCAATACCAATAATTCTGTAAGTGTACAGCAATAATTATCCGGGTAATATTAGCAAAATTGGCTACCAGATTTTAAAACAGACAAAATTTATTCATAAAATTATACAATGAAACACAAAGAAAAGAATAAAGAACCCCTACAGAACTCAGTCCATCAAAATTAGACTTCAGTATCCTGTTCTGAACATAGGCAACATTCCCAATCAGCAAACTCCGTTTCAAAACCAATATAAATGGACGACAATCTCACAGGTTGAATTTGAAGGGCAGAAAGACAGAGATAAAATTTCCGCACACCTCACTGTTGAACTCCTCACCAGTTCGAGACTGAACTAAACTGCTCAGCTAGAGAGATGAACACTCCCCTTCCATTATGCAGGTCACTTCTGAAACATAAGAACTTTGGCCTGAAGTCATATCTTTTTACATATACGCAAAAGGCTTCTCAAAATCCTTTTCACCTCTGTACAAAATTAGACTGATTGGAGCCCAGCCTGGTTTATTACCCCTCTGAAAGAACTCAAGGACTTACTATCCTTGAACCAAGAAACAGCTTTTAGAGAGAGAAAAAAAAACTAGCTTTGTGACAAGCTGTAAAAACTCTGGTGCAGCCACATTTGGAGATTTGTGCACAGTCCTGCTAACTAGAACAAGGACATTTTGGTTTACTTTCAGTCGCAAATGTTGTTGGGTTTCAGCAGGGTTTGAAGGCAGTGAATCTCTCCTGACTGTAATTTATCCGTCTTGAACTACTTCAGTTGCATGTAAGATCGCTCTGTTTTCTGAATTTGCCTTTTGCCATGTGTATGCTTAGGGGAATGTTACGACTTTGGAATAGTTAATGATCAGCAGTAAAATACTCCATTAATCTGTTAAGTTTTCGATGCGAATTAATTTCTCCCAAGTGCCTCTTTCTAATCCTACATTTACGTATATTGCCCGAAGAGATTGTGGTTTGCTTAATGTCGGGCAGTTTGACGAATTGAGTTGGATCTGTGACATAGTTACTCGATTTCCTGTCAGAATAATGAAACAATATTATTGATAATTACAGGCCTGATCCTTACTAAATTTGGGGCAATTGTGGGAATCAAGTCTCCCATCCCAGGTTGAATTTAGAACTATTGCACTCAAAGGTAGCGAGTAGCAAGATTTTATATATGAGCTGAATTCGGTTGAATTAAACAGGATGTGCCTTGTGTAATAACGATTCCTTCAGTCATGAAGAGTTTTCTGGGCGTGGAAGAAGTCACTCCGGGGGTTTTAGATAACTTGAGAAAGGCGAAGTCCTCCGAAGCTCCAAGCAATCTAAAGTTCGAGTTGTCTGTAACTCTGAGAAAAGGGGTAATAGTTGTGGGAATCCTACAACATTTACAATTGCAAGGAATGGATCAGAATCTTTCGAAATTACTAAAAGTCTAATTGAAAATGAAGTCTGAACATGAAAAGGAAGTGAAACAGTTTGAATAATGTTTGAAAGCATAGGAAAAACACAAAGAAAGAGAAGGGTTTGCGCTGGAAAAATTAAAGGAAAACATAACCCTCTATGAATAAAAGGCGAAAGAGAAAAAATAAAAACAGAAAGAGAAGACAAGAAAGGCATGAAGAGAGAGTTTCAATTTCAGTGTTGAGCAAGAGAGAGGAAAATCGACTTAAAAGGGCGGAGCTGAAAGTAGAATTTTGAGTTAGTGAGGAATATAGCGATGACGAGCCAACCACCCCGAGCCAGATGTTACAGCGGGGTTTTGATTTAGAATTGCAAAGCATTGCTTTTATTCAAAGTAAACGGTGGATAAGTTATATTCATTTAATTTTGGAAAGTGGCTAAACAAATCCAATGGTTGGTGACTGTGCGGGTATCGTCTATACAAACAAATTTCGGAGATCAACCTCATTGGGGAGTTGCACCACTCTCAGAGGAGATACTTGGGAAGTAAAATGAGTTGAAAAATGCCATCTTTGGTTTACGAGCTAATATCAGAAGCTAACAGACAACGTTTCATGAATCAAAGGAGGGATCCTGGACAAACGTGCATTGAGATTGAAAGAATGACACGAAGTAATTTTGATAGTCGCCTAAGAGCATTGAAAATACAGAGATGATTATTTTGGAAGAGATTAAAATTCACTTCCCAAAGTAATGAGAACTCATGTGGAGAAGCAGACAGGTAAACTGCAAGATTAGCAGCGAAAGTAGCGGATGATTATCAATATGTATATAAATCATATTTTGTCTTCTGATATCCACTTCAATCTGTGAGAATGGGAAAAGGGAGAAAGTGATATCCTCGGATACAGAGGGAAAGTTATATCTCATTGAAGACAGAAACGATAGTTTACCACGTGTTAAAAGGAATTTCACGACGGAAAAATAGAAGTTTAAAATCTCAGCTGTTTTTGCCGTACCATAATGAAGTAGGCCACATGAAGTTGTAGTGCTGGTGGTTTCCAAATAAAGAACGAGCAGTATTATGTGGAAAACATAATAAGTCAGTGAGTTTCCTTAAAGTGGAAAATGAAAACATCGTGGAAGTTAAAAAGCTGCATAAGGTTGTGCAACTGATTATGAGTTCATCGCTAAGAAAGTGCCAGATCACTTCAAAGAAATTCCTTCCAAGAGCACAGTTTACTCAAATATGACTATAGGAACCGGTAATGAAGTTAATCTATTAAGAGATCATGGAAATAGTCAGTCTTTGATTTCAAGAGATGAGGAGAAGCATGATTTAGAATGAGTGTTGCCACAAAAGGTCTTATTATTCTAAATGCATAGTAAGAAGTGGAGAGGTTCATTCTAATGGGTAAGTTCAGAGACTCCAGTGAAAAGTGGTAAACTTGTTGTAGGAGTATATAGAGAAATGATCCGTTCCAGGAATCCGATATATTCTTTTTAATGATATCATTGGATGACAGGTGATGGTGAAGCCTATTGTTTTTGAAATGCCAGTGGACAATTGGGTAACTGTGGTATAACAGGATGTGTATCCTACGATTTACCTGATTGTGTAGTAAAAATGTCACGAAAGCACAGTTTGAAACTGAGACAGAAACCACAGAATTGAGGATTTTTTTAAAGTTTATTTCCATTTATCATTGTCTATGTTTGATAAAATGGTTAAGAAAAGAAAGCTGAATAGATTGAGAACAAAATTGATATTTTTAGTTTGGAGAAATTAAAATATTACAGCAGAAAGATGAAAAAGTAAAACATTTGTATCAGAAAGCGTACATAGATGAAGAATGTGAGAGTATCAGAGAATGTTGCTACCTTAGAAGTGACAAAACTCCACATGTTCAGGTGGATGAGAAATTGGTATACATTCGTCATGTTTTATTATTGGTGAGTTACCGAAAGAAAGTATTGCAGATCGCAGATGAATTACCTATCGACTGTCACTTGCAATTAAGGAAAACTGAAGCCTAATTACAAAATGATTTTCTTTGGCCCGGGTTGCATAAAGATGGGGTTGAACAGACTTTACATGTCAGATAATTGGAAAACTTGAGGCAACGGTAAAACCAGAACTCTTAATACCCATTCAGCATTTGAGGACTCCTTTAGAAGGGTCCTAGTTGGACCGCTACCTGAAACAAATGTTATAATCAGTATTTGCTGACCATAACTGACGTGTCCACTAGATTTCCAAAGGCCCATTCCATTCTGTCGGATGATGGATAAAAGGAGTGTCGAAGAATTAGTTTTTCTTTTAACTAGATACGGATTACCAACAGATACACCAGCAGGTCAAGAAAAAAACATTTTATGCAAATGACTCAACGAGGTTATGGATAGCTTGGAAATAACACAATTGAAATCCACTGCGTTTCATTCAAACTTACAGTGAGCATGAGAACAGTATCACCAAATTACTCAAGGAAATTACGAATGGATTGGAAGTAGAATAATTGAAATCGGTTAGAATTTTAGTGAGCATTAGAACAGTGTCATCAAACCCTAAAGACTATGTTGTGACCGTATCTTCAAGAGTATGCAGCTAAAGGAATCTTTTCGTACATTTTGCAGTTCTGGATACACAAAATGCATGTACCAAATTCAATCCATTTGTATTAGGTATTGGGCGTGAGGTGAGAGGATCACTGAAGATAATTAAGGAGAAATTCAGGAGTTAGCTTTCAGAAAGAACACATTTGGACAATGTATCAAAATTTAGGAAAATAATAGATATCGCATATGTGTTTGAAATTAAAAACAGCATAGCAAGGAATGAAAAAGGAAGGATAAAAGAAATCGAAAGTCCTCGATTTTTCTATTGTACATACGGCATTAGTGCTACTTTCAGTGGTACTTTAATCTTTAAAAACAAAGATGAGAGAAACGTATCAAATCAAAAGGAAGTTGAGTCAGGTCACCAGATAGAAAGAAATCTTACAGTATGTCATGTGAATAGAGTCAAAAACTATTTTGACAGAGATGGAAAACAAACGGACAGTGTGATACTGGTTACAGCACAAAGTGATGCTGTGTTGGAAATTCCTCAAATTAAATTGGATAATGAGGAAGTTCTCAAAAACTGACAAATTATTCACATACCTTCCGGAGAAAAAAATGAAATGTACTGAAAGATTAATTATAGCGAGTTTTGAGAAGATTTGTACATCACGTTGAGGTTCTGGATCTAGGTTTGCTCGCTGAGCTGGAAGGTCCGTTTTCATGAGCAATGGAGTGAACAGCCAGTGGGGAACTTCAAAACAGCGTTTACCGGAAAAGAAGACATATTGATCAAATGCTGAACTGCAGAAACAATCGTCCCAACAACCACAAACAAATCTGCATTAGAACATTGTATCAACGAGCCACCATACACTGCAGCACAGAAGAACCACGAAGAGCAGAGGAAAATCACCTATGCAATGTATACATAAAGAACGGGTAACCAATGAACACGGTCCGCCGATTTCTCAGGAACAAACCCCAACGAGCAGACAAAACACGTCCTTAACCATTCTTCCCTACATCAAACCATCTCGGAAATGACTGCCAGACAATGCAGACCTCTTGGCATCATGGGAGCCCAGAAACCCACCGACACCCTAAAACAGCAAATAATGAACTTGAAGGACCCAAAACAGACAATAAGGAAAACTATCGTCATTTACAAAATACGTTGCAGGAACTTTAATGAACACGACATTGGACAAACAAGGATAGAACATAGCCACCAGGGTACATGAACGTTAACTAGCCACATAAAAAAAAAAAGACTTGGCCTACTCTCACTCGTATTCTTACATACTGAGGTAAAAACAATGACTGCAGATGTTGGAAACCAGAGTCTCGATTAGAGTGGTGCTGTAAAAGCACAGCAGTTCAGGCAGCATCCAAGGAGCAGTAAAATTGAAGTTTCGGGCAAAAGTCCTTCATCAGGAATATTTCTTACATGCTGATGTGGAACGAAACCACTTCGACTGGGGCCACACATCATCCGACAACAAACCAAGCAGAAATGTGCACGAGAATTCTGGAAGCATGACATCCCAAGCAGAACTGTATCAACAAACAAATTGATTTGATCCCATTTACCACCACCTGAGAGAAAGAACAGGAATTGACATCGCCGACCCAAGGAAACCTTAACTCCTAAATAGAAATTGGTCCATGTAGCCAGTACTTCATCCGAAGGCTCACTGATGATGTTACGAAGTATGGTGATGAAACTGGTGATGATCTGAAAATGAAATTTCCAGCTCAGCGAGCAATACTACATCTGGATTAATTACAATCATATTGGGTATAACTTAGTATAAGCGTGAAAGCACTAATTTGAATTATGCATAATGTAAATATATGATATGCTGCTCCATTTGCGGAGACTTACCCTTTAAAGTCGGCACATGTTCGAAAGTATACAGAATGCATGCTGAAATACAATATAATCAGTGATTTGCAGTGAGTGAAGGTCACCCATAATAATGGTGCTAGAATCAGATTTTTCCGCAATGATTTTGTGTGGACTGTCAAAAGCCAATGGGATTGCATAATCTGATTCATATCTTCTTCCAAGTTTGGAAGACTGTATTGTAACGTGCAACAAACAACTGATATATCAAGTTGAATTACTTTGCAAATACGGGCAGTTACCTTTTTCTGAAAGAGTGAAGTCAATATCCACTATAATGAAACATAATGGACAGTATAAATTAAAGGTCATGCCATTTGGTATGAAAAAAAATCCCAGCCGAATTTCAAAGGTGAATCAACGAAGTCCTTTCCTGGATTATTCAACTGTGAGGTGTATATTGATGATCTCGTGATTTTTAAGCAAAGATTTAGTTCACAAAAGCCCGAGCCAAATTCCTGGATCATCTCATTGAACAGGGAGAGATGGCCCCATTCGACGTGAAAACAAAGGTTATTGGGGATTTTCCATACTATCGATGAATTTGGCGGGAGTATGTATCCTGGAAATGATTGCCTGCATCGTACGTTCATCCCTGATTTTGGTAATGTGGTTTCTCTGCTGACTAGCTCATTGAAGAAAAACAGCAACTTTCAATTTATTGTGGACCATCAGAAGACATTTGAAAGCCTGAAAGTTGTTACACTGTTAGTCACAACCAATTAAACAAGACCATTCAAGGTGGCTATGGATCACCATCAAATCAGCGGATGAAGGGAGTGCAGTGGTAGTTTGGTGCATTGACCTCTACACCGCTGAAGACAGACGCCAATTCGACGACACTTCCTCTTACCGCCCCTACGACCATGACCCCAACCACCATCGCCAAACCATCATCTCCCAGAGCATACAGAACCTCATGACCTCAGGAGATCTCCCACCAAAGCTTTCATCCTCGTCGCACGGGAACCCCGCACCGCCCAATTCTACCTCCTTCCCAAGATCCACAAGCCTGACCACCCTGGCCGACCCACTGTCTCAGCATGCTCCTGCCCCACCGAACTCATTTCTGCATACCTCGGTATTTCCCTATCCCTCTTAGTCCAGTAACTCCTCACATACGACCAGACACCACTCACGCTCTTCACCTCCTCCAAGACTTCCGTTTCCACTGCCTCCAACGCCTCATCTTCACCATGGACATCCAATCGCTCTACACCTCTATCCGCCATGACCAGGGCCTCCATACCCTCCGTTTCTTCCTCTGTCGACGTTCCCAAGAGCATCCTTCAACTGACACTCCCATTCGTTTGGCTAAACTGGTCCTCATCCTTAACAATTTCTCCTTCGAATCCTCGCACTTCCTCCAGATCAAAGGTGTAGCCATGGGCACCCGTATGGGCCCCAGCTATGCCTGTCTCTTTGTTGGCTATGTATAAAAGTCTATCTTCTGTAATTACTCCGGCACCTCTCCCGCTTCTTCCTCCGCTACATTGATGACTGCATCGGCAACACCTCCTGCTGCCGCATGAGGTTGAGCAGTTCATCAACTTCACCAACATATTCCACCGTGACCTTAAGTTCACCTGAACCATCTCTGACATCTCACTCCCCTTCCTTGACCTCTCCATCTCCATTAATGATGATTCGGAGATGCCGGTGTTGGACTGGGGTGTACAAAGTTAAAAATCACACAACACCAGGTTATAGTCCAACAGGTTTAATTGGAAGCACACTAGCTTTCCGAGCGACGCTCCTGATTGTAGAGCATCAGAAGACAATCACCTGATGAAGGAGCGTCGCTCCGAAAGCTAGTGTGCTTCCAATTAAACCTGTTCGACTATAACCTGGTGTTGTGTGATTTTAACTCCATTAATGATGACCGACTTGAGACTGACATTTTTAACAAACTCACCGACTCTCACAGCAACCTGGATTACACCTCTTCCCACCCTACCTCTTGCAAAACTGCCATCCCGTATCCCCAATTCCTCTGCCTCCACCGTATCTGCTCCCAGGAGGACCAGTTCCACTATAGAATACACAAGATCGCCTCCTTCTTTAGAGACCGCAATTTCCCTTTCCATATGGCTAAAGATAATCTCCAACACATCTCATCCATATCCCACACCTCCGCCCTCAAACCCCACCCCTCCAACCGTAACAAGGACAGTTTATGTGAAGGTTAGTAGAGTTGAAGGTCCTCACCTTCAACTATACTAACCTTCACATAAACTGCATCATCCGCCGACATTTCCGCCACCTCTAAGCATACCCCACGACCAGAGATATATTTCCCTCCCCTCCCCTTTCTGCTTTCCACGAAGACCACTACCTGGTCAGATCCACGCCCCGCAACAACCCACCCTTCTGTCCTAGCACTCTCCCCTACCTCTGCAGGAATTGCAAAATCTGCACCCACACCTGCTCCTTCACCTCTATCTAAGGTCCCAAAGGAGTCTTCCACATCCATCAAAGTTTATCCTGCGCATCCACCAATGTCATTTATTGTATCCGTTGCTCCCGATGTGGTCACCTCGATTTTAGGGAGACTGGACACCTCCTCGCAGACTAGTTTATGGAACATCTCCGGGACACCTGCACCAATCAAACCCACCGCCCCGTGGCCCAACATTTAAACGCCCAATCCCACTCTGCTGAGGGCATGCAGGTCCTTGTCTCCTCAAACGCCACTCCCTCACCACCTACGCCCGGAGGAAGAACACCTCATCTTCCTCCTCGGAACATTTCAACCCATGGACATCAATGCGGATGTCACCAGTTTCCTCATTTCCCCTCCCCCATCTTACCCCAGTTCCAACCTGCCAGCTCAGCACCATCCTCATGACGTGTCCTACTTGCCAATGTTCCTTCCACCTGTCCACTCCACCCTTCTCTCTCACCTATTAACTTCATCCCAACCCCCATCCACCCATTGTACTCTTTGCTACTTTCCGCCACCCTCCTCTCTGACCTATCACCTCCACCCCCACGCCCATTCAGGTATTGCACTCTTTGCTACCTTCTCCCCAGCCCCATCCCCATTTACCTCTCCACCCTGGAATCTCCCTGCCTCCATTCCTGATGAAGGGCTTTTGCCCGAAACTTCGATTTTCCTGCTCCTCGGATGCTGACTGACCTGCTGTGCTTTTCCAGCACCACTCTAATCAGGACAGAAGGTCGCTATTGATTTGGGTTATCAACTTACGTGTTGTACTCTTGCATGAATACGACATTAAGATAGAAAGATAAATGGGATTTTTTTCGTAAAATTAAACAATTATCAATGGAAATATTCCACGGTTGAGAATGAAATCTTCAGCATTGTGCTGGCATTCCACTTTTTCCAAACTTGTGCTGCCAGTTATTTGCCTGAGACAATTATATACACCGATCATATCCGGTTTAAGTTTTAAAAGAAATTTAAGGGCAAAACTTCCAAACAGTTTGGATGCAGTTTATTAGAACCGCCTCTCAATTTGAAAATCATGGAAATGGCAGAATGAGAGAACAAAGTTATCAATGTGACGTCGTGACTTTTATTAAAAAGATTGGAAATGTTCAGTGGCAAAAAAAAACAAAGACGAAATAGTCTTCAGTCGTCAGTATTTGCATGCTTACAATCAATATAATGCATATATAGCAGAGTAGGAAAAAGTGAGGAATGTAGTTGCTGGAGATCAGATTCGAAAAATGTAGCGCTGGAAAGCAAAGCAGGTCAGGCAGCATCCGAGGATCAGGAGAGTCGATGATTCGGGCATAAGCACTTCGTCAGGAAAATAGTGTCTATAGTGAGTATGGTAAAGACATCAAACTTGGGTTTTTATTTTAAATTGAAACATGTATATATTTTTTGGATAAATTTAGTGGGGGGAGTTGTCGCAATGCTCCGATTTTAAGAGGTTATTTTGTTTTTCGAAGAAAGATTTTAAGACAGACGTGTCGTGCTGTCTCTTTGGTAAGTCAGTAATGTATCCAGCTTTTGAGTCCTTGGGTTTCTTTCAAAGGTTGCAACAACAAAAGCAGCCTAGTTGGGTGCTATCGAGCTTTTACAGAACTAATGTTTTAGTTCTTTTTTTTCAACAGCTGTTGTGGCTAGGATCTCAGAAGGATTTAGGCTAGTCTTAATATATTTTGAGCGAGTCTGATGTGGTAAATAACAGTGCATCAAACGAATCTATCAAAATCAATGCATTTGAATTCGTTTTTGTGCATGCAGTGAGATAACCACAGAAACTAACTAAGGAAAAGTTCAAAGTCAGAGTTCGGAGAAAAATTGTATCAAATTTTAGAGAAAGATTAAGTAAAATAACTGCTATAGCTGTATAGCATTTAAAAGTAGTACAACATGTGATGAGATAAGAATATGTAATTTTCATTGTGGAAATAAATTGTTAGTGTAACTTCCAGATTAAAGTGAACATTTGAAAGGAAGGTTTAGCGTGACTTATCAAATTGAAAGGTAATATTTGAAAGGGACGCTCGATAGAAGTCGTGGGAAAAGTGCATGTGTAATTTGTTACAACACAGGATTAAGAACGAAGTTCAGACGAATCTGACTTGAACGTTCCTCACATTAAAATGGATAATGACAAAGTACTTAAAAATTGGGATAAATTATTGAGCTGCCTTCCAAAAGAAAATCGAAATGACCTAAATGAGTTATTGCCATTACGATGGGAGATATGTGGTACAAGATGGGTGGAACTAATCGTAATTGCACATAACGTAAATGTAGGAAGCGCTGTTCAAGTTAACCAGCATCATAGTTGTCTTAAACCTCCAAAGTTGGCACTAGTTGACCAAACAGATAGAATACATGCAAAAGGACAACCTAATCGAAACAAGTTAAAGCAACTGGAGATCATACTTAACAATGGTGCAAAACTAAATGGTATTCAATGATTATGTGTGGACTATCGCAAAGCCAATGCAGCTACCAACCGTGATTCATGTATTATGTCACTTTTGAGCACTGTGTTGCGAAGGAAGGACAAGGTAATTTTAATTGTGGGTTAGACTTACTCATTGATTACTGGCACGTACCTATACCAAGAAATTGAGAATGTTTTCATTTTGTGATAACGATGGAGTTGTACAGGTTTGAAGTCATGCCATTTGGTATGAAAAATGTACCAGCCGTATTTCAAATATCAACAATAAATTAATTTCGAGATTACAGAGTGGAACAGTGTTCTGCAATGACCTAGTGATGTTTCATCACAGATGGATGGAACACTTTTGGCATCTATCGAAATTGTTCAATGACCGTCTGGAGCTAGGCTTCGTGATAAACACGTCTAATTGTGTGTTTGAAAACGCCCACGTCACATACCTGGACCATGCTATTGGACATGGTTACACGAACCTGAAGCACGTGAAAACAAAGGATACTTGTGAGTTGTCGTACCACTGACAAAGAGAGCAATACTACCATACCAGGAATTGAGTTTTTTTATAAATTAAAATATGATACATAATTTTCGCCATTTGGTTGTACCCCTGACTGATCTATTGAAGGCGAGCAGAAAACTCAGTGAACAGTAGACAGTTAAAAGACATAAGAACAGAATAAGTAGGGGCAAGAGAAGGCCACCTGGCCCTTGGAGCCTGCTCCGCCATTAAGTAAGGTAATGGCTGATCTTTTAGTGGTCTCAACTCCACTTAACCACCTCTCATCATATCCCTTAAGTCATTTATTGTTCAAAATATAATCTATCTCATCTTTAAAACATTTTCTGAAGGAGTGTCAGCTACTTCATTGGGCAGGGCATTCCATAGATTTATAACCACTGTTTGAAGATGTTCCTTGTCATTTCAGGCCTAAATCTGCTTCATCTAATTTTGTGGCTATGCCCTCTTGTCCTTCTTTCACATACCAGTGGAAACATTTTCTCTACTTCCTTCTATATTTGCTTCATAATGGTATATGTTTCTATAGGAGATCCTTCTCATTCTTGCAAATTCTAATGAATATAATCCCAGTCTACGCAGTCTGTAATCATAAACCAACCCTGCACAGCTCAAAGTAAAACCAGTAAACCTCCTAGGGACCCCTCTAGTGCCAGAACATCCTTTCTCATGTAAGGATACTAAAACTGCACGCAATACTCGCGGTGTGGCCTCATCAGCACCATGTACAGCTGTAATATAACCTTTAACCTTTCACTTTAAATTTAATCCCTTTAGCAATGACGGACACAATTCCGTTTGCCTTCCCAGATACTTGTTGTACCTGCAGACCAACCCTCTGTGACTCATGCCCAAGGACACACAGTTTCCTCTGCATAGCAGCTTGCTGCAATTTCTTAACTATTCAAGTAATAATTCTTTTTACTGATTTTCACACTAAAATAGATGACTGCACATTTATTAACATTGCACTCCATCTGGCAGAACCTTGCCCACTCACTTTAGGTATCTATATTTCTCTGCAAAATCTCACAGTCATCTGCAGAAGCTAAGCTAAAGGTCTATGTTTCCACATATTTTGTCTGCCTCCCTTTTGAAACAGTTGTGTCATATTTGCTGATTTCCAATCTGCTGGTAGTGATCCACATTGCAGTGAATTTTGGAAAATTACCATAAGTGCACATGCTATTTCTCCCACCATTTCTTTCAGAACCCTGTAATGCATTCCATCACGGCCAGGAGACTTTTTTTTATCCTAAGCTCCATTAGCTTTCCCAACACTACATCTTCTTTAATAATGATTATTTCCAGGTCCTCAGCTACCTTCGTCTCTTTGTCTCATGTTATTTGTAATGTCCATTGTGAAGATCGACACAAAATAGGTATTCAATGTCTCAGCCATTTCGTTATAGCCCATAAATAAATGCCCCTTCTCATCCACCAAGAACCAATGTTTACTTTAGCCACTTTTAAAAAAAATTGTGCATTTTTAGAAACAATGGTTATCTGTCTTTATATTTTGTGCTAGAGTGTTTCTCAAGTTCTGTCTGACTTTTTATACAGCTCTTTTTGCAGCTTTCAGTTGACCTTTAAATGTTTCCCAAACATCCAGTTTCACGTTTATATTGGCAGCTTTGCATAAGTTCCTTTTAAATTGGATAGACTCCTTTACTTCTTTAGACACCCTTGGCAGATTACCCGTTTCATACAGTCCTTGATTTTCAATTGTATGTATTTTCGCTGAGCACTCTGAAAAATTGTTTACAAAGTTCTCCGCTGCTTGTCAACTGCCCCATCATAAAATCTTTGTTTCCAGTCTACTTTTGCCAAATCCTCCTTCATCCTATTTTACTCTCCCTTGTTTACTCACTGGAACATCGAATTGAACTTAATCTTCATACTCTCCATCTGTATTCTAAATTCAATGATACTCTGGTTACTGGTTCCAAGAGGATCCCTAACTATAAGGTCAATAATTATTCTTGACTCTTTGTATAGGACCAGATCGTGGAACTCTTGTTCCCTCGTTGGTTCCATTACATACTGTTCAAGAAAACTATTGTGGATACACCGAACAAACTCATCCACAACAATACCGTGACAGAGCCAGTACAACCGATCAGCATGTTGATTAAAATCCCCCATGATAATTATCATACAATTTTACAGGCATTAATTATTTCTTTGTTTATTTCGCTCCTCGATGTGAAGCTATTATTGGTGCTACCGATTACGCACATCAGTGATTTTTTTTTTCTTCTTGGATTTTCTGATTTCCACCCAAAGGGATTCAAACTTATACTCCATAGAATCTCTGTCATCTCTTAACATCCCAGATGTTGTGTTTGAATTTCAGAGCTACACCACCTCCCTTGCTTTCCTGTCTCTCTTTGCAAATAGTCTAATAACCTTGGATACATTACTCCCAGTTGTGAACACCCTGGAAACATGTTTCTATAATGGCTAGTAAATCATATTCATTGGCGATGATTTGTGCTGTTAACTCATCGACCTTGTTACGAGTGCTCCGAGCAGTCAGTTAAAGTGACCTTAGGCTAGTTTTCATACTTTCATGATTTCCAAAATCTCTAATAAACTCTCCTGAGTTATCCTACCTTTTCACTTCTTTCATCGTCTGCCTTGTACTTAAACTTTCCTGCACACATGTTAACCTGCTGCTTACCTTTTTCTTGTTTTACCAGCATACTTCTTGTCGATTTCCCTTTCTATTCACCACGAACCCCCCCCCCCCCCACCACCCCCAACCACCCCAACTCACTCGTTTAAAGTCCCAGTGACCATCCGATTTATCCTTTACGCTTGAACACTGGTTCCCGATTGGTTCAGATGGGAACAGTAACATTAGTACAGATTCCTCTTGTTCCAAAACTGATACCAATGCCCCATGAAATGGAGCACCTCTATCCCATACCACTCCTTTCGCCACGTGTTTACTTCCCTAATTTTACATGTTCCTAAAGTAATTTACACGTGGCTTGGGCAGTAATCTGGAGATTGTAATCCTTTAGGACTGTTCATTAATTTCATTCCGAGTGCATCACAATCTCTAAGCAGCAGTTCTCATTCCTAGCCTTGCCTATTTTGTCCGTCCCAATGTGGACTAAACAACTGGATCCTTCGCCTCGCGCTCTATTATCCACATTTCACAGCCTGAAATCTCTGTTAACCTTTAAGTGCTAGCAACACTTAATTATTATAAAACCTCTCAAAGAAGCTATCAATGCGAGTGATGTGGGAGTCAATTCTCTCGTCTTGCAAGAAGCCAATGAGAAGTTAAAAGTTAGTTTTTTTTTAGCAAACTGAATGATCATTAACAGAAATAATACACAATTGAGCAGGAGACATTGAGCCGAGTGTTGGCGATTTCAACATTTACAATGCCGGTAATGTGCCCGCAACAATTGTATATGTTTGCCATAATCCATTCAAAATGTTTTGTGGAAATTTACGGACAATATATCTATAATATTCAGATGATGCTTATTATTACAGCTATTAAATATGAAAACTAAATACGTTGCAGGAGGAATGACTATAATTGCTGAAGTGTTGTTGTCACTTTGACAGAGGTGGCAGTCAGTGACGGAAAAAAAGTGATGGAGACAGACTATAGCCATAAACGTCTGTATGTTTATAGTCAATGTCATGTACATGTATTTTATGCTAATACTGGAAGTTTTTTTTAAAGGTACCATCTTTGATTATTAATGATTCAATTTTAAAAGGGGAGATTTTTACGATTCTGTATCTTTAAGTGCTGTACGTTGTCCTTTTACTTAAAAAGAGACGTTTCGATGTAAACTTGCAGAACAGTCTCTCAGATTGAAAGCTTGTGAGGCCACAGTGATTTTTTCATTTAAACGTTCGAATAGAAGCGGCCCGACTGGGTCTGGTCAAGCGTCCATGGAACCAAGAATTCAAGTTTCAACTTGCAGCAGTTGTTGTTTGCGTATTGAAGAAGTGAATTCTGTTTTTTTTTTCGTCTCTCTTTTACAGCCAAAACCGTGGGTTCCCTTCTTGATACTGGAGTCGTTTGTGAGACAATCTGCTGAAATTGTCTCTTTTCAAGGATGTGTTTATGGGATGTTATTATCTTGGAATAGTTCATTTGTGTTAGTTGCTGTATCTATTATTCTGTCAAGATTTCCAGTCGGGTTCATCATTCCATGAGTTCCTGTTTTTTGTATGTATTTTAAATACATTGAGTGCTTTAATTACAGGAGATGGAAACTCAAAATGCATCCGGAACACAAAAACATATAGTTACCCTTATAAGAAGAAAGACAAGTTGGGGTCTCGATTATCTTATGAATATGTTGAGAGGGTTTAGTCTGGTCGACTACATGTTCTTTTGATTTGTGTTCAAATGTATTCCTTTTTCTGATGTAATCATTTATTGCTGAGATCCATGATGCTCAGAGAGATCCATTAGAAAAACATGGAAGTGCAAAAGGCTGGAAGGTCTGAATAATTCAGTTCTGTAATTTTCTTACGCTCTTATACATTATTGTGCGGTAAATCATCATCTTATTCTTTGCCAATACAGAAGAATCGCGATTATCCAAATATCAGTTATCCGAATATTGGATTATCGGCAAGGGATCTGAAGGTCCCGACAGAAACATTACGTCAAAGAGCTGTTTCAAACCTGAGCATATCCTTTGTTTACAGATACTTTTTAAAAAATGAACTCGGCTCACTGAATTGCTGCCAAGAGCAGTCCTGGACAGTCCAGGCATTGTCTAAAAATGACTGACCTTCGCCCTCTATCTCTCCCCACACTTTCTCTGGAGTCCTACACAGGTGTGTACCCTAATCCCCTTCCCCCGATAATCTCTCTAATATTGTTCTGTATAAGGCAAAGGTTGAACCTGTCAAAAAGTTGCAAAAACAAAGAACAAAGACAATTTACAGTCCAGGAACAGATCCTTTGGCCCTCCAAGTCTAAGCCAAATCAAATCTACTGTCTAAACTTGTCGCCCAATTCCTGAGCATCTGTATCACTCTGCTTCCCCACCTATTCATGCATCTGCCCAGATGCATCCTAAATGACTCTATTGTGCCTGCCTCTACTAACGGCTGGCAACTTGTTCCAGGCACCTACCACCCTCTTTGTAAAGTACTTGCTGCGTGTATTCCCTTTAAACTTTTCAACTCTCACCTTAAAAGCCTGACCTCTCTTTATTGAGACCTTCACCCTGAAAAAAAACTTATCTCTCTCCAGATTGTCGATACCCTTCATGAGTTTGTACAACTCAATCAGGGTCCCGTCTTCTCCTTTATTTCTAATGAAAACAATCTAACCTACTCAACATCTCTTCATAGCTAGGACCTTCCATACCAGGCAACATCCTCGCAAACCTTCTCTGCACCCTCTCCAAAGCGTCCACATCCTTTTGGTAGTGTAGCAACCAGAACCGTACACAGTCTTCGAAATGCGGCAGAACCAATATCGTGGACAATTTTAACATGACCTTCCCGCTGTTATGCTCAATACCATGTCCGATAAAGGCAAGCATACCATATGCCTTGTTAACGACTCTATCCAGCAACATTCAAGGTGCAATGGACCTGCACTCTAGATCTCTCTGCTCATCAACTTTCCCCAAAGCTCTTCCGTTTACTGTATAATTTGCTCTAGAATTAGACTTCACAAAATACATCACCTCACATTTGCCCGAATTTAAATCCAATTGCCACTTTTCCACCCCACTCTCCAGTCTATCTATATTCTCCTGTATTCTTTGACAGTCCCCTACGCTTTCTGCTACTGCACCAATCTTCGTGTCATCTGCAGATTTGCTGATCATACAAACACTGTCCTCTTCTAGATCATTTGTGTATATCATAAACAACCACGACCTTAGCCCTGATGCCTGTGGAACATCACTGGTCATCTTTCTCCGTTTCGAGAAACACTCTTCAACTACTACATTCTGTCTCCTGTTGCTCAACCAGTCCTTTACATCATGTCACTTCACTTTGTCTATTAGTTTACCACGGGAAACCTTATCAAACACGTTACTAAAGTCCATGTAAATGACATCTACAACCCTACCTTCATCTATCAACTTGGTCACTTCCTCAAAAAGCTCGGGTGGGATGGGAGTGGAAGGGATTGTAGAGCGGGCAGGGGGCATGGGCTCGTGTGCATATGCTTTTGACTAATCTCCTGAATGGGGAGAAGACTTCACAGAAATCTCCGTGCCCCATAGGAAATCAATTAACTGAGTAATCAATTTTCTGAATGAAATAATGCTCAGCCATCTCGCTTGGATAATCGAGGGTTCTCTGTACACAGGTTCAGAACATATCTGAAATATTAAACTGCACTGAGCAATCAACGAACGTGAGGAATAAAATGTGAAAAATATATATGCGTTTGAGTGAATATATTAGGGGTAGGTAGTAACGTGTACATGATCATAGTTAGGAGGTGAACTGTGTCCTTTGTTAGAAATTCTGTTTAGGTTATGTCCGGCAATTCGAACAGTGACCAGACAGATTTGGCAACTATGTACATCGATCCCTGAATGTAGCCACCCAGCATGACAGGTTTATTAAGAGGTTAAACCGTGTATTAGCTTTTATTGATAGAGGGATTGAGTTTCGGAGCCATGAGGTTATGTTGGTCCTGTTAAAAACCTCTCGTACAAACTTTCGAGCATTGCATACATTTATGGTTACCACATTATAGAAATGATGTGTAAACTTTGGAAAAAGCTTGAGAGGAGATTTGCTACGGTGTTGCCTGGTACAGAGGGATAGTCTCATGACGAAATGCTGAGGGTTTTGGGGCTGTTTTGGTTAGAGAGAAGAAAGTGTAAAGGTGACTTAATTGAGACATATGAGATAGTCAGAGGTTTAGATAGGGTGGACACTGAGAGCATTTTTCTTCGAATGATGATGACTCGGATGAGGGGACATGTGTTTAAATTGAGAGGTGACATATATCAGGTAGATATTAGAGGAATATTTTTACTCAGAGAGAAGTAGGGGCCTGGAACGCCCTGCTTGCAAAAAAAAAGTAGTCTGGTCAACTTTAAGGGCATGTACAGTGTAGTACAGGCTCTTCTGCCCTCGATTTTGTGCCGACTTGTCGGACCTTTTTGAAGCTAATCTAACCTATGCTATTCCATTTTCAACCATATGCTTATGCAGGGACCGTTAAGTGCCCTCAAAGTTGGCGAGTCTACTACTGTTCCAGCAAGGGCGTTCCACGCCACTACTCCTCTCTGAGGAAAGAAACTAACTTCTGACATCGGTCCTATATCTATCACATATCAGTTTAAAGCTATACCGCCTTGTGCTAGCCATCACCGTTCGAGAGAAAAAAGGCTGTCACTGTCCACACTATCTAACCCTCTGATTATTTTACATGTTTCAATTAAGTCACCTCTAAACCTTCTTCTGTCTGACCAGGACAGCCGAAAGTCCCTCAGCATTTCCTCATGAGACCTTCCCTCTTTACCCGGAAATATACTAGTAAATCTCCTTTGAACCTTTTCCAAAGCTTCCACATCCGTCCTATAATGTGGTGACCTGAAATGTATGCAATACTCGATGGGTGGCCGCACCAGAAGTTTGTACAGCTGAGTCATGACCTCATGACTCCAAAAATGTATCCCTGTATCAATAAAAACTAACAAATCGTCTGCTTTCTTAACAAACCTATCAAGCTGGGTGGCAACTTTCAGGGAGCTATTTACATGGATACCGAGAGCTCTCTGCGAATCTGCATAACGAAGAATCTTACTATCAGCCCAGTACTCTTTATATCTATTGCTCCTTCTAAAGTGAGTCAATTCACACGTTTCCGCATTAAACTCCATTTGCCACCTCTCAGTACAGCTCTGCCGCTTATCCATGTCTCTCTGTAACCTGCAACATTCTTCTTGAAAACATTATCTTTTTTCCAATGTGAATACTGATGAAATTATTCATTTAGCACTTCCCTTATCTTCTCTGACTTTACACACAACTTCGCAGTACTGTCCTTTATTTGCCCTAATCTACTCGAATCATTCGTTTATTACTGATATATCTGTAGAATGCTTTTGGCCTTTCCTTGATCCTGTCTGCCAAGGAATTCTCATGACCCCTGCTGGCTCTTTTTAACTCTCTCTCAGGTCGTTCCTGGCTAACTTGTAATCTGAAACAGTCTAAGTCAGCCTTCGTGTCTCATCCTAACATAAGCCTCTTCTTTCATCTTGATAAGATATTCAATTTATTTTGGACAGCATGAACCGCTCACTTGACCACTTCCTGCCTACCTGACAGGTGCACAGTTATCAAGGACGTGCAAAGCTGTACATTAAACACGCTCCACATTTCAATAGTACCCATAACCTGCAATTTCATGTCCCATCCTAAATCCTGCCCAATCGCAGCATATTTGCCTTTCTCCCAGCTATAACATCTTGCCCTGCGGAATATATCTCTCCATTTTCATCGCAGAAGTGAGCATAACAGAATTGTGGTCACGAACACCGAAGTGCTCATCTTCCTCCAAATATAATACATGGCCGGATTTATTACCTAGTGCGGCATTCAATGTGGCTTTCATCCCTTGTTGGCTTGTTGACATCATGAGTCAGGAAACCCTCCTGCACACATTGGAAAAATACTGACCAATCTAACTACTCAAATTATAGTATTTCCAGTCAATATTTGTGAGATTAATGTCCCCATAACAACTACCCTGTTAGTCACGCTCCTATTCAGTATCATCTTTGCTATCCTTTCCTCTACATCTCTGATTTGGGCGCCTATAAAAAAACTCCTAAGAGGGTGACCTCTCCTTTCCTGTTTCTAATCTCAGCTCATACTACCTCAATAAAGGAGTCCAAAAACATCATTTCTGCAACCATAATGCTGTCCTTGACTAACAAAGCCAAGCGTTCCACTCTTTTGCAATGTTCCTTGTTCTTACTGAAACATTTAAATCCTGGAACCTGCAAACACCATTCCTGCCCCTGCTGTATGCATGTCTTCGAAATGGCTACAGCATTGAAGTTTCAGGTACCAAACCATGCTCACCCACCACATTCTGGATGCACCTGGAGTTGAAGTAAACACATTTTAAGCCACTCTCCTGCTTTTCGATGCACTCTTGCGAGCTTGAATTCATTCTGAGCTCACTTTCTTAACGTCATGGACACAATTTCCGTCCCGTCCTCCGGCTGAATTAATTTAAATGCGAAGAGCATTACCAAATTCATACCCAGGATACTGTTACCGCTCTGGTTCAGATATACAACATCATGTTTGTAATGGTCCCAGAAAATCCAGAATGAGCCCAATTTATCCAAGTATCCGAAACTTTCCCTCCTGCACCATCCTGTCGCCATATGTTCAACTGCTCTCTCTCCCTATTCCTCACCTCACGTGTCTTGGGTAACAAACCAGAGGTAACAACTCTGTTTGTTCTAGCTCTGAGCTTCCAACCGAGATTCCTGAAATTTTGCCTTAAATCCCCATCCCTTTTCCCACCTATGTCATTAGTGCCTATGAGGACCATGACCTGGGGTTGCTCCCCCTCCTCCTCAAGGATCCTGAAAGCAATATCCAAGACATCACGAACCCTGGAACCTGGGAGACAACAGACTAACAGTGAATCTCTCTAGTTCTCACAGAACCTCCGATCTATCCCCTATATTAGGAATCCACAATGACTAATACTCTGCTCTTTCCCACATTCTCTTCTGAGGAACAGAGACAAATTCTGTGCCAGTGTCCATAACTATATTCTTGTTATTGAGGGGAACGGTTCCCTGTCATGTCTACCGGTTCCCTTTCTTTCTCCTGACAGTAACCCATCTCCCTTTTTCATGTACCTGCCGTGGGACTACGATCCTGCATCTTCTGTAAATAACCCTCTGCATCTCCTGAATTATCCGAAGTTCATCCAGCTGCATCTCCAATTCGAGTTCCTTCAAATGGTTTTCAAGGACCTGTAATTGGGTGCACTTCCAGCAGATGACGTCAGCAGCGTCACTAGCGGTGACCCTAACCTCCCACATTCTGCAAGAGGACGATTCAACTAAAATTGATTTATACTAAATCACATTATGAGATAAGTTTTCCACAATGCACAGCAACTCACTGTGTTGATGTTAATATTGCAGATGCTTTCTGTTCTATTGTTTGTTGAGTTCTTATCATAGCATCGCCTTTATTCGTTTGACAGTTGTTCTTAAGTGAGTTTAAAGACATTACCGAGACACTGAGAAATTTTCTTTTTCATTTTGTAATACTATGTTTGGAATATTTCAGATAGAACTTTGATGTCTTGTCATCATTTGAGACGCCTTGTGGGTATTATTTTCAAACAACGCAGGAAGGAGAGATCAGCAATTCCAACTTTCCTGCAGAAATGCAATGGACTTTACTCTTCATTTGAAGTTAAAATAAATTTCACAATCTTTATGATCAGAAACCTGTGCATGTTACGAATGTTTGATTAAAATTTTGAATGTTTCTAATGGCAGACGTTTAGCAAATGCATTGAAATGTTCTCTTGGTCAAATATCTAAATGTTCGGAATTAATTGGAATTTTTGTGTTGTTTTTTTACAGTGAAACAGATGTTGGCAAAAGATATAGGTAAATATGTATGCAACTTGAAGATACATTACTTAAGTCTGTAGAGCACTAATACTTAGTTTTCAGTAGAGACACGTTCTCGTGTGCGCACGCGCATACACACACACACATACACAATGTGATGTAATTAATATTGGATCAGTGGATTGTACAAAATCGCAGGCAAAAAAATATGCACATACTCAGCACATGTAAATCATCTCTGGAGAGACAAACAACGTTCACCTTTGGGGTGAATTACCTTCTATTATCTCAAATGTTAACACTGTTTATCCTTCCATAGAAGATGCAAGAACTACTGACAATGTCCACTATGTTTTGTTTATATGAAGACCTCCAACAATCGCTATAACATATTTTGGAAAAATGCATTACTACAATTATAGCTGCAAGTATAATCTTATTAAGAATAAACCATGGCTTAAGGCAAATATTACGAAGACAACTTTAGCATAGGATGGATTGGAAGCCAAGATATGTAATACATTTTCAAATAAAAGCATGCAAAGTGAAAACTGAACAAGAATATTTACTTCACCTTTATCAGGATGATAAGTAAGATATGATTAATCATTCTCTGGTTCTTCAAGGACAGTGTACTGCAAAATTGAATTTCATTTCTTTGCTCATCTTGATATTCTGTACAAAAAAAAAACTATTCACTAACCCATGCAAGCAATTGCAAAGATAAAGCAATCAATAATATTTGTAGATTTATATGAAATTTGGCACACAATGGGCAATGTTGAATTTGCACCACTTTGAAGTTTGAAATCGATGCTTACTAACCGTTAGGTACAACCCAAAAGAACTCAGGAAGAACTCCTTATTCCCCATGCAATTAACCTGTTTGCCCTTGACACGAATGATAATGATGCCCCATTGAATGCGTTTCACTGGAAATTTAAGTGAAGAAAAGAGATGTATATTTAAAAAGAAAAGGAAAGCTTGCATAATGCCTTGAAACATAAACTTGGATTGTATAAAGATGAGAATGATCATGCTGAACCACATCACGTTCATAAGTGATTAATAACACTGTTGTGAACAACATAACTTACCACTCACCTAACACCTGATAATATATCAAAATACACTGCCTATTATACTCCAAATCCTAATTCAATTCCTTGTTGCTTCACTTCAGTCTTTTCACTGATATTTCAAATTTTCTCAATATCAAATGTGCACTTATTGGAATTGATGAAACGTGCATCAATAAATATCAGGTGAATTCCGCATGGCAATACTTGCAGCATGCGTGGCTCCTTGAATTTTCATTTTTCAACAGATGTAATATAATTGCTGTCCGGGCAGTTACCAAGGGAAGTCAGCTATTATTTAAGGGTTATGACTGACTGATACGATCTCTCCAGAAGTAATCAAGAATTTAGATTTGAATGATTTTTTTAGAGACTTAATCTTTCATCTAATATGTATAATCAGTTTTAATCTAAATTTGTCTTTGTTCGTCCAGAAATTGAAATTCTGAAATTAAAGATTGCTCATGCTGGTAAGGAATTCGCGCTAACCATGCTTATTGTTGGACTAAGTTTCTCTGCCACACATTGTTATTAAATTAATTTATATTTCAATACAATGTTAGCACTATATCCGTGTTATACCTATTCGTGGCCTAATTGCAATGGAAAAGAAAATGCTTAAATTCTGAAGGAGACCATTTTATCCATCAAATCTACTGCACCATTTAATACAATCATGGATGATCCGATAACCCTGAGCATCAATTATCGCCTTCGGTCCATAACTCTTCTTTACTTTACTGCTTGCACAAGTCTTCTTAACATTTAACTATGCAGAAAACTTCTAAACATAAAACCCAATCTCTTCTAAAAGAAATCTATGGATTAACTTGACTCTGAGATGGAAAATACCGACTAATCTAATTCTTCAAGCATGACTATTCAATAGTAGATTTGAAAATGTACTTCAGACTCGTCCATATCGGGAAATAAATCCGAAGCATTTATACACTCCAAAACATTAAGAAGCTTTCATGTTTTAATGCAGTTGCCTCCTATGCTTAAAGCCCAAGCTATTCAACATCGCATAAAATGGCAAACCACAGGTTTGTCCGACGTTTTACTTTGTTTTTCAACAAATAATGCTTTTCTATCTTTATTTCCCGTTCTAATTTTATGTTATCTTCCTGTGGATATTCTAACTTTGTGAATGGCTTTCAATTTCATCCTGTTGTACTTCTTTCAACAATGGTCAACAACAACCCTATTAGCGTCAGATTGCAAAATATAACAACTAAAGGAACACAAAGTTTTTTCAGGTATACTTTTGCTTCCTAAAATCCATTGTTTCTAATGTCATGAGAGGAGATTATGTTATCGTAAAAATGAGTCTGGACTCATAGTTCAGAACAGGAGCCATGTATTCTCAGAATAAATTGCAGAAGTATTTGAAGAAACTAATCAGCAAGTCTAGCGATATCTTTGGAGAGAACAACAAAGTTAATGATATGCGTCAATTTTACTCGTCTTCAGAATTTTTTTTGAGAACATTTGTCCATATCCAGTCGAAGAACATTGTGAAATATAAATTCCAGAATAAAGAAATATCCAAATGACGACGATGCAACCACTGTTGACTGCCATTAAAACAAATGTGGTTCACATATAGCATGTAGAACAGAAAACAAAACTACCATCCTCACCTTATCAGGCCTGCAGGCAAATCCAGACCCACAACAATGCAATTGAATCCTTATTGTTATTATGGCAGTTTGAGACAGGCAAAATAAAATCTGTCCACAAGGCGAGCAAACCTATGCAGTGAAAAGGAAATAAAGGTTAATTAATCAATGTACTTCTTTAAATAACCTTTGAAATCGATACAACATATGTCACATACTTGATAAATTACCAGAGAAACACATTCATTCAGTGTCACCTTAATAATCAACTGATAAAGTGGAATACATCACTCTAAATATTGACTATCTTATCAACCTGTTATTGCGAGATTTGTTATTTCTTTGGTTAAAGCAGTTGCAACAGTTCCTTTGCAACTACCGGAGGTTTCTTTTCTCCATAAAATGTGTTAGACTTTTTTTTGCTGAATTAAAGAAAATATTGTGATTACTGAAGCTGTTGAATGTGGAAAAGGTTTTACACATGAGATTCAGTTTAAGATGACCAAAACAACCATCGAAAAAACTTGTGCCTCAGTCTGTAACAGCACGAGAGAGGGAGAAATCCATTCTTGCAGACAATGCTAATGACTTAAAATACATGGCCGTAGCTGTTGAAGAAGGAATTAAATCAGAATCGTAACATGTAGCAGATGGATGACAAAGAAAGGCAGGCTGACTACAACGAAATTCAGCACCTTTCACATTGCATCTAATGAATCTAAAAGTAAATTCATAGTATTCAAAAATTGTTTGGGAGAATCCAGCCTTCATTCAATTCAATTAGTGGATCAGTAATCACTCGTGTCCCATCCTGTTAATTGCACAAACTAAAAGGTTGCATAGCCTTACACCTAATCTGTTACGAACTCGCCTTCCTTGGGACATCAATATATGGATGGAACATGCAGGTGGGTAACCTTGCTTACCAGCAGAAACACACCTCAGACAAAATAACCAGGCAGGATATGGAAAATCCAAATCCTTGGTCGTCAAAATGCTATGGTGCTATGAAGTAAATATTTGTTTTATTTTCCGTGCGTCACGGGATTCTGCTTTGATCTTGTTCTAAATCAACCTCTGAAAACTTAACTCCAATCGACTGATGTTGTTATGACTGATATATTTGTGCAAGGAGACATGTGTTTTATCAACATTTCGGGTCTATTTATTACAACATAACATGTGTAAATGTAAATTGCATTTCACAGATGGAAAACCTTCTGCAGGTAATATATAACTGTTTACACTTTTTCGATGCTTTTTTTTAGTTTTTGACATATTCCTGTTCCTTTAATTTGGACAAGGTTATGGAATTGCACCTTTTTCCTTTTGTTGAACTCTTTGAACAGTAGTGATCGTTGGACCAGTGTCGGAGCACTTAACTCCAATTCATGCTTATATGTAATGTTATTAGTCCGTTTTCTCCTTGCCAAAACTACTCGTAACTGAAGAACATTTTGCTACCTGAAAAAGAATCTCAAGTTATTGACTCAATTTCTTACAATGTTCTGAGACACTTTGTTGTTCTGGTTCTCAGTTTCATCTCGTTAAAAAGAAATGCAACTTTTTTGTTCTAATGTGTTCTTCACCAACTATATTATGAATACTCGTTCATCTAATTCTGCTATATGGTTTGTTTATTAAGCAACGCAAGAAATTTCTCTATGATTTATTGTTACGTAGCCAAACAAGTGCATATTGAATCTGCTGTTTTGTTTCAAATCGAACATTTGCTAGAGTTCATATTGGGGATGTCATGCGCAGCTGTTTACCCGAATTAAATTTATGAAATGTTTTGACAATAAACTTAACTGTTTTAAGGAGATCACAGTTCACATTTTTATCAGTTCTATATCTCATTGTCTGGTCTTGTAACTTCAAGTTCTCACCCGTGTCATCAAATGCACGTAGGATGCATTCCCTGATGAAAACAAATACCCGACCACCATTCCTACATTCCCTTGTGAAAAATGTCGGAATTTACACGACACCAGGGTATAGTCCATAGGTTTATTTGAAATCACAACCTTTTGAAGCGCTCGTCCTGTGTCAGGTGAACTCACCCAAGTCGAACACCGGCACCTCCACTTCATGGCTTTCAATTTAAACAATGCTTTTGAAGCATGTTCGTTTCTCAGTTTCCTGTGATCCTATTGCCGAAAAAAACACGTTGCTGCAACCCCCAACGATAGTATCATAAGATTTCTCAACAATAGAATAAATATTTGTTTTAGTGTCCTTTCAAAATGCCGAACTCACTTCCATCATCTTTGTCGAATTCAACTGTCTTTGTTTAACTGGGTATGCAACTTAATTCATTTAATCAAATTTCTAGCTTTGTCACCCAGCTCAGTAGGGCAACACACACTCGTTCATTCCTATAATAAACGCTAGCTTTAATTTTAAGTTTGGTTGTCTTGAAGACAGTAGTTGTCAATTAAGAAGTGGGAAGTTATTTGCTCCTGAATAGCAAAATAAAAATATTTCATTTAACCAGTTCCACGAAGTGATTGTTTTATCTGTTACATTAATGATGTACTGGTTAAGAATAACCAACAAAACTATGAGAGTTTCGAAAATAATGTCATCTGGCATTCTTTCTATATATACCAAGTAACATTTTGTTCTCAATTAAAATAATGATGTAGCAGCCATACTGTGACATTTGGAGCTGAAAACAGATATTTATCCAGTGCTGACGTGAATGAAGTTCATGATTTCAAAAGTAAATTGTTTTTACCAGGGAGAGCCCGAGAGTGGTAGTGAATGACAAAATCATACCAAATTCAGGGAATACTATCAACATGGCCAAAACAGTGAATTCAGTGAAAGCAGGTTTGGAGAAATGAATTTATGCTGATATGCAGAACTGACAAACCTAGGAATAATTATTATTTCCGTATCGGACCTTCCTCAATAGATTAGGTATCCTGTCTTTGGGGACATTGATTCACAGCTATAGGTTCTGTACATCTGAGCAAGGAAGCGGATTCCGAAGATCACACGACCGAGTGATGAAAGACATCCCTGAACAGGTTTATTTAAAAAATGCATGCTTCCTGAGTGAGGGAGACCAAAGCAACACAGTGCATTTCAGAAGCAGTCTCATCAGCTGGAGGAATCATTTCCTCTGTCCACCTGCCATTTCAGAGCCCAGAAGAGAGCTTCTGGTTAGGGAGTCTTGTGACAGTCATGCAAATGATGTGCCCTGCCCATCGAAGCCGATCAAGGTTGGTCAGTGTGTCGAGTCTGGGGAAATTGGACTGGGAGAAGATATTGGTATTGTTGTGTTTGTCTTCACAATGAATTCGCAGGAACTCACGTTGGCAGCGTTAGTGGTCATGATACGTCTGCTATACATTCCACGTCTCAGAGCCATAGAAAAGTGCAAGAGCCACCTCAGCTCTGCATGCCATGCCCTTGGTATCTGATCTCATGTTGTTGTTGTCGATCATCCTTTCCTTCAGGGAGCTGAAGGATGAGCTAGCACACTGCAGGCGGTGCTGGATTTCTAACAAATATATGCTTCAGTCGACAGGAGATTCCGCAAACATTTAAAATGCTGAGTTTTCTCTCAGGTCTTCCCGTCAACCTTGACGATTGCGGAATTGCACCAAAATGCCAGGACCAGTTTGGCGGAGGACTTTCAACTTTCAGGTGTTCAGAGTCAGAACTATGCACTCATATGCTTCCATAAAGCTAATGGTGATGGCCTGGAGTTATGCACTGAGCTTGCACATGTACAAGCATTATTCACAGACTGTAGCTCGATGATACAATTTGGAGTGACTGTTCTTTATTTGAAAGCTACTTTTCTTATGATTGTTTGGCAGAGTTGAATATTTAACTGTAGGTTCTGTTCGTTTTTGGATGACCTTCTAAGTGGTGAATTGTATCATTGCAGTGATGGAGATCCTGAACAGTGCTGGGGCAATGACGTAGCTCTGATTAACGTTGGTCCGAACGGTGATTGGGTCGGCAGTACTGCCAATAATCTTTACTATGATTTCATGTCCTCATGAATTAGGCAAAGAATGGTAACAAACTCCGTATTGTGACGGAAGCACAGAAGGACACTTCATAATGTTTTCTAAAATTGTGTTAAATGTTTATATTTTTTTAAGATCGACGAAGGTCATGTATATGGATGGCTCTTTTCTCTGGATTTCACCTACAGCTATTTTATGGTGAAAATTATGTCCATCGTACCCTAAAGCCGCTTTTCGATTCTGGAAGCAGTTCCTCAGCTAAAGGAAGAAACAGTTGATGAGCATCTTGATGAGCAGTTGATACTTTTCCAACTCTTGACAGCAGGAAGGCCCCGCTGTAGTTACCACAGTCGGACTTGTTCCCTTTTACAAAACACTCATGGCTGTGGCATCTTGGAACTCTCCCATGAAGCTCTCCTCCTCCTAGATAAGGCAGACAAGGACATCAAGCTGCTGCAGGAGCTCTTTGACTTCACACTTCAATGCTTAATCAAGAATCCCGTGTGTTCTAGCAGTCTGGTTGTTTTGAGCTGGTGGACAGCCTTCTCTACTTGGTGAAGCACGTGACGTGTCATTTGCTGTGGGCTGCAATGTAGGATGCTCAGATCGAGACAGAGCCCCGAATGAAGAGGTCACTGTATTGACCCTCCCAGCGTTGTTTAATGGCTTCTTAGATAAGAGATAATCTGTGTATGGCCACAAGTGGGGACGCACTATAAGTGTTTGGTCTATAGGTTGTCATGATAGCACAGAACAAACCCAGAATATCATGGTTGTCAGCCCTTCATTGGGCCTCTAGTGCTTTCTTCATCTACCGCCTGTTTTTTTCCCCATTTTCCTTGTTTGACATCTGCCTTCAATTGCCTGCAGGTCTGCATTTTTTTTTCTTACGAGTGTGGTTGCTTTGCTACACTCAGAAATGTCATGCACTTCTAACTAATTAGCACTTGGATCTCTTGAAAATTCTCATCAAAACAATCTTGCTGTTTCTTGGTGAAAGGACTGATCGAGTTTTTGCAGGCATTAATGATAGCGGCGTTGAATTCAGAACTGACGCTTTGGAATCCAGCTATGCTGTATTGCTGAAGGTCGCAACTATCAGAGAGAGGAGCTGGTTATATTAGGTTATCTTTCCCGGTCTCTTTGAGTGCCTGAATGTTGAACTTCTTGCAGCACTGCTTCTGTTGTCTCCATTACAGTGGGGCTGTATCTCACTTGATGCTGGCTGCGATCAGATGGTGGTCCATCCAGCAGTCATCAGCTTTTGTCATGGTAAAATTATTTTATTATCTTTCTTGTCCCGTCTTCTGATGATGACACTGTCAACAGTGTGCCAATGTTTAATTTGCTACCGCTTTTTATTTTCAATTTGTCCCTTGGGCAGATCAGTGCATTGATGGTCAGGTGGTTGCATTTTTATTTGGGGTCTGTTGGCTTTTTGCTTCCCTACTCTCTCTTTCCTGATTACATTGGTCCTGAGTTTGCACTTTTAGCGAATCTGGCCCAGAAGACGCCCAGATCTATTTGGTTGCATGCTATTGTGACCCGTGAGAGAGATTGGTCAATGCTGGAGAAGAATTCTTTCATGTCCTCAGCTGATGCAACATGCATTGATGCATCTGTACTTAATACCATGATGAAGTGGTGCCAAGCAAGCGTGAGTCGGAGTCTCATGAGCCATTCGCTCATTCTGCAGGTCGAGTATTTGAATCAGTTCATCATTTTGTTTTTGACGACCTTCGAAAGTCCAAATATCCAAATGTATTCTATTATGTAGGTCTTCGAAAATCTTCGAAGATTGTCAAACGTGGTGTACCATTTATAAATCTATACTGAAGTTAAGTAATCCCATTGAAATTTCATTATTGGCTTGCAAAGACAGTAACTGCATTCACTTTATGCATGTCAAATTCTGGAGGAGCTCTCATTTCGGCGGTGGTATCGTGGCTCAATGGTTTACAATGTTGTCTTATAGTGCCAGGAACCGAGGCTTGATTTCAGCCCAGGGCGACTGTTAGTGTGGAATTTGCACATTTTGTCATGTCTGCACATGTTTCCTCGAGCTACTGCACTTTTGTTCCACAAGTCAAAGATGCGCAGTTTGGGTGAATTGGCCATGCTAAATTATTCATAGAGCTCATGGATGTATAGGCTAAGAGCATTAGTTAGAGTTAATTGTAGGGGACCGCGTCTGGTTGGTTTCCTCTTTGGAGGATCAGTGCAGATTTGTTGGGCTGAAGTCTCTGCTTCCACACTGTAGGGATTTGTGACTGGAGATTTCTCAATCTTTAATGTAGGGAATGAAAACCAAAACAACAGCGGACGCTTTCATTCAGAAATGAAAATATAAAATTCCTGGAAAATCTCAACAGCTCTGCCAGCATCTGTGGACAGAAGTCAGAGTTAACTTTTCAGTTCGGATGAGTCTTCCACAGAACTGTTTCTTTTTTTTAACAAAGGGGATTAGAAGTAACCAAGATTTGAGAATTTCTCAGCTTATCAGATGCATTATTCTCTTCACAGCATTTTTAAAACTCATATCATTTGAATCTTGCTTCACGTTTTTCGCTGCCTCCTTGCCACTTATATGAAAATATTTCACCTTTCTTTATTGAAAATAACGAAACAGGATTTGTTCAATTCTCCATCATGTTCCTGTTCTCCATTCTTGATTCTTCATTGCCAACCGATATGTGATATGGATGTATCTTCACTAACTTGATTGTTTTTTGTTTGAATACTTGTGTTACTGATTGCAGACCGTTGTTATTTTCCTTGAACATTTACTCTCAAAATCGTGTCTGTCACCTTAATCAATGTATTAGTCCTCCATTGTTTAATTCAAAATTTTACCCAACCCTGAGGCATACTTCATTATCAGCAACTATATAAGTTATGTCGTTCATATTGGCTTTCACTTCGTTGACCATTGTTGGTCATTTTCAACTCCATTAATTGGGCAGAACAATAGAAGGCTATGACGATTGCAGTCTTGCATTTGACATTTAATATACACATTTCTTTTTTTTTAAGGAAGTTGCCAATTGATCGTCATCAAGTTTCTAGTATGACTTAGTAGTTTTCTTTGCTTCGACTCAGGACACATATTTCTGGCTGTACAACATTACTTTAGTTCTAATTGAATAAATCGACCACTCAACTTGTGATCTTCCACAAAGCACACGTCAGACAAGATCAGTGACCTATCATTGTCTCAAAGAAAATCTCAGATAATCAAACTACCAACTTGCTTTCAAAGCACTGTCTTAAAAATAACGTTCAATTCCTCACTACAAAAACGGTTTCGAAAGTTGTTTAGCAATTCTATTTCTTGACTAACATAATCTATTCTTCATACAAATCCATTGTCACACGTATGTATAATTCTCTGTTTAAAACAATGCAGCCATCACCATCCCTCCTCCGGCAATACTGTATTAAAACGTCCACATTATGCCAAGATAATATTTTTCACCTTGTGTTGATTGTTAGTTCTAGCCACACTAGTTTATTAAAACACTGTGCTATTTCACTAAAAGATAATAAGACCATAAGATGTACGAGAAGAACTATGCCATTTGACTCATTCAGCCTGCTTTATATTTGATTTTGGGTTAATATGCTTCTCATCTTAAGTCTGTTGTCTTCTCCCCGTCACCGTTGATCCACTTACTCATCCAGAGCCTGTCGAACTCTGTCTTCAATTCAATACGTGAATTGTCCTCTTTATGAGAGACTGAATTTTACCAATTTCCAACTGATATCCGCCTCTGTTCTACACGAACTATTCAATATCAATGACAAGGCAAAAACAATGACTGCAGATGCTGGAAACCAGAGTCTAGATTAGAGTGGTGTTGGAAAAGCACAGCAGTTCAGGCAGCATCAGAGGAGCAGCAAAATCGACGTTTTGGGTAAAAGCCCTTCATCAGGAATACAGGCAGAGTGCCTGAAGGGTGGAGAGATTTTATCTCTCCACCCTTCAGGCACTCTGCCTGTATTCCTGATGAAGGGTTTTTACCCAAAACGTTCGTTATCAATGACAACCCTTCTTTAAATATCTTGCTTGCTTCATATTCTTCCTTGACTTTTTTTTTGTTTTTCACGAATTTGGATCACCCGTTTGTCATGGACAAGGCGTAGACCTCATCAAAATTTTTGTAGAAGGGAATCCAGAGCCTAACCTTTCCACTTGTGTTGAGCACATGTACTACAGATATTCCAGGAGAGATACAGTTGGCCAAAACCCTTCGGTTAAAATCAAAAACAGAATTTATTTACAGAGTACTGAATGAAACACGAAGGAAATAGAAGAGAATACATAACAACTTAACCAATCACAATCACAACAGCCACTGCTAACTTCATGACGCTGTTCCAAATTCCTCCAAAAATTCCCAAGAACAACCTTTAGCAAAAAAGCTTAAATTAAACACAAGGCATTCTCGGAGAGAGAAAGATGCCGAAGAGATTCAATGGGGAATACTTTCTTCCATCTAACGGTTTCCTACACCACCTTAAACTGATCAGCAACTCTGAACAGTCAGGCTGCTAAACGAAAACAAACCAGCGAAAAGCTTTGCTGGGAGAACTGAGCACCTTTTTGTTTTTCATTGTACAGGTTTTGTTTTTTTAAAAAAGTTTCAAGTAGATAAACTCAGACAAATAGAACCTCTGACTTTATGAGCCCTCTGAAAAACAAAGGGTAACCTAATTTTGTTCAACGAACAGCACAATCACGGCTCCCTCCTTAGGAAGAATGAACGATCAATATCCAAAGATGTCTTCCTCTTAAAACCCTTTAATCTTAAATTATTAGTAGAATACAACACCAAATACAATAACCTGTGTATGAAAATGCAATCAAACACTACAAGGGTCATTGCAGTCTGATGTACGCCCGACACCAAACACCTCAACTTCACATTCAAGTCTCAACAATGCATAAACAATTATGTTTTCTCGTCCTGAGAAAAGTGTAACTTTCAAATTAAATGGCAGTAACAACAAGCTCCATCTAAAGTCTGGAAGTTTTGTACTTAAAATTTTCCACAAACTT
This sequence comes from Chiloscyllium plagiosum, assembly GCF_037043375.1. NCBI lineage: Eukaryota > Metazoa > Chordata > Chondrichthyes > Orectolobiformes > Hemiscylliidae > Chiloscyllium > Chiloscyllium plagiosum. The sequence goes on from NW_028270173.1 coordinate 27,064,310, forward strand.
CAATCGGTTATGATCAGTGTAAATTATGACCTCAGATATGTTACTGATAAAATAAAACTGAAATGTTGTAATGTTTACACCAAGCTCCAAGTCTCCTTCTCAACTATTGAATATTCCTGCTGATGAATGTCCATTTTCCTGCTGAAATGCCCGATAAATCTTTTTGATTTTCTCGTCGTTTTCCCGTAAGAGCACAGCACCAATACCCACATTACTGTCATCGATAGCCACTTTGAATGGCTTTGCATAATGACGAATGGTTAATACTGGGGCAGTGGTTACCAGAGCTTTTGGGCTTCCAAATGCCTTCTGACCGTCCGCTATTAACTGAATCTTCTTGACATTCACGAGCGATTCACTGAGTGGTGCGGTCATATTGCTAAAACTTTGTGTGTATTTTTGATAAAATCCGCTCAATCCCAGGAATCGTAGTTCCACTCTTTTCATCTAGGGCATGGGAAACTACCCAATTACCTTTTCTTTTGCATTCCGTGGTGCCATTTGTCTATGTATAATAACGAGGAAGTAGACTTGGGCTTTCCCAAATTAACTTTTAGCCTACTTAATCACCAAGCATCTATTCCCAACTCGATCAAATAATTCTGATGAATGTTACAAATTCCATGTGTGACTAAAACTCACCTGGTCATCTATGTATTCGAAAAAGTTAACTAGGTAAAAGCAATGACTGCAGATGCTGGAAACCAGATTCTGGATTAGAGGTGTTGGAAAAGCACAGCAGTTCAGGTAGCATCCGAGGAGGAGTAAAATCATGCTGCCTGAACTGCTGTGCTTTTCCAGCACCTCTAATCCAGAATTCGAAAACGTTAATTAATCCTGAAATGACGTTGTTGACTAGGCTCTAAAATTTGTGTTGCATATTTTTCGTACTAAACTGCATAACTTTAACCTGACACCGTCCATTCAGCGTTTCGAAAGCGAAAAGTTTCTTTGCTTTTTAGGGCAATGGTACCTGCCAGTAACCTGTGAGCAAATACAAATTAGAAATATAAATTGCGAGTAACACCTTTTCAGCACAGCCTTCCAAATGTGGAAACGGACAGACATCAGTCTTTGTAACGCATTGACTTAACAATAGCCCACACATCACCGTGGGGTAACATTTGGTTTTGGTCCCGGTAGTATAGACAAGTTCCAATTACTGTAACTCATTTCAGTTGTGTCATTTTGGAAGATGTGTCCTATCCCCCTTTGAAAATGTGCCAACTTTATCAGATTATGCGAATGCAGACCATGCTTAATCAGAACAGCATCTGCTATATTTATCTTATGCATAATTAGGTTATTACTTCCTGGCTTCTTTTCACCTGTCTCCATATGGCATAGCAATAAATCGTTCAGGTCATTTCGATATTCCTCTGGAAAGTAACTAAATAATTTATCCCTATGGAAAAATTCTTCATTGTCCAATTTAATTTTATGAATGTCCAATTCAGAACATCTGAAAATTGTTCCTCACTCTGTGTTGTAACAAATAAAACAGACTCCTTTTGTTTGCCTTCACTGCAAAAATATCGTTTGAGCATAATCACATGACGTACTCTGTGAGTTTTATTTCTGTCTGGAGTCCTTATCAAATAGTTCACCACTCCAAAAATCCTTTCGATTGGATGAGGTTCACTAACTTTGTTTTGGAAGGTTCACCGTTCACTGGAAGTAACAGTAACACTATTCTCAGTAGCAAAATTGCGAGTCTTCGATTTCTTGGCTGTAACCCGTTTCATTGCATGTTGTGATACCTTTAAATGTTGTATCGCCAATTCTCTGCCTCTGAATTCTGAATTAGAAATTTTTCCTAAATCAATTATTGAAGTCGTCTCATTCCATGCCCAAGCACTGATTCAAACGGATAGACTTTAGTCAATTCATTAGGTGCATCTGTGATGGCAAGGAGTGCAAACGGAATTCCCTTATCCCAGTGATCTGGATAGAGTCATAGAGATGTAAAGCATGGAAATAGACCCTTCGGACCAGCCTGTCCATGCCGACCAGATATCCCAACCCAATCTAGTCCCACCTGCCAGCACCCAGCCCAAATCCCTCCAAAACCTTCCTATTCATATACACATCCAATTGCCTCTTAAATGTTGCAATTGGACCAGCCTTCAATACTTCCTCTGGCAGCTCATTCCATACACGTACCACACCTTGTGTGAAAAAGTTGCCCCTTAGGTCTCTTTTATATCTTTCGCCTCTCACTCTAAACCTATGCCTATGAGTTCTGGACTCTCCAAACCCAGGGGAAAGACATTGCCTATTTACCCTATCCATGCCCCTCATGATTTTGTAAAACTCTATGAGGTCACCCCTCAGCCTCCAACGCTCCAGGGAAAACAGCCCCAGCCTGTTCAGCCTCTTCCTATAGCTCAAATTCTGCAACCCTGGCAACATCCTTGTAAATCTTTTCTGAACCCTTTCAAGTTTCACAACATCTTTCTGATAGGAAGAAGACCAGAATTGCACATAATATTAACTGTACCTCTTCTGCTCTCATCCAAATCACTTTCGTAAATGACAAAAAGTAGAGGACCCAACACTGATCCTTGTGACACTCCACTGGTCACAGGCTTCCAATCTGAAAAACAACCCTCCACCACCACCCTCTGTGTCCTACTTTTGAGCCAGTTCTGTATCCAAATGGCTAGTTCTCCCCGTATTCCATGAGGTCTAATCTTGTTAATCAGTCTCCCATGGGGAACCTTGTCATACGCCTTCCTGAAGTCCATATAGATCACATCTTCAGCTCTGCCCTCATCAATCCTCTTTGTTCCTTCCTCAAAACTGTCAACACTCAACATAATGTTTAATGTCTGATGTCAGCTTTCTTGCGCTCCCTGCAATTCGGGATGGTACGCAGTAAATTTGAATTGTTTCATTCTTAAACTATCCATAACATCCTTGAATAATTTTGATGTGAACTTTGACTCTTAATCTGACTGTATCTCTGTGGGTCGTTCGTATCCAGACAACATTGTGTGAAAATCCACTACAATCGTTTTAGAGCCAAAATTGTGTAATTGAATGGTCTCGGGAAATATTATGGATGCACCCATTATTGTTAACAAATACAGCTTCCGCAATTAATTAAGACTCTTAAAAAATGTTTCCTCAAATGCAGGAATACGTGTGAATGGTGGGGATTTTGTCACTGCCTGTGGTTTTCCAATTTCCTGACATTTACGATACGTGACAAAATTCAACTCAATCCTTGTGCAGTCTAGGCAAGCAAAAATGTTTTGTATTTTAGCTAGTGTTTTTCTCACTCCTAAGTGACGCCCTCGTGATAGTTCGTGAGGTCCTTGCAACATCTTATTTCGAAAACCCACTGGCATTACGACTTGATGACCTTCTGACAATTTCTCATCTAGTTGAATATGTGATGATCTCCATTTCCTCACTAAGACATCATTTCTAAGGTAGCAGCAATCGTTATATATTCGGATCATTGTTGGTCTGTTCCTTTTGATCAAATTTGTTAAGTTTATCATCTTCTTCTATTGCTCAGTTAATTTCTGTGAACTAAAGATGCTTGCTCTGTCATGTATCTGCTCCTGTTTTGCCTCAACCATCTGATCAAAGAGTCTGATCATTCCATTCTTATCTATACCTTTTGATGACTGCAGTTTATATTGGTGACTTTGTGACCTCGTTACGAAACTGTCAGGCAACATCGAAGAATATGCTTCCTGCAAAAGCTCAGTTGCCTAATTTTACACTCGCATTTCAACAGCAGTAGGCACATCTCCTACCTATGAACTAGCTATACCGTCAAAAAGGAATAATTGCATTCCTGAAGCTATGAGTTTGGCCAGTTCAACTACTACAACGAATTATTCACTTTTCACTGAATCCTCTAACCACACTCTAGATAATTGAGCCCTTCCCTCGTTTCCATGAATTCCCATAACTACCGCATTTTCTGACAATAGTCCTTAACCAGTACATATCTCCGTATCTTTCAACATCAAAGACTGAGAGAATTCTCTATCGCTTAATTTTGCAACCGCTTCACCTGTTACCCCTGGCATATGTGAGTAAATTTACCTTCGCAAGTATGCAATTTGAGAAGATCAATAACCAACCTCCGACCAGTTGTATATTGTAGTGCAGCTTTTTGCTTCCACTGCGCTTTCCGTTACCACTCCAATCAAATTCATTAGCTTGTTCTGATTACCTACATCTGGCTTCCCAGTACGTTTTATAACTCGCCACATTGCTTTTCATGTGTCAATTTATTGTAGAGCAAATAAACGAACTTCTCTTGCTTCTTCAAAGGTTTTTTTTTTCCCCTGTAGTAAGTTATATATGTGATTTTCTGTGATCTACATTTCCCTTGCCACGTGAGAATTTCGGTTTTCCTCATTTTTTATCTCTCACGTATTGAATTTGATGCTGGAAGCCAAACTTTTATTTATGAATCATTTCATAACGATCAGCCATTTGAGCTGCTGATCTTGCCGTTTTAACTCTCTGATCTTCTACTTGACGTTATCAATAGCTCAGGAACTGAATTTTTGAACTCCCATCTGAGTTGTAACTTCTTACTTTCAAATGTTCTCTCTTTTTCTCACTTTCCTCTCTCCTTTCCTCGGTCTTCCTCTTCCTTCTTCTTTTCGTACTGCTAAAGTGATTCGTTCTTATTCTCCCCCTCTGCTTTTAATCATAAAAGAAGTCTCATTTCTTTTGTCATTTCCTTTTCTTTTTCCTCTAACTCAAGCTGTTGCATTTTCCATTCAATTTTAGTCAACTCCAATGATTCAGGTGGCTTTTCCAGCAAATTTAAGTGTTGAGCTCCTGCTGTAATTATTTCTACTTTCCGCACAGAAGAAGTCAGCTCGAATTGCAGATTGTCTGCTAATTTAAGCATATTGGCCTTATTCACCTCTTGTGAAATGGCCAATGCCACTTATCAGCTCCCAGAAAATTCTTAGCGATTGAAAGAGCCTTAGCTACCCCAAGATTGTGTAACCAAAAGAAATCTACAAGCAGAAAAAAAAACATTAACACCACCCACTCTCTGCCTTCGAGACCAACAACCTGAATCTGAAATCGGAACTTGAACAAATCCCGCAAAAAGCCCTCAATCTGTTATGGACCAGGTCTGACCCTTCAAAATATATCAAGAAGGTAGGCCAGACCGCAAATTTTCTCGTAGTTTTGAGCAGGTGCTGAGTGGATCTTCCATGACTGAATCAACTGTTCAAAACCAAAGCTGAATTTATTCACAAAATACCGAATGAAACACAAACAAAACAAAACACTCCCAGTGAACGTCCCTTGACAAAATAAGTTAAAGTCAAACACAGGGTCGTACGAGAGGGAGATGGCAGAGAAATTCAGCATCGAACATTTTCTTCCATCTAGCAGATTGTTCGAACGTCTTAAAATGACCAGCCGCTGTGAAAAGCTACACTGCTAAAATCAAAACAACCCAGATACTGACCTATGAGTACGAGGCACTCCCCTTTCACTCGACAACTATCTTTTTCAAACTTAAAAGCTTCACGTAGATAAATGTTGACAAAAGATAACTTCTTACGATCCTTTTGAAAAAAGAAACAAGGTGCACCTAAGCTTCCTCAACGTGCAACATTATCACACATTGATACTTATATCGAATGTTTTGCTGTTCTGAGACAATGGTTTCATAATTGTGTTAGCGCAGATGAAATGATATCAGTAAGAGCCCAGAGTGCGGTTCAACAATCGGTAACGTTTATTGATACAGTAACACCGGCGGAGACGAACCGAGGTCCGAATCTCGGCTGTTCTGCTGTTCCCGCGCACTGCTACACATTATATACCTTTCTATGTCAGGATGTGAGGATTTTGAGTATGAATGGGATGATAGTTCCCCATCATCGCTGGAGGAGGTGCAAATGGTGGGTTTCCTGCCGTCCAAGGAGAGTTGCAGTGTACACACTTTAGGGTGCTAATTTGATTATGTAAACGGGTCTGGTTACTATCTGCTTGTCTCTCTCTGTGAGGGCTGGGGGCTAGCACCCCCCTTTGTTCCCTTGGGGTGCTGGTGTGTATTAGTCTGTTCGTTCCTGTCTGGTGGATACCTGTCCTTTGTGTCAGGATGGTTCTGTATTGATGAATATGGGTGTGTTTCAGTCAGTCTCTTGATTTGATTAGGCGATGGGTTTCCATATTAATTAGCTCCGGAGTTTCGGTCTATGAGTCATGGTTAGTGTCTGGCCTAGTGTGGATTTGATCTGTCCTCTGGCTCCCATCTCCCGGTCACGTGGGCGGACCGGCAGCTGCTGAGTTCTGTGGGTTGAAGCTGCGGCTGCCGTTTAAAACACAAAATGAATTCCTATAGTTTTACCGATGTAGGCATAGTCCCGTGGCAAATGCGGGGCGGTTTTGATGCCCGCTTGCAATTGCAAGGCATATTGAACCGCTTTGTAATAAATGTTCACTTTTAATCCCGTCTACATTCTTGTAAATGTGCAGTGAATTCTTCCAAATAGCATTTAGATATGTATTTTTAAAATATTTTCACAAATACTATTCCTCTATAACGTTCCATTCGATGATTGTCAAAGATTCTTTTGCCTTTCAATTCTGCTTTTTACTTCACATGTGCCTCCCCAGTCCGGGAACAACCCACCAGATGCAGTAGCTTAAAACAAGGTGCAAACAAACTCGGCAAAGCCCTCCGTAGGTCTTATATCTGGTCCTGCTCAAATAAGCGGCAAAACTTTAAGTATTATGTTTTGCTGTAAAGGTGCTACTTACCTCTATTCCTTATCCTTATCAGAAAAGATTTACAATGACGTTGCCAGGGTTGGAGGGTTTGAGCAATAGGGAGATTCTGAACAGGCTGTGGCTGTTTACCCTGAAGTGTCGGAGCCTGAGGGGTGACTTCATACAGGTCTACAAAATCATGGGGGCCGGGCAATGGATAGCGTAAAAATACAAGGTCTTTGTCCTGGGTTGGGGTAGTCCAGTACGAGACTGCATAGGTTGTTGGTCAATGGGAAAAAAATGTAAATGAACTAAAGGTGCAACATTTTCATGCAGGGGATAGCGCTTGTATGGAATAAGCTGCCAGTTAAGTTGTGGAGTCTGGTACTACTACAACATTGATTCAGCATCTGGATAGATATATGGTTAGGAAGCGTTTAGAGTGATATGAGTCAAGTACAAACAAATGGGACTAGATTAAATTAGGATATCTGGCCCGCATGGACGAATTGGAATGAAAGGGTTATTTCCATGCTGTACATCTCTATGACTCTATATAAAAAGAAACTTTCGGTTCTGCTTAATCGAGACCTTTGCATACATATTTTACTTTGGATATCCATGAATAAAAACTAACTACTAACAGAAACTGTCCAACAATCAAAAAAATTCGCAACTTTCCTGTGCTGATACCATTGGACTTTTTAAAACGTCATTTAAAAAGAAAGCCAACTTGTTCAAAGGTGTCCTGAATCAGGAAGAATTTCAACCTGAATACCGCTGATGCATTAGAAGTGTCAGTGTTCCTATGTGATAATCCACAGTTGTCATTTGCCATTTTCAACTGGCTATTAGTGTCTGAATAATGTTTGGTGTTGTTCTTCCAACTGTCGGTATGCAATAGACTATTGTCTGTGTTTTACCTCCACTATTCAGTCAGACTGAGCCTGGATTTGAGTTGTTCCGATTCTCAAATCCTTCAGAGCATTCTAATGGCTTTAGAGTAATAGAGTTTCAACGTTACGTGTGTGATATGAATAAAGAAAAAACGTTTTTGTTCATTAAAATCTTATTGATGAATTGAATATCTTTCATTTTCATTCTGACTTAATGGAATGAACAGTTCAGCTAATCGTAGCCTGGAGGCTCATTCTTGTTTCTGCAGCTCCTGTGCCAAATTGGTTTACAACAAAGACAATATTTACATTGTTCCGTATCGTTACTATAATAATTGTTTTTGTAAGTGCATTTTTAAAAATCTATTAGATGTGTAGGTAGTATGTGCGTTTAAAATAAAACTTACAAAGCATCGAGATATTGCTGAAATGGAACATTCTTTAAAGTTACATTTAATTCAAAAGAAGTTATTGCAAAGTAAAGACATTACATTCCAGCCAGCAGGATGCAGTTTCTTGAAAATAAGTATATCATCAGGATATATATGCAACAATTGCACACCGTAAAATTACAAATGAAGCGTATCATTATCTTTGTGTACAGAAGTTACGTGATAGCTGAAAGTTTATTTGATTCAATTGAACTGGGTATTCAGATTTAATTATCTTGAAACTCTATGAGTGAAATGAGCAACAAGTCAAATCCTTGCATTTTTTTCTGAACAATGTCTAATAATATCAAGTGAAACAGTTGTTTGCAGAAGAGGCACTGCTTTCTTTTTGTGCAATGTTAAGAAATACTTTGCTTCCTCTAACAATATTTAAAGAAGAAAAGCGTTGTGAAAATACTGCTCAATTAATTCTTTTAAAGAAAAAAAGGAACAATTAGCCCAGATTTGCAGTTGAGTTTGATCATCTAAATTTCTTTGCTATTGCAGCAAGCAACAGGTTAACTATACATTAGGCAATTTTCTTTTCACTTAGATATCGATAACTTGAGAAGCGACCTGAGAAAAGCCGGTAAGTAAATAATATAAACAATGTGGTATTGCACTTGTATAGCACCTTAATTGTAAAAAAGAAACCTCATCATGTAGAAGAACAATAGATTAATTAAAATAACATTGAAAATTTCTGCAGTGTTTCGCGGAACTTAGAGATAATTTGAAACAGCGACATAACTATTGTGAAATATGAAGACACATTGCAAAAATAAAAGTTGTGCAAATATTTACAAGGAGGACCCGTGTTATTGAATTTTGTGTTCATGTGCTAAAGCATCAGGCTAGTTAATACATAATTGTGAAGCATTTTATATCCACCATCCTATTAAGTGATTATATAGAAAAATCACACTCAAGGTAGAATTGTACGTTTGAAAGACGGGGAGACATATAAAGCATCAGTATTGCAAAGGGAACAATTAGAGGCAATGCAAAATTTACTTAAATATGTATGTTCCACGGAAATAAAAAATTCCCACACTTTCGTTTCAAAGAGAAGCAAAAGTTAATGCATCAGAATGCAAAACAAAACTTACTCAAGTTAATCTCATAGTTACGAATAAGAATCGTATTTTTAAACATGGAAATACGACAATATTTTCAAAGAGACTCTACCGTGTGGAAAAAGGCTATTGGCCCATAAAGTCCACAGCCACTCTCCGAAGAAAATTCCCCAGTTTCACGCCAAGATCCCATGCGTGCATTTCACATTACTATTCCTCCTGCGTGTCAATTGACACTATGCGTAATTTTGCACGGCCAATCCACCTACCTGCACCTCTTTGGACTGTGTGAGAAAACCGAAACAACCAGAGGTAACCCACGTAGACACAAGGAGGATTTCTAAACAGAACCTTGTCAAGGCCGGAATGAAACCGAGGTCCCTGGCACTGTAAAGCATCAGTGCAAACCACTGAGCCACGCGCATTAATTTGTTTATAGAGAGGAAGCAGACGTTTTGGGACAGTATGTTTAGGTTGCCAAATGGCAATTGATGACACTTCTCAAACAAGATTTCTTTTTCAGAGAGGACTGCATGAAGATCTGATTATATTTTAGCAAGCCGACACATATTCCCACATAATACAAATATTAGGGTTAAATGAATCTTTCTCAGCTCAGCAAGCACTAAATAACGGAATGCCACAGTGAATCGAAATGTTGTATCACAAAGTTGTATTCTACACTAACATTAAAAGAGCATTCGTATTATTGGGAAATTTTCTGATGAAGTAAAATTTTACAGGAAATTGGAAAGAAAGGGAAATAAAAATGGAAATTGCCGATGAAACTGACTAGGTTAGGAAGCATCTGTAGAGAGAAAGCAGTCAATATTTCTGATGCAGTGATTCTTCGTCAGAATTAGTATTAGATAGGAAAAGTTATTAATTATTCTTGATGTACCAGAAGAGGAAATAGTTACATTTCGTAAATGACAAATATGTCAGTTGGAGTGTACTGTTAGAATATGTGGCGCCATACTTGTTTTAAAAAGTATACAACAAACAAAAATCATTTTAATTGAAGAGTTTCTCAAATATTGTGATGTAAAGCGATTGAGATTTCCTTGCACCATTATAACAAAAGATAACAACCGAAGTTCAGCCTATAACTGCAGTCTATATTATAAATCTAGTCATTTATACCAAACAAAAGAAGAATAAACTATAAAGCATTTTTCAACATGATGAGTGTTGTGGTACAACAATGCGTTGTGGAATCCAAAATGGTAATCTCCTTTGAAAAAAATGGATACAATTAGGAAAAGACAAATATCTTGCAGATGATGAATCCTAAAACAAAGACCTAAAAAAGAAATTCAGCAGATCTTTCAGTACTGTCGAAGGTTAAACAGATTAACATTTTCAATCTGATATGAATTATTCGGAATTTCAGTGAATACGTTTAGGCAGGCTCAACCGGTGTAAAGCCTCTGCTTCCCACGGATTGAGACTGAGAAAATATTTTGTGTCATGGAGGAACTGGAGCAATTATATCATTCCACATAATGATGGAAGGACCATATCAAACTAGGTATGTAGACACTTCTTCTGCAGTGCCTTTCATCTTAGGTAGTCCATTCAATAGTTTGCTGTGCAGTTTGATCACTGAGAATCGTGAATACAGATATGATGGATGATTCAACAATGATAAATTGAAGCATTATGCAGGGAATCCCATAACTGTGGAATAAGCAGCAAAAACCATGAGCATATCAAATAGCAGAATATTCTTTATTGACTGACGTCAATACTCCTGCCTTTTGTTGTTATAGTATTGTGAATTAAACTCATCCATCAGCTGATAATGTAGATATTTCATATTCATGGATTCATCTACAGGGAACAGTGCGTGAAATCGACCAAATAAGTCTCCATATATGCTTGAATATAGTATTGCTTCCTCAAATTGAACAGATCAATGCACAATAGTTCAGTTTATTCTTCGATACAATGACTTTGTTGGTCATGAATACTGGTAGTTGTTCATAGTTATTAGTTAATTGATTGACAATATTCAATGCAGATAAGATGGATGGTTCAACCATAATGGGTTGAAGCATTGTGCAGGGAACATCAAGATTGTAGAATAAGCAGCAAAAAACAATTAACCATGAATATATCTAATAGCACAATATACTTTATGGACTGAGGCCAATAATTCTGCATGTATTATTATAGTATTTGATTTCAACACAGGCATCGGCTGGCAAATTAGACATTTCATTTCATGGACTCACCTTTCGAGAACAGTATATTAACGTTTACCAGCGAACTGTCCATAGTTCCTCCTGTATAGCATTGCTTTCACAAATTGAACAGATTAATACACAATAGCCCAGTATATTCTTCAATACAATTACTTTGTCCACGAATACTGCAAGTTTTTCGTAGTTATTGGATAATTGATATTGCTGATGTTTCAACTGTCGGTCTGTGCTGCAGAATCACATGCTAAACAATTTAGGATCCCTTCTCTGGCCAATGAGCGTAACAAATAATTCATCAAATCTGAACAATATTCTCCGTAGCAAATATGTTTGTTCAAAGACCCAGCTAGGACAATTGGATGACGCTGCAACATAATCGCTCCAAACAAATGATGAATTCATTGCTTTAATTCTGCATAATGGTATGTTTAACCTGCTGCAAAATTCAAAATATAAGCAAAGGTTCATATGTGGTCTTTCAACAGAAAACGACCTCAGAGATAAAGACAGAGGTATCTATTGAAGATAACAGGGTATTCAATATTTGATGCATAATTTATAAGCTTTCACCATTTAATTGTCATTTATTTCATCTCTGGGAGGTGCATTTGATATTGGATTACGCGAACTAACATTGAAGATGCTGTGACGTGTTAACATACGTTTCCTTGCAAGGGAGACCACTCGAAACACGCATTTCTTCACGATAACTCTGAAGATGTTGAAAAATAGCATTCAACAATTTGAATGAACAACGCAGCAGTCAACATAAAACGTATGTTCATTTCATGGATTAGTCGACAGTAAGTGTACCCAGGTTTTCTTTTGGGACTGCACAAACTAAAGATATTAAAGCATTAATCTCTCCCAACAATATCCAAATTTCACACCAGTCCAGTCACACTCATGTTTCCATAGACAGATATTTGGGAGCACTGGTATAATTTTTAGCAATTAATAACACATTTGCAATGAGCTACCATGACCAAGAGGTATGCCAACCATTTTATTGGTAACATAAAATATAGTCCAGTCTTGTGCGTACTTGCTGGTCTGTGAAGTTCCACTATGATGCATCTTCCTTGAAAGTGTTCACTTCTTATTAATAGGTTATCTTCTGTGGAATTGTGATGCTACGTGTTTTTAAAATATTTTGAGCTTGGATGACTCAAGCTCATTATTATTTTTATAAATTGAATTTTCCGAACACTTGCTGAACATTTCCGAAAACTATGGAGAATGAGAAATGAAATATGGGAAAAAAATAAATAGCTATTAGTGTTTTTATCAAACTTGATTCTCTGTGGAACATTCTGATGATGGATTCATCAGGGCTCGTTTGGAGCCTGAAATACTTTCTAATTCTTATATGACTTCTGGTAAGATTCCGATTTTCACAGATGTTGAGCGTTGAGCACAATCCTACTGGTCAGCGAGCTACTGGGTTCCCAACTACTGTATGTAAGTGATAGATTAATGCTAGAGCATTGTTTTCGTTTGCAGTTGCCAATGTTCCTTGCTGAAAGAAACGATTAGAGTCTTCAGTGAGAAATTCTATCCACCTTAGCCTCGCAGCCTTCGAGAGTGATATCTCAGCACCCCGTGCACAATAACACTCAGCCCTTCGGCACCACTGAGCACACACCCTCCACACCTTTCATGCATCAGATCTGAATAGTTTTCCTTGGTTTCAGAACTCCAAAGACTGAGAGACCAGCTGAGAGGTGGAGGTAAGATAGCAGTTTAATATTTTCAACACTGAAATATTAACAGATCGTTGTAATTCTCAAGCAAAACACAAATGTGCATTATACTTCCCAATTATTTGACTGTGTTCGATAATTTGAATATGCTCGGGCTGTGAAAGAATTCTGGATGCTTGAAACGAGAAAACAGGATAAAATGTACTGGAACAGCTCAGAAGGTCTGGCAGCATCTGTGGAGGGGAATCAGAGTTAACGTTTTGATCGAGTGATCTTCCTCAGAACTCTCTTCATATACACATGAACAGTATTTAATTCATCAATTATGTGTTTTTAGAGGACACTTGTTGATCTTCACTTTGATTATCTCCGGCAAATTTCGTGGACGCAAATGCAGCACTCTTCACCCTCCCATTGCAACGGTTCTGCATTCTTTTCTGGAGCAAATGATTCTATAAATGTGCAAATACGATCGTTTGAAGTCTCATTTGGGGATTTGTGTAAAATTCCATGAGTTATGAGAAAACTTCTCTCTGTAGCAGACGTGAATCAAAGGTGAATGCTTTAATTGTTGTCGTGATATATTCCCAGCTAAACATGTATTAGGCCCTTTAGCAAAAACAGAGGTTTGCAGAATTTAATAACTTGGATCCATGAACCGAGTATAGTGTGAATCCCAGAGTCAACAACTCCCTCAAATTAATCCTGGTCATCGATTAAGAATGACACACTAACTACATGCGCTGCAGTTAATATGCAGTGTGTCAGCAGACATCGAAACTACAACTACAACTATCATTTCTTTTTCTTCATTGTTTGAAACCTCAGACCAACTCGATGCTGCTCTATAGAAAACAGTTTGGATAATTTTACGTTTTATCAGTGTTAAAATCCACAGCCCACAAGCAATCTATCACACAACATAAATGTACCTTTCTTGTACAGTATACTTTGGATAGTTTAATATTTTGTTTCTGCCACACGCAATCGTGGTCTTTGATATTGAGAGTCCATCATAGGTTAATTTCACCGAATATAAGATCGTCATCAGATTTTAATTCAATTTCAAATTGCAGTTGACAACCTTCCACCTTGCATCATTCTCATATTAGGTTTGGAAACGGAACTACGTTTTGCATTCAATTAAGTTGCTGTTCACATTTGCCTTTACCTTAATGTGATATTTGTCATGTCCAATCTGCACTCACAGCTGGAAAAGCATTTGTATTTTCAACTGTGAGCGGCAGTAGTTAAAAATCCCCAAGACGCGGCGGATTCCCCTGACTGTGTCCGGCCGCGGCATGTCGGCGATGGCCGACTTGCGGTCGGGGGGTAGGGTCTTGCTTCCCTGGCTGATATCGTGTCCCAGGTACCGGACGTGAGCCAGTCCGACCTGGGCCTTCGTGGGGCTTATTTTGAATCCTGCCTGGCCAGGGCTCCCAGGTGGTGGCGCGCGTCCGTGGAGGCGATCAAAATGTCGTCTACGTACTGTAGGAGGGTGCTCGAGAAGGGGCAGAGGTCGCACCCCTCCAGGGTCCGGCTCATGACCCTGTGGAAAATGTTAGGGCTGTTGTGGCAGCCCTGCGGGCGGGTCCATGTATACTGTCTGTCCCGCAGCGTGAAGGCAAACTTGTTCTCTGAGTCACGGTGCAGGGGAATGGATCAAAAGCCATTCACCACGTCCAGGACCGTAAAGATCCGGTGTGAGGGTTCGAGGCCGTTGAAGATGGTGGTCGGGCTGACTACGATAGGGTGCTCTCTGGGGGTGACCCTATTGAGTGCCGTGTAGTCGATGGTGAGCCTGTCGCTTCCATCCGGCTTCCGGACTGGCCATATAGGGGAGTTGGTGGTGGACACCGTTGGGCGGAGGACGCCATGCTGGGTGAACTCGGCAACGATTGCCTCAGTGGCGTGCAGCGCCTCAGGTTTAATCGGGTATTGTCGGTGCGGGGCGTGTGTGGGACCGGGTATCCACTCAGGAGGGGAGCGGATGAGGCCGCAGTCCTGCTTGCTCGTGGCCCATACCTACGGGACTAGTTGGCAGACGGCCCCGAAGGCACTGTCCTTGGCCGAGTCCAGGGCGATGGGCACACTGGGGGCAAGCGCAGCGACGGATTTAGTGGGCACCCATATACCCTCGTGGACGCTCTTGTGAAATTTGCGGGATGTCCACAGGAGGCGTCCACCACCGTTCCCAGTTCGCCCAGAAGGTCGATACCCATAATCGACCCCTCCAAGTTTGGGCAAACCCAGAAATGCACGGGGAGTAAAATGTTGTCTACCTCTCGGAGGACGGCCTCGCTTCAGCGTGCAATAACCGAGCTTCCCCAACCCCTTTAATGGAAATGGGGTGGTGGGTTGAGGGAAGGTCGAGGTCGGTGAGGAAGACCGACGCCTCCGTATCAATCAAAATCTTGCATCGGCGGCCCCCTAGCAATGCGGAAACCCAGATACGGGGTTCGGCTCCCGGGACGGGGACCGACGCTACTCAGTCTTTGCATCGGGCGAGCAGCTGGCCCTGACTGATTTGATCCCATTCGTGGATAGTGGGTTTCGGGTTTGGGTTGCGGGGTTTGTGGGGGCTGGGGTCGCTGTTGACACCTTGTCTGGGGCGATCCTGAGGAGTGCGGCTGTGAAGGTGGCTGGCTCCACTTCGGACCTGGGCCCCTTGGAGCGTCGGAAAGAAAGTGGGCATTAGGTTTTGTGGTGCCCCGTCCGTTTGCAGCGGAAGCAAACGTCCGGTTCGTCCGTCGAAACAGCCGCAACGGCGGGCGCCGCTGGGTTGTCAAGGGACATGGCCCAGTTCTCAAGCTCCGCAAAAGTGACATAGGGCACCAGGCCCGTCCGTAGGACTGCCTGGTGTGCGGGGCTCAGGCCATCTTTGTATAATTGGGCGAATACGGGGTTCTGCATATCAGCGTCGGGAACCCCGCTGTGTGCTCGGAACGCCTCAAATTTGCGGACCCCATATTCCTGGGCGCCCGCCCCAGGTTTCTGAGTGATACCCACAATGGCGTTCCAGTCGACTGGTGTATGGCTGAGCGCCTCGCTGACATCAGCCTTGAAGTCGGCGAGGGCAACCTCCTGTTCGCGACGGCTGCCGCTGAGCCAGCGCACCAGGACCCATTCTGGAGGGCGTGCTGGAGCCTGGACCACAGGTTCTCCAGGAGTTTGGTCCGGACCAGGCCAACCACGTCCCTGTTGTGAAGGTTGTGGCAGATCTGCATCTCCCTAAGCCTCTGCCAGAATTCAGCGTTATTGTGCTGAGACTTAAGGGCGGGGAGCCTGTCCAGAGGTTTCATAGTGTCGGCCGGGGTCTGGGCGACGTAGGTCATCTTAAGGCAGGGGTTATGGGCAAGGGTCGTGGCCCTTCCCCTCTCCCCTCCCCCGGGAGTATATTCAACTTTCACCGGGGCTGCACGGTCGTAGCCCGTGCCCAGTTCCCGTGGGTCCGGATTGTCCGTGAGCCCCTCCCAGTCCCAGGTGGGGGACGGCGGTGAGCTGGGCGCATCTGATAAGGTCGTTAAAACTGTACGAGCAGCAAGCGCCTGGGCTTCTAGGTGCTCTGTGGCCTGCTTTTTCTTGTCTTGGACATAAAGGTGAACCTTGCCAGCAAGCCTAACGTGTGCCTGTAGCATCAAGACGCAAGCTTTCTCGTGCCTATCTTTCTTCTGCCGGGTCCACCACTCGCGCTGTACATCCAGCGGGTCGCCAGCCTGAGTGAAGCATCGCCTTAATAGATTTTTTTATTCTCGTCGGCTATAAGATGGGTAAGGGAACCCTCTGGCCCCCAATCTAGGTCTTCAGCCGCGCTTCCACCCATGGCAGGGGGCGTGAACTCAGACCTAACCGCGCCTGATCCTGCAGAGACCAACACCTCGGGACTGCGAAGTCAATGGGCAGAGCGCGTAACCGTCGCTTGGCCCAGAGGCTCCGCGTCTCGGGCTGGTTTGGAGGACTTCCTTTCTTGTAGCGCGCGTAGACCTCCCAGCCTCTACCGCATACGCAAGGAAGGCGCTAAAACCGGGATCAACATACAATGGGGTCCCCTATCTCCCACTGCAGAGTTCAACCAGGAAGGCTTGTTTGGTCGGTTTTTAAACGGGGGGGGGGTCAATCTGTCGGGGTCTCGTACCTAAAGTCGTCGGTCCAAGGATCGTCCATCAGTCACAGCAGCACATTAACAATAAACGAAACTAATAATAATCACGCACACATTTACTAGTGTTCTGCGACCCCAATCGCCCACCCGCGAAGGATCACTCTCTCTCTCACACACACACACACACACACACACTTTTACTGTACCGTTACACGACTGCCGGACTCACTCTGTTCTCAGGTTCAGATAAGGGCCGGCAGTGAAGTCCCTTGCGGGGCACTGGGAGACTTTTACGCGAGAGGAAAAAGAGTAAAGACTCTCACCCAGTGCCGTCGCAAGGATCCAGCAGCCGTGGTTATCCCGGACGAGCCCCCAATTGTTAGCGCGGATGAAATGATATCAGTCCGAGCGCAGAGTGCGGTTCAACAATCGTAACGTTTATTGATACAGTTACACCGCCGGAGACCAACCGAGGTCCGAATCTCGGCTGTTCTGCTGTTCCCGCGCGCTGCTACACATTATATACTTTTCTTTGTCAGGATGTGAGGATTTTGAGTATGAATGGGATGATGGTTGCCCATCATCGGTGGAGTAGGTGCAAATGGTGGGTTTCCTGCCGTCCCAGGAGAGTTGCAGTGTACACACAATAGGGTGCTAATTGGATTATGTAAACGGGTCTGGGTACTATCTGCTTGTCTCTCTCTGTGAGGGCTGGGGGCTGGCACCCCGCTTTGTTCCCTTGAGGTGCTGGTGTGTGTTAGTCTGTTCGTTCCTGTCTGGTGGATGCCTGTCCTTTGTGTCAGGATGGTTCTGTATTGATGAATATGGGTGTTTCAGTCAGTCTCTTGATTTGATTAGGACATGGGTTTCCATATTAATTAGCTCCGGAGTTTCGGTCTATGAGTCATGGTTAGTGTCTGGCCTAGTGTGGATTTGATCTGTCCTCTGGCTCCCATCTCCCGGCCACGTGGGCGGTCCGGCAGCTGCTGAGTTCTGTGGGTTTAAGCTGCGGCTGCCGTTTAAAACACAAAATGAATTCCTATAGTTTTACCGATGTAGGCATAGTCCCGTGGCAAATGCGGAGCCCGCTTGCACTTGCAAGACATATTGAACCGCTTTGTAATAAATGTTCACTTTTAATCCCGTCTACATTCTTGTAAATGTGCAGTGAATTCTTCCAAAGAGCATTTAGATATGTATTTTTAAAATATTTTCACAAATGCTATTCCTCAATAACGTTTCATTCGATGATTGTCAAAGATTCTTTTGCCTTTCAATTCTGCTTTTTACTTCACATGTGCCTCCCCAGTCCGGTGACAACCCACCAGATGCAGTAGCTTAAAACAAGGTGCAAACGAACTCGGCAAAGCCCTCCAAAGGTCTTATATCTGGTCCTAATCAAATAAGCGGCAAAACTTTAAGTATTATGTTTTGCTATAAAGATGCTACTTACCTCTATTCCTTATCCACCAGTTCTCTAGCCTTACTTTCATTTGCTTTTTTTCTCATACTCCAGACCCCAATCCAGAATCATACAGAGAATAATTCTGAAATTACGAACCTTGCTGTAGGGCACTCAGCTTTATCTCCAGTTTCTCTATATGCTGCTTGCACGACCCTATCATTTTACATAGGGTCGTTTGGAGAAACATGGTCTCTGTCTTTTGGCTGTTTCCACTTACCCTTACTTTACCTGCTCACTAACATAATTGGCCTTGGTACAAATTAGCAAGAAGTCATCCACGTGTTACGAGTGCAACCATAAGATACGTCTAAATGTTCGTTTTCTGACGAAATCACATGCACACGTTGTACTTCCGTATTTCAAAGACGACAGAGCAGCGTTGCGAATGCTTACGATTTCAAAGCGATCTGTTGGATTTTAACATGATGCCATGTGATTTCTGACTTGCTCACCCCAGTCCAAAACCAGCACCTCCACATCGTCGCATTTTGTCGGCAATGCCTCCGCATCATGCATCTTCAACATTAGTTAAAACTCGTGCCACCACAGGATGTCTCTTGCTTTATTCTCCTTGAAAACAATCGTTCTGAAAGAATGAAATGAAGAGATCAATTGGTGTAAAGAATGGATATCGGTGACTTGAGCACTTCCTCCCATTGTTTCTTTTTTGTGTTTAACGTATTCCTGCACTCTTTTCATTTCACCGTATATGCAATAGACGATCTTCTCAGCCTTGCAGGCAGTCGTCAGTTCTCCAGACACTGTTCCATAACGTTTATCTATTATGCACGTGCATTATGCACAAATGGATATCTTGGGCAGCGTAATTGTTCATGGATTTCTTCAAAACGCAGAAGGAAGTTTCCAGTTGAGTGATTGCCGTGCTGTAAATTATATTTGTATCAATTTTACATGTTTGTATCCCAAATCTTAGTAGCTGCCCTCCAACGTACAGACATTCTTGCACTCAATGAGCAAAGGCAGTAGCTGTGCGAATTCACTGTTAAAGTCAGACAGTGAATTCGCACAGCTGTGAATTCGCACAGCTAAGTTTATTTTTTTCATTTCAAGTTCTGGACATGTTGTCATTGACTTTGTCTCTCGTCCTAATTATTAAAGTGCCACCATTTTGATCTTTGTTCCACAAAGTTCTAGAGAACGCAACATTCTAGAAAACATTAATTACTGCTTTTGGAATTCGAGGAACGCAGCTGCAACACCTTAATTCGTTCAAAAAAGAATAAGCTCTTAGCGTCCTCCACCTTGGGATGTAGGAGGTATGGTTGCTAAGATTGCATGTGATAAGCAAGTTGGAGATGCAGTGAAAGCAAAGGAAGGTGATCTCAGCATTCAATGGGAGCTTGGCAAATGGGCGAAGGAGTGGCAGATGGTGATAAATTTAGATAAAAATGAGTTGCGGCATTTTGGAAAGGCAAATCAGGGCAGAATGTATACACTAAATGGTAATATCCTCCGGAGTGTTGCTGACAAAAGGGACAATGGAGTGCAAGAGTTCAGACTGTGGTGCTGTAATGGCACAGCAGGATAGGCAGCATCCGACGAGCTAGCAGACCGAAATGTTGGGCATAAACTGTACATTAGGAATTCGTGATGAAGGACTTATGCCCGAAACTTTGATTATCCAGCTCCTCCGATGCTGTCTGACCTGCTGCGTATTTCCAGCACTACACTCTCGTCTCTGATCTCCAGCATCTGCAGTCCCCACTTTCTCCTTGTATTTCAACTGCAGATCTCATTGAATTTCGAGTTACGAATCGATAGGATATTGAAGAAGGTGTTTGGTATGGATTAGAGAATTGACTATAGGGGTTGGGAGAAGAGTGTTTCGGCTGTATACAACATTGCTTAGGTTAATTTTAGAATATTTTGATTAATTCTCGTCTCCTTCCTACAGGAAAAATGTCGTGAAACATGAAAGGGTTCAGAAAAGATTTACAATGACGTTGCCAGGGTTGGAGGGTTTGAGCAATAGGGAGATTCTGAACAGGCTGTGGCTGTTTACCCTGAAGCGTCGGAGCCTGAGGGGTGACTTCATACAGATCTTCAAAATCATGGGGGCCGGGCAATGGATAGCGTAAAAATACAAGGTCTTTGTCCTGGGTTGGGGTAGTCCAGTACGAGACTGCATAGGTTGTTGGTCAATGGGTAAAAAACGTAAATGAACTTAAGGTGCAACATTTTCATGCAGGGGATAGCGCTTGTATGGAATGAGCTGCCAGTTAAGTTGTGGAGTCTGGTACAACTACAACATTGATTCAGCATCTGGATGGATATATGGTTAGGAAGCGTTTAGAGTGATATGAGTCAAGTACATACAAATGGGACTAGATTAAATTAGGATATCTGGCCGCATGGACGAATTGGAATGAAAGGGTTATTTCCATGCTGTACATCTCTATGACTCTATATAAAAAGTAACTTTAGGTTCTGCTTAATCGAGACTTTTAAATACATATTCTACTTTGGATATCCATGAATAAAAACTAAACACTAACAGAAACTGTCCAACAATCAAAAAAATTCGCAACTTTCCTGTGCTGATACCATTGGACTTTTTAAAACGTCATTTAAAAAGAAAGCCAACTTGTTCAAAGGTGTCCTGAATCAGGAAGAATTTCAACCTGAATACCGCTGATGCATTAGAAGTGTCAGTGTTCCTATGTGATAATCCACAGTTGTCATTTGCCATTTTCAACTGGCTATTAGTGTCTGAATAATGTTTGGTGTTGTTCTTCCAACTGTCGGTATGCAATAGACTACTGTCTGTGTTTTGCCGCCACTATTCAGTCACACTGAGCCAGGAATTGAGTTGTTCCGCTTCTCAAATCCTTCAGAGCATTCTAATGGCTTTAGAGGAATAGAGTTTCAACGTTACGTGTGTGATATGAATAAAGAAAAAAGGTTTTTTGTCATTATAATCATATTGATCAATTGTATATCTTTCATTTTCTTTCTGAATTAATGGAATGAAAAGCTCAGCTAATCGTAGCCTGGAGGCTCATTCTTGTTTCTGCAGCTCCTGTGCCAAATTGGTTTACAACAAAGGCAATATTTACATTGTTCCGTATCGTTACTATAATAATTGTTTTTGAAAGTGCAGATGAACAACGTTACATTTTTAAAAATCTATTAGATGTGTAGGTAGTATGTGCGTTTAAAATAAAACTTACAAAGCATCGAGATGTTGCTGAAATGAAACACAGTAAAGACATTACATTCCAGCCAGCAGGATGCAGCTTTTTGAAAATAAGTATATCATCAGGACCTATTTGCAACAATTGCACACCGTAAAATTACAAATGAAGCGTATTATCATCTTTGTGTACAGAAGTTACTTGATAGCTGGAAGTTTATTTGATTCAAGTAAACTGGGTATTCAGATTTAATTATCTTGAAACTCTATGAGTGAAATGGGCAACAAGTCCAATCCTTGCATTTTTTTTCTGAACAATGTCTAATAATATCAAGTGAAACAGTTGTTTGCAGAAGAGGCACTAAAATTAACACTGCTTTCTTTTTGCGCAATGTTGAGAAATACTTTGCCTCCTCTAACAATATTTAAAGAAGAAAACCGTTATGAAAATACTGCTCAAGTAATTCTTTTAAAGAAAAAAAAGGAACAATTAGCCCAGATTTGCAGTTGAGTTTGATCATCTAAATTTCTTTGCTATTGCAACAAGCAACAGGTTAACTATACATTAAGCAATTTTCTTTTCATTTAGATATCGATAACTTGAGAAGCGACTTGAGAAAAGCCGGTAAGTAAATAATATAAACAACGTGGTATTGCACTTGCATAGCACCTTAATTGTAAAAAAGAAACCTCCTCATGTAGAAGAACAATAGACTAATTAAAATAATATTGAAAATTTCTGCAGTGTTTCGCGGAACTTAGAGATAATTTGAAATAAGCGACATAACAATTGTGAAATATGATGACACATTGCAAAAACAAAAGTTGTGCAAATATTTACAAGAAATTTTACAAATATTGAATTTTGCGTTCATGTGCTAAAGCATCAGGCGAGTTAATACATAATTGTGAAGCATTTTATATCCACCATCCTATTAAGTAATAATTTAGAAAAATCACACTCAAGGTAGAATTGTACGTTTGAAAGACGGGGAGACATATAAAGCATCAGTATTGCAAAGGGAAACAATTAGAGGCAATGCAAAATTTACTTAACTATGTATGTTCCACTGACATAACCTTGTCAAGGCCGGAATGAAACCTAGGTCCCTGGCACTGTAAAGCATCAGTGCAAACCACTGAGCCAGCCGCGTTAATTTGCTTATAGAGAGGAAGCAGACGTTTTGGGACAGTATGTTTAGGTTGCCAAATGGCAATTGATGACGCATCTCTATTCCTCTAAAGCCATTAGATTTCTTTTTCCGATCGGACTGCATGAAGATCTGATTACATTTTAGCAAGCCGACACATATTCCCGCATAATACAAATATTAGGGTTGAATGAATCTTTCTCAGCTCAGCAAGTACTAAATAACGGAATGCCACAGTGAATCGAAATGTTGTATCACAAAGTTGTATTCTACACTTTTGGGGAATTTTCTGATGAAGTAAAATTTTACAGGAAATTGGAAAGAAAGGGAAATAAAAATGGAAAATGCCGTTGAAACTGACTAGGTTAGGAAGCATCTGTAGAGAGAAAGCAGTCAATATTTCTGATGCAGTGATTCTTCGTCAGAATTAGTATTAGATAGGAAAAGTTATTAATTATTCTTGATGCACCAAAAGAGGAAATAGTTACATTTCATGGTGTACTGTTAGAATATGTGGCGCCATACTTGTTTTAAAAAGTATACAAAAAACAAAAATTATTTTTAATTGAAGAGATTCTCAAATACCGTAAAGCGATTGAGATTTCCTTGCACCATTGAAACAAAAGACAACTACCGAAGTTCAGCCTATAACTGCAGTCTATATTATAAATCTAGTCATTTATACAAAACAAAAGAAGAATAAAACTGTAAAACATTTTTCAACATGATGAGTGTTGTGGTACAGCAATGCGTTGTGGAATCCAAAATGATAATCTCCTTTGAAAAAAATGGATACAATTAGGAAAAGACAACTATCTTGCAGATGATGAAACAAAGAACTATAAAAGAAATTCAGCAGATCTTTTAGTACTGTCGAAGGTTAAACAGATTAACATTTTCAATCTGATATGAGTTATTCAGAATTTCAGTGAATACGTTTAGGCAGCCTCAACCGGTGTAAAGCCTCTGCTTCCCATGGATTGAGACTGATAAAATATTTTGCATCATGGAGGAATTTGAGCAATGAGATAATACCACATAATGATGGAAGGGCCATATCAGACTAGTTATGTAGACACTTCTTCTGCAGTGCCTTTCATCTTAGGTAGTCCATTCAATAATTTACTGTGCAGTTTGTTCACTGAGAATCGTGAATACAGATATGATGGATGATTCAACAATGATAAATTGAAGCATTATGCAGAGAATCCCATGACTGTGGAATAAGCAGCAAAAACCATGAGCATATCAAATAGCAGAATATTCTTTATTGACTGACGTCAATATTCCTGCCTTTTGTTGTTATAGTATTGTGAATTAAACTCACCCATCGGCTGATAATGTAGATATTTCATAATCAAGGACTCATCTACAGGGAACAGTGCGTTACAATCGACCAAATAAGTCTCCATATATGATTGAATATAGTATTGCTTCCTCAAATTGAACAGGTCAATGCACAATAGTTCAGTTTATTCTTCGATACAATGACTTTGTTGGTCATGAATACTGGTAGTTGTTCATAGTTATTAGTTAATTGATTGACAATATTCAATGCAGATAAGATGGATGGTTCAACCATAATGGGTTGAAGCATTATGCAGGGAACATCAAGATTGTAGAATAAGCAGCAAAAAAAAATTAACCATGAATATATCTAATAGCACAATATACTTTATGGACTGAGGCCAATAATTCTGCATGTATCATTATAGTATTTGATTTCAACACAGGTATCAGCTGGAAAATTAGACATTTCATTTCATGGACTCACCTTTTGAGAACAGTATATTAACGTTTACCAGCGAACTGTCCAAAGTTCCTCCTGTAGAGCATTGCTTTCACAAATTGAACAGATTAATACACAATAGCCCAGTATATTCTTCAATACAATTACTTTGTCCACGAATACTGCAAGTTTTTCGTAGTTATTGGATAATTGATATTGCTGATGTTTCAACCGTCGGTCTGTGCTGCAGAATCACATGCTAAACAATTTAGGATCCCTTCTCTGGCCAATGAGCGTAACAAATAATTCGTCAAATCTGAACTATATTCTTCTTTGTTCAAAGACCCAGCTAGGACAATTGGATGAGGCTGCAACATAATCGCTCCAAACAAATGATGAATTCATTGCTTTAATTCTGCATAATGGTATGTTTAACCTCCTGCAAAATTCAAAATATAAGCAAAGGTTCATATGTGGTCTTTCAACAGAAAACGACCTCAGAGATAAAGACAGAGGTATCTATTTAAGATAACAGGGTATTCAATATTTGATGCATAATTTATAAGTATTCATCATTTTATTGTCATTTATTTCATCTCTGGGAGGTGCATTTGATATTGGATTACGCGAACTAACATTGAAGATGCTGTGACGTGTTAACATACGTTTCCTTGCAAGGGAGAAAACTCGAAACATGCATGTCTTCACGATAACTCTGAAGATGTTGAAAAATAGCATTCAACAATTTGAAGGAAAAATGCAGCAGTCAACATAAAACGTATGTTCAAGTCATGGATTAGTCGACAATAAGTGTGCCCAGGTTTTCTTTAGGGACTGCACAAACTACAGATATTAATGCATTAATCGCTCCCTACAATGTCCAAATTTCACACCAGTCCAGTCACACTCATGTTTCCATAGACAGATATTTGGGAGCACTGGTATCATTTTTTGCAATTATTAACACATTTGCAATGAGATACCATGACCAAGAGGTATGCCAACACTTTTATTGGTAACATAAAATATAGTCCAGTCTTGTGTGTACTTGCTGGTCTGTGAAGTTCCACTATGATGCATCTTCCTTGAAAGATTGGTAAAAGTGTTCACTCCTTATTAATAGGTTATCTTCTGTGGAATTGCGATGCTACTTTTTTTAAAAAATATTTTGAGCCTGGATGACTCAATCTCATTATTATTTCTATAAATTGAATTTTCCAAACACTTGCTGAACATTTCCGAAAACTATGGAGAATGGGAAATTAAATATGGAAACAAATTTAAAAATAAATAAATATCTATTAGTGTTTTTATCAAACTTGATAGTCTGTGGAACATTCTGATGATGGATTCATCAGGGCTCGTTTGGAGCCTGAAATACTTTCTAATTCTTATATGACTTCTGGTAAGGCTTTTCACAGAGGTTGAGCGTTGAGCACAATCTTACTGGTCAGCGAGCTACTGGGTTCCCAACTACTGTCTGTAAGTGATAGATTAATGCTAGAGCATTGTTTTTGTTTGCAGTTGCCAATGTCCCTTGCTGAAAGAAACGATTAGAGTCTTCAGTGAGAAATTCTATCCACCTTAGCCTCGCAGCCTTCGAGGGTGATATCTCAGCACCCCGTGCACAACAACTCTCAGCCCTTCGGCACCACTGAGCACACACCCTCCACACCTTTCATGCATCAGATCTGAATAGTTTTCCTTGGTTTCAGAACTCCAAAGACTGAGAGACCAGCTGAGAGCTGGAGGTAAGATAGCAGTTTAATATTTTCAACACTGAAATATTAACAGATCGTTGTAATTCTCAAGCAAAACACAAACGTGCATTATACTTCCCAATTATTTGACTGTGTTCGATAATTTGAATATGCTCGGGCTATGAAAGAATTCTGGATGCTTGAAATTAGAAAAAAAGGATAAAAAGTACTGGAAAAGCTCAGAAGGTCTGGCAGCATCTGTGGAGGGGAATCAGAGTTAACGTTTTGATCGAGTGATCTTCCTCAGAACTCTCTTCATATACACATGAACAGTATTTAAATCACCAACTGTGTGTTTTTAGAGGATGCTTGTTGATCTTCACTTTGATTATCTCCGGCAAATCTCGTGGACGCAAATGCAGCACTCTTCACCCTCCCATTGCAACGGTTCTGCATTCTTTTCTGGAGCAAATGATTCATTAAATGTGCAAATACGATCGTTTGAAGTCTCATTTGGGGATTTGTGTAAAATTCCATGAGTTATGAGAAAGCTTCTCTCTGTAGCAGACGTGAATCAAAGATGAATGCTTTAATTGTTGTCGTGATATATTCCCAGCTAAACATGTATTAGGCCATTCAGCAAAAACAGAGATTTGCAGAATTTAATAACTTGGATCCATGAACTGTGTATAGTGTGAATCCCAGAGTCAACAACTCCCTCAAATTAATCCTGGTCATCGATTAAGAATGACACACTAACTACATGCGCTGCAGTTAATATGCAGTGTGTCAGCAGCCATCGAAACTACAACTACAACTATCATTTCTTTTTCTTCATTGTTTGAAACCTCAGACCAACTCGATGCTGCTCTATAGAAAACAGTTTGGATAATTTTACGTTTTATCAGTGTTAAAATCCACAGCCCACAAGCAATCTATCACACAACATAAATGTACCTTTCTTGTGCAGTATACTTTGGATAGTTTAATATTTTGTTTCTGCCACACGCAATCGTGGTCTTTGATATTGAGAGTCCATCATAGGTTAATTTCACCGAATATAAGATCGTCATCAGATTTTAATTCAATTTCAAATTGCAGTTGACAACCTTCCACCTTGCATCATTCTCATATTAGGTTTGGGAACGGAACTACGTTTTGCATTCAATAAAGTTGCTGTTCACATTTGCCTTTACCTTAATGTGATATTTGTCATGTCCAATCTGCACTCACAGCTGGAAAAGCATTTGTACTTTCAACTGTGACGCCCTCAGCGGGCTGGCCACTGCAAGTATTAGGATCTCTGTATTGTTGGGAGGCTGGTAATATAGAAATTACCAGGTTATAGGTCGAGTAAACGAAACGTTGCAGTAATTTTCTGGCACAAGCGTTTGATTCCCACCACAACAGCACAGATAATTTGAATGGATTCAAAAATCGTAGAAAGAGAATGCTAGGCTAATGGCGAACTTTTGACATATTTAATTTTAAGATTTCGTTCTGTCTATTTTATTAATTGCAATTATTTGAATCAAGCAGAATTCTATTTGCAGGCCACTTTACTGCCTTGACCCTTCTTGTCGTTTATACTTTACTTGCACAATGTATTCTGGGCAAATCAATAACGAAAACACCTTTGTGTTCATTCACATTGAACCCTGTGTTGGAAGCCATTATTGTATTCATTTCAAATATAATTAGAATTGATTATTTTGGATAGCTTGTCGGAAAAATGCTTGATAGAATCTGAAGTAAAAATAAGCACAACAATAATATATTTTCTGAACAGAAATATCTTCGTACAGACAGCATGCTATTTTCAACAAAATTGTCTTAAACAAAACGTGAAGAGAGCAAACCTTTTCTTTTAAACGGTCCAAAACATTATCGTCCTTTTCCTCTATTCCACACTGTTTCAGATGTTCATAATTAAAGGTAACAAAGCAGACTTGCTGTTGATTTATGCAAAAATGGCAAACAACTATGCAAGTGGCCAGACCTTCACTACCAATATTATTACATAAAGAAACAGCTTGCATTGTAATGAAAGTATGAAATTAAATAATGTTTTTATATGGTGTGTATATTCTATATTAATGAGGTTGTTAACAATATTTACGAAGTTGATCTCTTTGTTCAATATTCCTTTTTATTTTATTACAAAAAGGAGCCAACGGTGCAGGTAATGCTACGGATTGAGGATTCATTAATCTGACTATACTGAGCTTTTCATTTATTTCATAACGTCAAACACTTTAACTATTAATAGAATAAACATATGAATGTAATATATTGTAACAATCACATCAAGTGGTTTAATTTCTTTATGGATCGAACCACCACAACAAGAAAAGAAATATAGCTTTCATATTTTTCCATGATGAAATGAATTTCAACTGGTAATTGAAAAAAAGAAGCAAGACTTAGATTTTATCTATGTATACGTGCCTGCTTACATTCAATTAAACAAAGAACGTTAACAAATGGATACAAATCATGGCATGCTTTGAATCCAATAACCACTCATGTCAAAATCAATTATATCATTAAAGTCATGATTCTGCGCATTAACTTTCAAATAAACAATGAAATACACATTGAGATAACATGTTCTTCACATTGTCAGTAAAGTCTGATTTTAAAGAAACGACTAAAATGAATGTCATTTAAATATAACTTGCAATAGACTTTAGTTCATCATAGTTAAATGATAAATTAATGTTGCAGCACACATTGACCATCTCAATGGAAATTAGCGTCAGATTTAAAAGTAGTGGTTTGTGTCTAATTGTGTCCTAACATGTTATATAATAATAATAATAATAATAATAATAATAATAATAATAATAATAATAGTAATAATAATAATAATAATATATTCGTCTCAGAGGAGGTTTCCAGCGAAAACTTACATGAGAAAAAAGAAAATTAGTTCACCAAAACTTACACATAATCAATGGTGATGATCAGTAATGTTCATGTAAAACTATTACCAACATGGAAAAGTACAAAATATATCCAGAAGTTAATTAGTCAATTCTAATGAAGATGTGCATACAGAAAGTATTCGATTAAAATTTCAGAAACATATTTCTTTCTTTTTAGTTGAATGTCTTAAACTATTCTTTCTTTTGGTACTCTGAAATGAACCATGGTTTGTAAGTGGGTTTTCGTTTCTTCCTTTATCAGAAATCTCTAAGCTTAAAAGTGACCTGAGAAAAGCCGGTGAGAAGAAAATTTACAGATGAACTTTGCTTGTTTTTTTAACTGCATTGATTCGAACAAGTCACTCAAATTTTCACCAGAAATACGTTGTGAATGAAATTGAGGCGATTGTACTGAAGGAGAGATTAGCACAATTGCCTCCATTTTTTGTTATTATTTGCAAATGATAGAACTTCAAATTTTAGTAAGGCAGAAAAGCAAAATAGAAACGAAAAATGATGTTCAGAGGATGCATTTCAAACATGAGTGCCTTGCCAAAAAAAAAGGTTTTATTATTTGTGCACTTCTATTCGATGCGAAAAGAATACATTTAGATCAGTGGATCAGAGAAGAGGAGCAATAAATGGTTAAAGATAGCATAGATAAATTGAAAATTAACATCATTTTTTCCTTCACCTGAAGCCGTTTTAGCTCAAAAATCATAAGATTAGTTGGATTGTAATATGTGAGACGATTATAACATCCAGATGTTTTTAAAATAACCATGTTGTCAATTAAGATCATAAGTAAAGGATGTTGGACTGGATGTTGTTTTTTTTTCAACGTGACATCATTGGTTGGATCACTCAATGTGTATTTAATTTTATTAATAATAATTTTAAGAGAAAATATCGCACAGTTTGGAGATAGCAAACGTGACTGAACGGGAGTTGACAATTTAACACTGGGTGCCATTTGAAGCTATGTAATAAGAAAACATAGTCGAATGATTCCAAATGTATGAAGCAATTGGAGAGTTCAGTAGAACGTCAATTACATTTCAGTAAAATATCCAATATCAGTGTTAATGTAGTGAAACATATTGATGCGGGATTCAGTAAGTATGTGCATTTAATGCTACTGGGAGCCCACAAATGCCAAATAATCATGTCTTTGACATAAAGTATGTGAGCACGGAATTGGTCAATGATTCTTTTGGCGAATGGCAAAAAGCCTATACATTGTATTCTGGCAAAGAAGTCTGTGAGTTTTGACGAGGGGGGTGGAAGAAATAAATATCATATATAAGCAGAGGAACAACAATTAAACGTAACTAAATATATTTAGGAAGGACTCACGGAAGTGTTGAAAGGAATGGGATGAAAAGGTTGTTTAGCTCGAAAGACATGGGATTAAATGTTTCATAACTACAAGAAATAGTTCATGACTGATAGGAGAGACATATCTAACTGAGAAAGAATTTTGATCTAAATGGAAAAATCCAAATATTGTTCATCACAGAAACAAATAAAAATACAAAATTCCAGAAAATTAATCATACAATGGCATGAATACTACCCATAATCCAGAGAATTGAAGCTCTGTAAAAGCAAACAAGGTTACAAAGAAATAAGAAAAGAAAAACAAATAACTCGGAACAAAATAAGAATTCAGGGTAAACATGCAATTAAAATGAAGATGGAGAGAAGAAACTTCATTGAAGATATTATGAAAAGGAAAGCAGAGTAAATGTGAAATTGTGGCATTTAGTGAATGAGCTGACACAAATAATTTTCAGGAATCATAGAATGACAGCAGTTTTGGTAAAAGATTAGCAATCAAACTTGAAGCAGACTGGACAAACCAATAATAACGAGAAGAGGGACTCAATATAGGACTGTAAACGTTATATCTGAATGCACTCAGTACAAGGAATAAGATAAATATTCTTGCGGTGCTGATGTTATCAGCAGTGCAGAGACATGGCTACAAAGTGATTAGGATAAAGAGCTGAATATTCAAGGGTATGAATCATATCGAAAAGATTGGCCGGCGGGCAAAGGATGTGGTGTTGCCTCATGAGTAGCTGAAAATGTGTTGCTGGAGAAGCGCATCAGGTCAGGCAGCTTCCAAGAGCAGGAGATTCGACGTTTCGGGCACGAGCACTTCTTCAGGAATGAGGAAAGTGTGCCATGCAGGCTAAGATAAAAGGTAAGGAGGAGGGACTTGGGGGAGGGGCGTTGGAAATGCGTAAAAAATGAAATTAATTCAATAGTAAGAAACGAAGTAGGGTCAGATGTTGTGAAACTTACGTGGGTGGAATTGAGGAACCTTATTTAAAAAAAAACATTTTTGGAGTTATGTGCAGACCTTCAAACTCAAATCAGAAGCTGGGGCGCAAGATCAACAAGGAGATTAAAAATATGTGGAGGAAAGGCAAAGTTACAATGGTCACGGGAGATTTCAATACGCAAGTGGATTGGAAAAATAATGTTGGTGTTAGATTGTAACAAAATGAATTTGTGGGATGTCTCCATGATGCCTCTTTTGGAGCAAGTTGTGGTGGTGTCCATGGCAAAATAGACAATACTTTATTTAGTAATGTGCAATGTGGCGAATTTCATAAGGGAGCTTAAGGAGAAGGAACCCTAAGGAGGCAATGTTCATAATTTGATTGAATTTACACTGCAATTGGAGATGGAGAAGATAGAATCAGTGATAACGGCGCTAAAGTTTGAATATAGGCAACACAGAGGCATGAGGGAGGAGCTGAATAGCATTGACGGTGACAGGAACCTAGCAGGTTACACAGTGGAAGAGTAATGGCTGGAACTTCTAGGAGTAATTCAGGAGATGCAGTAGAAATCCTTCACAAGGAAAAAGAAACATGACACAGGGAGGTTGAGGAAAGTTTTACAGACTAGCGAAATGAGAAATAGCATAAAAGCAAAAGAGGATAGAAATAAAGTGGAGAAGGGTATTAGGAAACAGAGAATGGGGAACCTTACAAAGATCAACAGGGAGAGAAAAAGATGGACAAGATTAAATATGAGAGTAAGATGTCAAGTAATATCGACGAAGACAATAAGAACTTATTTAGACATAAATGGCAAAAAAGAGACCAATGTGGGCGTTGGGCTGCTAGAAAATGATGCTAGAGTGATAGTACTGATAAATAGGGAAATGCCTGAGGAACTGAATAATTACTTTGCATCAGTATTCATGGATGAAGACATGATCAATACTTCAATAGACTGAGAGGGCAGAGCTGAGTGTGGTGGCCATCCACAAGGAGAATATGCAAGAAAAACTGAATGGTCTGCAGGTGGATAAATCACCTGAACTAGGTGGATGACAACATAGAGTTCTACGGAAGATAGCAGAGAAGACATAATGGAGGTGTTAGTGGTGATCTATTAGGAATCACTAAAATCAGGGATGTCACAGAGGACTGGCAAATCGCCAACAAAGGCAAGAAATGGAAACTAAAAGACCGATTAGCCTATCCATGGTCGTGGGTAAGGTCCTGGAATCTAATGTGTAGGTCGAGACATCTAAATGCTTGCAAGTGTTTGGTCAAATAGGGCAAAGTCAGTATGATTTAATTAAGGTCGGGGGAGGGGGGGGGGGGGGGGTCATGACTAATAAATCTGTTCCAATTCTTTGAAAAAGTATCGAGCAGCTTAGGACAAGGAGAGTCAATGCTCTAAAATGGTCTTTGTCAAATTGCTGCACAGGATTCTAATGAATAAAATAAACTCTCATAGTGTTAGAGCAAAGTGCTACCATGGATAGAAGCTTGGCTGTCTGGAATAAAACTGATAGTGGGGATAAAGGAATCCTTCTTGGGATTGCAGCCAGTGACAGGTGAAACTCCGCAATGCTGAATGCTGGGATCACACCTTTTCATTTGATATCTTAACGATCTAAATGAAGGCACTGAGGGCATTTTGGCAAGTTCACATCTGATACAATGATAGGGAGAGGGACAAGTAGCATTGAGGAGGCGGGGAGGCTACAGCATATTTGGACAGGTTGTGAGAGTTGGCAAAGAAGTGGTACGTGTAGGACATCTTTAGGACCTATTAGGTCCTGCATTCTGGTAGGAAGAATATAGTCAAGGATTATTTTCTGGACGGGGAGATAATTCAGAATTCTGAACTGCAAAGAGATTTGAGAGTTTAAGTTCAGGATTCTCTCCTGGTAAAATTTATGTTGACCCAATAGTTAGGAAGGCAATTGCAATGACAGCATTTATTTTGACAGGACTTCAATGTGAAAACACTTCTGAGGTTCTTTAACGATATGGCCAGACCACATTTGATGCATTGTACGCAGATTTGGGCGCCATATCTCAGGAAGGATATAATGGCACTGGAACGTGTTCAGAGGAGGTTCATAAGAAGGGTCCCAGGAATGAAATTAACAGAAGAGGAATGTTTAAGCTCTCTGCGTCTCGGTGGAGTTTAAAGGATTGGTGGGGGTGGGATGTGGAACCAAGTTGAAATATATAGAAAACTGAATGGCCTGCACAGAGTAGATATTGGGAAAATGTTTATATTGGTAGGAGAGACTGGGACTCGAGGGCACAGCCTTATAGTAATGTGAAGACCTTTTAGAACGGAGACAAAGAGAAACTTCCATGGAATGCATTGCCAGAAAAGGCTGTGGAGGCCAAATCATTAATTTTATTTAAGGCTGAGACAGATGGTTTGTTGACTATGAAGGGGAAAAGCGGGAGAATGGGGTTGAGAAACTTGTCATGATTGAGTGTCAGAACAGAATCAATAGGCTGAATGGCCTAATTTCAACTCATATGTCTCATGGTCTTACAGAAGTTGGACAGAAGATATGTCAGTCTTCACAAAACGACACGTGAACAATATTGAACAACTACTACATACACAAAGGCTAATTTGAGAGAGGAATACTTAAATAACGACCAATACTGAGAACGTCTGAGCAGGGAAACAAATGAAGAGAAAAAGAACTGATCTGTGTATTTCACCTTATATTGAAGAATCCTATGATAATAAAGACAATAAATATAAGAAACATAGATGCACTGTACGAATCTTCCAAGAAGCTTTCAGTTTTTGGCAAGTGTCAAATGAGTGGGTAATTTTTAATAATGATTGAGTAGGGAGTTAGACTACAGCAAGATAATGGTGGAGCGGTTAGCTTGATACCTGTTACTGGAAAAATGCTAGAGGCCACTGCAAAGAATGTAATTGCAGGCTATTATGAACTCCATTCTACAGTAAATCGGAATCAACATGGCTATATGAAGAAGAAATCATGCCTGGTAAACTGATCAGAACAACCTGGAGAGGTATCATACAGGACACATAAAGACAAGACAATCCAAATAACAAATTTGTATAAGAAGAATGCTTTGGATGTCACGCAACTTAATTAACTTGCATTGGGTAAAATATGATAGCAGGGATAGTGAGTAGTCAAAAGAAAGCAAGCAGTTTGAAAATCCAACATCTTCAGTACATCATCAGGTAATTAGCGGTAAGTGCAGTTATCAGTGCTGGGGAAACAAATGCTTACAATATATATCAATTAACTGAAGAGGTAATCGGGTCAATTTTATGAATGATGTGTAAACTTAATGGGAAGGTAAGTAGTAAGTATAAACAAAGAGAGTGTGGAAAAAGGCAGTCTGATAAAGCGTGTGGCCAAAAATGAAAATTGTCATCTGGAACAACATAGTTAAAACATGAAGTTATGAACTTCAGCAGGAAACATCGATGTACCGTATAATATTTGAACTGAGAAAGAAAATTGATAGCATCAGGCAGGTGAATATAGGATTCTTTATCTATAACTCATGAGAAAATATGACATTCAGCATTTAATATAATAAGCAAATGGTCTGTTGGCCTCTATTTCAGAAGGCCTGACGGATAAACATATTAACACAGATGTCCAAATAGAACTCTGTAAGACTTTTATTAGGGCACACGTCAAATAGATTCAACAGTTTTTTTGTCCACTTAACACAGAGAAACTGTAATGGCATGGAAGTAGACCATTGAATATTCATACATTAATGCCATGACTTGAGAGATTTCTTCATGTCTAGGATTGAACATGTTTGCCTGCACACAATGGAGTTTAGAAGAATGAAAATCAATCTGCTACAAACACGTAGGACTATAGCCGACATGAGAGAGTGGTTTAGGTAGGATTCAACCAAATGAAGGAGAATCTGTATCCGGAGGGCATCATTTCACATCACTGTGTCCCAGTTAACATAGAGGCGGAAAAGGATTTCAACTCTCATTGAATCGTGAAACTATGGAATTTATTCACTGAAGAGTTCCGTAGCATTTGGGTCATTTGTATATTCGAAGAGGAGATACAAAAACGTTCTAATCAGAGAGGGATCCAGGATTGTTGACAGGAGACATTGACGTGGAAGTGAAGACTACCAGACCAGCAATGAATTCAGGAAATGGTTGATCTGAATCAGAGGATAGCACACATTAATTCTGTTCTCTTGTCTTACAGTCTCATTGCTTTTGGGGTAATAGTTAGGCTGGTTGGGAGTGTAGAGGGATATGGCCGAATTGCAGCAAATGGAACTAGGTTATATTTTGGATAACTGGTCTAAATGAATGAATTTATAAGGGTCTGTTTCCATGCTGTATATCTCTATGACACTATGAGTTTCTATAGTAAGGTGTAAGTAGTGTTTTATTTTCATTTGAGCGAATGTCAACGATGCCATGTTAACATATAAAAGAACAATGCATTAAGGAACTTAGAAGCAGAAAAATTAAAACAAAAGGCAGGAAAACGATAGGAATTAACGAAGAGCAATTCAAGTGAATTAAATGAAATGCTATGACGTAGACATCAAAATTAAAGCAGAAGTAATATATACAAAACAAAATCCTGCTATGGGTTGTCACTTAGTAGATGTCATTTTAAAAAGCAAAGATCTGCAGTTGTTGGAAATGTGAAGCAAACACACACAATATTGAGGAAGCCACGCAGGTCCAACAGTATCTGTGAAGAAAATTCAGAATTAATGTTTTTAGTCCAGTGACCCTTTTTCAAAATAAACAAGTAAGGGAAAGGTGATGTTAAGTAATGGAATGAACTAATGCAAAATACGAGAATGAATAAGAAAAATCCATATAGATTTATAAAATAGAATATTTTTGAAGAAAGGGATTTTGAAATTAATAGTGGGCAACTCAGAAATGGTGGCGACAGGAAAACATATTTTCCCTCAGTTTGGAAGTAGTGGGCACGTTCTAAATTGAATGAATACATGAAAAGCAAATATTGTAGAAGAGAGAAACGTGCAACAATCACGATCACCGGAAGAAGGAAGAATTCAGTACAAAGTAGACATTGACATTATTAGCAATGAGGCATGCACAGACTAATGGATAACATCATCGAATCAGAAAGGAAGTGGAGGTAGAAAGTGCTAATCAATTGATTATAACATTACAATTACATCATGGATGCGGAAGAAAAGGTTCCCATTGATACAAAACAAAGTGATGCAAAGCCTTTGTTTAAAGTTCAATGAAACTATAAACCTATTAATTTGAAACTTGTCATTGGGAATACGTTACAGTTCATTACTTATGAGTAATAAAAGGGCATTTTGAAAGTCAATGTGCAATATATCAGGATCAGCCTATTTTATTGAGAGTGAATTGTGTTCAGCCAATTTGTCAGATTTGTCCAAAGATTTAACACGCAAATAATATATTTCAGTGACTGTAGAGTTTCTTTATTTGGACTTCCCGAAAGTATTTGCTAAGCATTTTGCACAAGTTAATAGCATGTATGTACATGGATAATTAAATAGCTTCGATGAAAGATTGGCTAAATAATGGAAAACAGAGATTTAGGATGACAGATTATTTTGAATCTGGTGGCAAGATACGAATGGGATGAGGGTGTCCCACAGGTCATCACTCGATCCCAAGCAATTAACACTCGCTATTCATGACATAGATGCAGGGATATTTTTTTTTTCGATTAAAACAGTTAGGATTGTAAGTTGCAAATGCACAATAAGGACTTTAAAAATGGTTATTGATATGTTCGCTTAATGACCAAGAAATGGCTGATAAGGCTGATCATGTATACATGTGATATTATCTATTTTAATCATAAGAATATTACCGACTGCTTAACTAAATGGAGAGAAATTTTGGAGTGCATTGGTCCAGGAGGATTTTGCTGTCCCTGTGCATGAATTGTAGAAAACAATTATTCAGGTTGTAAGGAAGTTAAATTGAATTTTGCCTTGTATTGAAAAAGAAATGGAGGATTGGAATAAACTGCAATTGTGTAATGCGTTAGTAAGACAGCACCGTGACATTGCCGTTGGACCCTTTACTTGAGGATGGATTTCATTGCATTGAAGGTAGTACTGCAGAAATTCACTTCCTGATTCCAAATGTAATGAGGTTGTCTTTGAAGAAAACTGAACCTTTCAAGCCTGTACTGTCTGGAGTTCATGAAGATGAAAGGATGTAGAAATGATTAACTTTAAATAATAGGTAGCTGGAGATTTTTTTTCCTTGTGAGGTAATCTATGAAGATTAGACAAAGATGTAAAATCAAGATAGTAAAATTAAATTTGAGATTAAGATAAGAAACTTCTCTCAAAGCATGAATGTGGTGTGAAATTCAACATCCCAAATTTCGAAGGGAGCTAGGGACATTGAAGAAAAGTAAAAGAGGAGGTAGATTTTCTTTTAATTTAAAACGGATTGAAATGTAATGGAGTGCTGGCAAGAAAGTGGAGTTGAAGCCAAGATGAGATGAGAAATGTTCATCCTGGAGTTCAGTTAACAGTGGTGTACCGCAAGGGTCGGTGTTGGGTCCACTGCTGTTCGTCATTTTAATAAACAACCTGGATGAGGGCGTAGAAGGGTGGGTTAGCAAATTTGCAGACGACACTAAGGTCGGTCGAGTTGTGGATAGTGACGAAGGAGGTTGTAGATTGCAGAGAGACATAGATAAGCTGCAGAGCTGGGCTGAGAGGTGGCAAATGGAGTTTAATGTGGACAAGTGTGAGGTGATTCACTTTGGTCAGAGTAACCGGAATGCAAAGTACTGGGCTAATGGTAAGATTATTGGTAGTGTAGATGAGCAGAGAGATCTCGGTGTCCAGGTACACAGATCCTTTAAAGTTGCCACCCAGGTTTACAGGGCTGTTAATAAGGCATACAGTGTTTTGGCTTTTATTAATAGAGGGATCGAGTTCCGGAACCATGAGGTTATGCTACAACTGTACAAAACTCTGGTGTGGCTGCACTTGGAGCATTGTGTACAGTTCTAGTCACTGCATTATAAGAAGAATGTGGAAGCTTTGGAAAGGGTGCAGAGGAGATATAGTGGGATGCTGCCTGGTATGAAGGGAAGTCTTACGAGGGAAGGCTGAGGGACTTGAGGCTGTTTTCGTTAGAGAGAAGAAAGTTGAGATGTGACTTAATAGAGACATATAAGATAGTCAGAGGGTTAGATAGGGTGGACAGGGAGAGCCTTTTTCCAAGACTGGTGACGGCGAGCACGAGGGGGCATAGCTTTAAATTGAGGGGTGATGGATATAGGACTGATGTCAGAGGTAGTTTTTTTTACTCAGAGAGTAGTAATGGTATGGAATGCTTTACCTGCAATTGTAGTAGATTCGCCAACTTTAAGTACATTTAAGTCGTCATTGGAGAAGCATATGAACGTACATGGTATAGTATAGGTTAGATAGGCTTCAGATTGGTATGACAGATCGGCGCATCATCGAGGGCTGAAGGGCCTGTACTGCGCTGTAATGTTCTACGTTCTATGTTCTATGTTCTATAGATCCGCCATGAACATATTAAATGGCAGAGAAAGCTTGACGGCTGAAGTGTTTACTCCTCTGCCTGGTTCTTGCATTTTTCTTTTCTTGTTAAAATATATAACAGTATTCTCCATGTGAAGCAACATCCAATACTATTCAAGTGTAGCCACCTCTACTTTTTCATCTCCCCACTGAAATAAATTTGGCCTTATTTCCACATATTGTACCATTTTGTAAATATTGGAATAAATGGGAAAGTGATGCTTCAGTATGCAATTTGAGACAATGTATCTGTGCAATCGAAGGCGGAGATGCCAGCCACAATAGGATCGATGCTCTCTGCATCATCATCAGTTACCCTTCATTTTTGAGGGCGCACTTGTAGGTTCCATTGAGTTTTGTTTTCATCATTGCACCATGGCTTTGCGTTAAAGAGATTTATGATTGTCCAGTTCTTTTTTGCCTGGGTTGGTATTTTATTTGCTTATCTGAATCAATATTTTTTGCTAATCATTTGTCCTCATCAGCGTCTGTATTCTTGGATTTTGGTTTAGTCCCATGTAACAAACACAGGTAGAGATATTGATAGGACTTGGATAAACTTGAAAGACTCACAGGAGATTGTGCTCAAATTTGAAATAAGTCCACTGAGCTAAGCAAATTGGTGATGGATTGAGAATACGCAAGGATATTTTCAAGCAGCAGACCTACAGCGGAAGTATACATCCATTGTAAAGAGGAGACATCGAGGACCAGAAAATATTGAAATTTGGTCGTCAAGTTGAAATATCAACAATCAAGAATGTAAGTGTAGTAGAATTATCATTTGAAGAAATAAGTACAATGGGCAAGAATTGGCTTTGATAATATGGCTGTGACAACAGTCTTATTTTTGGACTTTGGGAATAAAGTAGCAGTGATCTTTCTAGCTTTGTGGATCGATGAGATTGGAAGCTGTGAAATGACTATGTCTGAAGGGGGGCGATCTGTTGTTGTTTTCGAAACTATAACTTGATTTTCAATGGTGGTATCATGATCCATGGCGAAACAGAATAAGCGAATTGATACTGTAAGTCACCCTAATCAACGTAATTGTCAGATTACAACTGTTTCATAATAAGGTAATATGATGTTGAATACAAACAGTTTTGTTTTAGCATAAATGAAATTTCAAGGGCCATGACATAAATGAATTGATTTTCTCAAAAAAGTCAGTACTGTTCCGAACATCATGGCAAAATGTCTAAATTCTCATCAATTATTGTTTCAATTGTTGTTGATTATGTCATCAGTGGAACCCTCAATTTAGATAGAATCATAGAATCATGCAGTGCAGGAACAGTCCCTTCGGTCCAACCAGTCCATGCCGAAAATATTTCAAAACTAAACAAGCCCCACCTGCCTGTTCCTGGCACATTTCACTGAGAAT
Organism: Chiloscyllium plagiosum; assembly: GCF_037043375.1. NCBI lineage: Eukaryota > Metazoa > Chordata > Chondrichthyes > Orectolobiformes > Hemiscylliidae > Chiloscyllium > Chiloscyllium plagiosum. The sequence goes on from NW_028270173.1 coordinate 27,104,818, forward strand.
CTCTTATATTAAGATGTTGTGGTGGCTCAGTAGTTATCACTGCTGCCCCACAGCGTCAGAGACTGGGTTTGATGCCATGAACGAGTGACTGTCTGCGTGGCGTTTGCACTTCCTCCCGGTGCCTACTTGTGTTTACGCGCATTTCTTCACGGAATCCCAAGATATGCAAGGTAGATTGATTAGCCATGGAAAATAGAGGAATAGCGAATGGGTCTGGGTGGGATCGTCTCAGCGTTTGGACTGGGCTCGGTGTCCCAATTGGCCTGCTTCCACACTGTAGTGATTCTATGATTCTATTGATATGCTTAACAAATGGATTTTAAAAGTTCTAATTTTGGCTCATCCATCACTTACTCAGGACTTCCATTCCAAATGTGAACCACCTCCTGTGTTAGAAATGTGTCTCATTTCTTTTGCTTTATAATCTCAATTCTCAACTTGAAATAGCCCATCCTCGGCAAAAAAAAAAACCTTCATTAATTCTATCTATACCCCTTATGATTTTATACACTTCTATAAAGTCATCTCTCCAGTCAAATAAATGCCCCAGGAAATCCGACTCAAACCTTGCATACGCAGAAAACTTTTCGCATGTTTCTTCCGAATCCTCTTCAACGTAATTAACTCCTTTTCATCACTGGACAACGAAACTGTAAAGCAAGCATGTGACATGCGGCTGAAAATGCATTTTTTTATTCATAAGATGACGATCTCAGATATAAAGACAAAGGTAAGCAATACATAATATTGTTGTGCCGTATTGCATATTAGTTATGCATTTTATTTACTGTGACATTAGATTTTTCAACTTGGGACTGATTACTTTAGTCAGCCTCTATGTGTTTTTATGTAAAATAAAGTAAAGTTAAATTTCAGCTGAAAATATCTCAAACTTGAAAGAAATCTACTCGATTTATATAATAAATAAGGGCAGAAAAGAAATTTTAAAGTATGATATCGAAATGTTTTGGAATAAAGATATTCAAGTAGAGATGGCTTTACTACAGTCATGTAAGATTTGTGGTAATGTAATAGCAGGCTTGTTCTTTTTTCACATATGCACATCGATTTTCATTGAGTTAAGCAAACTACAAAGAAAATGGAAAAAAAAATGGATATATAGCATGTGGTCCATATATTACTGGTGCTTTTTTAATTGCTCAATTGAATCATTGCTGGTTTTGGGCCACCAAAGCATTATGTTTCCATTTGCAAAGGTATTACTCTACCTTTTAAAATTATTTAATTAATCTGATCAACAATATTCTGATTTGTGTGAAGATGTTATCAATTTCCCACTCAAGTGAGTCAAACACTCTGTAGTTACACTATACAAGAGCCTATATAGTTCATATTGAAATGAAGGTCAATATTTGTATTGCTTAGCTAAGTGCTTCAGTTTGAAATTTTGTGTCCCTTGAGTAAACTACTCCAAGACCTAAATTTACAGGGCCTGCATACATAAGCAAAGACAAAACAAGAAAAAAAAGTTGGTTGGAATTCTCCGTATCCACTAACGAAGAAGGCAATTTTAATCTTCTTCAAGTTATACTGCAGCAGAAACATCGTTGCCTGTCACTAAACCTGCATTTTTTTTCTTGCTGTTGTTTTTGTCCACAGAACATACTACATAATGATCTAACATTATATTATTACTGAACGTAGATGCGCTATTAAATGAAACCTTGATAAGGATCATTAGTATAGATTATGAAAGCTTGATGTCCCAGTTATGGGCAGTTTGGCAGTCTGTTATTCAAACTTTGACAGCTTGAAAAAGCTGAATCTTTTCTTTTATTATTCGCTTTCATTAATCAAACCATGACACATCTTCATTAACCCTTTTCACATTCGTTGATTACTTTTCCATAACTTTATTGTTTTTATTATCAAACTTTTTTATGTTTAGAACACTTTTTAAAATGTTTCACACTATTCATTTCATAATATTAACATTTGCTTATTCCTCCAAATCAACTTCAGCCTATTACTTGGAAACTCGCTCTGGCTGCGTGACTGACTGTGAATTGATCTTGTCTGGATTTCTATGAAAGTGGCACGGCAGAATATCGACAAGGCTCTTTTTTTATGTGAATTAAGTTAAAAGATTGAACAATCAATAGTGCGATAGTTGTTTTGTAAATCACTGGTGTGATCCTTCAAGAGAAATCGTGAAAATGAATGGCAGGATTGACATCTTCTAATTCTGTTGGCAGTTGCGTTGGAATCGTATCTTTACAGGTGTATGAACCTCAATGACAATTTATTCTCCACATCATCTGGGACTGTACGTAAATGGTCATATTCATTTCAGGTGGTGATATCTTCTTAGCTCCATCCTTCAGAACCGATCACATTTTATATACTTGATGAAACTATGCAAATGTTTCGTAAGCTTAGAATGTGAGTTCATAAATCCCCTGTGCTATTTTGTTTTAGAAATAGACAAATTGAGAGACCGGGTGAGAGATGCAGGTAAGTCGCCACTCAAAAATTAAAGTTTTGCCATACTATCGAATTTACTGCAAATACGGCTGATGGGATAAATTTTAAACCACAGAGGAAGGTCAAACTTCTCAAAGGAAGTGACAAATTTCTCTGGCTGTTCTCCAAAGAATGCTTGGGATTTCTTTTCTGTCCAATAACTCTCTGGGACAATATATCCTTAACTTTGAGTATTCTTCTCTCATTTCCCGAGCTTATATTGTGACTGCACTTTTTTTTCCCTCCAAACTAATTCATTGTTTTGGACATTAAATTCCAGTGATACGCACTGTTGTCACTAAATATATTTGAGTGTCCTCGCACAAAATATCAACCATATAATTTTGTGAATCTAATTCTGCGTACACCTTCGTTCTTTTTTCAATTCTCCAGAAAATAGCCACCGACTCTGCCAAATGCAGCTTCATGAGTGTGTGTGCGCATGTGTGAGTTTATTTGTGTTTATATTATATGTATACACATGCATACACACGTACACACACACGTTCCTTAAGCGAAATGGTGTTGCCTCTCAATCCCATTATACTTCTCTTTCTGAATTGTGAAATAAACCTTCAACGATATCAGGACAAAGGAGAATGCTAGAATAAATTGAAAAATTTGAAACTAACTGGTGGCCAGAATGGCAACATTTCATGGTGCGAACATTTGGTTTATCTGACTGTCAACTGACAATTTTCACAGCGTTTTATTAAAAACAATTCTTTTGATGCTCTCTTGTTGTAAGGGGTTCCGTTGAATTTACTATAGCAACTTTAGGACTAAATAATCAAATAAATTCTGTATATCTTCAGAAAAACTGCAAAGAGGTCGATAGCCCATCACCCAATCACCCTAAAGTTACATACACAATGTGCATATATCCTGACAAGCTACCTCAAAGCCAGTTTCGAGACTGAGCAGACCTTGTGAATCTCCTATTTATCTCCTGTTTATATCGGTCAGCGGGAACCCTGTTTGGCCAAGGTTTAAAAGCCCAATGAAGGATATCATAATCAGGGCAATCCGTGTGACATGTTCCAATCACTAGAGCCCTCAAACCAACACCCCTCTGCTCAAGTCGAGAACGTACACCTGTTCATTCTCTTATAACTTTTCCAGGAGTGATTTTGCTCCAGTCCCGTTCCTCCTTCTCTGAACATGGACATGGGCGGCATTGATAGGGTAAATAGGCAAAGTCTTTTCCCTGGGGTTGGGAGTCCTGAACTAGAGGGCATAGGTTAAGGTCAGAGGGGAAAGATACATAAAGAGACCTACGGGGCACCTTTTTCACATAGAGGGTGCTACGTGTATGGAATGAGCTGCCAGAAGAAGTAGTGGAGGCTGGTACATTTGCAACATTCAAGAGGCATTTGGATTTGTATATGAATAGGGAGAGTTTGGAGGGATATGGTTCGGGTGCTGGCAGGTGGGACTAGATTGGATTGGGCTATCTGGTCGACATGGATCGGTTGGACCGAAGGATCTGTTTCCATGTTGTACATCTCTACGACTCTATGACTCTATGTGCCAGACTGTAGACTGTCTCTTGTATAGGGTGTGTGTCAGGAAAGCTTTCACCTTTCTTCCCCTCAGTTGCATCCATCTTCGACTTTGAGGCTTCCTCGACTCTAGACAGAGGAATGACAATCTACGTTTCAGAGAAACGTTCTGGCTGCTCTGAGCGGCTTGCTATGATTTGCCCCTGTTGTGCTCACGTGGTACCAAATTTCATTGATCTGAATATTGGGTTAGAACTGCTTCACCTGCCCGAATTTTGTATATCATAGGATCTGCCCTCTCAAACAATGTCACCCTGAACCCATTTTCGTGGATCTGACACTGAACTTTATTCTCTGGTACAAATTGACTCTTGCACAGAAAAGACGTTAGCCCAGCAGTGATGTTCCTGCTTCCATTTCAATACTACACACCCACCCCACTCTCGCTCCCTCCATCCCAAGTCCAGGAGTATTAGATTTAACCTGGTGTGGAGCCTTCACCCCATTAGCACATCTGCTTTAGTAACCAATGCCGTTGCTTGACGGGTGGTCCTAACAGGAAACGGAGCAGATAGTTTCACGTGAAACTAGTCGGCTTCTCACAACCACCCTTCAAGGTTTGTATTTCTCTTTCTGTTAAAACATTGAACGCTGGATGGTATGGTGCTGTCCAAACATCACATTCGATTGTCGGAATTACATGAATTTCTTGTTGGGCCACCAGTGAGTCAGCACTATCCCGATATCATATGGGGAGGCATCACATGTCAGCTTCACCTTTTACTCATGATTGCAGTTGGCCAACACATTAGAAAATTGTAGCTGCCTTTTCATTTCTCGAAAGACTATCTCTTGGCTATATGAATATTTTCAATAATGACCCTTTCACAATGAAAGGTGTAATATTGCCAGGGTGGAGGTCACGTTACGTATGAAATTCCCTTAAGAATTTACCAAGTTCTGAATTCCAGTACAGATATGGGAATTAGGACAATGTTGATCAACATACCATTATCTTCCAAAGGGTGTAACGCAATTTTGTCGACTTTATTCATCAAGGCAATCACATGGGGAGCCTGAAACACACATTGTCCGATTCGAAAACGTACGCTGCTTGGGCAAAACATTTAACCAATTTGTTCAAGTTCTCCAAGTGCTTTTTATTGGCCTACCTATTATTAGCTCGTCGTCCAGATAACTGGCAATGTGGGACAGTTCTGACAGAATGTGAACAATTGGTTGCTGTAAAATGGCTATGACCGATGATATCTCAAATGGCAGCTTTGTATATTGGTAGAAAACCTGGTGCATATTAATTGTGGCATACTAATGGAGCTCCTCATTCAGTCCCAGTTGCAGGCAGTCTTAGGCTTGGGTATTTGGGTGTGTGGAGGACACCCCGCCCGCAAATTATGTATGCAATTTCTGTATGTGATGGAATGGGTACTTATTCAATTGAGAGATGTAGTTTGTCATTTGCTTTAAATGCTCACTCCTCATAACTGTGATGGCCAATGCTACTCATTTCATGAAATACATTGGTTTGATTATTCATTGGCCTTCCAGCCTCCTGTTTTCCTACCTACTTTTGCCCATCAAGCTAGTGGCACGGATTGGGTCTTGGCAAACCGTGGAATTAGTTATTGATGAACATTTAATCTCCTTGATTTGTTTGAATGCCGCCACCACTTTCAGAAAATCATCTGAGCAATCAGGCGCCCATTTTCTAATGGAAAAGTGTTGAGGCAATAAAGCTGAATATTTATCAACTGCGTTCACCTCATTCCGCTTGAAGACCAGCGTTTTACTGTAATAATCGGTAACTGCAACAATAGCTTCTCATTTCAGATTGCAAATTATGTTACAATGTTCTCAGTCTGGCCGCGGGTTTGGTCAAATTCAATCGTTGCAGTCCAGAGCGAATCTTTAAAAAGACTGATTGTGCAATCACTAATTCTTTAGGAGAAAGTGAGGACTGCAGATGCTGGAGATCAGAGCTTAAAAATGTGTTGCTGGAAAAGCGCAGCAGTTCATGCAGCATGATAGAAATGGTTCTGAAAATAGCTAAAGTGGTTCTGAGATTTGAAGGAAAAAAAGGACATGAATTTTGATCTAAGAGAAAAAAAAATCGATTTATCAAGACAAACATAAAGGTTAAATTATAAGGAAATTAATGAAGCACTTATGTGTCAAAGAAACAGACAAGTGAAGTAGAGGTCGAAAGGCTGAAATTACAACTGAGGAAAATGAATAAAGAAGGTAAATAAAAAGAGAGAAAGAGGGAAAGGGGAGAAAGGAAGAAACAGAACCAGAGAGAGAAGAAAGAAAGAGAGAGCGAAGAGGGGGAGAGAAAGGGAAAGAGATAGCGAAGAAACCGAGAGACAAGAAGATGGAGAAGTTGAACTTGTGAAGTTGGGACTTCGCAAAGTTAACAGGATGGGGATTACAAGAGACGGTAGTGATATGTACAAACATATCAAAACTGTGCCACATTTTGATGAGAAAGATTTTGACACCTTACTTAATCGAATTGCAAAATTGGCAAGGCAGAAGAACTGATCTGAGGATTTATGGTTCATGCTATTTCAGACTAAACTGGAAAGCAGGGCAAGTGAGGAATTTGCTGCGATGTGAGATGAGCGGTCAACAGATTATGAAGAGCTTAATCTTCCTAGTTTAGGTGCTTATGAATTGGTATCAGAAGCATATAGACATCGGTTCAGAAATATAAAGACAGAATCAGGTCAGACGTATGTTGATTCTGAAAGAATTAAACATATTCAATTTGATAGATGGGTGCATGTTTTAAAAAATAGCTAGGACTTTGGAGGCTCTACGAGAGTTTAAAATGCTGGACGAGTTAAAAAAAACTCACTTCCAGAGATGGTAAAAACGCACATAGGGGAAGAGAATTTTCAGAAAGTGAGAAGTACAGCAGAATTATCGGATAAATCCATGTTGGTGAACAAAACAAGCTTGCAGCCAGAATTTCGCCCTGTGACGGATTGAAGTTGGGAGAAAGGGAGGTCTGGCACTGCGAAACCAAAAAGAGAGAACAGTGGTAAGAATTTACTACAGGCCAAAATGAGCCTAGGAGGATAGAAAGGAGAAGAAAGGTCTCAGGTGTTTCCATTGTGTTAAAGTGCGACCGGTAAAGTTGCAGTGCTGGCCATTAAAGAAAACCACTGTGGAAAAAGCCGTGATAAAAGAAGTTAAGCCAGTAGCATTAGTGAAGGAGACCCGACGAAGAACTGAGAACATGCAGGAGAGTGCATAGCCTCGGCAGGGGCTGGTTATGGACTTAGTACCGGATCCCCAAAAAGAATTTAACTCTGTTGATAAAGTTTAATCAGAAAGAATGGGGGAGAAGGAAAAGGAATTGTAATGTTGAGAGTTATGTGACCATACCAGTCGCTGACCGTAAAGGATAAGCGAATATGCAGTCTTTCTGAATTGTTAGCCAAGAGTGTGGTAATTTGTGGAATAACTGAACAGAAAGTTAGCATTCCTCTAAGTAAGATCAGGTTGGAGTGCCAACTTAAGACGAGGAATTTTACAGTGGGAGTGATTGACAGGGTGTGAGTTCCAGAAATTCAATTTGTTCCTGGGAATGATTTGGCAGGATCCAAGGTGAGAGTGACATCCCTTGTTGTGCAGAAGCACAAGGAAGACAAAGGATCTGAGGATTTAAAACAGAATTATTTTTCCAGACCGTTTAATGACTCGTTCCCACGATCATAAGTCACAGCACGAAGCAAAAAGTAAAAAGAAAGATGAAGGGGTTGAGGTTCAGCTGGTTAACACCCTGTTTGACGCAACGGTGCAGGAAGTACACCTGAACAGGCAGTGGATCGGAGAGAAGAGTTCTTCCTGATAGGCTAAGAGACTTGCAACAGCCAGAAAAAATGGTAAAAGGTATACATGTGGATGCGTATTCTGAAAAGAAGGCAGAAAACACTATGAAGGAGTATTATCTGAAAGATAGAATTCTAAGACGGAAATGGAGACAATGACAGGTTAATGCAGAGGAGAAATGGGCTGAAATGCACGAGGTTGTGTTGCTGATAGCATAAGAGGCAGGAATTGTTATGAGTAGTACATGAACTACTAGGAGGTCACCTAGGTGTACGAAAGACTTAGGCTAAGATACAAAAACATTTTTGTTGGCCTGGAATGCACAGGGATGTGGCTAACTTTTGCCAAACGTCTTATACATGCCAAATGATAGGTAAGCCACAGGCAATGATAAGAATCAGATAATTTCCGGGAATGTTGAGAATTCCTGCATTTGAAGAGCGTTTCACACGGTTATAATTGACTGTTTAGTCCATTTCCATGAACTAAAAGTGGGAACCAGCATTGTAAGCATTTATGGATGTGTCTACCAAATTTCCGGAGGCAATTCCATGATGGAGAATCAAGGCAAAAAGATAGTAGAGGAGTTTGTAGCTGAGAGATTCAGTCCAATCAAGGGACACATTTTACTGCTAGATTGTTTAAAAAGGTTCTGGATAGCTTAGGTATACAGTACTTTCAATCCAGACCGTATCACCCTGAATCCCCCGGAGCATCACAAAGGTGACATCAGACACTGAAGACTTTGTTGAGAGCATAAAGTCAGGATTACTGGAATTAATGAGATAAAAGCATGCAATTCGCACTCTTTGACATTGGAGATGCCCCAAACGAATATCCTGAGTTCACTCCCTGAGAGTTAATATTCGGGAATGCAGTGAGAGGCCCATTGAAATTAATTAAATAAAACGGACAGAACCGAAGTCGAAGATCTCGCACTTAGATTATGTATCGAAGGTGAGGAAGAGATTAAATCGAGTAGGTGAGTTAGCTAAAGAACACGTAAAGAGGGCACAGTAGAGAATGAAACAGCTGGCAGGTAAAAGCTCTGAGACTTGAACGTTTTCCCGCGTTAATATTGTAACCAGTGATAAGAGGTGCCTTCAAAGCCCGGTTTAGTCGTCCATTCAAATTGAGAAAAAGGTTGAGTCAGGTGAACAATCTCGTAAAAATACCAGATAGCAAGAAAAGATATTGTGCATGTCCGGTGACCGTGTTGCAACTGTATAATACTGGAGAGAAAGAACTGGATAAACAGGTGTTATTTGCTGACCTGCAGAGTGAGGAATCAAATCCAAATGTTATGAATTTTGATGTGCCTCAAAGTACATTAAAAAAAACAAGAAGTCCTTCAAGAGTGGGATAGTTTCGTAAGCTATCTGTCTCAGGAGCCTCGATCGCAGTTAAAAGTTTTGTTACTGCAGTATCAAGACACATGGAAGTATCAGATGGTGAGGACTAATGCTATTTTATATGTGGAGAATGAGGGAATGCTGCTCCTATTAAAATAAAAAAAAAATCTATTAGCTTAATCTTTTCAAAGGCAGACAGATCCAAATGGAAGTGGAGTCCGTGTTTGACGAGGACATCATCAAACAAACCAAGAGTGAGTGAAGTTCACTGATTGTCTTAGTTTCTATATTGGACGGGACGCAACAATTCTGCATGGATTTTCGGAAGATCAGCGCCATTACAAAGTCAAACTTATATCCAATTCCGAGATTGGAGGACTGCATCGAGAAAGTCGGACAAGCTGGTTACATCACCAAGTTGGAATAAATGCCTGGTTACTGTCAGATGCCTTTATGAGAGATGGTGAAATAAATGTTTGCATTTGTGACCCCAAATAGGCTATATCAGTTAAAGTGATGCCCTTTGGAATGAAGAACGCAACAGCTATATATCAAAGACTCATGAACAGAGTTGTGATTGCATTACTATTGTATTAATGCAGGGCGAAAGTGAGGACTGCAGATGCTGGAGATTAGATACGAGATTAGCGTGGCATTTGAAAATTACAGCAAGTTAGATGGCATCTGAGGTGCAGGAACATCTACGTTTCAGGCAGGAGACTTTCATCAGAAATGACCCCCTCATTCCTGATGAAGGTCATCTGCCTGAAACATCGGTTTTCCTGCTCCTCGGATGCAAGCCGGCCTACTGTGCTTTTCCAGCACCAGTCTAATATTGACTCTAATCTCCAGCACCTGCAGACCTCAATTTTGCCTAGTTGAGTATAAATTTACAGCGAATCCTCTTGCAAGGATGCCTACGTTGAAGAGATTCTCTCCTCTCTCTACAAAGATCTTAGTGAGTCTCTCACTCTCACTGCAACCCCCATTTCGTAAATGCAGTCTAATTGGACGATGTTGTGATCTTTACTAAGACCTGGAAGTATCTCAAAGTATAGTTGGCAAAACCCTTTTAATGACAACGAGAAGCAAAACTAGGGATAAACTTAAATAAAACTGAACTCGACAAAGGAGGAGTGATGTTCTTGGGACATAACATCAATCATGGAAGGTTGACCCAATGGAACACAAACACGAAGGCCATCGTGGAATGTTCACTAACAACCTCGAAGAATGAGATGCTTTGATTTTTAGGACTACCTTCTATCAGAAGATTGTTCCAATATCAAGTGTGTAGTAGCACAACTGATTCTATCAGTGGACAGAAAATGCCAAGAGGCATTCGACCAATTGAAATCAATATTAATTACCAAACCAGTTTCAACTACACCAAACGTTTGAAAACCTTATAAAGTCGTAATCAATGCTCGTAACGTAGGAATTGGTGCTGTGCTGTTACAGGTAGATAAGGATTGGATTGAATTGTCAGTTGATATATTTTCAAAGATCAGCATCCACCAACGGAAATACTCTATGATCGAGAAAGAACTACTGAGTTTGGTACATGCCTCAGAGAATTTTCATGTGTATGTCACGAACAATGTGTTGGAAATGACTGTGTACACGGTTCACGATCCTCATACATTTTTGGAAAGCTCTAATGAGAAACATATGAGACTACTTTATTGGGGTTTTATATCACAGATTATTACTTTAAAAATCGTACACATTGTAGTTCATAAGAAAATAATTCATGACATGTTGCAGCGAATTTAACTGATAAAACTTAGATAAGATTTGTATTTATTTACTGTAATGTAAATATATATGCATATATATATACTATATATGCACACACACACACAAACATACATGTAGATGGGAAGAAGTTAAGGTGAACTTAAAGCTGTCTTTTTGATAGACTGTATGTTAAAAGAAAAGAACAAGAAATGAAGCAATTTTTCATTTTAATGATTCATTTTTTTCTGAAGTGAGGAAGTGTTATGAAGGTAGAAGTGTACTGTACCTTTAAGAAAATTAAAAGCTAGCTGAACTACATGACAGCACCAAGTGTTGTGAACAAGATACAATGTTACCTTTTTTGCCAGCAGTTAGTTTTAGATTACTTACAGTGTGGAAATAGGCCCTTCGGCCCAACAAGTCCACACCGACCCTCCGGAAAGCAACCCACCCAGACACATTCCCTTGCAACTAACACTACGGGCATTTTTAGCACGGCCAATTCACCTAACCTGCACATCTTTGTGACTGTGGGAGGAAACCGGAGAACCCGGAGAAAACCCACGCAGACACGGGGAGAATGTACAAACTCCACACAGACAGTTGCCCGAGGTAGGAATTGAACCCTTGTCTCTGGCACTGAGGCAGCAGTGCTAACCACTGCACCACCGTGCCGCCCTATTCGTTGCCTGCAGGGAAAGACAAATTCGAAATAAACCAATCAATTTAAATTATACACCAAAAATGCCCAGCTCCAATCAAGTTTGTATTTACTATATTGAAATATTAAAAGCCGATGGCACAATTCGATTGTTTGTTGTATAAGACCAGGAAAAATTGAACAGCTGACAGAGAACTGCCAAGCCACCAACATCTGCAGACTGCACAGAAGATTAGCTCTCCTAAGGTACGTTTATCTATCAACCACCTGTGAAAGAGAAATCCTAAGGCGAAGAGAATGTTCAGAGGAAGATACAAAAGAAATTTTCGACAGCTACCTGGTTTCGAAATACGTTTTAGCAAATTTTAATTCGGGCTTTTATTGGACTACTTTCACAGAAGGGAAAGTAAGAGGTAGATTAGAAGAATGCGTTGTAAATAGTTGTTAGTTAATTATTTTCAATTATACTTTAAGTAATAACGTTGTTAATTTTTCCTTCAACTAGTTCTTGGCCTCTAGAATTTTCGCAGATTACCATATGGGATAAATCTTTTCTGTGTTGCTCCTTCAAAATTGATAGAACCAGTTCACCCCGTGTCGTAAAAGTTATAATCAGGATAACATGTACAAAGCTGCTGCATGTTTAAAGGAACTTTAATGCAACGCTGAAGGGGTTATGTTTCAGTTATACAAGGTATGAAGATGACTAGGGATAGAGCATATCCTAAATTATCAGTCTCCTCAATGCAATAAATATAAATTTGCATTGGACCCACCTCAAATTAGTTTTATTAAGACCACGGTCAGTTTCCTTTGAGAAAGCATACAATAAATGCGGTTTGTATTCACTAGAGTTTAGAAAATAAATGGCAAATTAATTGAAAAACATAAAAAAATTAGGTGACGACGCAAGGTATTTGTGGAGTGCATATTTCCTCTGGTAGGAAAATCAAAGACACGTTCTGGTTTCAAAGCAAGCTGTGGCTTTTTTAAAAAAAAGTGAAAAAAGTTGTATGCCTGTGGGATATGGTAAAAATCGTGGACTTCCTTACTCGTGAGACTGTAGAAGAGTATAATTATGTATTTTCAGGCAACGATGGATCGTTTTTTTTTCTCAATATTGGGGGGAGTTTTGTGCAGTAGCAGGAGTGCTGGGGTATGGATGTTAGCTCCAGATCAACCACAGTTTAATTAAATGTGTGTGCTTGTGTGTGTGTATGTGTGTGCGCGGACGTGTGAATTAATGATTTGTTACTTCAATATGATCAATTTATCACTTACCATTAAAGTGTGCATTTAACATAATGTTCATTTCGTTTGTCAGCTCTTGGGATACATGTTCAAGGATGTACAATTATAGAACTGAAGGACTTCTCACAGTAATAAAACAAAATTCCATAGAATATGTAGACACAAAATAAGGACAGTTGCGTTTTGGAGTATGATTAACGAGTGTTTAGCATTGTTCGTGAGGCAGTCATTGCATTTCAGTTTTCATATCTTAACAATTCAGTATTCAGAACCAAGGCAGAAGATCTGTCTGTCAAGGACTACACATTTTATCCTTGCGAGTATACCAGAATGACCCTTGTGACTGTCCCAAGTAAATATGCGCAACGAACAACTTCAAAGGCAGGTCCACGTCATTATTTTAGAAGTTGGGGTAAACGTTGAGTACAGCAGAACTAAAGACTGTTTTTTGAACTTCACTTCAACCATTCATAAATTTATGAACAAAACAACAAAAGCTTGTTGTCAGTTTGTCAGTTTTCATTTTCAAGTCTGTCATCCTCAATCTCCAATTTAAAGCAGATTCAGAGTTAAATGTTGTGGCGGCAAGCAGTTAACGTTAATGCAATAATAGTTCTTTTTCTCGATTGCTTGAAACGCGTCTGGCTCCATGGTTCCCTTCAAAAATAGCGTATCACTTCTGAATAACTGCAATTTTAAGACATATCTAAAATCCCTTAATTTCAGGTTTAATCAGGCTCGCCGGCAGTGCAAGATAAAAGTAATCTTGGCTATGATGTGTGCAGGACCATTATGTAACTGACCTGTACACTTTCCATCACTTCTATTTTCCTTCCAGCAAATGAGTATTTGACGATGTTCCCTATGATGGTAAAGAGCCGTGACCTAATTAAATTCTTCATTTTCCTGGCTCAGAATATAAGGTCATATTTTTCACAATAGACGCTGTCAGTTCCAGTCCTAATTTCCGATGAATGCCAGTGCAAGCTAGAGACCAAAGAAACTGTGAGCTTTTAAAACATTTTAACAATGATGGTTTAAAATTGAGTTCTAAATTTATTCATGATGAAGCCATGCGATTCCAGAGGAATTTCTGTTCTGGCATCTGTCGGTTTATATAAAAAGCTGCGAAGTTATGCACTTTACACTACAAAGAAGGAGAAATTGAACATCGCCAATTACCACACAATCAGTCGACTCTCATTCATCTGTAATGCGATGAAAGGTCACAGTCACACTATTGTCAATGGCTCTTGGAAACAGAATACCTGTAAATGTACACTTAATTTTCTATCTCCGAAATCCATCCAACTGCTGAACTCTTTACAATTTAGAATCCAAATTTGGACGCAAGTCCTGAATAACTGAGACAAACTGTGAGTGACTACCATTGAAATCAAGGGAACATTTCAACAAGCATCGAGGACCATTCAGTCAACTTCAATATATGGGCAGAAACGGAGAAAGGAGGGGGAATATATGCCAATTGGTTTTTGGCAATGTTTTTCATATTGGAAACCGAAGCAATTAAGCAGATGTAAATCCCAAATGATTTCTAGACTGAATCACAATTAAATGCCTTACTTTTGTTGCAATGCCAGACTTAGTGATGATCACTGATGATTGCTCAATGATCACTTCATTCACAAAGGCTCAAAAAAGGAATCATTTCATTACCATATGCCACAAGATTTGTGTAGTGTCCAGAACCATATAAGTAAAGGCCCAGAATGAATTTTGCCAAAATTATGTTTCTTACTGACCATGACCAAATGAGAAAAAAAAAACTAAGCCTGACAATTAATGGTATGTCCATTATTAGTCTTCAACTTTCAGGCTCCTGGGGAACATCTGTGAACAGCAACTGAACTGGGACAGCAATATAAATTGTATGAGTAACCGTATGTCAGCATGATGGAGTGCATTGGCGAGTTATATACACTCAATGTCTCTAATGTCTATTCACTTCGACATGCTGCGTGTCAGAAGGTGATCTGAATCATTCATACTGTCCTTGCTGTTATACCAACATCCGAAAAACTTTATTCCATTTAGAAAAACAGCGCAACCTTTTTGCCTAGCACCCCATCAACAGCTTAATATGTAATAGTTTGTACATTCTCCTGCAGCAACACACCAATGGTTCTTCGAAAACCATTCCAATCTTGTGAAAAATTGTCATTTTGTAAAATAAGGACAGAAAAAGCATGAGAAAGTCACGATCTGTATGTTTTCCGCCAAATCACAGAACATGTTGTTCTGTAAACATATCACTAAACCTTCACTGTTAATTTAAAATCCTACCCCAACATTCATTAATGCCAGTCTTCCAACACTCGAAGTGCTGAAGAGTTTGAATGAGATGACGCATGAACATATTTGCAGGTTAATTGGAGCTGTACAATGCATACTGACATAGTTGGTAACTTTCACACTCTCTTGAATGAGTAATAATGCAGCTCCTTCACAACAAATCATATTTGCAAACGTAAGGTTTATGTAAATTCAGACTTTATACCTGACAATGTTCCTTCTTTTCTACTGCTGTCTGAGCTTTATGACTTTCCTACAAGTGTTGGTTTCTCTGCTTAGTTTTTACCTTCAATTCATCAATGGAAAACATTGCTTCATAAAAATCCACCTTAACAAACTTGCACAATTTATTATGTCAAATCCAAATGGGAGTATGATGCTTTATTAATGCAATTTTCCCCATATTATATTTTTCCCCTCGCCAGTGAAGTATATCTTCTTTTATGTTTTTTGTTTTCTCCGAATGAATTACATTTTCAACGTTTCCACTGTTGTCTCAAGTAATCTTCAATCTTCCTGCAAGTTCTTGATCGTATTCCCATTTCGAAATTATAAGACAGCATTCATTTCAGTCATCTATCTTTTCATCCTCGCATTTAAGCAGCTGAATATGCAATGGTAAAAAATAGTGAACATTGATGCACCACTGCAAAACTGAACTACTTGTCATCCTCTATTCAGAGCAGGAATCCATTCTTACAATTTGTCCTTGTTGACCATATTTGACTCCTAAATTTGTATCCCACAACTCTAATACTCCTGTTAAAATTTATCACTTGGGAATAGGCAACACCTTGCTCTCATTAAAAAAAAAGCACCATATGTGCTGCTCTCAATAATTTTAAATCTCCATATTTCGTTCTTAAAATCTATAAATACAGTATATCGGATGTGGTCTCGTGTCTCTTCAAATTATGGTTAACTTTATCCCTTAAACATCATTGTCAGGTTGTTAACTTTACAACAATGTAAGACTGTTTTTTTGTCTAAGCATTCAGTCTTACTACCTTTATTTTACTAGTGGTGTTCTGGCACTGCGTACCTAAAGACGAAGCTATGAATACTAGACTTCAATCCTTACCTGTTATCATGTCCAAGAATGTTCGTGAGTGGTACAATTAATCGGGTTCAGCATCAAGCTAGAAGTCCTTCCAGCATTTTTTCCTCCCATTATTGGGTATTTTGTTTTCCTTCCCGAAGTTCTCTTCTCAATGAGCTAACGAGGCAATGAAAGAAAAA
Organism: Chiloscyllium plagiosum; assembly: GCF_037043375.1. Classification (NCBI taxonomy): domain Eukaryota; kingdom Metazoa; phylum Chordata; class Chondrichthyes; order Orectolobiformes; family Hemiscylliidae; genus Chiloscyllium; species Chiloscyllium plagiosum. The sequence continues at coordinate 27,121,215 of NW_028270173.1, forward strand.
ATGGAAATCGTCAAACACGCAAGAAAATTACATTTCAAAAATATCGTTCCATTCTTGACCAAAATCCATTATCAAGAAAACTTCATGTCTGGCTACTTAGAACACGGTTACCAGATATCATTTCATTTTGTGTGTGCGCGTGTGAGTCTGTGTCTGTCTGGGTGTGTGAGTGCAAGGGAGAGACAGACGGATAGACAGACCGAGATGGAGTGTAGTTGAGAGAGAAAGAATGAGAAAGAGATTGTTTCACTTCATTCTTTTTTCTGTCTTCATCAAACACAATTTCACGAGTGTTTCATTACATGCTCCAGAAGAATATGAAACAAATAAATATCAAAAATGAAAACTGTAATTGCGAAATTTTACCTCTGCTCCCACTTCATCTACATACTCTTTGTTCCCTTTAGTCATAAATTGTATTTGTAATTCCGTTTTGAAAACAAAACTGCATGTTTATCATCACACAACTTCCGTAACAGTGAATTGCACAGACTCAACATTTTATGATGACAAAATGTCTCTGTTACTTAATCCGAAATGGCGTACCTCCTTCCTAACTCTAAGATCCCTGGTTCTGGACTCTCCAGTCATTGATCTAACGTTATAAAAATTAACTTGGCTACTACTAGTACAACTGTAAGGATTTCTATGAAATCTCCTTATTCTTTAAAGCTGCAATCAAAAGAGTCCTTATAATGCAATTTGTCTCATAAGTCAATTATACCATCGCAGGAATTAGCCGGGTAAATTAGCCGACTTTGCTGCAGTCCCTCAATGGCCAGAGCATTCTTTGCTTGCTGGTGAAGACAAGAACTGGACAAAACTGCATATCTGTTCTGCACTGACGACATATCTAATTACAGCAAGACCTCCATTTCAACTTACTCGAATGCTATCGCTCTGAAGGTCAATAAATTATTTGACTTTTTTGCCGCCTATTTCAACTGTATTCATAATTTCAAGGAGTGATGATGAAGGAGGCCCAAACGGAGTTGCATATTTCCCTGTCCCAATCAGTACCAAAGTGATAACAAGCTGCTTCTTTGACTTTCGACAAAAAAGTGGATATGCTCATAATGCATTTGATTTTCACAGTTTGCGAAGTGCATAATTGTAGAAAGTTTCATCCATCTGCTCACTTGGAGAAGAAACAAAACAAAAGAAACATTCCTCAAGATTATGATTTCGAGTACAGTCTTTTCCACAAAGAAGCAGTTAATGCGTTTATCTTTTTTAAGGAAACATTAAATGCATAGGATTTTGATAAGGCATTGATAACTTATCTGTACAGTTGATTAAATCATAGCTACTTCCTTTAAATCCCCATTATGAGTTTTTCTTTACTTTATATCAAAAGGGAAGCATACACGTTGACAACTCTCTGAGCTGACATGTTGATTCTTGGAGAACACAAATGATTCTAGGTAAAGGAGAAAAATTGTATTTTCAATGGTGGTACTTTATTCTTTGGTCAATTTACTAGCGGATCACTGGCAATGAATATTAATCGTTACCTTACTCTGTGGATTAATTTGAGGCATATCATCATTGTCGAATACTTTATTTGGCAATGCATCTCACTACTCTTGGCTTTTGTGACCAGGAAAGAAAAGTGGCATTTTCAACAGCAAATTCTACCTTACAGAAATCTTCAAAGCTAGTTAAGTGAATTCACAGGAGGCTGAAATAATGAAATTTCAGTACAAAACTCTCAAATCTATCTGTTGTTGCAATACTAAGCAATGCATTATCTCATTTAATTCATTAATTTATTTTAGTTGCAAAATGAAATTTGGGTTAAACGCTAATATTTCTTTGCTTGTCATAACAGAGAACAAACAGCGAGATCATGACCGAGGTACCTTGTTTCGAAAATTAGAGTATGTAATACTGACAACCTGAATGTGATTCACTAACATTTGTCTAGTTTTTTCTGAAAATGTTAAAATTCTGCTGTATCCATTACGAAACTAAACATTTTTTGCAATTTGAATTTTAAAATAACAGAATTAATAATACAGCTTTTTGATACACGTTCTTACGTCCAGAATCATAAATAAATAATCAAAAAAGTCTTGTGCTTATATACTATTTGGGAACATACCTAAACATAGAAAACAGACGAAATGAATTTGTAGAGCAGTTGGCAACAGCTCAGTCACTGAGTTTACAGATGCCGAAATTTAGTTTCCATTAAATAAGATTATACATGACAAGTAATTATTTTACAATTAACCTAAAATAAATGGTGATATACTACTGGTCTGCATTTTCTTCGATAGTTGTTTTTTTTTCCCACTAAGCAAAATAAATTTGTCGTTCATGCAAGACACATGCCCGTGCAGGGAAAATTGAAGCTGATGTTACATCAAATGAAAATGAAAGGAGTATTCCGAAAACATGCACGTATACTTGAAGCTATCCCGCCTACTCTTATCATAAATACATGAATGTAAGTAACTAAACGAAGAGAAATACTGTCTGAGCGAAAATTGATGCATTTCTCCAAATAGAATCTGACTTGGAAAGACCTTGCTAAAGAGAATGTACCTTGATAACGGCTGGTAGCTAATTGCTAATCGTTGACAACACAATAAAAGAACCAATCCAAGAAAAACATTGCCTTGATGAACCAAGGCATTGTCCTAAGGAATCAAAGAGTGTGTAGCTGGCAGATATTCTGCTGAACTGAATTACTTGCATTGTAGTTCCATTATTGGTTTTTAATAAAGCTTTTCACTCTGTATAATATAACATGTATTATAACACTCTGAAAGTCAGACAGGTCTAGTAAATGAATTGCTGTGTAATTATTCGAACACTCAGGATTCTTTTGCATAAGCTATTCTATCGTACAAGAACATAAAATGAGGAGTAGTTGTTTTCTTTGAGCTTCATAAATGCATTGCAGGTGAGAAATTTTGCTGCCAACGATCAAACCTTTAAATTATTTGACATACCAATAGTAATTAGAACAATCCGGTTAGCAACATTAAACTGACATGGAAACTCATGTACACAGACCTTAATGTATCTGACAGGAAGGATGTCTTTTGTTTCAAAGGTAACATTCCACTTGATGGCATTAATTTATACAAGAGACCTACCAAGTTTAGAGGTGAACGAAATCACGAAAGTTTTAGCAAAGGCTCAAATCTCCTCGTACAACTTTTCACTATGCAGTAGAGTCTGGAGTCGAGTTCATCACGAACGGGTTGCTGTTATCAGTCAAACAGAGTATCCTTCTAACACAAAAATGTGCAACATTCAATGTAAACTTCATTGTTTGCATGCTGCAATGCACCTCCCTCCCCTTCCTGACCACCTCTGACACCTTCCTCCCCTTCCTGTGCCATCTCTGACACCTCCCTCCTCTTCCTGGACCTCTCCATCTCCATTGAGGACGACCGACTTGACACTGACATTTTTTACAAACCCACCGACTCCCACAGCTACCTGGATTACAACTCTTCCCACCCTACCTCTTGCAAAAATGCCATCCCGTATTCCCAATTCCTCCACCTCCGCCGGAACTGCTCCCAAGAGGACCAGTTCCACCACAGAACACACCAGATGGCCTCCTTCTTTAAAGACCGCAAGTTTCCTTCCCACGTGGTTAAAGATGCCCTCCAATGCATCTCGTCAACATCCCGCACCTCCACCCTCAGACCCCACGGCTCCAACCGTAACAAGGACAGAATGCCCCTCGTGCTCACCTTCCACCCTACCAACCTTCGCATAAACCAAATCATCCACCGACATTTCCGCCATCTCCAAAAGGACCCCACCACCAGAGATATATTTCCCCCCCCCACCCCTTTCCGGCTTCTGCAAAGACCGTTCTCTCCGTCACTACCTGGTCAGGTCCACGCCCCCCAACAACCCACCCTCCCATCCTGGCATCTTCCCCTGCCACCGCAGGAATTGCAATACCTGTGCCCACACCTCCTCCCTCACCTCCATCCAAGGCCCTAAAGGAGCCTTACACATCCATCAAAGTTTTACCTGCACATCGACTAATATCATTTATTGCATCCGTTGCTCCCGATGCGGTCTCCTCTACATTCGGGAGACTGAACGCCTCCTAGCAGAGCGCTTTAGGGAACATCTCCGGGACACCCGCACCAATCAACCACACTGCCCTTTGGCCCAACATTTCAACTCCCCCTCCCACTCTGCCGAGGACATGGAGGTCCTGGGCCTCCTTCACCGCCGCTCCCTCACCACCAGACGCCTGGAGGAAGAACGCCTCATCTTCCGCCTCGGAACACTTCAACCCAGGATATCAATATGGACTTCAACAGTTTTCTCATTTCCCCTTCCCCCACATCTCCCTCGTTCCAAACTTCCAGCTCAGCACTGTCCCCATAACTTATCCTACCTGCCTATCTTCTTTTCCACCTATCCACTCCACCCTCCTCCCTGACCTATCACCTTCATCCCCTCCCCCACTCACCTATTGTACTCCATGCTACTTTCTCCCCAACCCCACCCTCCTCTCGCATATCTCTCCACGCTTCAGACTCGCTGTCTTTATTCCTGATGAAGGGCTTTTGCCTGAAACGTCGATTTTCCTGTTCCTTGGATGCTGCCTGAACTGCTGTGCTCTTCCAGCACCACTAATCCGAAATCTGGTTTCCAGCATCTGCAGTCATTGTTTTTACCTAATGCACTTATGACGCCTATCCAATCCATTGTATGTTGCATCATACAGCAGTTACCTTACGTTGTTCAGAAGAAGCAAGGTAATGCCTTCGCCCAGCAGTCCGCACGGGATAAATTCACAGGAAAATTTGATCACATTAACTGCGATTACTGCTTGGCAATCTCTGCAGTGGAATTCAGTCTGTGTGGAAAAACTCCACTGAGAAACAATTTAAAATTGTCAGTGATATTTCCTTTGGGATAGTCTTATGTGCACTTGAGTACATACATACGAATGTAAAATTATCTCATTGGCATATAAAAAGACCGTACACATATACTATATCTGCTTCAATTTCGCAAAATTATATATAGCTACTTTCTATTCTATACCTTATTCAAAAACTTTGGACAATCAGAAAAAATTGCATTGTTTAAAAATTTAAACATAAAGTGGCACTTCATTAACTACACAGTCTTAGAGATAATGCCGTGCCAAATGACAATCTATTACCCAACCAACCAGCACTCTCATTTAACGAAGTATATATGTTGTTTTCCTTTATACTTTGACAATTTTTGTGGATTGTTCTATTGAGTATAATATGAAAATTTTCAACAAGACATTTATTATTTTCCTATAATATTCAAGTTTGTAATAAATAATCAAACACAAAGTGATTTTTTTCGAGAGGGAAGTCGCAACATTTATTTTTCCAACCTCACAAATTTGCCAATCATTTTTAAAACCCTTAACAGTTCTTTCCACGAGCATATGCGTCAATAGTGAAAGACCTTCCTTTTGTTTTAATGAATGCTAAAAAATAAGTTTTCTTGTTGCATCAGGCGTGGGGTTCACTGATACCAAAATTTGCTTGGGACTGGAGGCACTATCCTGTGAAATCCCTACTCAGAGGGCGAGTGTTAGACCAAATTGATAAGAATCTCTCTCGTGTGATATCAGACAAATACGACAGCAGTGTAAATTAAGATGTCCAGGCACATTTTCTTTTCACGAGATGCGGTTGCATTGTAATTACAAAATACGTAAAGGAAAGTTTATCATTTCACCAACCTGCTCCTCACGCCTTCTTGTGTGTATAAACGATTAGTCTGATGCATTTACTCTGAATAGGGAAACGTGATTCCAGGGCTCACAATTTTAAAAATTATTTCAGAAATGGATAGATTAAGAGACAAACTGAGAGACGCAGGTAAGCTTCTTCCTCCAAATGTTACATAGTTTAGTAACCGTTAAATTAAATGCAACAACTAATATCTGGCAAAAGAAAAAAAACTTCTTTAGAAAAAGCAAAACTGAAATAACACATGAATTGGAAGTTATACATTGTAAGATAGAAGCTGGGAGCTTGATTAGGACAATTGGTCCTTTAAACCTGATTCTATCGAACCGCTGCTGATGTTTTTTTTTTCTCTGCAATCCTCTTACGTGGGCCCTTAGCAAAATCTTCTCTTGGAATCTAAATTAATCACATTTACTGGTCGCATTTGATTACTAAATGATTTAAATCTTCAGAAAACTGTAGTAAATAATTGAAGCATGATTTCCCTTTCATACACACATGCTTACTTGGGCTGGTCCAATTAATGCTTCCGAAATGTTCCAATGTGATGTGGTTAATTTCTTCCTTTAAACATTCACGCTTATTTCTCGCCAGCACCCATGTCCTTTCCGTGTAGGTGTAGGATAAAGTGAAGAAATATCGAGTGCAGAAAACATTACTTGCATTATACCAAGAGGAAGAAAAACACCGGAGTAGCCAGTGCCAACAGTGCCCTGTTCCTTAAGGGAAAGTCCTGCTTGAACGAAAAAGTGACGTTCAGGGTAAGAGTTAAATAAGAATACAGTTGGCAGGAGAAACAATACACACCAGGCCCCGTGGTGCCAACCTCACTCAGTAAACAATGTACTTTTTTTCAAGGCTGTAGCATATTGTTTGTTGCTGTTTGCAATTTTGTTTTGCATCAAGCAAGCCATCCTCTGCCATTCTGTTTGAGAATGCAAATTAATTGTTTGTATTAAATACTTGGAGACAACTTCTGACAAATACTAATATCAATGCGTATTCTTTTACTGCCCTCTAAAACATTTAACTTTTTGCTTCATTTTTTTTGACTTTTGACAATATGTATTTGTATTAATATGCTTTCATTCTATTTTTTAAATCTTGTTACATTAGTCAATATATGTATCCAAGCTTTGCATTGCCCAGAAGCAAATTTGACTTTTTGGTTTGGCAGCATTGAAACATCAACAGGATTATGGAAAAGGCATGATCCCGAAAAACATTTCAAGGAAGTATCCTTGACACTTGATGTTCCCGTTCTTTAAACAGCTGTAGTTTGGATATTCCAGGAATGATGCAGCTAGCCCAACAAAACAGAATTTATTTATTCTCGAACAAAACAGAAGAGAACATAAAATAAAACAACTTACCTGAAAACACAATCGACTCTATTGCAACTTACTGAAGTTGTTCCTAATAACATTACCATTCCTATAAACACACCCTTGGCAAAAAAAAAATGATAAAATCAAACGCAGGTTCTCACGGGAGCGATTTCGGAGGAAAGGAGGGTAAGCATGGAACTGCGTTTTTTTGGAGGGGCCCAAATATCTTCTCTGGGTTCTCAGCTAAAGCTCGACCGCCAGCTGCAGACAAAACGCCATCATGAAACCAAATCAAAGGAACATCTGAACTGGGAGAACAGGACACTCCCTTACATTGTACAACTGTTTATAAAAACAATTAAAAGCTTTCTCAAATAGATACATCGTGACATATCGGAGCTTGGGCTTTACTTCCCTTCTGAAGAATGCTTTATGACTTAGCAACCTTGTTAACGGAGCAGCATTCTCACAAAAATTGCTTCCATTTTGATGTTAATACACAATAAATCCTTCTGTTGCGGCATTTTGCAAATATGCATAAATTTCATTCAGTGCCTTTTTATACTTTTTGAGTATTTCTTAAGTTCTTGGGAAGTTATGCCATTGATCTTCCACGGAGAGTGATGTTCATTTGGCATTCTGAATGATGCAAGTGTAACTCTGTATAATTACAATTTAGAAAAGTTTCTGCTTTCCCTAGGCCAATGCAATTAATAATAAAAAAAAAACACGATCAACATTTTATTTTTTTAATGACCCACAGAGAGAAAATTGGAGGATCCAGTTAAAGGTATAGGAATGAGGAATAACACTGTTGCACTGGGTTGTAGTTATGTTATTGTTTTTGCATTAAAAAGATATTTTACCATTTTTTCTTTGCATTGCAAATTCAGTAGCTTTATGTGTGTAGCTTTCATGACATGATGCATTTGACTTCTTTTTAAAACAAAAGCTTTTATATCAATTATGCTTATTGTCCAATAAAACTTTACCCTTTTGAGCAGGATATCCTAAGATATTAGATTTACTGACTGATGGTAAAGAATAATAGTTTAGCCCATTTTAAAGGACTTTAAACATAATTATGTATGCTTTAATGTCTAAAAGCTCTGTTCATTTTGTATTGTGTATCAAGACGCATTTATATTTCATGTTGTTTAACGCTGAATTGTTTCTATTTAGGTCGTATTACGAAAGGCATTTATTTTAGGACTTGCAATATTACATCAGATCCACTGTCTAGAAATACGTACATAATTTATTAATTTAAGAAAACGAGATTGTGAGTTGTCTGACTTCTCTGACGAATGCCGAAGATCATTAAATTATAAATGTTATGTTCAGTTGTCTTAGGTGTTCTGTTCTGGCAATGTCCTCACTAGCTAAGATTTGCACAGCATGACGCATTTACGAGTTTTTTTTTATATATAGATTATCTAAGAAAAAAATCTGTCGTTTGTATAATTATGAAACATTTAGATAAAAAGTCATATACGTGAATGAAGTTTACTTTCTGCAAATTGCCAACTAAAGCAATAGCTGCAGAACTGTGAATAGTCAGGAATGGAGAAAAGATGAATGCAGTTCATTAGAGTAAGCAGAATTTCATCTGCGCTTGCTTACTTTGCTCAATGTTAGAAAACGAGATTGTGAGTTGTCTGACTTCTCTGACGAAATATGCAGGTTACAAATAAATTATTTTATCATGTGGTAATCCTCCTCAATCAATTCAGATTTTTAGGAAGATAAAGATTGGGCCTGCAATATACAGTGTTAAGCATTTCTGACTAACAGCAGAAAATGTGTTTTTTTTATCCTTTTGACGAATACATTGTATAAATATATACATTATAATGAATTAATAGGTTAACATTTGAAGCGCATAGTGAGAGGTTCAGAAAACAAGATAGATTATCTAAAACATTTGATAAACCCGAAATTATGTTGGAGAGGTACAAGTCCTAACCATATTAGCCACCCAAGCTGATATATGAACATCCACTTTGGAAGGAGCATAAACAAATCAGTCGTGAGCATCTTTCCTGTGTTTTGCTGCAATATTTCAAATGATGTTTCTGATTATCAACAGAAAACGTACTAGGTAATGTTCACTTTCATGCATTCACAGTTGACTCGAACAACACATATTTACACCATAGCTTTGCCATTGTTAAGGAAGAACAATGTTACGATTCTTGGAATTGATAGCAAGTTAAAAGTACTGTAATAATTAGCAGAATTGATCTTTTTCTCAATTAATCTGTATATTTCCTCTGAACATATGACTGATTGCTTAAATACTTGATTTGACTCCTCTCATTTGCTTGCATTTGAAATTTTATATAAAGAACACGTGAAAAACTGTCTCATAAAATTGAATACGAGGATATTTCATATCGATTAGGCTTTGAAGAATTGTTACCTTATTACTTGATGTTAATTTGCCCACCCCTAACACTCATAATAGGATTTAAGGTGGAGAACATTATTTATGTGATGGGATAACTGAAATTTCAATCTGTAAAACAGTTCTGATACTCAAACAGAATCGTGATGTGTATCGAATTGCCGAAAAAGAAGATTATGATTTCAAGATTGAAGCAATATGGTTGAAGGGACTTTTGGGTTTGCTCCCATGTTTTTCTCTGAAACTGGGTGTATATATTGGAATCATCTTTGACATAAAATGGTCAGAATTATTATGTTCAGCTATCACAGGCAAAGTATTCAATTCAAAATTCACAGTAATTCATGTTGTCACTTAATTGAGAGAGATGATTTTTTAAAAAGAAGAAAGAAGCTGCAATGCTTTAATGTACAGAAACACACCAGAAAGCAAACTATTGACTATTTCTAATAAAATCAAGTTACATGCCAAAACCTGACTTAATCGATGAACAAAGAGCAGACAATGCTGACAAAGATAATCTGCTGGATGTGACATACTTACGTTTTGAATATGGTATTCCTTTAAGTCATATATTTGACTCAAGGTTAAGTAGAACACAAGCACTGAAGATTGACAAGTTACAGACGGGGTTCAAAGCTCCTACTATGCTCAAATATAACTTAGTTGGCAGAAGTATTACTTTCAAAGCTAGAAAATGAAAACAACAATCAAATTAGTAGGTTTTTAGTGTTTACATTTAGTACACGAGTTTGGACTTGAGAACTGAAATTTCAAAACTGAAGTCTGATGATAACAGTCGAAAAGATCTGCTGCAGATTTTTGTTATTCAAGAAATCTAAATCCAGCATCCACAATGATGAGGTTCCACATTTCAACTAAGTAGGTCTGGAAAAAGAGGAATTGGCATATATCCGTACAATTCTTCTAAGAAAATATTAAAATAGTTTCTGCTGTTAAAAATATTGCAAGACATAATAGTTACGTAATGAGATGGAAGACAAAATTATGAAATAATAAAGCATATTCAAGCGTGGAGCGATCGACCATATTTGCATTTGTGTGATAAATTGCAGGTAATTTGTCACCGAAATTTGAGGGTGCATACATGAGGATCAATGGTCGGCACAACATCGTGGGCTGAAGGGCCTGTTCTGTGCTGTACTGTTCTATGTTCTATGTAATTAGTTCTCTTCTTACCATACAAATTACCTTCAGAAATAGCTATGCAAACTGGAAAACACAGCACTTTATCAGATCACAATACTTGGAGTTAGTTCCAGGGATGCTTCATAACATTGTTAGGTAACGGTGTTCAAACTTTCTGCTAATTAAAGCAGACACACAGAAATGTTCATCTCGCCTCGTAATCTGTTAAAGTACGAGCGACAGAGAACTCCCAAATTTCATTATTTGAAAGAACTCAATTTATTATTTAATTCTAAAAGTGAACATTAAATATGCTCAATTTCCAAATTTGAGCTACATTTCTCTTAACTACACATTGTCTGCCTTGAACTCTAGAACAACATACTGTTCCAATATAAAAAATAAAATTACATCAACTTAATTTCAAAACCGCAGAGCGTCTGTTGACTTTGGTATCCGCCTCCTTCAGGTTTTTAAACTCCCTGGGTCGTCTTCAGACTTCTACAGCATAGATGTTTCATATGAAAAAAATACCTTTAATAGAGAATGTTTTAAACGGCAGTTTCTCTCGAGATGGCAATTACTATCTGTCGATGACAGTTGGTTTCTACCTAACTTTCCAAAATGCCTGCTTCTTTATATCCTAATTATCGGATTAACTCTTTGGCTTGAATTGGCAAAAAGCAATAAATTCAAACCCGATTTGGGATTTAGCATCCTGGGAAATAATTTAAACTGATTGGCTAAATTTGAATGGTTGTCAAAATAACAAGATACCTGCAAGCTGTCAGTGCAAAACAGCTTTCACACGCTCTTAAAGGTACAGTACATGCCTTCAACTTCATAACAACACTTATTTATGCCATTGGTAGTGTAAATTGAAAGGTGGAAATTCTGCCAGCAGCAAAATGGAAAGATTTAGGTGACGGGAATGGACCAACAAAATATGGCGTGCAGGCTACATTCATAATTATGACGTATAATTACTTAAATGAAGTAACCTAACAAGGAAGTACTCTCTACTACTAAATTTGATTGGATATTTTTGTCTGTAATTCATTTGAATAACTTTTGTCAAGAGTTGGGTGAAGAGTCATTAGCGAACATTAGAGAAATGAATTCTAACAATTGTGTTATTCTCAAACAATACCTGAATAGCATTCTTTGTTCTGATCATTTAGATCCATCTGCCATGGTATAATTTCAAAGCAAATTTCCTCCTGATGTCGCTCGTGCTTTGCATCAAAATTAATAGAGCGATGACTTACTTAATAAATGGAACTAACTGCAACATCATATTTTGAGAAAAATACAATATCTGTCAACATGTTCATAAATGTCATATTGTTTCACCACAGCTTCAGCTGAACTAAGAGAAAAAGACAGAGGTAATTAGAAAATGAAAATTAATAGCCATGTATAAACAAACTCCAATTTGTGTAGCTTTATCACAGAAAATAAAGTTTTAAATATGTTAAATATATATATTATAATTATTTTCGTTTTAAATGTGAAACCTTGTGTAGATTTAAGATCAATCTATCTGAATGCTTCATTTCAGTTTTTGTTTATTATGTTTGCTCCTAGCAGTCATCTAGCATTTGTTTTCCATTGCATGTAGCGTTTCAGAAGTTCATGTTAAACTTTCTTATTGAACAGTTATAATTTATTCAATCTGGATACCAAATGTTCAAAAAGAATTTCCATCATTATGACTCAGCCAATACGTAAGTGTAGTGGTACAGTTCCATGGCCCTATGGCATTTAGCTGAGAGAGAAAAAAAACTTGTTGTAAATTTTGCATACATCTGCTTGAGTGTCTTTCAAGGTGTGAAAAGTGCAATGGAAGGTGCCATAGTGAGATGTTACAGTTTTTTGTTTCAAGGGAATGGAATGTTGCCATTCTTGTCAGTTATGGAATGAAGAACCTTTAATGGAGATGGATAGCTGTAATGAAATAGTATATTTGCAATACATCAACACAGACTTTTCTGGAGAAATCCAACAGCATTTGTGGAGAGAAAGCAAAGTTGAGATTCGCGGTCCAATGACACTTGTTTTATACCTTGTCCAATTTGCACTTCGACATTGGGGTGTTTCTTCATTGCTGTTGGAATACCATTCAGTCGACCAACTGAAGCCTAAATGTCATACTTCTTAAACTTGCTTAGCAGAATTTTGAGGTTCTCTTGATTTAAGTGTAGAAGCGATGAAACAATAAAAAGTGATATTCCTTAACTTCAAACCTACTCCTCTGACACTGTATTTTTCAGGTTTGTCAGCAGAGTTTCTACTTTATGTTAATTCCAGACATCCTGAGAGCTTGAGATTCAGCAATAAAAACTCCAATGCAAATGAAAGGGAAATTATTATTTTGCATCATGGTAGATAATGTAATTTCTCCGTTCATACTGGAAAAAAAATGCAACTTGCCACATATTACCAAATGAGTTGACATTATTGTATACAATGCTGCTCCGTGTGGAGACAGAATGCAACATTTTCAGAGGATCCCAGAATTGTCCTGAAAGCAAAGGAATCGTCATTGAAATCACTATATCTACTTATAGCATACTGTTCATTGTTGCAGTAGCTAAGGATAATAAGCATTCACTCATTAACCTGTCAAACTCTTGCACTGCTTATGCAGAATGAAAACCATTGATAGGCACCAGATGTACCCTGTCTGTCTTGAGAATAATAAGATTCTAACAAGTGTAGTTTTTCTACGTTGATTGATTGGACCTTTGTTAGAGGTAACTGATTATATGAAACAGCACCTGCTGCCTTCTTGCCAAGCAGAGCAAGCTAAACCTGATCCCTATACACGCAAGCCTTTTCCTGAGTTTCAGCTGTAGCTGCATGATCAGAATAAACCCTAAGTAAGCATCAATGAGCAGATGGCACTTGATAGTCATTACGGTACTTTCCCATACTTTGTTGATGAATGACAATCACTTAGCGTTGAGTAATTGAGCAGTTTGGATATCTCTTGCTTCCTTGTGGATAGGCTGTATCTGGAAAACATTCCACGTGTCAGTGTGATCGCTGCAATGGAGATACGCATAATTCAAGAGTATGTATATTCCACAATGTGTATGAATGATGTTACTGGGATTATGGCAAGCATATCCTGATCACAAGCAGAAAGGTAGCAAAACGTTTTTCATCTGATTTCATTTTTTACTGGGCAACCATTGAGGGATTTTGCGATGCTCAAAGCAATGCTTACTGAAAATAGATTAAAACAAAACTCAGCCCTGACTTTCCTGCAGTACACGCCTCCCTTTTCAGAATGAATACTTGAAGACCCCCCTTTATTTATTCTTTTAGTTTTCCACTACAATTCAAAACTGAATATGGAAAGACTGCAAAGTTGATCAATTTGTTGTGGGCATGCTTAACGTTGTCAATTAAAGGGCACTTCCGTTATTTGGCATGAGAATTTGACAGTTTGTAACTTTGTAAACTTTACACTTTCTATTCAGGTTTATACACACTGTTACCATATTCGAACAAGCTCTTCAATGAACAAAGCCTATTATTGTGGTTAGATGGGAATCATCGACAATAAAAATCATGAAATGTGGGGTCACATATTTGTCAACCCAATAAGATGGTCGCTATTATCAATGACAAGACAGAAATTTATATAACAATCATTATTCAGTCATTATTACAAACAATGCAGTCATGCACCGATGCATTTGTGAAAGGTAGATTAAGGAGCACTTGTAGGATTTCGCAGTACCTGCTAACAAGCAGAATATAGTAGATTTCTCATGTAGAATCACGCCAAGTCGGACGCTGATGATGTTAATTGCCCAGTCATGTTTATGTACTTATATTCAGTACCATTGTTAATGATGTTTCTTTTACGTAATGCTCACCATAAGCAATAGGTGATTCATACATCTGGTGGTGGAGGGAACGGGATGCCTCGGGACGGGGCGAGTTGCGGGGGGACAGGGTGCACAATGTTGCAGGTGGTGATCGTCAGGTGATGAGGACGAGAAGGTTTCTTTGTTTAATCAGTCAGAGTCTAACTTCAAGCATGAATCCCTTCTTTATATATAAATGTACCAAGTCTCTAGTGGGACTCTCTGGCCAGTCGAGTAATAACTGTTTCATTTGGGCCATTAACTTTAAGTTAACTTGCATTGTGGCAATATGAAACTTTCCCTTGACTAATCGGTAGCATTGCATTCCCAATTTTCACAGGCAAACAGCGGCACCTCGTGAGGAGGACTTTGAAAATTCGGCGTATCATATTTCCTGTTGTTTTGTTTTCCAGCTGTCGCAGTTCAACGATGGATGGTTACTCCCGTTTCCTTCCTTTTAGACTGTAACTCTAAAAGACATGCATATATGTCGAAGTGTAAACTTAATTGTTTTGTGCCAAACCAATGTTGAGTGTACTTACATCACAAAACATCTGGTTCCACGTGGATTTATACAAAAATCGACTCACGTATTTGCTAGAATTCCAAAATAGTTATTTGCATTTTGTGGACGTCAGTGACGTAGCGTCCCAATGGCAGAATTGTATCACTTTTGGTTGTTAGAGCAGGAACAGTATCACTATGTGACTGCCGTCTCCAATGCAGAAGACGTTGAAGAAATTGCTCAAAAGGTGATAATTTTCTGTAAACTAAACTTGCAGAATGGCAGGTGCATTATTCAATATGGTTTCCAGAGTTCAGCGTTTTGTATTGCCTAGTCATTAATTATCGCATTACATTAAATTCAGAGCTTTGTGCCACATCAAAATATGATGCTTCCTTTCTTTCTTTTCTCCCTAGAAATCGCCAGCCTGAAAGACAGTTTGAAAAATTCAGGTGTTATCGCTAAGCAGCAGTTGTATTTTATTAGAATCGTGAATATTAAGAAATATTAACTTTGGGTGATGGTAATGCATTGATGTTTTAGACATTGTAGTTTGAGAGAATTGTTACTGATCATTTGAAATGTTACGTGTGGATATATTATCAAGGATTTTCTTCTTCTTCTTCTTCTTCTTCTTCTTCTTCTTCTTCTTCTTCTTCTTCTTCTTCAATTCACACTTTACTTGCATCAGTCCTACTCCTATATTTTACTGTTAGGGTGTAACGAGATATTGTGGCTGATTGAGGGGCGGGGTGCCAGGGGATGCACCACAAGTTCATTCATTCTACAAGTGTTGAAGATCTCTGATTACGTTATAATTAAGCGACCAATGCTCATGATCTTTGCTACCGAGGTCAAATTATACAAAAAATCGTAAATAATTTCTGAACTTCCAAACGGCAAATTACTTTCTCGAGCTTTATAAAGTTTTTTGAAATGCTGATATTTGGATATTTTGCTACTTTCATCTCATTTCCTTTTTATGTCTTCAGTGCATTACATGCTTTCTAATTATTCACTTCTCTGGTAAAGCAAAATACTAGAATTCCAGTTCATGTGAAATGATGGGCCCATTATGTGCCATGATTTATTTAAAATAATCAATTATAGTACTCAGTTATTTCATCATCTCTGATCCTGGCTGACGTAAAAATGGAGAGTACACCATATAAGGGAAGGCTATGTGAGATGAATGCAGCGAAGTGAGATGGGGCATTGTTAGAATGGGGTAGACAACGTTGTCTAACAATCTTGCTCTATTTGAGTCTGCTAAGATTATAGCTGGGTTATACCGTTGCTATTGTGGTGACGTTTGATTTGCTGGAGTTAATGGAGAAATTTGTATTCAATTTGTCCAAGATGTTTTTTTAGATTAGATTAGATTACTTACAGTGTGGAAACAGGCCCTTCGGCCCAACAAGTCCACACCGACCCGCCGAAGCGCACCAACCCATACCCACTCCCCTACATTTACCCCTTTACCTAACACTATGGGCAATTTAGCATGGTCAATTCACCTAACCTGCACATTGTTTGGACTGTGGGAGGAAACCGGAGCACACCCGAAGGAAACCCACGCAGACACAGAGAGAATGTGCAAACTCCACACAGACAGTTGCCTGAGGCGGGAATTGAACCCGGGTCTCTGGCGTTGTGAGGCAGCAGTGCTATCCACTGTGCCACCGTGGAAATTATTTTGTAAAGAGTGGGCAAACTAGAATCTTCTCTGTTGTTAGGTATGCTGTTGTTCAGTTTGCATTTGTACATAGGACAGAAGACAGTCAAGTCATCCGCAATGCTGTTTTAATGGGAGTGATAGACTGGTGGGTGCACTGTGACTTGAGGAATTGGATCAGTGTTTGCTGTCCTGTGTTTTGGGTGAGGATCACAAATTCAATCCAAATGCATGTGGCAGTGGTTTAGTGCAGCAGTTAATAAAGTCACAGAGTACATTTTCGCTATTGAGTCTGCAGCAATTAAAATAATCCATCAAATAGACACTATTGTCGCTATCCAGTGTTTAACCATAACTTTGAATGTTAGGACATTTCAATGCTGATAGAGGTTATGTTTAAGTCTTGTGGAGTTTCACTTCTCAACCACTTTCTCGGGGATTGTAATCCACATTCTTGGAACTCTCTGATTGTTCTTTTTTCTCTGAAAACTCATCCAATTCTCCTGACATTCAGCTTTTTTTTGCCATCGAACTTCAATTAAAGCGAACAGCTGCATTTGATTTGTACCTATGGTTAGGTCTTCAAAATAACTGTTAGATGAGTCAGTGATCAGTCTGTCTGTTCGTGTGTAAATCAATCGATAACTGATCACCTTTTCACTAAGTGTCCTCAGTGAGATCAGACTTTGAGAGGTATACATTCTGTCTGATGAAAGAGAGAGTCAGGCAAAGAAAACCTTCAAATTTAAGTATGCCATTTTAAATTAATTCCTTCTGCACATTTCATGCATGATTCAAGGAAAGCGTGGCTTGATTTCATAGAGTTGATGCCTTGATTTGGAGGTCTGCACCAAAAAACTAGTTCAACACTTGTCCAGCCCTATCCGTTCATATCATCCGGTGAATTGAAATACATTGCCTTTTTGAATTTGTCTTTCAGCTTAAAGTTAAAAGAGTGTGTGATCGTGGTACTGATTTGTTGCATCGCCTGAATAACTTCATGTTGCTTCTTCTACATAGACTCTGTACAGACTCTGTAATACATACTGTCCGAAATTAACACAGAAGCATTCATCTATTAGCGGGATCTACTTCTATATGAGCCTTCACTGAATCACTTTCAAATTGTCCTGTTTCACTATTGACCCTCGTCCACATTTTTCATCAGTTCTGCATTATTTGTATGCATAATGTCACCATGCACAAGTTTATGCTTTCAAACGTTAAATTAAACACTTTCCATATTCTTTCCATCTTCAGTGAAGAGTCTTCTTCACGCTATTTAACAACTGGTGAATTGTGTTACGTGTTTTCCGTCCTTATATGGAACATTTTCTTTCAGCCATATAGGTTGCAACATTTTAATCATGGCCACTACATATTCAGCTCGATCTCACCATTCAACTAACTTCAGACTTCATCTCAGTGCAACATCAATTTATCTATTCATTTCCAATCGGATTTTGAGTCCCAAGCTTCTCTTTGGTACGACCATTTTAAAAAAATATTGTGATGTTCTTAGCATTTTGTGGTATGCGGTAAGACTTTGTGTGTGTATATATATACACTAGTGTGCGCGGAAGAAATATTTTGAACCAGATGTTTAATTTATATTGTGTGAGGATGTTGAAGATTGCAGCAGTAATACTGGCAGTGATAACAAAACTGTAGAGCTTAACATAGAAATGTATCGCTCATGTTCCTTCGAAGACAAATATATTCCACAGAATATTGAGATCAGCATTACAATCTTAGAACAAAGATACTTCAAACATACTTTATCTTTTACCGTAACACAGGACAAAATTGGTGATAAAACAGAGGTAGGAATTGAAGAAAATTAGCATCTGAAATTTTAGTCCATTCAAACAATCTTTGGAGGGGGTATATTGTACCATGGGTAAGAGGAATGATACAGTGTTTCTTACATGCATTTTGCTGGAATTACATTGGATTTCATTGAAATAATTTGATATATTTCAGTGTCATTTACTGTCTTGTGAAATCGTATTACATGTAAAGAAAGAAGAGTTACCCTACAAAAAAAATTCGAGAGGGAATAAACATTTGGTTTCACAAATGTAGATCTTATGATTGCATGTAACACCTCCAAGTAATATCTTAACATTTTCTGACAAGAACCTATGAAACTCAGTTTCGAATTTTATTTTGAAATATCACAGTTTACGTCTTCTGCTAAGTTAAGCAAGTCCTAATATATACGGGAACAAACAACACATCACCACAGCATCCAGAAAGGAAAAATAAAGTGGAAATGACAGTCCAAAAATCTATATTCATTTTTGAATTTCATGACTACCATTGTAAAGTTACACATTACTGTACACATGGTGGATCAGAAAATTGTTACATTTCATTACTGCATTGGTTATTAAGCAGAACATGTAATAAGTTGTGCCAGTTGAACTTTGAGGGAAACTGGATATGATTTTGCATATTCGTATTCAAGAAGAAATTTGATGGCCACCAAGATAGAAGTTAGATGTTTTGCAGAAACAGGTTCTTATTTAGTAATGATAACCTTCAGTTGGAATCTAGAGCTTTTTTAAAGAATATTCCAGTATGATTATGGATTGAACTGTTAGGAAGACCTTAATTCAAAATTTTCGGGATAATACAATTGTGTCCAAATATGGCTGCTGAAGTTGCCATCAGTTTTCATATATTATAAAAGTGAATTACTCAAAATGTTCTAATCAGTTGCTCCTAAAAGTAATGGTTAAAAACTTCCTTTGTGCACGTTGCTTGAAATGATTTGCATTAATGTATACCAAATTAAATGCAAATTAACTATTTACAGTAATCTGATTGTGCCTTTGGACCCAAATTAAATTGCAAAACAAAACTATTGTCCTGTTTAAAAGTATTCAGCTCAGTACAACTAGGTCTACTAACGAATCAGTGATCACGAAAATCATTTTTCTGGATTACGTTCAGTAACCATATGTTCACCGACTAAAAGGGCACACTGGGATGCTGGGCTTTCAGATCAACTGAAGTTGAAACCTGTCCTCAAGCTGTTGCAACTTGCGCTCAAATATGAAGAACTGTAAAACTTCCTTTCCCTGTGCTCCTAAATAATGATGATCATTCTTTCGTTCGCATGTGGTTCAGTAATAATTATAAGATGTGTGGAATTATTACAGAGAGTTCAGAACAGCATTTGGGGAGTCAAATCATTTACGAATATTAAAAAATAGAGATTCTATTAGTAACCAACTAAGGCTATGATTGTCCAATAGTCAAATTTTGCCAGATTTTTAACTGCTCACATCTCCAATGAGTTGCAATTTCTGAGCGCCGTAATGGATATTTGCTTCAAAAGTGTTTAATTATCAATAATAGCGTAAAGGAAATTATAAAGAATCGATCATTCATTCCTAGCATATAATGTGTTAGGATACTGCAGTGAATGCTTCTGTTAATTAAACAAAGTACCCAGAAAAGTTCACCTCAACTCATAATCTGTTAAACTATGAGTGTTAGAGAACTCACAAATTCCGCTACTTAAAGGAAATAACAGCTTTTTTTTAACTTTAAAAGTGAACATTAAACAAAAACTGTTCAGTACGCTAAGCCCCCACTTTCTCTTAATTGCTTCTTATCTGCCTCCAACTCTATAATAATATATTGCTTCAATAAGACGTTTATTAAGATTACATCAACTTCATTTCAAAACCACACAGCCGCTGTCATCTTCAGTGTCTTTCTCCTTCCATTTCAATATCTGCCTGGGTCGTCTTCTTTCTTTTTACTGCGAATGTGTTTCCTCTGAGAAGGTACCTTCGATAGACAGTTTTTCCCAATTTCTTGTGTCTCGCTCGATAGAACTTACTCTTGCTTCATCATTCAAAATGTCCGCATTTTTATAAGCAGAACATCGGATCATTCATTGGCTTTATGTTGGCAACGCAATCATTCAATCTCGATTGGATTTTAGTATCTCCTGGCATAATTTAAACTGAATGGTTAAATATGAATTGTTGTCAAAACAGCAATTAAAACTTGGTATACATTTCACAGTCATCTGTTACATATTTTCAATTTTCCAGTACACTCCGGGACTGCTATATACACAGAAGGTCGTCATGTATCAGTTCAGAAAAGCATTCACGCTGTCCGAAAAGTGCACGATGTCAGGTTCATAACACCTCCTCTTAAAAAAAAGATACATCACAATGTAAAGAAGATTTCATTTCTTTTTTTTCCGAATTCAGACTCCTATTACAATGAAATGAAGAGGCGTTTATCTAAATTATACGTTCATATTTCATTTCTGCACGCGTATATATATATATGTATATATATATATATATATATATATATATATATATATATATAATACTGGAATCTGTCTAATCTTAACTGTGTATTTCTTTTTCCACGAAACTATGATAATGCATCTGCTTTCACAGTTTTACGACTGGTAACGTGCAATTTCCAAATAAAAATTCTGCAACATAATATTCCAACAAAATAGCCCCATACATTTTGTATTTAAATCTTTCCAAAAGTGTCAGAGGGTTGTGGTCCATGTACACAGTTGTCTCTGACACGATGTTTTTTACATAAATATTAAAATGCTGTAAGGCTATTTTAAAACTCAATAATATTTTTCCAATAGTGGAGTATTTTCTTTGGTGGGTATCGAGTTCCTTTGAAAAGTTGCCAATTGGCCATTCAATTCCACCATCACCTTTCCGTTGCAATATAGTTTCAACTCCTGTATCGCTAGCCTCTATTGCAACTTTGAAGGAATACAAAAACATTGGTAAAGCTAAAACTGGTGAGGTGGTTAATGCTGTTTTAAATTCTCAAATGCCTCCTGGCATTGTTCTGTTGACTGAGATTATGGGTTCTCCTTTAATAAAAATTTTAGTGTTTCCATCACTTTGCTGATGTTTGGAACAAACTTCCGGTAGAATTCAATTAGTCCCAAAAATCCACGCACCCCTCTTCGAGATTGGTCGTGGAAATACATCGATATCCTATGTCAAGGCATTCCTTAAGGTTAACCTTCCACGACCAATGTTACGTTCCAAGAACATCACCTCTGCCTTCACGAATTCTCTTTCCTTTAATTCAGTGCCAGTTTGCTTCTCGTAATCGTTCAAAGAGCTTTGCTAACTGTAGCATTTGATCTTTACATGACTCACAAAAGAACATGACACGATTGTGATAAATGCACAATTTGTAAATCCGGCCACATCTCTGTTCATGAAGCTTTGGAATGTGGCCAGTGCGTTCTTCAGTCCAAAGGGCATCACTTTGAAATGATATCGCCCATTTGGGGTTACAAATGTAGATTTTGTTTTTGCTTATTCTGATGCAGGTACATACAAGTACCCACGCAGTAAGTCCAAATTTGTGGTAAAAGTGGCTAGTCTAAATTCCTCTAAGCAGTACTCCAATCTTGTTATTGGGTATGAGTACGATTGTACTTGAGTGTTGACCTTCCAAAAGTCGACACAAAACCGTTGATTCCCATCAGGTGTGGAAACTAATACGATCAGCAAACTCTACTCACTCTGACACGCTTCAATGACATTTTCGTTGAGCAACGCATCCAAGTCTTTCTGGACCTTTGTGGATTTAAGAAGATTATGTCTGTAGGGGTATTGTTTTACCGGAATGGCAATCCCTACTTCCACTTCATATACAATATTATTAATCCTCCCCATCTTATTTCCATATATGTCCTCATACGCTGCAACAAACTTTTCCACTGGATTGTTTTGCTCCTGAGACAGATAGTTCACTAAACTGCCCCACTCTTCAAAGATTTTCTCATTATTTAACATGCTTTGCGGCATATCAAACTCGACCGAATCTGGATTTTATTCATCACTCTGTGGGGCAGGAACTGGCACCTGTTTCTTCAATTCCCTGATTCTATCATAAGAGGGTTTCAACATACTCACATGACATAGCCAATATGGTATCTTTACCCGATAGTTTACATGTTTCAACGTTTTTATCAATTTGGTCGGGACCAGTAGAATAATCTTTGAAATGATCTCCTACAACTGGCAACAATAGTAATATGTCATCCCCAAGTGAAAATGTCCGCATTTTAGAGTTTTATCTGCCACCTATTTCATTCTATGCTATGCCCTCTTCAAGTGCTGTTTAGGTAACTCGCCTACCCGATTTAATGTCTCTCTCATCTCCAACACATAACCTAAGTGTTAGACCTCACTTTTTCCTAAGTGTTAGATATGCAACTTCGGTAATGTCAATTTTTTTTTATTAATTTTAAATGCCCTTTTACTGAATGCCGGAATATTAACTGGGCAGATTCGTTTGAGACATATCTAATAGCAAATAATACGAATAGAATACCATTATCGCAACCATTTGGGTAATCCTGACAGTACGCTGATAACATGGTCTTCAGGTGTTGATGCGACCTTTCCAAAGCTCCCTGGAATTCAGAATGACACGCAATTCATTTTAAGTGTTGTATGGCTAAGCCATGCATGAATTCTTGAAACAGGCTAGGACTAACTGAATCTCTTGAACGGTCCATACTGTGTAAAGAGAGACACTCACTCCTCCACCATCCCTTTTGCCCTAATACTCCGTTTGGGAATTGCCTTCGAAAACCTCGTAGACACATCCATACCAAGTACTGGTTCCAACTTATAATTTTCTGGAGGGGACCTACACAACCAATTATAACAAGTATGAAAGTATTTTTGGAATGTGCGAACTGCCAACAATGGCATTTTTGTTTCCTGTCTGTGGCTTAGCTACAATTTGGCGTGGATTACATGTATGGCAAACTTTAAACATATCCCTATGTTCTCCAGGCCAATAGAAGTGTCTTAGCCTGAGTCACTCTCACACCTATGTGGCCTCCTTCTGGCAATTCATGTGCTACCCGTAACGCTTCCTGTCTGCGTGCTACCAACAACAAACTCTGGTGCACTTCCTCACATCTCTCATTTGCAGTATCCTGCCGTTGTTTCCATTTTCATCTTAGGGTTCTACCTTTACGTAATGACCCTCAAGAATACATTCTGATTGCATTTCAGCGTATGCATCAATACGTATTCATTTCATTGCCGAGTCTTTCTGTTGTAAGTCCATTAGGAGAAAGTGAGGTCTGCAGATGCTGGAGATCAAAGTTGAAACTTTATTGCTGGAACAGCACAGCAGGTCAGGCAGCATCCAGGGAACAGGAGATTCGACGTTTCGGGCACAGGCCCTTCTTCAGGAATCAATTCCTGAAGAAGGGCCTGTGCCCGAAACGTCGAATCTCCTGTTCCCTGGATGCTGCCTGACCTGCTGTGCTGTTCCAGCAATAAAGTTTCAACGTTGTAAGTCCATTAGCCTTAGAGGACTCAACGCTTCTGCCTAACCCTCTGCCTGTTCAATGTTTTCTTCTACACCATTACATTTAACAGAGTGTCCGCTAACTGAACATCAACTCCTTCTTCTTTATCTTGCGGTTTTGATTCTTGCTGTGACTACACAGACTGGAAAAATTCCTGGGTATTTTTCTTTTAACCCATTGTTTCCCTGGAGTCTTCCTTTGGTTCTTCACAACAAGGGATGTCACTCCCAAGTTAGAGCTGAAAATGTGTTGCTGGAAAAGCGCAGCAGGTCAGGCAGCATCCAAGGAACAGGAGATTCGATGTTTCGGGCATAAACCCTTCTTCAGTAATCCCTGTATCATTCCTGAAGAATGGCTTATGCCCGAAACGTCGATTCTCCTGCTCCTTGGATGCTGCCTGACCTGCTGCGCTTTTCCAGCAACACATTTTCAGCTCTGATCTCCAGCATCTGCAGTCCTCACTTACTCCCAAGTTAGATCCTTAAAACTCGTTCCCAAGAAGAAACTGCATTCCTCGAACTGACTCTCTGCTAATCACGCCCACAGTTACTTCCCCAGTCTTATTTGGAACTCCAAACTGATTTTACATATTCGAACACTAAATTTCTATACATGTATCGGA
Organism: Chiloscyllium plagiosum; assembly: GCF_037043375.1. NCBI lineage: Eukaryota > Metazoa > Chordata > Chondrichthyes > Orectolobiformes > Hemiscylliidae > Chiloscyllium > Chiloscyllium plagiosum. The sequence continues at coordinate 27,145,871 of NW_028270173.1, forward strand.
CAACAGGTCAAAAAGAGTAGAAATGTGTTCACCTCTTACTATTAAAAACTGATTAAATCCTGTATCTTTCAAAAATTATAACGACTTCCCTTTCTTACCATAATGTTTCTGAGTAAACTTTATCTGCAGAGGCAAAGTCTTTCCAGAGTTCAGGCACAAACTCCTTACTCAGTCTCTGCCTCAGCTGTGTGCTCTCTTGCAACTCCGTCACAATTCTTGTGGTTTCCTTTACTAGTTTCATTAAAGCTAATGGCTTAGCTTCTTTTACCACATTTTTTTTTCACAGCGACTTTCTTGAACAACCAGCACTGTGACATTGTGTGTTCCACTTTCTCGCAGTGAAAACATATTTTCCCAGTGCCTTTCTTAAATCACCAGCACTACAACTCCATTACGATGGAAACACCTCAGTCCATTCACCTTTTATTCACCCTCTTTTCGTCTTTTTTAGACTGTGGTAATGAATTAGTAGTGTGTTCTAATCTTTGTTTTGTACTGGAGTACAATTCTCTCAATTTGTATCCCTTACAGGATAAAATTATTGCTAGAAGATACATTTTGTCTCATGCACCAAGGCATATTCAGTTGCCATCTCTGCTGATCTTCTCATTTCTTCAACTGTGTGTTAATCCACATGAGGTTTAAATCTCCTCCAGCATAATAATCTTTCTTAGGGCCTCATAGATCTTATGTATTTTTAAGGCCTGCACCCACATATAAAGTTACTATGTTTAATTCTTTCAAACTCACCGTAAGTCTTACCTGGTTCGTTTTTTTATGTTTCTGAAGCGCTGTCTATATGCTTCTGGTACCAAATAATAAGCCTGATTGACATTTGCAAATCTCTTGACCCCCTCGTCTGACATTACTGCAAATATATCACTAGCTCTGCCTACCATCTCAGTCTGAACTGGCATTACCGACAAGTTATCTGACCACTCCTCTTCCTACCCAATTTTTCAAATGAATTAAAGAAGGCTCCGACATCTTTCGCATCTAAATGTATCAATCAATTAACATATTTGTATATATCACTATTTTCTCTCTACACTGCTACTCTGTTAACTTGGCTTTCCTGACGAATTCGCAAATGCTCACTCCCTTTCTGTTTGTGTTACTTCCCTCTCCCTTTGCTCAACTAAGAAACGTCTCTTACTTTTTCCCTCTCTCTCTCTTCCTTCTCTTTCTTTCTCTCTTTCTTTTCTCATGGCTCTTCTTTCCCTTTCTTTATAACCTAACTCCCTTTGCTTCAATTGCAATTGAAGTACTTCAAACTCTACTCCACTTGGCTCTTTCTGTGGTACATGGAAGTGCTTGAACAACTCCACCACAATTTTATCTTTCGTTTTGTCCCTGGTTGAACCCAATTCTAACCTATTTGCTTATTCTAAATATATGTCGTTCCACTGTCTTTCTAAACTTTCTTGGCAAAATTGTGAAGCATCTTCAAACCCCAGTACTTCATCAGCAATCTTCAGAGCCATTTCCCACACTTCTAATCTAATCAACCACAACTAATCGAAATTAAACAAATTGTCTCACCTACGTTTTCTCTAAAGATCCAGGACAGTAATCAGCAAATGCTTAAGTCTGCTGCGATCTGTAGTACTCCTAATTTATTCAATGTTTTTCAAACCTTAGACTGGTTCTGCCTAAATCTTTCCAAATCTATCTTCTTCTTGGATCCGAACCCCAACACTATTACAATACTCGAAACTGTCTGTTAATTATACTGAACACCCAGGAAAGCTCACCTCAGCTAATCTGTTAAAATATGATTGACAGAGAACTCCCAAATTCTGCTATTTAAAGAAAATAATATCAATTTATTTTTAACTCCGAAAATGATCACTCAACTATAAATATTCAGGCTCTAAGCCCCCTTTCTCTTAACTGCTCATTATCTGCCTCCAACTCCATAACAATATGCTGTCCCAATAAGACACCTGTTATAATTACACAAACTGAATTTCAAAACAATACGACTGCTCTCGTCTTTGTTGTCCTTCTTCTTCTGGCTGAGGTCCCCCTGTGTCATCTCTTTTTTTTTACAGCGAATATGTTTCCAATAAAAGGTACCTTTCATAGACAATGTTTCCTGATTACTTGAACCTCCCTCGATGGCAGATACTCACTCTCCAATGTTCAAAACGGTCGCATTTATTGGATTTTCTCATTGGTTCTATGCTGTCAAAGCAATACATTCAGACTCAATAGGGATTTGGTATCCCGAAGCGTAATTTAAAAGTGGTTGTTTAAATGCGCGTTGTTGTCAAAACTGCAACCAAGCTCAAGTATTCATTTCACAGCCATCTGTTACATATTTCCAGTTTTCCACTATACTCTGGGACTACCACCTATTCATGTACAGAGGTACTGGTATTCTCTGAGGTCAGGATAAAGTACATTATTTCAACTTCATAATACATGTGTAATCTAAAACCATTTAGAAATGGGCAAATTAACTGATATGATGCGATTAAATAGGGATCGAAATCCAATTAAGTATTTCAAATTTGACATATATCACCTTCTAAACTTAATCTGAAAAAAAAGCGAAACAGTATGGAACACAAAGCTGCAATTTGAATGATGTGGAAATACACAGATCTCTTGCAGTTTGTCGTTTTTATTTTGCAAAGCAGCTTAGGATGCATAGCCACATTGCACAGTTCAGTGGAACATTGCACAAGCTAAAAAGAAATGTCTGGAGTCTTAGAAATGCACTTTACTCAAGTGCAGAAACTTCAATACAGCTCATCTGTCAGAGTATCTTCAGTTGAAATACCATGTTTGCAGCTTCCTGTGCTGCATAACCTGAAGCAACTCAAGAGCTGAGGGAAATACATGTTTTTCTGATAAGTACATTTTCAAGCACATCGAAAGCATTCGGCACTAAAGGCAAAATGTGCGTTTGAATCAGTAGCTCCAACTATTTTATATCAACCAACTTGCCAATTTGGCTTTCACGCTAAATGCTGCAAATCACATTCTCTCATACTCGAAGCATTAGTTATTTTGCCTGCGTTTCACATGTTAGCATTTACCACAATAAGAAAGCGGATTGAAGTCCATAAAAAAGAGTCGGTGAAACTAAGTTTTTGCAGTATTGCAACGTGTAAATTGACTACAGATCCTGATATCATGATCAACGTAAAAAAAAAGCAAGAAAAAATGTATTGAAACATTGGCGTTACCGTGACTCACACAACCTTCATACTTAATTGAATTAGAGAATAACTGGGACTTGCTTTCATATTTTTCTTAGCTCAGAAAGTTATTCTTGGAATCTGAAGTCATTTGGAAATTTTGCAGCCTTTCTTTTAGAAAAGGTTAAATAATGTGTCTTAAATGCTGTGCAACAATCATTTAGAGGTTTCATTATTATGCATAGTTCCAAATGTTATTGTTGAGAGGTAGTCTGCTTCTTTTGTGCATAATTGAGTAACTATCACATTCTCATTTGCATCCCTTGCTTCCCAATAGATAAATTATATCAAAGTTATAGAGGTATAGTGTCTTACATTTTATTATGTTATTTATTTTTGGCAATGATTAAGCTAATTAGAGCAAATATATCAACAAGAAGTGCCTGATTCAGACATATCGATTTGTTCCTGAAATGTTATGAAATCCTTATGATCTTTATTTCTCCTTCTGTGTGCCAAGTTTTTTCTTTACCTTGTCATGAAGTATCATGGACAGTAGGGCCAAAGTTAATGTTAAAATTCTGACTTGAAACACATTCAGTTCTCATTTCTCACTGAATAAAATTTTCAGAAATACTATTAGTCCAGAGTTAAGCCACTGTTGAGATAAATATGTTATAAAAGAGGATTAAAATGTCGATTTTTGGAACGAGTCTATACATTTTTACAATTCAAACGTGGATCGTCAAGACAAGAATAGTGTCTAAAATTGTACACTAACAAGTTCCAATTTGGATTACTTTCATTGTATGATAAGCGTAAACGTAACAAGTCGCAACTTTGTGTTTGTTTCAGAATAATTTTTTTAGTAAAGAAAGAAATAGTCAAGAAATTTCGAGAAATACTTTGTATTTAAAGAGAAATAAATATTGATTAATTTCATCAGATTCATTCTTGCTGGCACACTGAAGCTAGCAAGTATTAATTTTCTGAAATGTTATGCATGCTCGTTTTCTCATTGCATTTTTCTAAGATATTAGTCAGTCTACAGCCTTTGCGGGCAAATGCATGTTTCCTCACGTCATGCTTTTTGACTTGCATTAAAATATTCACCTTGCTTCTTAAATCTACGTCACAAATTGACGTTGTTTCCATTCCATTCATGGATAACTAACTGAGACTGTATAGGCAATGCTTGTTAGCAAAACCAATCCGTTTCCACTTGCATTCATGCAGCAAACTGATGCATTCTGTATAGGCATTTTATTCATATTTCGCAACAAATGTTGCAAACGTTCTGGTCATCCAGCTGCATTGGCACGTTATATGTGGAGTCCCGTAGAAATTCATCCAGAAAGACAACATATAGCAAAGAAATACAACTTAATCAAGGAAAATTAAGAAAATGCATCATTTTCATTTTTTTATCGAATGTGGTAACATTTGCATTTTTTTCTAGTCTTGGACTTCTTTTCCTCAAATTTATGAAGGAAACGGTTATAATAGATGGATGCCAGAGGAAAATATTTGATTAAAACGGCCCATATTATTATATATGCTTCAACGTCCTCCCTTCCCATCTTAACCCATGCAGGTATCCAAAAGTAATCACTTTCACATCCCCTTTTCCCTCTTATGCATTGTTAAAACGTTTTTTGTGGAAGCTTTTAACTATTGCCTTGAAATATTTTGGAGAGAAATGTCTTTTCGTTTCAGTTGTGTGCAGGAATTTCCCATAAATGTTTTAATGATGATCAGTCAGATTAGCAAAGTAGATTTTAGGTAACATCATATTCTAACTAATGCTCTAGAAGAATAACCAGAACAGCAGGTGCATCAACATAAACAAAATCTTCACTATGCAAGATGGCAGATGTAGCTAGTACGGAATGTACTTTTATTGAAACTTTAAAAGAGATCGCAGTGTTGAAAAGGCAGAATGTTAATATTCATAGTAAAATTTTGTGAAGGGAATAGGTGCACAACCAGATAGTCTGGAAGTCTGTCAATGTGACGCTTCTCAAGGCAGGAGTCAATTGTGTTAAATTCTGAAGGAGATTGTAATTGTGCAGACCAAACTCCATCAAAATATGAAGGAAATAGTTGAGACATTACCTTTCACCTTTTTTAGAGGCAAGTTAAGGCGCTGCATTCGAGATGAGACTCGATTAATCAAATTACTCGACCTTAAGCAAAATGTAATTTATTTTTATACCTGTTACTATATGGGATAACACCCCACTTCTAACTCATACATGTAACACAGAAAATATTTACCCAAAGCACTAATCCTTAAAACTTCGAGAGGACAATTATCAAAAAGTTCACTATTTAAAGTTAAAATTAACAACTTTATTTCTTCAAGTAATTACAGAATAATTAACTAACAACTATTTACAACTCGATTCTCTAACCTACCTTTTATTTTCCCTTCTATAATGCTAGTCTGAAACCAACACCTCACCCAGATTAAGACTTATCAAAAAACAAATTTCAAAAGCAGCCAAAAATCGGATCTTCTCTTCATACCTTCTTCTGTGTGCTTTTCCTTTTCTTGAGGATTATGTTTCATTGGTCACTGATCGATAAAATTACCCTTAAGAGAACTATTCTACGGGTAGTCTGCATGTGTTGGTGGTTTAGCAGTTTTCTCTCAACTGTTCAGGTTTTCCCAGTCTTATGCTCCCAAAGGATCGGATTGTGTCATTGAGTTTTAAGATTGTCAACATACCAAATTCAAACTTATTGGCGTTTGGTATTTTGGGGGTATAATTAAAACTGATTGGCTGAATTTGAATTTGTTTTTTATTCTCCTGGCAAACCAGCTATTCTAGCTGTTCGATTAAAATGTTGCATTATTACCTTATTCAGAAAACCTGCTGACGTGTCAGGGAGTTTTGCGAGCTTTTAACTCTCTTAAAGTTAGAGTGCCCCTTAGACCTTCATAACACACCACAGTTAAATTACAAATAAAGTGAAACATAAAGAAAAAAAATGCATAATTTTGACACGATCAAAATACGAAACCATGCATTGGAATATTTTTTGCAAATACTCACCAACTGTTGCAATGTAGCAGCACTCACAAACACACCCTTGGCTAACCCAAATCCAGCTAAATGGATATACTTCACTTGCTATGCCCTCCATTCTTGGAGAAAGTACATCGACAGAATGAATCCAGCAGCAGGGAGAGAATTTGTGCTTTCGTAGCAACCGCAGAGGGAGCAGTATGTAGCTGATTCAACTTCAAAATGCGAACATCAACTGAAATCGAAACTAAAACCGTCGTTTTCAGAGAGCCTGACTCCACCCAGGCGAGCTTCGTCCATCCACTTGAAAAAAAAAGCACATTAATTATTCTGCTTTGCACAGGGCAAAGAGCTTGGTACAAGATCGCCAAAACCCCTTATCAAGTGAAACAAAACAGAACAAATCCCTCCGAAATGCCAATATTGTCACAAGTTGAATTGTTTGATCGAAGTGGAATTTTATTATTAGAACATAGAACAGAACATAGAACATAGAACAGTACAGCACAGAACAGGCCCTTCAGCCCATGATGTTGTGCCGACCATTGATCCTCATGTATGCACCCTGAAATTTCTATGACCTTATGCATGTCCAGCAGTCTCTTAAATGTCCCCAATGACCTTGCTTCCACAACTGCTGCTGGCAACGCATTCCATGCTCTCACAACTCTCTGTGTAAAGAACCCGCCTCTGTCATCCCCTCTTTCTTTTATTCCAATTAGCCATTTTTGACCTGGGAAATAGTCTCTGGCAATTGACTCTATCTATGCCTCTCATTTTCTTGTATACCTCAATTAGGTCCCCTCTCCTCCTCCTTTTCTCCAATGAAAAAAGTCCGAGCTCAGTCAAGCTCTCTTCATACGGTAAGCCCTCCAGTCCAGGCAGCATCCTGCTAAACTTCCTCTGAACCCTCTTCAAAGCATCCACATCTTTCCTATAATAGGGCGACCAGAACTGGACGCAGTATTCCAAGTGCGGTCCAACCAAAGTTTTAAAGAGCTGCAGCAAGGTTTCACGACTCTTAAACTCAATCCCCCTGTTAATGAAAGCCAAAACACCATATGCTTTCTTAACGATCCTGTCCACTTGGGTGGCCATTTTAAGGGATCTATGTACCTGCACACCAAGATCCCTCTGTTCCTCCACACTGCCAAGAATCCTATCCTTAATCCTGTACTCAGCTTTCAAATTTGACCTTCCAAAATGCATCACCTCGCATTTATCCAGGTTGAACTCCATCTGCCACCTCTTAGCCTATCTCTGCATCCTGTCAATGTCCCGCTGCAGCTTACAACAGCCCTCTATACTGTCAACGACACCGCCAACCTTTGTGTCGTCTGCAAACTTGCTTACCCATCCTTCAATCCCCTCATCCAAGTCATTAATAAAAATTACAAACAGTAGAGGCCCAAAGACAGATCCCTGTGGAACACCACTCACCACTGACTTCCAGGCAGAATATTTTCCTTCTACGACCACTCGCTGTCTTCTGTTGGCCAGCCAATTCTGTATCCAGACAGCTAAGTTCCCCTGTTCCCCCTATTATGTAGGCATCTGATTATTCCCTGGCAAATGGTAGGCAATTTTTCTTTAAGTTTAGCCAAAGTAGTTTGTGATATGCCACATAATAATTAACATATGGTCTGCATTTGTGTGGACGATATTTGTGTGATTTGCCCAGTTATAAGTTCAGCCAATGTTGATTAATTTGATTGACAGTTTACTATTTCAATCAGCTATGTTTCAGTTCCTCATTTTTCCCAATGGTATGACTCTAAATTATAATTCATCATCCGAAATATTTTTGCAATAGTCATTTTGCTGGAAAGGCAGATGTTGCCATTAAAGAACCTTAAAGTATTCTGTCATAATCTGCAAATTCTTCAAGGTCGGTTTTATCACAAGTGGTCCTAATGAAGCAGATAATTGAGCCTTGGTCATTGATTGTGTAACTTCTCCTGTGAAATATTGGCGTGCCAGCATTAACCTACCACAAACTAACCTATCTTGCCTTCTGAAATAATGTATACAGCCATGATAACGCCCACAGTTTGGAATGTAGACATTAAAACACACTAGAAAAATGATTCCTTACCTCAAAAGTGATTGTTAAACACAAGAAAATCTGGATTTACGCGTAATTAGCCATGTTTCATAAAAGAAATTGCAGTCATTCCACAAATCCATTTAAGAAACTATACATTAGTTTATCATTAATGATGAAAGGGCCTCAGTTATTACAGTTAATAACCAATTTCATCAAATTGTTTATGGTTGAAAATTTAGTAAATGTTTACACGAAGACAATACCACATTTTTCTCAATTCATTTGCCTAATTTAATAGTTCCAAAAATGTTTTTCTTTTCCACTTGCCACTTCGTTGCGTTCATGCCCCTCTTTTAGATAAGAACAAATGCGGTAGCTAGGGCATTAAGTTTCATGCTTATTTGTTATCCTCATCTGATATTCATGTCTGCACTGAAACGTTAGAATAGCACAGACATTGGAGGATCAGGCAACGAGGGCGTGAGGACTTATTAATTGATTTTATTATTGATGTGGATCACTGTTAAAAAAAAAGCTCCTTATTAAAATGTGGCAGTGCATTAGACACTTCTATCTCCGAAGGAGCATTGCTAATATTTCAATTTAATGTGTTACATCTTATCAAGAATTTGATTGAATAAAGAATCATTTGCCAAGTGAACATTATTGTACACAACATGCAAATACAATTGACCTCCATAAAATGCGTTTCATTTCTGATTATTTAATTCAGAATTCAAAAAACTTCTTCAAGATACCAGTAAGCAAACAATATTTGGGAATTATCTCAATAAAGCGGCGTAATCTATAAATTGAAAGAAAATAAATGACTGTTTGCCATAATTAAGCTCAAACATAAAATGTGTATTTTATCACTACTGTGTATAATTTTTGATCGTGGCCTGAAAACCAATACTTGCATTTTATATAATGCACTGCTCCAGTCCTGACGATGTCTGAAATACAGTGGCCAAGAGTTTTAACCTTTTTGATTGACATGCGTTGGGCACAGTTTAGGAAAATAAGCAGAGCATCCGAAGTGGAAGAGGCACGTCGTATCTGATCTATCCCAAATGCTATGAAGAGGCAATTTATATGATTCCTTTACTCCCTGAAACATTAACTATGCCAAGAAGTCCTTTGCTGTATCCCATAGAGTAGCCATATAAATAATATGTTACAGAATGTTCAAGATCTATTCTATTGGAGATTTTGAACAAAAAATAGCAATGTTTTAATAAAGGTAATTATCTTTAAGTCAGCCATAAATGTTTTCTACTAACGCTCGGAATTTTGCTCTTGATTCCAATTCAAATATTATCCAATTCTTGCACCATTCTCAGTAAAATCAGCCGTGTTGATTGCGTAATGAGCTCATATTTTCATCTACTGAAATTGAGGTAACAAAGGTTCAAATTATTGAGGATCCCAACATTCACTGTGCGTTACAATCAGTTGTAAGTCGCCGTAAATTATGCCTTTGTGACGACTTGTAGTATGTACTCAATAGAGAAGTAGATTGCTGACTGTATTTCAGTTGAACAGTCAACAACACTGTTAGCAATTACAGAACTACATTAGGGTTGATGACAGATCGGCCTTCCTGCTTGTTGCTCGATCCTCTATCGTCATCATTCATCCACTTCACCACTGCATCACTTGATGGAATGAACAGCATGTAAAAACAAAACACACTGTTGCAATTGACAATCGCTTCCTCTCACAACTTCCAAAGTATTAACAGTTACTGCACGAGAAATGCATAAACATTAAACGTTTAGAAAAAAAAAACAAGTGTATGTCCGCTCCATGTTTTCATATCTAAAGATTTGTTCGCTATTCTTTCCCCGCATCTAGATCCATTTGCTCCAACACATTTCCAAGTCGCGCCTTGGCTTTTTCCTTAAAAGCTTAAGAAAACAATTCGCCATCAAGATCACGAGAGAAATGAGGAATAGGTAAAACAAATGCTGGCCCAGGTATCAGTGTCCATAATCCCAGGAGAATTTGTTTTTAAAAAATCTTGTCGGCCAACGCATTTATCATCACACAAGTCGAAGTGGCTGTTGAATACAGTTAACGAGCTTTGGGAAACAAATGGTTAAAATAATACTGCCAAGTTTTGCAAAGGAAACGGTTCCCCTGTGTGAGAAATACTCTTGATTTATATCATGTTGCTTTGTACAATCTTGAATTCCTTGCTCTCAGAACTTGTGTTGAAATTTTGACACTACATTTCTTGTGTTGTGCCATGTAAGCCTTGAAAATTACTTCAGTGATTTTTTTTAATTAAGAGCATCGACTTTTATACCCAGTTTTTCATTTTGGTGAAATTGTAGAGCCTACCCTAAAAAAAATCATGCATGTAAGCTGAATGAGGAGTTAAGCACACCACTGAATTTCTTTGAACTAAGACTCTTGATTGCTGCGTTCTCTGTCTTAAGAGATGCATAATCAGTGAGGAGAACAGGTAATTTGATTCTTTTATTTCAATCTTGGAACTTGCAGGTTTTTGCCTGAAACGTCGATTTTCCTGCTCCTCGGATGCTGCCTGACCTGCTATGTTTATCCAGCACCACTCTAATCTAGACTCTGATTTCCAGTATGTGCAGTCCTCAAATTTGCCCAGTATTATTACCTGTTCCTCATGTCCTTTGAGAAAGTGGTTAAGAACCGTTTTCTGGTATCACTGCAGTCCATGACTGACGGTTCGGCCCACATACTGTTATGGAAGTAATTCCAGTATTTTGACACAGCAAAAGTGAAGGTCCAGTGATATATATGTGGGGGTTTCGATGAGGACTTGTAGTTGGTGGTAACACCGTGTTTCTGTTGCCTTTGTCCTTTTGTTTGGAAGAGGTAGCGAGCTTGGAAACTGCTGTCTGACAAGTTCTGATGACTTTTTTGTTTGCAATGGCAGCTTGTAGATAGTATTTGATGCTCCTAAAGACTCGCTGAGGTTAAGGAAATGGTTAGTTGTTGATCTGGTTCCAATCGAACAGGCTATGCTTTTTTTTAATTTGAGGCTGCAAAGCTTCTTGAGTGCTGCTGGACTTACATTCTATGTGAGTAACCCATCACACTCCTGACGTCCGCCTTGTAGACAGTGAACAAATTTTGTGGTGTGAGGAGGTGAGTTATTCGCCCCATTATTCCTAACCTCTGACCTGCTCTTGTGGCAATTGCATGCATGCAGCAAATAACATTTTATCTGGTCAATAGTAATCCTCAGGGTATTGGCAGGATTCAAAAATTGTAGAAGCAGTGAATGTCAGGGGGTAATAGTCATATTACGTTTTACATGAGATGGACATTTCCTGGTATGTTTCTGGGACAAATCGTATGTACTACCTGTCAGCACTCAGCTGGATATAGTCGAAATCTTGTTGCATTTCGACAAGAGCTGCTTCAGAATGTGAGGTTTCAAAAATGGCGCTAAAAATGTGCAACCATCAAACACATTGGGATAATGTTGATTGGCGAACATGAGGAAGGACTTTTCCACTCATTACTTAGAAAGCAGTATTTGCTTCTTACCAATGTGGATTTGACGGTGTCTGGCACCGTTGCACTATCATAATATTTGATTCATACTGTGAAGTTTGCTGTTCTGATTTGTTTGTAGCGAGTGTTTCATAGTTTCAAGACAATGCGGTACAAGTTTTACGTGATTCTAAGTTTGATAATGCCAATGAATAAATTACTTAGGCAGGAATCACTGTCAATATGATAATTAATTATGTCATTACATATTTGATCTTGTAACTCGAATGATGCTCATGGTATCGCTTTTCGTCAGGTGTAAACATACATTGCTCAGATATTTCTGCATACTTCAACTGAGTGTATGTCATCATATGAATAGACATACGTATATTCAAGAAATAAGCACCATTTCATGGGGCTTGAGAGGAGGTAGATGGGGTTGGAAACTAGTCTATGACAATCGCATTTGCTTAGTCTAGATTAGGGCCCAACAGTTTAAGAAACTGAGGTGCATTCTGATGTTATTTATGCAGCAATTGATCTGAAGCCACTTCTGAGCAAGTGCTATGACCTTTGCAACTGATAACACAGCAATGCTGTGAACCTTTGCATTCAATCCATGAATGTCACTTAGACTATTTTGTCAATAAATGTCCAAATACTGCAGGGAGCAATAGAAAATATTTTTCAAATGTGGACAGTAACCTGCATGCAATAGCTGAATTGATTTGGCTGGTGAATGATTAAATGACCGCAGCACACCGTGGTCATGCTCAATAAGCTGCGTGCTTGATGGCTGGAACCGCTTTCAGATATGAAACATTTTGAAAAATTGGATATGTGTGCACTTAGCAGTATTATCTTTGACACAGAACCGACATCAGACAACCTCTGATTCATGTTCTTCATAGCCATTATCCATAAAATATGGAATAGATTATTCATTTATTACGGACATCTAAGTGTCAAATTACGCATTAAATGGTCCATGCACCTATCCACCTTTGACAATCCATCTCATTCAGAATAATGTGCATAAATGTGGAAGAAGGAAGTGAATATACCACAGTCAGAATTGTGGATAATACAAAAGTATAGAACGATGAAGGGAAAATACATAAACGAGGTTGAACTATAATTTCTGCACATAATATAGTGTGGGAGAAAGTGAGATTAAGCTATTTGATATGAAGATTAGAGAGACAAAGTGACTTGAAGTGACATGAGATTCCTTTTGCATGAATCACAATGACGTTAGCATTTAATTTAAGCAACTGTTAGGGAAGGGCAATTGAGTGTTGGCTTTTTATTTCTAAGGGAATGGAATATAAAGTCTTCGGGAGTGGGAATGTTTGCTGAACAGTACCCAAGATATTAGTCAGCTGAAATACTGAACAGCATTGGGCTCCTTATTTCCTGAAAAATATGTGAGCATTAGAGGCGTTACACAGAATTTTCACGAAACTAATAGAAGCTTTGCGGGTAGTGTCATGGGGAGAAGTTGTATGCTATGGTTCTACAGTCATTGGGATTCAAAATAATGAACGGTCAATGAAACATTACATATTCTCACAGAACATGACAGAGAGAATGCAAAAGGTCACTTCTTTGGGGAGACCAAGGATCAGAGGGCGTTATCTCAGTTAATGCTTCAACCACTAACCGCAGAAAAGATTTATTTTTCAGCTGATGGCAAATTGGTGGAATTCTTTACTGCAGAGGGCCGTTAGCAGCTTTGTAGAAAAGGTTAACCAATAATAAGGTAGAAAGTCTTTTTTAAAAAAACAAATTACGGGAGGAAATCAAGGAATACATGGAAAAAAAACAGGAAAATTAAGTTGGGTAATATCAGATCAGGCACAATCTTATTTCAGGTAGAGCAGACTTCTTGTGTCAAATAGGTAAAAACAATGACTGCAGATACTGGACATTAGATTCTGGATTAGTGGTGCTGGAAAAGCACAGCAGTTCAGGCAGCATCCGCGGTGCAGTAAGATCGACGTTTCGGGCAAAAGCCCTTCATCAGGAATACAGGCAGAGTGACTGAAGGGTGGAGAGATAAATGAGAGGAGGATGTGGGCCGGGAGAAAGTAGCATAGAGTACAGTAGTTGAGTGGGGGAGGGGATGAAGGTGATAGGTCAGGAAGGAGGGTGGAATGGATAGGTGGAAAAGAAGGTAGGCAAGTAGGACAATTCATGAGGACAGTGCTGAGCTGGACGTTTGGAACTGGAGTGAGGTGATGGAAGGGGAAAAGAGGAAACTGTTGAAGTCCACATTGATGCCCTGGAGTTGAAGTGTTGCGAGGTGGAAGATGAGGCATTCTTCCTCCAGGAGTCTGTTGGTGAGGGAGCGGCGGTGAAAGAGGCCCAGGACCTCGATGCCACAGCAGAGTGTAAGGGAGAGTTGAAATGCTGGTGTGGTTGATTGGAGCGGGTGTCCCAGAGATGTTTCCTAAAGCGCTCTGCAAGGAGGCGTCCATTCTCCCCAATGTGGAGGAGACCGCATTGGGAGCAACAGATACAATAAATGATATTGGTGGATGTGCAGGAAAACGTTGATGGATGTGGAAGGCTCCTTTAGGGCCTTGGATGGAGGTGAGGGAGGAGGTGTGGGCGCAGGCTTTGCAATTCCTGCGTTAGTGGGGGAAAGTGCCAGGACGGGAGGGTGGGTTGTAGAAAAGCGTGGACCTGACCAGGTGGACATGGAGGGAACCGGCTTTGCGGAAGTTGGAAAGCGGTGGGAGGTGAAATATATTTCTGGTGGTGGGGTCCGTTTGGAGGTGGCGGAAATGTCGGTGGATGATTTGGTTTATGCAAAGATTGTTAGGGTGGAAGGTGAGCACCGGGGCGTTCTGTCCTTGTTACGGTTGGAGGGGTGGGATCTGAGGGCGGAAGTGCGGGATGTGGACGAGATGCATTGGAGGGTATCTTTAACGATGTGGGAAGGGAAATTGCGGTCTCTAAAGAAGAAGGCCATCTGGTGTGTTCTGTGGTGGAACTGGTCCTCCTGGAAGCAGATCCGGCGGAGGTGGAGGAATTGGGAATACGGGATGGCATTTTTGCAGGAGGTAGTGTGGGAAGAGGTGAAAACCAGGTAGCTGTGGGAGTCGGTGGGTTTGTAAAAAATGTTGGTGTCAAGTCCGTCGTCATTAATGGAGATGGAGAGGTCCAGGAAGGGGAGGGAGGTGTCAGAGATAGTCCAGGTAAATTTAAGGTCAGGGTGAAATGTGTTGGTGAAGTTGATGAGTTGCTCAACCTCCTCGCGGGAGCACGAGTTGACGCCAATGCAGTCATCAAAGTAGCGGAGGAAGAGGTGGGGAGTGGTGCCGGTGTAATTACGGAAGATGGACTGTTCTACGTAGCCAACAAAGAGACAGGCATAGCTAAGGCCCGTACAGGTGTCCATGGCTACCCCTTTGGTCTGGAGGAAGTGGGAGGATTAAAAGGAGAATTTGTTAATCGTGAGGGCCAGTTTTGCCAAATGAATGAGAGTGTCAGTGGAAGGGTACAGTTGGGGACGTCGGGAGAGGAAGAAACGGAGGGCTTGCAGGCCCTGGTCATGGCGGATGGAGGTGTAGAGGAACTAGATGTCCAAGGTGAAGATGAGGCATTTGGGGGCCGGGGAAACCGACGTCCTGGAGGAGGTGTAGGGCGTGGGTGGTGTCTCAGACGTATGTGGGGAGTTCCTGGACTGGGAGATAGGACAGTGTCGAGGTAGGTCGAAGTGAGTTTAGTGGGGCAGGAACATTCTGAGACAATGTGTCGGCTAGGGTGGTCAGGCTTGTGAATATTGGGAAGGAGGTAGAACCGGGCAGTACGGGGTTTCTGGACTATGAGGTTGGAAGCTGTGGATGGAAGATCTCCTGAGGTTATGAGGTTCTGTATGGTCTGGTGGTTTGGTGATGGGGGGTGGGGTCATGGTCGAGGGGGCAGTAGGAAGTGGTGTCCTCAAGTTGGCATCTGGCTTCAGCGGTGTAGGGGTCAGTGCGCCAGACTACCACTGCGCCCCTTTTATCTGCTGGCTTGATGGTGAGGTCTGGATTGGAGCAGAGGGATTGGAGGGCTACATGTTGTGAGGGTGAGAGATTGGAGTGGGGTAGGGGGGGAAGACAGATTGAGGCAGTTAATATCCCGGCAGCAGTTGGAGATGAAGAGGATGAGGGCGGGTAATATGCCAGCACGGGGTGTCCAGGTGGATGCAGTGTGTTGGAGGTGGGCGAAGGGGTCCTCAGAAGGTGGGCGGGAGTACTGATTGTGAAATTCAGCTCTGAGTCGGAGGCGGCAGAAAAGGTGTTCGACATCACAGAGTGTATTAAATTCATTGATGCATGGGCGGAGGGGCGTGAAGTTGAGTCCTTTGCTGAGGACTGATCGTTCGTCCTCAGTGTGGGGGAGGTCTGGAGGGATGGTGAAAACTCGGC
This sequence comes from Chiloscyllium plagiosum, assembly GCF_037043375.1. NCBI lineage: Eukaryota > Metazoa > Chordata > Chondrichthyes > Orectolobiformes > Hemiscylliidae > Chiloscyllium > Chiloscyllium plagiosum. The sequence goes on from NW_028270173.1 coordinate 27,162,006, forward strand.
AGGGCTGGGAGCTGGGATCTGGTGTGGGAGTGGAGTTGGGAGTGATGGCGGAGCTGGTCAAATGTCCTCCTTCTTCTTCATCGTCAGGTGTAATTTACTTTACTCCTTCTTCTAGGATTACAAATTTGAATGGTTCATATAGCAAAGTGCAAGTCGTCATAGTTTCAAATCCCAGAAGTGTTATTTCAATTGTCGGGCAATGACAATATCTCTCACTGATGGGATTAGGGCGCTGGGCCACAAAAATGCATGAAGTCTGGGAGCCTAGAAGAATAATGATAAAAGAATTAAACAAACGTAGGGATACGTGAATGAGATATACATGGTCTTGAACACTTAAAAATGGAGCTTCAACTCATTTCCTTACTCGGAAGAGTCAGAGGCTGGCGATGCATGTCTGATTGTGTGACTGTATGTTGGTGCACAGTGGCGCATAGGATAGAGCTGACCTGTGCCCTCACATAGAAGAAACTTATGCAGACTTAATAGTTACGTTTGTGTATGACACAAAGATTGGCTGGGTAACAGACAGTGAGGAAACTCTTACTTTGCAGGAAGATAGAAGGAATTTATCAGATAAACGATAGTAATTTAATTCAGATAAGGAACAATTAATCTACATTAGAAGAAGTAAGATGATAGGGGAGTACTCAATGAATGGCAAGATATAAAGAAACACAGACGATCAGGTGAACGATACTTGCACACAGATCATTAAAGGTACATAAAAGACTTAGTAGGATGGTTAGGAAGGCACGCAGTGCACTTGTCTGTCTCATTTGGTGAATGCACAATAAGAGTAAAAAAAAACTTAAGTCGGAGCTGTATTAAATTATGTTTAGGCCGCAGCCAAAGTAACATGTACAGTTCTGGTTACCACACCACAGGAACATTGTGACGGCACTTAACCTGGTGCAGAAAACATTGATACCATTCAAAGATGCAGCTTAATTTTGAAGAGTGCCTAGTTTGCTCGGATTATTCTTTAAGGAATGAAAACTGTGAGGCAACTTCATTTAGGTTCATGAGGTCCGTAGGGGGCTGGATTTTGTCGACAGATAATAGCTGCCCCTCCACCCCCCCCCCCCCCCCCCCACACCCACCCTTAGTTACAGAATTAAAAATGAGGTGGAATAAATTTAAACTGATTGAAGCTAATGGGTAATTTGAGAGTGTGTTTTCATCAACATGATCCTGGGAATCTGAAATGCAATTTTCCGGTGGATAGCTGAGTCATTAAAGTTCACAGACCTTAAAAATTACTTCAATTAACACTCCAAATATATTGACACTCAAAGCTTTCAGGCAAAGTGGGAAAATCGAACTCGTGTTCATTGAGAGTACCCTGTAACACGTTAGCTGTCAACTTGATGAGTCGAAGAGCCGCTTTCGTAATGTATGATTCTTGATTCTAAATGTTCTTTTTTTCATGTTCAAAGTACTACAATACTTAATTTCACATAATTGAGCTTTAAATTCGGCATTGATCTTAACAGTGATTCCACCGAAATATTCTGTACGTTTGAAGACCGATCCAATCCATACAACTAAAGGATTTGGTTTTGTTTCTTTTCTATATATTGTCCATCTATGATCTGTTGCTTTCTTCATCTAGGTCTAGCTCGTTGCTACTTAGCAGATTACCGTGATTCCAGAGAACATGCAAAAAGATCGTACTTTCAGTGTTTAAAATATGGTATGCTTGAGCATTCAAGCGCATTTAATGGCCTTCTGAACTCCTTGATAATCCATACATTAAAATATCATTTGGGATTATATGATGACATTTTCTGTAAAAAGTTAACATTGTGTAGTACAAATTTCAACAGTTTATTTTTACTTAACAAGGCTTCAAATTTGAGTGTATTAATTACGTAGTCCATAAGATCAACTACCTTCACTCCACCCTACAAATTTTTACATACACAGACATCTGTTAAGTTGTGAACTTGAAAGAGGATTTTTTTTCTCGTCAATACCTTGGCACTTTTACAGCATCATTTTCTCAATTTTGAGGTCGACGGTTCACAGCATATATGACTCCTTAACTCGCTGTTTTCAAACAGGTGGCTAAAAACTACTATTTAGTTTGTTTGGAGAGTTGGCCACATCAATTGTTAGAATCGAAAAAGGAAAGCATTTTTGAAAGAGAATTACTGACTTTGGGAAACAAGTACTTTGATTGAGCATAAACGTGATTTCAGATGGCATATTGTTGTCATGGTCCCATCTTAAACAATGTGAGATAACGACTGATTGTTTTCTGTTGAAGGTGGAAAATCAGTTATCGTGATGTTTGACCATACAACTGAATTAGATAGGAAGGGATAGTCAGAGATTATTAATAAATATTACTGCTAGTCCAAAGAACTTTGATATAAAAACTTTAAAATGGTGAAATTTACCAAATGGTTTGCAAACAGTCGTAGGAAAGCATCCATCCGTTATCTGAGGCATTTAGTCCATTCAGGATAAGCGTTAACATACGGCTGGATTAGCTTCATCTTCACATTATTGAGTTTAATATTTCACAAAGAGATTTGCAATGCGTGTAGGCCAAGTTTTAAAATAAATGCGCAAGATGCTGCAATCAAATCAAAAGTCTGCTTTAAGTGAAGGAAAACGAGCAAACATGTAGAACAGACAGAACAAAAAACAGAAGCTTCAAACACAATCAATAGAAATAAAGGTATAAAAAGTGTTGAATTGAATGAGTTCTACCTGAATGTGTCACATACGCAGTATTGGTTTTCTACTGATGTGTAAGAAGTCCCGTGATGACCTTATATTAGCAAATAAAGTCAGGAAACGTATGGGTTGGTGTCATTTCCCGTCAGATGGGGGAATCTCAAGATTAGGGTTACGTATCTTTAAGGCAAGGATATACATTGTGAAAAAAAAATCACACAGACTGTGTTTATCGTGTGAAAAGAACTTTCTGCAGAGATGGTGGATGTGGCAGAATCATAATGTTTAGAAGACATTGTAGAAGTAAACATATAGGAAAAATGAGGAAGGACACCACTTCGACTGGGACAACACATCCATTGTCGGACAAGCCAAACAGAGACATACACGAGAATTCCGAGAAGCATGGCATTCCAATCGGAGCTCTATCAACAAACACATCTAGTTACACCCCATCTACCACTGTCTGAGAAAAAGAACAGGAAATTACATCACCTCAGGAAATGACAACCCACATAAAGTGACGTCACCAACCCAAAGAAACCCAAACAAATAAATAGAAAGCAGGAATCATCAACAGTGCTTCACCAAGAGGACCACTAAAGATGTTACCTAGTAGCATGACGAAACGTCTGGAAAAGAACCTTCCAGCTCAACGAGCAAACCTACATCAACCTCAGCTTCCAATGTTCTCAAAACTCGCTAAGTGATCCTATATATATATATATATAAATCATTTGAGATTGGTATCAGTGATCACGTTTATTAAGTTGTTCGTGACACAAATGGACTCAATTATCTCCTTTATAAATTTGTTCATGACACAAATGAAATGGAAAACAAATTGTGAAGCGGGTGCATGAATGTCGTCAAGTTGATGACAACTGGCTGAGTGAATGGGCTAATTGATGCATCGAATCATTCATCGAATATAATGTAAGTTTCGAGTATTCACTTTGGTGGAAAAGAAAAAAAAGTTTTTAATTGGGGTGTGTTGCAAAACTCAAATACCCCAAATCATCTTTCTAACTTGACAATCTGTCAATAAAATCTCTTGGAGAAAGGCAATGACAATTAGAAATGCAGACAGTATGTTGGTTTCATTTTAGTCTGATTTGAGAATAAAAGTAATGTTGTCTTCTGTCAGTTCTAAGACATTTGACAAATGTTATTCTTGAGATTTGTGTGCAGTTTCGCTTTTCATTTAATCGAAGGAAGTATCAACAATGTTTACAGGAAGTCGAGAGAAAGTTCACCACAATTAAATCTGTTGTGCAAATTATTACCTTATGGCAGGCAATTTTTAATGTTTTTAACATCTGTGGAATTCGCAAGTGTGATATTGCAATTATTCCAAAAAAAAATTATAAAAATATTACAAAGCATGAACAGATGCGTACAGATCAGACTTTTTTCAAACTTAATCAATTATAGCCATGATACACAAACACTGTATGATCATTTGGCCAAGAAAGATTCAGATATGTAGAAATTTCGTCACTCTGGGGGTGGTGAATCATTGAATTTCACTTTCTCAAAGGCTGATGAAAGGTACTTCAAAGTCAATATATTGATTATTCTTGGGCATCTATATTTTGAATGCATTATGCGAAATTGGAATGGAGTAGAACATGAACACTTATTTTGAATATCAGGTTAGGTATGATAGTTTAAAGGCTTATTGTGTTTAGAAGTTCCTGTGAGTGGCTGCCATTTGCAGATGTTATTTCCCGTTCATTTTCTGCCTATTTCCACACAGGACTTTTTTTTCTGTCGTGCTCTTCATTGTCGTGCTCTTCATTGTCGTGTCTTCCTTCCTTCCTTTCTTTCCTTAATTCCTTCTTTCTGCCTTTCTTCCCTTTGCTTGCTTTCTATATTTCTTTCTTTCTTCCTTCCTTTCTTTCTTTCTTTCTTTCTTTCTTTCTTTCTTTCTTTCTTTCTTTCTTTCTTTCTTTCTTTCTTTCTTTCTTTCTTTCTTTCTTTCTTTCTTTCTTTCTTTCTTTCTTTCTTTCTTCCTTTCTTTCTTTCTTTCTTTCTTTCTTTCTTTCATTCTTTCTTTCTTCCTTTCTTTCTGTCTTTCTGTCTTTCTTTCTTTCTTTCTTTCTTTCTTTCTTTCTTTCTTTCTTTCTTTCTTTCTTTCTTTCTTTCTTTCTTTCTTTCTTTCTTTCTTTCTTTCTTTCTTTCTTTCTTTCTTTCGTTCTTCCTTCCTTTCTTCCTTTCTTTCTTTCTTTCTTTCTTTCTTTCTTTCTTTCTTTCTTTCTTTCTTTCTTTCTTTCTTTCTTTCTTTCTTTCTTTCTTTCTTCCTAGTTGCCTTTATGCAGTTTCTGTTTTCACTTACTTAAACTGAAAGTAAGTGATATTAGTTGAGAAACGTTAACTAGGAATTCAATATCGTCATTACCCACTATGTAGGATTATGATTAAAACTGGTTCATTAATATTTTACTCAACGTGAGATTGCCAATTTTATTTTTGTTCTCCGGCTCGAGTGAAGTAATTTGAATGCTTGACACATCTTGAATATCTCCTTTCAGCACGACAGTATCCATTTTAAAATCATAATTGTCAGTAAATATACTTTCTTGTTTGTTTTCAATATTATAAACATCGTAACTAAAAATATGAGCAAGCCATTAACCTCTGTGAACGAGGAATCCTGTATTGCCAGAACACTTTACTTGCACATCCATATTTGCCAATTCATTGACTTGTCTTGCAGAATCTCGGTATCATTAATGATACATTTAGTTACACAGTACATTGAACCAGACTGTTTTATTTCTTTTCCTCCTATGCGGAATTAATCATAATTTTAATAAGTTTCTGTTATTTGTTGTCGATCTCTCTCTGTCCTCGTTGTACTCAATATTGTATTCCTCCCATTCATTATCCTGAAATTATTACCTACTCATCAACTGACTTTAAACAAGTAATATTGGAAAATTAGCTCACATGAAACTTAGTACTGCTCGATTTCAGTGCAATCTAAACTGTCTGTATCTGCTCTAAAAGTCCAACAATTCATCCCAGCGTCTCAGCTGATACACTGTTCACAGCTAGCCATACATAGTTTAACTTTGATTAGTCTCCAAAATCCATTTCCACACTTGCATGCACCCACACATTTCATTTCCCGTATTATTTATACTAATTCATTTGTGCAACAGCATTTATGTGCATTACTCATGACTATTGTGATGGTAAATGGCAAGAGGATTCATTAAACTGCTGCCATATACGAATGGTTAATGTATCTGTTGTGCTTGTGGAAAAGATCTCATCATGCGTATGAAACAACAACAGTTAGAAGTTTCTGATGGGAATGATTAGCGATGTTGCAACAATACAACAAGCTATTTGACTTCTGTCCTCATCTTTTAGGTATTAGACGAGATTTGAAATGTGCTATTGAAGGAACATTACTGCATTTTGGAATACAACTTCCAAATTACAATATTTGTTACTTACTTTGAGTTGATGATATTTATCGAATTATATAGTGTGATAGAGAGATTTTAATCTTTTAAACTTTAAGCTATTCAGTGTTTTGCACTGAATGGTTTAAGTTTTTTGTTTGAAGCTACAGTTAATTAGGTCGTTAGACATCTAAAAGTCACCAACTAAAATGTACATTATAAAAATTGGCAAATTGTTTCAGTAGAGATTAAGTAAATTATGTGTCACCCTAATCCTTGGCCAGAGGCATGGCCTTGTACACAAAGTTTCTTTCGCTCAAGAATCCCAAATTCCTATCAATGGCAACCACAGAGTGTACATTGTCAAAGTTTCTGCAAAGGCGATTACATTAGATTTCAATGTTAAGTTGTTATATTGATATATTGGGATATAACTTAACATATCTTCAGTGCAAAGGAAAGTTGTTGTTCACTTGTAAGCCACTGTTTGCATCTTGTCTAATGCTGCTGCATATGACAAGCAATTTGTCAGTGTTTGTGAAGTTGCAAACCATTTAAAATAATTTACAAACAAGAGCTATAAAATCAGTTTCTATTTTTTAAGTTTGGAAGGAAACGCATTGACAGAGCAGCAATGGAGTACAAACATTACTACTTCTAAGTGCAACTTGCAGATAGCATACCCGTGTCACTAAATGATACAAGCAGAAGCTAATTACTTTTCTCTGCGTATATTGCCTGTGTGAATGCGGGAACAATTTTAGAATGATAATTTGCCCAATATTCTCCTAACCCCACACGGTGCATTCTGCAGTTGTTCAGTGACATAGTCAAAGTTAAAATTAAAATATAAATATATTCACCCGAAATCACATTCGATGCCTAAAAATGTCTGTTGATTTTACTTCAACTGAATCTCTTAAGCTTATTGCTTTTTCATTCGTGTCCAATGTTTTCCTCCCTTTTATAACTGTTTATGGTGCGATTGACTTGTCACTATTTTTCTTCCCGCCAAAGGCATGATTTTAACCATTATGGATACTTGTTAGAGAAACTTGACAGCAGTTTTGTCAGCCTGATATCTCTTAACATTCTGGTAGCTGCGCAATTCACATGTGACTCTTCAATGTTAAATTTGTGTCATATCGATATGAAAAGTGACAATTTCCACAAAATTTGCTATGTTACATGTGCATTGACATGACAAGATCTGAAACTCAAAATCTGAAATACTGACTGTGACGTGCTACAGCTTTACTTATAAGGTTGCTGCTATCTTTTCTTTTCAATAAATCTACGTTGCATTGCCTGGGGTGCATTTTCAAAAACATGTTAACAACAGCATCCTTGAAGTAATTTGTTATTTGCTTATTTCCTGTGTTTACTGATTTTCCCCATTCTGCCATCTTCTCCTGATCATTTGCCTCTCTGAAGAATTGTAGAGATATAATCTCTTAGCCTTTGTTTTCTTTTCGTTACTTCAATTCGAAGGTACTTAGGAGAGGTGATGAACCAATGCAATTTTCATGTGACTCATTACATGGAGACCCCGCTTATATTCTGATGATTACGGTTCAAAGCACGCCATGGCTAATGGTAGAATTTTAGTTCCTTAAAAATATCATACTACCAGTTCAATGAATACCATGTGCCAATTATTGTTAAAAAAAATCAACTCGTTTATTAACAGAAGAATACTGCCAGTATTGCTTGGTCTGGCCGACACATGATTCCAGACCAGGTAACAACTCGTAACTCTTGACTATTATCTGCTCTCTGAGCAACTGGGATGGTTGATAAGTGCATGACTAGCCAGCGACGACTCGTCCAGTTAATGTATTATTTTTAAGTCTTGTTATCTACCAGTGAATTTAAAGCTAGTCTGGGCAATACCTTTTCTCGTTCTACATTGTTCATTTCATGATTTACTTGTTTTTAAGTAAAAAGAACGAACGAGTGAAGCACGGCAACATAGTTTAGGACCGATCTGTTGGAAAGCAGAAGAATTTATAAATGTGCATAGCAAAGGAAAAATTGAATGAAGCAGGTACCTTTTTGTCTTCCTACTTCGAAGAATACAAAGCTACCTTCCCAGAAATATTAGCGAACCGGGGATTATTGACAAAGAAAATTGATGGAAAATAGGAACTGACAATATGAAACTAGATTATTGTACACAGGACCAGAACTGGGCCACGTCGAGTCTGTGCAGCCATCCACTCATGGCAAATATTTTCCTCAAAACGTTTTTCATGCCTCATCCCACCCCAACTTCAGTCCTTTTATAATCAAGAACCTATCTCGCTCTCTCTTAAATGCACTTAATATTTTGTTCTCAACAGCCTTCTGCAGCAATAACTTCCACAGATTTTCTACCCTCCAGCTGAAGAAATTCCTCCTCATCCTAGTTCGAAAAAAGTATTCTTTTCACTCCGACGGCACTCCATTGAGTCTTAGTCTCTTCACCAGCAGGTACATCTTTGTCATGTCCATTCTATCCAGACCTATCAGTATGCAATAAGGTTCAATATGATTTCCCCTCGTCCTTCTGAGCTGCACCGACTATAGTCCAAGAATACTCAACCGTTCCTCATATGACAAGCTCTGTATCCCTGCGATTATTCTTGGAAACCTATCCTGGATCACCTCAAACAAATGCATTTCCCCGCTCAGATATATGCCCCAAAACAGCCCTCAATATTTCAAATGGTGACTGACCAAAGCTTTATACAACTTCAGCTGTATATTTCTGCTTTTATGTTCTAGCCCTCTTGAAATCAATGTTAACGTTGAATTTGTATTCCTTACTACTACATAAACCTATATATTAAGCTCAGGAGAATCCGTAAATATGGTGATCAAGTAATTTTGTGCTAAATATTTATTAAGAAAATATTCTACGCCTCCATTATCCCTCCAAATGCGTCATTTCTTTGCCCACTCTCCTAGTCTATCAAAATCATTCTGCTAAAGTCTCTGGCTCCTCAATAATTATCTACCCAAAAAGCAATCTCTGTATCATCTAAAAGATCAGGAAAAGTTTCCACAACTAGATCGTTCAGATCGTTATTGTAAAACGTGAACAGCTGTTATCCCAAAATTGCCCTCTGCAGGACTCCACTAGTCAGTATTTATTATCTATAATAAAATACAATTCATCCCCAGTTCTGCCTCTTGGCAGTCGGATATTCATATATATATATATATACCAGTGTCATCCCCTTAATACTATGGCTCCTAACTTTTGTTTTGACAGCCTTCTAGATGGCTTGTCCTAGGTCTTCCATAAATTCAAATTTATTAAATCCGCAGGTCCTCCTTTGTCTAACTTGTTCGAAGACTTTTAACAGCATTGTCAGGAATGGCTTACCTGAATCAGCCGTATTTTACCATGCACTTCTCAGTCGCCTGAAGTTTCATCCTTAATAATGGATTTTAAAGACCGTGATAATGATGTCTCTTAACAAGGTTATGCTGTCGTTGGCTTTTATTTTCAGAATTGTAAAAGCAGCGATTATGCAAAGTCTGGCTTTCGTTGGGTTTTAGGACCGATTTGTTTATTGTTTATAGATACTGCTTCAGGGACAAGGCTTTCAAGTCTATTTGTTTTTGAAAACTTATACAATGAAAGGGGGTGGTCATTTCTTTCTGCTCAGTTTCTTCAAGTTTAATTTGGTTTTTGGTCGTCCAGCTAATCACTGAAAGCCGTAAGGCAGTTGGAGGCTGCTAGTCCAAGAAACAGCAATACAGAAGAGGGTGTTCCATGCTGTCAACTCTCTCTCTCTCTGACATCTGTCCTCTAAGACTCTGTATTTGATTGTATCTTTTGTGCCAGGGGTTATTTACGGGGATTGTTGTATTATTGGGAACTGCATCATTAAGTTGGGATAATCTGTTGAGCTTTCTGATAAGTTGTTATTCTGTAATCTGTATTCAATTATCTTTTGTTTTAGTTTCATTCAGCAATCTTGTCAACAATTTCTGTTTTGTTTTGCCTGTCTGCATCACTCCTGCAACATCCACGTTATCCCTGCTTAAAGCCTCTTGCAAGTTAGATCCTGCACTACTTTCTTGAAATGTTTTGAGGGAGTATGATCTGATCCGTGATAAGTTTAATTATTGGCCGACGTCAGGATGGTCGACCTATACATTCCTGTCTTCTGCACCTCCGCATTCTCAGAGGACTTTGTTTTACCATCCATTTTCATAGAAATATACAGCACAGAAATATATGCTTCGGTCTAACTCTACTATCACTCTAAATCCTTAGTAATCATTAATCCATCCAGATGCCTTTTAAATGCAGTAATTGCACGAACCTGCACCAGTTCCTCTGGCAGCTCATCCCATGCATGCCTCATGGATGAGGGAAAAAAATGCTGCTTAGACCCCTTTTGTATATTTCCCCTCTCACCCTAAAATTATGCCTTTTATTTCTGGGCTCCGCCATAAATAGACAAAGGAAAATATCTTGTCCACGAATCCTATCCATGCGCCTTATGACCCTTTATAACCCTCTGTAAGGTCACCCCTCAGCCTCTGATGCTCCAGTCTCCCAACCACTCTACCTCCAGCCTTTCCTGAAAGATCAGCAATAATGCCTGTGTAATATTTGCAGCTATGTCCTTCAGAAAGTTGCATTCCATCTGGTATCCAATGTCAGACCTATCAGCTTCACCTTCAGCTTCTCCTTCGTGATTATCACTCGAGTCACAAATACCGCCTGACTCTGTTCAAGTTCTGGCATGTTGATGTGTTCATTGTGAAAAGCGATGAAGAGTACCTATTCACGCACTTTGATATTGAGTGTTTCACCAGTACAATTGCTCTATCCGCATTTTCCAAATTTAACTCTTTTACCTTCTGTATAATGAAAACGAAACTTCTCAAATTTTCAAATATATAACTTGTGAATTTCATCTTCTCCCCAGTGTTGCATTTTAACTTCTCTTCGGATGTTCCAGAAATGCTACACAATCATTTGGCTTCTGATTAAACTTCACCACAATGTATGATTGTTCTTTTGTTTTTATGCTGTCTTTGGCAATACTTTTCACTCTTGGTTGCCTCGTACTCCCTTAATAAATTCTTTTTTTTTTGCTTTCTGCTATTATTCCCGAAACCGCAGCATCTCGTGCCATTGCTGCTCAACTGTCTTCACGCTTGGCTCCCTTTCAATCAATTCTGGCCAGCACCTAATTTGTATGTTTTCAGGTACCTTTACATAATTTTAGTGCCACTACATCTGATTCCAGATTCTTCCTCTCAAGCTGCAAGGTGAAGTTTATCATGTTATGGTCAATATCTCCAAGGGCTTCCTTCACCTTAAGTTTCTATTATATAATGCCTAATCAAGGACCATGTAAACAAAACTGATGTTCATTTGAGGACTCCATCACTAGCTGCAGCAAAAATAATTAGGTTTCCTGACATCCAATACGAACCTGATATTTCTGGTCCACTTACATATTGAAGTGTTAAATGATGCTTTCAATACTGCTTTTATTCATGCCCTTTTTGTCTCTTCATTGATCTTCTTCCGCATTTATTGACCACTTTTAGAAGGAGTATCCAATTACGTGTTGTTTTTTAAATGTAGTCGCTGTTCTCATCCACACGGAATATTGAAATGTTAATCTTGTTAGACATGCACCAGTGCTCCTTCTATTTATCTCACACGTAGTTATACCTGCCTGTTCATGAACACTGACCGAATTTGAGGTGGTTGAAGATTAGTGCTCAAAAAATGAATTTGACTATGAACTGCTCAGGTGACGTCTATGCAAAAACTGCGTGCGGTTGTTGCCATAGTCAGAGAGTGATATGACACAGAGACAGAAGCTATGGTCCACACATCCATGCGTACCATAATCCCAAAGTAAACAGTCTTATCTACCTGCTCCTGGCCCATTTCCCTCCAAAGCTTTCCGAATCATGTATCCACCCAAATGTTGTTTAAGCATTGTAATTGTATCCACATCAATAAATTCCTCGGGATGTTCAGTCCATACTCGAAACTCCCTCTGTATAAATAAAATCCCTCTTATGTCTTTTGTTTACTCCTCTCCTCTCACCTTAAAAACGATTTCCCCATTTTAGGGAAAAACAAACAAATACCATCTACTGTATCCACACCTCTCATTATTTTGTAAACTTCTTCAGTTCACCTGTCAAATTCTTCTGCTCCAGTCAAAACATGTCGCAGCCTATCTCGCCTTTTGTGATGATGCAAACCATCCATACTCCACAACATTCTAGTAAATCTGTTCTGAACCCTTTCCAGCTTGGTTATATCCTTCACGTAACTGGTCGACCAGAACTGGATACAATATTCAGAAAAGGCCACACCATTATCCTTTACACTCTGAACATAACGTGCCAGATCACGTGGTGATACGTATGCCCAAACAGTTTAAAGAAATTAGGATCATAACGATGAAACAGGAAATTACACTGTGATTAGCTTAGCAAAGGTTTAGAGAAATGTTGAACTGTGTCGTAAAAGATGCGGCAACACGGCACTTAGAAAGTACCAATGCAGCTGTATGCACTGAAATCCAACAAATCTTTCCTTCGGATGTAACCAGTAGAATGCATAAGCGGGCACAAGTTGATAGTGGACTAGGATTTTCTTCAGAAAGTTTTTGATAAATATGTCATAAACCAATAGTTAAAAAAATGAAATGTATGAGTTTAGGCATACTATGAAGGATCTATCAATTTTCCAATGGAACGAAAACAAAGATGACGATTACTTATTTTTTTTAAGGTGGAACACGTTGATTTATCAGACACACACGAATCACTGTTTGGGTCCTAGTTCATCACTGTATTCGTCAGTAATGTTCATGCAAAATCACATGTAATATTTCCACATTGGCAGACACAAAATCAGATGGAATAACATAGACAAGTTGGACACAATCTCCGATTTCTGGAAAAAACAAATTTACACCTAATCTTTTGCTGACGAATTGGCATTTGTTGTTATGCAAATAGATTGCCTAACTGGCATCTGACTGAAAACATCCGTTGTAAATACTTTTGTTGGGGGTGGATGCGGGGCTTCATTTTATGCTTTTCTGCACGTGAATTTGTGTGCATGAGCAAGAATGACGTACTTGAGTTGTATTGGGCATTAATGACTTCACACCTGGAAAAGTGTGGACAATTTTCGTTTTGTTGTCAGCGATTGAAAATGATGCCAAAGAACGACTGAAATGAAGAATCCCCAGACTGATGCCTCACAAAGCAGTTTTATTGTGTGAGGAGATTTTGGGTTGAGTGACTTTTTTCTTCCATTGTAGTTTGGAAGCATGATCAGTAACCACTTTGAAACATTCAAATAACTGACGTGTTTTGAAACACTGTTTGCGAGGATATAATTCTCCTGTTTGTAAGACTCTATAAAATGAATAAAGGTTTCAGGAATTGGATTAGGATCAAAAGTAGTTTTGCAGTTCATAAAATCACCAAATTGTTGATGGACTATCATGTAACAAACTGAATGTCAAGTCATGAAAATATTCTTAAAGCAGGTAAATTCGTAAAATGTAAAGTTTGAGACATGCAATCGGTTATGTTCATACTGAATGATACAGCAGGCTGGTTAAAACGAAGGTCCTACTCCACTTATTTTGTTACATGGTTATATGCTCATACCCAAACGCAGTACGCTCAATCCCATGGCAAAAACAAATAAGCACTGCACCCGAATTATTCTATGCACTCAACCATTCGACTCCTTATGGTTCACCAATGCTCAAAATAGATGTGTGACATTAAATCTAGGGTCAGTTCAACGTATTGTGAGAAAAGAATCAGAAAAAAAGCTAGAATGATAATTGTATCTTCCAGTTTATAAAGGCATATATTTAAATGAGAGCATGTAAAAGGCACAAAGCCATGTGTGTCCTCCAGCAACTCTACCACTGGAAACTTCAATTCCTCACAGTCTGAATTGCAATTTATCACCCTTTTTGTTAACTCAATGTCTTGCTTGATAATTTCAGAACTTTGCAGTCTGCTGTTATGGCATAAAGCTTGAAAGCTTATAATTACTTCAATGTACACTTATGCATTGCTCATGCATTTGCTCTTTTTTCATTAGCGACGTTTCTTCAAATGTCTTCATCATGCTCGGCAACAATGTCCCAAAAGACCTCCTCGACATTGTGTTCCTCAGTCTATTAAGAAACTTTCAATATCTGCATCTATTCCTAGTCTAAGCATCTTTGTCTTTATTATAATTAGTTCCTCATCTAAATGAATAATTTATACTTGCTGACACTGAGGTTTTTTTGTGGAGTGCATTACTACGGTTCTAGTTTAAATCATTGAGCTCATGTCAGATTTTTTATTGTGCTGTGATTGTTGAAAAACTCGGAAGTTTCAACGTGCATCAGAAAATTATCCATTGCTTTTATTGTTCATAAAATTTGATACAAATTTAATGGTCATGATTTATTAATATGACAATTGGAATCGACAAATGCAGTTACAACTTATATTGCTGCAGCTCATTTCATAAATTAGTACACTCTGCAAATCGCCAGCAGAATTACACCAATAAACTCAAGCAGGACTTTTCAGTGATGAAGAGCTATGAGATTGAAATCTCAGGTCAGATTCAAAAATTAATGGCGTTATATTGCCATACTATTAACTAATATTAACGCATAAGCGAGATACATCAATTAAATATTTTGTCAGTTATCTGGTAACAAGTATTTAGGTTAAATATATACTTACATTTGCTAAATCAATGTCAGCATGGAAGAAGAATGAATTTCCATATTACCGAATGTCCAAACATTCATAATTCGAAGCATATTTATCTAATTTGGAATATTTCTAATTATTCATATCATATTAAGTAAATTCAGGCGTGGTGTAGTTAAATAGAAATCGAAAGAATTGTGGATGCTGGAAATCAGGAATGCAAATATAATTTGTGAAAAAAAGCTCAGAAAATCTGGCAGCATCTGCGAAAATAAATCAGAATTAATGGTTCACGTCCAATATAACCGAAACGTTAACGGTGATTTCTCATCAAAGATGCTTCCAGATCTGCTGAACGTTTCCAGCAACTTACGTTTCCAGCAACAGATGGAACACTGATATTAGGGTTCCACGTATTAATATCTATTCAAAACTCTTATTTTCTTTCTTTGAGACCAAACAAAGGATTTTTTAAAAAGAATGCTGTCATAGTGTCAATTTGAATTGTCTTTTACTAAACATTTGATTTTAAATTTATCCTTACATTTATTTTTGTTCATTTTTTCCAGTGAGACAACTTCTTTTCAAGGATAAAGGTGAGCAAATACAGATACATTCTCCACTATTCCAATATTCGCAATTATGTCCGCGAACTAGCTCACTATTTAATTCTTGTGGAGTACAGATGATATTTCTATATTAGTTTACATGGGTTATCAAGTAGCATTTGTTACTTTAGATCACACCATATAAGCATGTTGCGAGCAGTAAGGCATGCTCAACGTCAAATACCATTCGAAATAGATAGCACTCCCGAAGGAAAAGAAATTTCAAGTAAATGCGCAAAAGACTCGCTGTTTTATGCACACGGAGGAAGTGAAGTTTAGCTCTGTCTTGCAAAAGGTGCAGGTTCTGTATGACATAAATTACTAATTACTGAGAAGCTAAACACGAAACAGCAACTAGAAATTCTACCCGAATTTTCAGGTGTACCTAATTTTTGTTAAATCCGATCCATATGTAGAAAATTGTTACAGTGTACAAAGGATTGATGGGCTGTATTGCCTGCAGACTTACTCCTCAGATCGTTTGTTTTCTCTTATTTTATACATCTTCGCTCCATTCAGCCATGGAATATATATATTCTTAACTTTCCACTCATTACCTTGAAAAGAATGAAGGAAATGCTAAAAACCCTCTGACAATAATCTCTTAACATTGCACTGTAAAGAGTAAGTAAAAAAAAAATCAAAAACGTGGCAGCAATATAATTAGCAACTTTTCTTTCCGGGGAGCCTTTATTTCTTATCAATTACTTTAAAATTCCATTCATAAGTTTTCGTAGCGTACATATATTCCAAGGCAATCTCATTCTCAGTTACATTTGTGACTGGAATTAATAGATCGCACCTACAGACTATGTCACAGCAAATTTCGTTGTTAGCTGTCACTGTGATATATGGTTTGTCTGAAACTGGTGGATTTGGTTTGTTCGCCATTTGATCCTGGTACATTTGGCTTTGTCATTTGCATAATTGGAAATATTACATACTCTTCTCTACTGGACTTCTCAGTTAACGATGCTTCATCAATCTTCTAATAAAAATGGTTGCTTAACGTATATGCCTGGTTATGAGGTTATCATTTATGCTTGTATGAATTTTGCCTGCGTATGGTGGTCAACATCCTCTCATAAGTTCCAATTGTGGAGTTTTTTTTTTAATCTTTTGGGTAACCATTCAATTTAATGATGCTACATCATGCAAAATAAGACCTATATTGTAACATTGAATATTATTATTCAAAAAGACGAGACGGCAAAATGATCATCAAATGCGTATGCTTCAAGTAACATGATGGAATTATAATTAGACCAGTTTGCAACTGCCCCATTACAATTATTATTGCGAATGGAATTCCAGTCAAAAACTTGGGAACCACTTCCACCCAACATTCATTTTTTTTACAACATAAAGACCAGTAATCAACAAACAAAAAGGCCAAATTCATTTTGTTAGATACCTTAGGAAAATTTGATTACTACAATTAATGTGATGTGATCAATAATCTTTCTTATTTTTTTCTAGAAATAGATACACTGAAGGCAAATGCACAAGATGCTGGTGAGGGGAAGGTTTTCATACTCGATACTGCAAGAATCAAAGATACAAAGAACATTAATTAACAGAATCAGGTTCACCACGTTCGAAGAAGGATTTTCTATTATTTGAGCGAATGCACATCTTTAAATACACATAAGGAGAGATTTTCAAAAAAAGAAACTGAAATATCGTTTCCTTTACATCATTTAGAAGCAAACAGTTGATTTATCACTAAACTGTTAGAATAAATGTTCGGTCCCGGAAATTCACGTAACCTTCCACGCAATGAAACGCTAACTTCCTCCCAAAAGCTTAAGTCTGCATAAAGTGCGACTTAAATTGATGCAGAAATGAAGTAAAACGAAAATGAATCATTTTCCGCGTGACCAGTTGTAGTGTAATCTGCACAATTATTTTGAATCAATACTTCGTGAAAAACACAAATGAGAATGGAACAATATGCATAGATTTTATCAATGTTAATAATGTTAGAATGTATAGGATATAAATAAGATTTCTTTGAAACGGAGTTGTGTAAGGAAAGGTATACTTTGTAAGCAGCGACTACATTAATTTGAAAAGAAATTGAATGTGACAATAAATGACATTTGAAATGCTCCAATTAAGGTTGGGTTGCTGCCATCACAATTTTATGCTCAACGGTTAAGGATGTCAAAGCTCAACTGTTACCTTTGTAAGAAAGGATTTTGTTTTTCTTGCAGAGGACAAGCTACGTCAAAAACAAAGAGGTGATTTATTCTAATTAATAGTTTCAGAATGGCAATGAGATACTGATGGAGTATCCAGGCGCAGGTTTCCTTCGAGTAATCTCGTTTACTCTAACAACATGAAAATGTGTAAGTTAGATGGCTGGCCATTCAAAATTCATCTGTAAGTGTCCAAGGATATATAGGCTAGGGTCGCTCACTGCGGAAATTTACGTTTGTGGAGGTATGGTGGGATGCTATTCTCAGGATCAGAGCAAGTTCGATGGGTCAAATTGCCTCTGTCTGAATTGTCAGAGCCATATGATTCTGTGCTTTGCGCATAATTCACTGCCACTTAACGAAAGATTACTTACTTTGTATTCTAATCAATTTTCTGTGTTATTTTTATGAATGCACAATTAATGACTTTGAGGAGATCACCATCTACACGTAATCTAGCAAATGTGATGATATTAACATGATACACAAACTATGGCACCTGTGTATCGAACGAACTGTAATAATATATTATTATTGTATGAGTTGTGGAACAAAGCAAAGATTACACAATTAAGCAAAGCAATTCACAATTCCCTGGAGAAAAGTTAACCTTGCACTTTCTTCTTTTTCAAAAAAAATTATTTCATTGGTAAAGAAAAACAAACTTTCTTCACACCACAATGCTATTGTGTACTTAAGGGGAAACAGAAAAAATGCAATTTAAAATTGTTGAAAACCTTTTCCATTGTGTTTCAAGAATACTGTGCCATACTTAGAATTTACCAACATTATTTTCATCCCTTGAGATAAAGCGTGCATTTAACATTTTCTAATAAACCAAACAAAGAAATAATGAATCTGCAGATGCAATCACAGTTCTTGTTCACTAAATTCACTGTGCAGCAGTTTAACCTCGGTTCAAAAGTTGATATTAGTTTTATACACTTTCAAATTGTGAAGTATATTGCACTCAAACACAGTGTAACTATGCTAAGAAGATGGTTTAGAATCGAAAAGCAAAACAAAATTAAAAACAAATGAAGAAAAGTGATCAATGACATCATCTTTTGCCGGTATGGCAGTTTAATCAATGATTTTAGAAAATCATAATGCACAATTAATTTAATAATTCTGAAGCATTATTACTCCGGCAGTCAGAGCTGAAAAGGCACTTGATTAATTGTTCCTCAACATTCAACTTGCACTGTCTGAAAGAATTGAAACTATTAAAAGAAAAGTCTTCGGTTGTTAAAGTGATATATGTGAATGATCTTTAAATAGCAATTTATTTCTGTTCTATTTCTAACTTTCAGAACTGGATGACCTAAAGGATTCATTGAGGAAACAATGTAAGAAAGTACATCGCCAATTCAGGCAAACATCAACTGAAGTATCGATTCTTAGGCATTTTACTTTAGTTCTATATTTTGTTCGTGAATTGTAATCAGAGAAAACTGAAGGTGTACTGTGCAGCAGGAGGACATTCGGACCATGGTTTCTGCAATGGTGGTCCGTTTGATCCCATTGTTTAAGTGACTTCTTCGCTTTCTGTATATATGTTTTCACATTGTTTCTCGTAAACATATATTTCATGCTGTCTGCAATACAACGAATAAGCGAGGTTAAGCCACACTTCTGGACAATGTATTCGAATGCTGAATTATCCATTGCACATTTTTTACCCTGTATCCATTTTGCTTCATTTTCAAATTGTTTTAAATCTTTATCATCTGTTTTTAGTAGTATTATGAGCGAGAACAGTTTCGTTACAATAAAGTATCCAGTTGCCTATTTATTTTGCAAACTACTATTGATGTTCGTTTAGTTTTCTCCTGTCCATAAGGCCATAACAATTGGAAGAGCAGTCGACCTTTTTTCCACTTGAGACTGCTTCTCTATTCAATAGAATTATGGTCGAACTGTCCTTTCCTTCAGGTTTCTACCGTATGATCTTTATAGAATTTACAGATTCATAGCCACTTTCTCATCTGATGACTACTTCCCGTTTATTAATAATTCTGTCCTGGATAAGATTCATGTATACCTGAGAGAAAAAAAAATCAGGCACCCATTCGTGTCCTTAATTAATAGTTATGTAGGTTGTCTGCTGTAGCATTAACCATCATAATGGTGATGTTATTTTTCAGTTTCTGGGACGATTGTGAAGCCACGCATTGTGTTTTCATTTCACGATTAAAAAAAAAGTTGACTGTACAAATCAATATCTGTACTTGAGTTACCTCTGATCTTTCCGACATACACTTCTGTTTAAAAAAAATTCTAAAACCTGAAGCGTTTCTCACTTGCATTGGTAAGACAACGTGATGTGTTCCCTGACAAAATAACTGCAGTATCCTGTTCAATATGTATCTCTCTACCAACATCATTATAGCATATTTTTTCGCCCTCAAGACACTCTGCTAACTTTCTATAATAAAAATAAAGTTTCCTTCGAATGTTTGGTGGCAAATCCAAATGTTTTCCGCAAGTTGTCAACCCTATTTTCCCAATATCGCTAGATTCTTTAACAGTCTGAAACTATGCAGAGTCTTTTTTTGTAATTTGCTTGTTAGATGCTGATTACCATAACATGAATAAGTCTTCTCTCGATACCTGCATCGTCAAGAGGAAGAATACGACTTTTCAAGGCTTAATGTTGAAGAAAGGAACATGAGATAGACTTGTGTTCGTTTTGAAACGATTCATTCTCTGTTCGTATTGTCTACAAATATGCAGAGACATTTTTGGGCAGTTGTTAGTCAGCAACTATGTTGAAATGTTCAAAGAAATGTGGAATAAATACAATAATTTTGACGTTCATTGACAGAGAAAAGAAATGTGACCAACAAAGTAAAACAGCATTTCTCTATATCAATGTGGTGGAAGTTTTAAGTTAAGTTGGAGTATGATTTGTGAGAAAGATATAACGCCTCTTTTGGACAGACATAGAGAATGAGAAACAATGTGGCCATGGAATTTAAAATGTAAAACTATGAGGTGAAATGTGTAAAATAAAACATATGAAAAAAAGTTCGTTATTCAGATCATCAAGTCTGGCTGGCCGTTCAATTTCAATATTATTAATGAAATACTACAATTTTGATCACCCACTCCAATTCCAGAAACATGTAGCCGGTTGGTAAACTGACACTCATAAATTCCTTCCTTAACAATGTTGATAAGTTGCCTATATCCGAGAATTACAAAGGTTCGCAACAAACGGTTTAAAAACAGTCTGCACAATCTTGCAACAAAGTGGTTCACCCATTATCGATAAATTGTGCAGTACTTCTAAGTTCCAAAATCGGGGAAAAGAATTTACTGCATCATTTCATCTATCCCATAAAGGTTTTGTAAGTTTCAGAAAATCGTCTTTGTGACTTCGAAGCTTTACATAATGCAAGCTGTGTTTGCCCAAAGATTTCCTATAGAATAACGCTCCCACCCCAGGGCAATTCTGCTGAACTTTTCTGCCTTCAATCTGTGGGAAATATACATTGACATAACCAGATCCAACTCCATGCCATAGTGAGATGTGGTGTAATAATGGTCTCACACAATTAAAGCAAGCTGGCACTCTGCTGCCCAGACCGTTCTGAAGTAAAGTGTAACTTTCCATTAACGCAATGGCATGTTTGTGTTTAAGTCACGTAAACAAAAATAAGTCAAGAACTCTGATTTTTGTCCACAGATGCTGCGAGACCTGCTGGGGTTTTTCAACAATTTCTGTTTTTAGTTTAACGACAACAATACCCATCACTGTTTACAGATGTAAACATATAATCCGCTAAGCATGCAACATCTCGATGATCACACGTCAGTACTACCAATGTGGATAACCTCACGTTTTACACTTAAAATTCCATGGGCCACATACTTTCCGATTCTCTATATCTGTCCAAAACCTACTGAAGAATCTTTAAATCTTCCTCAGAAAGAATATTTTCATTTAAATTTGCTTCAGCTGCTAATTTAGAAATGTTGCATTTTGTGCACAAATTCTCGTTGTTGGGAACAGCTCCGGCTCAAATGCTCAACCTTCTGGTCGACCACGAGTCATAATTGTCAACTTTCTATCGACTACTGTTATTTTTTTTCTCATCTATTTTGTGGCTGTTAAACAATCATTAATCCATGCCATGAATTATCTCTTTACCACATCGTTCAATTTGTTTTCTTACCAGCATTCTACAAATCATATCTTCAAAAACTAACTCCAGCAAGTTTGGTCAAACGCGATTTAAAATCGAAAAATCCATCCTATTACTCAATAGAATATTACCAACCACGTGTCTATTAATCCCCTCCTGGAAAATAAACTATATTACTTACATCGCGGTTGCTTTAAGCTGAATAGAACAAAATTTCGCTCGTCACTTTTCAAATAGTCATGTTCCATTTGCTAACTTGCAATTCGCATGATTCACTTCAGAACCTGAATAATGTTTGATAGATCATTGGCGATCCATCTCTATAGCAGCCTTTTTCAAACAGGCTGACTCGTAGCTAATTGCATTTTGTGGGTTCGTAAATATCCACCATGTTAATGTATTTAGCACACTCCTTTTACGGATGCAAATTTCCTTCATATCCAGACCTGCCCAGCCCCTCATAACTTTGTGTCCATTGCAGTTTTGATAATTTCCTCAGCAAAAAACATTTTTAACTCATTCAAAGGATTGGGCATGACTAGCTGGGCAGCATTTATTGCCAATCCCTAATTGCCATTGAGAAGGTAATGGTACGCTGCACTCTTCAATCACTGCAGTCTACCTACTGTGAACTGATCCAAGATTGTATTAGGGCACAATTTGAAGTGACGGCAGAAGGAACAATGCTACTTCCAAGTGAGTATTTTGGAGTCGAAATTTGAGGTGGTGGTGTTCCCATGTACTTGCTATGCATGTCCTTCCAGGTGAAAGTTAAGGTGGATTTGTAAAATGCTGCCTGAGAATCTTTGATGAATTACTGCTGTGGATCTCGCAGATAGTACAAACCGCAGCTGAGCATCAATGGTAGAGGGAGACTGTGTTTTCGGATCTGGTGGCTATCATGCGGGATTGTTTTTGTCCTAGATATTGTCAAGCTTTTTACATGTTATTGGAGCAGCATTCATTTAAACAAGTAAGCAGTATTCCATCACCTTCTGACTGGCGCCTTATAAATTATAGATAGGTTTTGGAGCGTAAGGGACTGAGTTTCTCATCGCAGCATTCTTAGCATCTGATGTTCTTTTGCAGCGATTGTTTTATGTGGTTTCCTGACCAATAGTAACACACAAGATGTTGATTCTAGCGGATTCGTTTATAGCAACACCAATGAATGTCAAAAGGTGGTTGTGAGATTTTCTCTTACTGATATTGAACATAGCATGGCATTTGTATGACGCAAATGTTAATTCCTATTCGTCCGCCCAGGACTTGGATATTGTCCAGATATTGTTGCATTTAAGCTTCCGTATCTGAGGAGGCTTTAATAATGCTGAACATGTACATTCTTCAATGAGCATCCACAATTTACGCAGTCAGATGGAGGAAATCCCATTTATTTAACAGTTGAGAGCACTCTGCTGAGGAACCCCTGTCGGGGGGCCTTGGAGCTATGATGACGCACCTTCAATACCAGTTGCCATCTTCCTTTGTAGCAGGTATGGCTCCAAACTACCGAGATTACTTCCTGATAACCACTGATTCTGTTTTTAATCGGAATCGTCGATGCCACTTTTCATCGAATGCAACCTTGAATTCAAGTACTGGCGGTAGAAGTTTACATCTGGAATTCAGTCTTTCTGTCCATTTCTGAACCAGGGCGGTAGTGAGACCAGGAGCTGAATGGCCCTAGTGGAACCCAAAATGGGCTACACTAAAGCAGTCATGAATGAGCAAGTGCAGTTAGAAAGTACTATTGATATAAACTTGCATCACTTTACTGATGATCGACAGTACAGCAATGGGATGTTCATTGGTGGAGTCAGTTCTGTCCTGACTTTTAAGTAATTGACATATATGCACAATTTTTGGCATTGTTGCCTGGATGTCAAAATTGTAACTGTGCTAGAAGAGTTTCACTAAGGTAGCAGCAGGTTCCAGAGAACAAGTCTTCAGTACTATTGTTGTCTTGTTATCAGGATTCATAGCCTTCATAGTATCCAATGTCTCCACCTGTTTCTTGAAACCACATGGGTTGCATTGAATTTGCTTGACACGGGTATCAGCAGTTCTGCAGACAACCAAAAGAGGTGAAAATGCATAATAGATTCAATACTACTTTTGGAAGACAACTGTGAATGCTTCAGCATTATCTTTTTCACTGATGTGTTGGGCTCTTCGATCATTGAGGAAGGGTGCATTTGTGGAGCCTCCTTCTACCGTGAGTTGTTTAGTTCTCCAAGACCATTTACAACCAGATGGAGCAAGACTTAAGAGCTGAGTTCTAATCCGTTTCTCTTGGATTCTCTTAGCTCTGCCTATGAATTATTATCTCTGATGTTGAGTATGCAAGTAGTTCTGTTTGGTAACTTCACAGGATGGACTACTCTTTTTTATGTATGTCTCGTGCGGTTCCTCACATGCCCTCCTGCTGATTCCATTAAAGTAGAGTTGATCCACTGGCTTAGTGGTAATCGTTGAATGGGGTAATATGCTAAGTGACGAGGTTGTGGAACGTGCTGGAGTACAATTGCTCGCCCTGAACGCCTCCTGAATTCCTAGTCGTGAGGTGTTAGATGTTTTCAAATTTCATATCATTTAATAGGGTGATAGTGCCACAGAACACGCTGCAAGTTATTCATAATGAGAAGATGGAGCTTCGGCTCCACAAGGAACGTGCAGTTGTCACACATAATCATGGACAGTTGCATCTAAAGCCGGCAGAATAAAAGGATGCATTCCACTTTGCCTTCCCCTATTGCTAGTTCCCTGAACACCTACTGCAGACCTGAGCTAACAATTATATCAATTTATGTGCGACCAATTCAGTCACTAGTGCTGCTGCCAAGTCACTCTTGGTAATGGACATTGAAATCCCCCACAAATATTACATTTTGCGCCATTGCTACATTCAGAGCCTTCTCCACTTTTTCTTTTAAACATGGAAGAGTATTGATTCATCAATGAGGAACAGCCATCCGTGTTAATCACAGGGTCTAGAGTCAAAGTTGAAAACTGCCATGGCAACTCCTGGTGATTGCATACCACTCTCCCGCCACCTCTGTTGGTGCAGACTTGCCTTTGCTATAGAACATTACCCGAAATGGTGATGGTGGTTTCTTGGTCACTGACTGTGATGTATTATTCCGTGAACAATACAAACCATTATTTGACAAGTCTGTGAGACAGCTCTACAAATATTGGCAGTAATCCCCAGATGTTCGTTAGGATGAATTTGCAGTGTCGACATGACTGCTCTGCAGTTGTCTTTTGAGGACGCCACGTCGATGCCACGTTGTCCATCCGCTTTCATTTCTTTGAGATTTAATAGCGACTGATGCAATTGAGTGGCTTACTTGATCAACTAAGAGCGCAAGTGAGAGCCAGCCAAATTGCTGTGTGCCTGAGCTTACATGTAAGCTACATCAGGTGAGGATGGCAGATTTCCTTCCCTAAAGGACATTAGTGAGCTAGCAAGAAACCGAATGCATTGTAGATAATGGAAATCACAAACAAGAACAGCAAGTTATGGTTAAGCTGAACATGTCTGGCAGCATCTGTGGAGAGACATCAGTGTTTAGATTTCAGTTTAAGTTACCATTTCTCAGAAATGATGGTGGCTAAGAAAAAGTTGTTTCTCGGTAGAAGATGTGGTAGTGAGAAGGGTAATGTGTAACCTATAGGTGGAAGTAGACCCCGAAGGGACACATGAATAGTGGGACAAACAAACGTCTGGGTAATGATCAGGTCAGGAGGATGGCTATTAATCATGACTGCGAATGGTGAACAATGGGCTATTTGTAACTGCAGACAATGTCATAATAAGGTCTGGTGTACGGCGGTTGGGGTAAGGACCTGAGGCAGCTCAATCCCTAAATGTGTTGAAATTGGCATTAAGACTAATAGGCTGTAGAGTTTCCTCACTGAAGTTACGTTGAACAAGAGCTTCAGCACTGTACAGCAAGCCTCACACAGAGATCTTTGCTGGAAAACAAAGTGGTATGTTTAAGTGATAGACAATTGGAAGCTCGGGATCTTTCTTGCAAACAGATCATGGGTGTCCTGCGAATTATTCACCCAATCTATGCTTCGTTTCCCCAGGGATAAATGAGAACACATTTTGAGTAGCGAATACAGTAGATCAGATTGAGTGAATTGCAGACAAAGCGTTGCTTCATCTCGGAGGAGTGTTAGAGATAGATAGTTCTTTTTTTTCCAGAAAATCCACAGTGGCACATACAAATGTAGGTATGAGTACGCTTGCATATTTCAAATTCCAATATCTGTTTTCCATCCTCATCTACGCAATGTTAACTTTAACTTCTGTGCCATTTCTTCTTTCATGAGTTTAAATTCTTCTAACTCTGTTGGTAAAGTATCCAGGCTCTTTTTAGCAAAACGTTTTAATTTTGAATACTGAGGACAGCTTTTGAAGGCCCTTTTCAATGTGTCTTTGCTGGATTGCATTCACTTTCTATTCTCTCTTTGATTACTAATCATTTTTCCTTCCCTTGTACAATTCTATAAACTTCCCAACCACAAGAATTTCCGCTATTTTCGAAACTGTACGTGTTTTTTTGTCTAATATTTTCAATATGCTTAAGTTATTGTATGATACACATACTTTCTGGAGTAGATGGTATCTCTACAAACAAGAAGATCCTAAACTGAACCAGAGGGAGATCAACATCCTGGGGGGAGAGAGAGGCAGAAATTCCGAATGACCTTCAGATGAGCTTAAACTAAACGTAATTCAGAGGGGAATGGGAAACTAAGTTGTAGTTCAAGTATACAGGAGATTGACAGTAGTGAGGCCAGAACTAAGGCTTCAAGTTCGTAAGAAGTTGCTTTGAATTGTGTATACTTCAATGCCAGGACGATCAAGAATACGGTGGGTGAAACCTGCAGCATGGAATGGTCATTGCAGGTTCCGAGATTTTTTAGTAAGATATTCTGATAAGAACAGAAAACATGGTCAATGGCTGGGGCGGGAGCAGTGTGTGACATTGTTAGTCAAGGATAGTATTATGATTGAAGAAATGACTTTTAGAACTTGTCTACTGAGGTAGTATGGGCTGAGATTATAAACAGGAAAGGAAAGCATACCCTGTTGGGTGTTTTCTATAGGCTTCCGAATAGATCCAGAGATGTGGAGTATAGGAGAGCCAAGATGATCATTAATAGGAGCGAGAGTGACAGGGTCG
The DNA here is from genome assembly GCF_037043375.1 of Chiloscyllium plagiosum. Lineage (NCBI taxonomy): Eukaryota > Metazoa > Chordata > Chondrichthyes > Orectolobiformes > Hemiscylliidae > Chiloscyllium > Chiloscyllium plagiosum. Next base: position 27,188,992 of record NW_028270173.1, read on the forward strand.
TTGTTATGAGGGACTTTAACTTCCCAAATATTATCGAGGAAAGCAATAGTTAAAGTAATTTAGATGGGTCAGTTTTTGTCCAATGTGTGCAGAATGGTCCGAATACTTAGTTTGTACCAATTTACAATTAATATACATTGGTTGCATACGAAACCATTTTTCCTCTGTTTCTTTGGTTTCAATTGATTGATGGTGTTGTCAAAGGAAAACTAATTGTTGTAGTTTGTATTGTCAACTTGTGCTGTAGTCAAGGTATTGAAATAATTGTTTTGTGAATGATTAACCATGCAACTTTGATGAAGACTAATCCAGCTTCAGGAATCAGGAAGCACAGTTGGGGCATATAATAATATATTTGAGCTGAATTTTGACTACGAAGTGTAACTTTATGGCAGTGTCAAACATTTCTTCCTTTTCCCAACTGACAAGTGTAGTCGGATGGTTTGGAACTCTTATTGGTCGAAGGCGGCATTTAAATGGACATTATATAGCTGTCTTTAGTTTGTTAGAGTCGGCTGCAGTGGTTGCAATGAAGTGGTTGTGTCAAGAGGCAGTGTACTGACTGTTAGCATTTATTCTCATGTCACTTTTCTATTGACGTTTATTTTAGCTTGATTCGCCAGCATGTTTTAAATTATTCATCTGAATAAGTTGCTAAGGGCAATTCTTAATTTATTTTAAAGCTGTACCTCACATGTTGGCCTACATTTTTCAGTAATGCCATGTTGGTCATTTGTCGGATGGAAACCGTCAAGTAAATTAACACATTACAGTCGATTTTAGGAAATTGTTGGATTGTAACTTCACTGCTTCCTTTATATCTAAACGTTACATATTTATTTTTCGATGTGTCATTTGATCTGAATCTGCTCTATCAACTGGAAGTGTTGGGAATCGATATCGTGTGATTTCACATTGTAAAAACTGAATTTCTCTTTTTCGAACAAGCACTGTGCAACTGTTTTTTTTTTTGCTGTACTTTCAGTCGCACATATTGCTAGGACAAGCAGATTTATCATAACATGTGAACTGGGCTGCTCCTGACCCTTGTCATGGACTTACGTCGGGAATTCTTTAAAATCAAGCAGTTTCGGAATGAGAAAGTACTCAACACAGATTACATTATCTGTCCTTGCACTATCAATCCATTTCAAAATGTTTGCCACTGAAGTGAGCACTGAATTTTCATTTAAATAATATGCGAGGCAGCAACTTTCTTGTGTTTGAAGCATCGTGTTGATGCTTCTGCTGTTTTGATAATAAAGTGCAGAGTAATGCAGCAACAACTATTCACCTGAAAAAACGACCAAAAGAACTGCGAGTTCTGGAATTGGAAACAAAAGCAGAAATTGCTGGAAAAGCTCAGACCTGCTGGAATTTCTGTTTCTGGTTCTAATATTCACCAGGATATTGGTAGACTATGTTAAACTTTAAGAAAATACCATTTCTTCGAGAAAATTATTTATCACCATTATTATCAAATATCACATTTTTCCACAACGAAATAAGTGATTATCAAAAACCAGCTGAAATAAATTATTAGTTTATTTGTGATAAATACTCGCAAAGAATAGACAAGGGATATTGATATCTCCCAATGGACTTACATGCAGGTATCAGATGTTAGATGTTAAGTAAAATTTGGAGAGACGTAATAATAATATTTGGGGATTTAGACCGCCTTCATGAATAGTTTTCAAAAACTCTAAAAATGACGATGAAACACGGGCATGCTCTCCACATATATGAAGAAAAATATTTATCAATGTGAATGACAGAACTAGGCTGAAATTACGTCAATATCAACATTTCTGATGGCCTGAATTTAAATTTCTCATCTATTTCGTTAGCTAGTCATGAAGACTTTCGATTGACCATGAACTGAAAAGTGGTTTAAGCACCTATACCACAATTAGAAGCATTAGATTGTTTATATAACATATCTTTGCGTTCAAACTAATTAATAATAGCGCGGTGCTCAAAGCAATCGGGGAGCTGTCCGAATTTGAATTCCAAGATCTTTTCAATTACGTTTACAACGACCAAGATATGCGTCACCATCTGTATTTAATAAGTCAAATCCATTATTTTCTTCCTTTTTTACAGTGGACAAAGAGAAAGGTATGATTATATCAACATCTATTCAGTTTACATCTCTGGTGATATGAAATGTTTAATTGTGATTGTATTAATGTTCAGTGATGACACCTTTAACTTCCGTTGTTTAATTTATATGACTTCTACTGATTTCACTGTCACTATTGATGCCTTTCTAGATCATCTCTTAGACGACGGTGAGTATTATTTTCATATTGTCGAGGAAATGTTCGTCATTAAAATGGCCCAAATATGAATATGAGAAATGGAACTAAATCGCTGAATGAAAAGACAGGATTTTTTACAATGGCGTCCACCTATCCAATGTTATGAACCCACATTAACTGTCATACGAATAACAATAAGCATCTTAGATTTAAAATTTCATCACCACACAGACAAGACACCAAAATTCCAAAGCACCGATTAGCTCTCTGTCATCAACAAAATGTAGCAGAGCCGCTTTTATTTCTTTCAAGTTGCAGAACTTGTTGCCAGGTTGTGTATATGTGTTCAGTTGAAAAAAAAGCAAAAAAAATGATTGGAACTTGTTACACATTTTCTTGGAGGTGGCCACTGAAGATGCCTCCGGCAGAATTTCTACCAATTTTGTTGTTTCACGAATGTGAAGCAATGACCAAATCCAAGGTGGTCAGCTATGCATGAAATGGTCAATGTAAGTATCCGGCATTGAACAATTGCGAGCCTTCATTTCAGATGATGATTTTAGAGAATTACGTTGGATTTTCTGAAATGTATTTTGTATTGATAATCCAATCCAGAACTGCACTTGTGCAGTGATAACTGGAAACTTCATTACATTTTCTTGAAATAGTACTTTGGCATCTACCGAAATGTCTATTTTCATATTATGCCTATGAGATAACGACAGGTTGTATGAAACAAATATAGAGCATCAGACAACCATTCATGTTTACAGCGCAACAGGACTATACAAACAGTATCTGTATCAAGTAAATACTCCAGTTGCCCATTCTATTTCCACAACCTATAGTCGTGCCTGTTTCAGGTGCAGATGAAATTACCTTTTTAAGTAAGTTAGGTCATTCATCTCAATCATAAAACGGGACTCTAAATTTGCATCACGGACCACCTACTGCAGGAACATTTGTTTTTTTTAAATATCGACTTTCATCTGTCAACCAATCAACATAATTTATGTTCCCTGGGAATTAACCTTCCAATAGGAAAAAGCATGTATTTTTTCCCATTCCATGAAACCTGTCATAATTTCATACATCTCAATATATGGCCTCTCAATCTCATCTGTTTTATGAAAACAACCTCAAATAAATCGATGGTATCCAGATCCATCACCAAACCGAGTTTTATTTACATGTACAGTCCTTAACTATATTACTGCCTTACACGCATGAACCAGAATGCAAATATCTCTGAAATCCATCTTTTATTTCATCATAATTGTTATTGGCCTTTACTTTAAATATCTTCGAATGACAAAGTATTACATATACTACTTCAGATTGCTTGACAGGTTTTTATTCAGTTACGAAGGCCAAAAAGCCTTCATAACTTACTTTAAACTATTCACACCATCTCAGATGTATACAAACGGAACACGGTAATACATTACTTGCCAAGCTTTGGGACAATATTACTTTGAATAGTTAGTGTTATTCAAAATCTTAAATTCTTCTGCTTAACAAGCGAAATCCTGGAAGTACAACAAAACTACAAGATCTTAAAGGTAACCTAGATTCTTTCTACAGAACTGAACAGACGTCAAACTTCAGCGTCTGGTACTTAAACTCTTAAATTATCAATCAAGACTAAAGATAAAAGATCTTATACTTACCATGACCAACCATCCGGTGAACAGAATTAAAATAATTAGATTTTTTATGGGGAGTTATATGCAATCAATCTTTTAAATGTCAGCTAGGGTATCCTGATTGGGGCACATTAAAAGCCTGAATCAGCGAGCTCATATTCTATGAGCGACGGTTAGCTGACCTAATTGAAATGGTTAAATCCCTCCTCCTCAGATTCGGCAAACACAGACTCGTTCTTTTCATTGGAAATCCTACTGGGGCAGTTTAACCCTTTGTCAGGATCCTCTGACTCAGTATCTGACATGGGAGCTATGTAACGTCCTGGAGCTCACCTGTTGCACCAGGAGTCCTGGTAAACGTTCTCTTTCATCTTCCAGTTGTAAAGGCGTTGAAGTGGCTACTTTCATCTTGTTTATTTCTGATTAGTGGATTCAACAGCATTTGATGAAGTCAGTGAATCCAAGGATTCCAACAGGTTTGCTAAACTTTCAGGAAGACACGGCACATTTTGTTATCACAATGCTTGAGAACTTGTGGCTTTCAAACGGTCCACATGCTTATTCTGGAATTTTGCCATCAGTTCACCCTTTATATCTCAATGGTTCTGACATCGCATCAAACATGCCTGTTATGCATGTCGGGTCATTTCTATGGTTCTTACACCAAATTTGGTCGTCTGTATCAAACTGTCGTTCTCCCTTGGCGAAGTCTGGGGTATGACATTGGCCTTCCTGGTGCTGTTTCACTTTCGTCCACCTTCCACCGAATATGGAAAGCCAATACTTATTCCCATGCGGAGACGTTTGCACATCCGTAACTCTCCTAGTGCTATCCCTGCATTTGCATTTCAGGTGGCCCTGTAGTCAAACAAGAACCGTGATAGCTTGGGATGTCGCAAACCCATTGACTACTTCTTCAATCCAGCCTGTTATATTTGGACAGCTGTTTCTGCCAAGCCAATGGATGACGGATGATATTGAGCTGTTCCTGTATATGGAATCCCATTTGAATTAAGAAATAACCAAATTTGCTTGAAAGTTCATTTTCTTGGATGTTCTTGGTTGTTCATTTTAATTAGCAGCTCTTTGCCAATGAAATAAATCCACAGATGCCTGTATGCCGTCTCATGGACAGATCTTGTCTATAGTACGAGTTCAAACAGAATCAGAGAGTAGAGCGTTAATACCACTGACAGTCAACTGTTTGTTTTTAGTACACTGGCTATGGCAGTCCCTTGAGCACAAGAGATTTTACATCTCCTTTTTTATCATTTTTATAACATCCACACTACTGCTTATTTTTCCACAGCACCTATGTTGTGTGTGTGGATACAACGTGCAGACACAGTGAACAACAACGAGTGCAGAAATCTTTATTTATACTCTAATAGCAGGAAGAAAGCAAACACCCAAGTGGCTAATGATAAACAGTGCCCTTCTCAACAAAGAGCAATGCTGAGTGGACAGTCAACTGTTTTGTGGAGAAAAGAGTTCCCTGATTGGACAAGATTAACATTCTATGATGTCCTTCTAGCCGACCTGGTTATAATTAGATTACTATCAGTATGGAAACAGGCCCTTCAGGCCAACAAGTCCACACCGACCTCCAAAGAGCAACCCACACAGACCATTACATTTACCCCTTCACCTAACACTATGGGCAATCTGGCATGGCCAATTCACTTAACCTGCATTCAGTTCGGAAACGTGAAGGAGCTTTGACAAATCGTCAGTTAGACTCGAAACGTCATTTCTTTTCTCTCCTTACACATGCTGCCAGACCTGCTGAGATTTTCCAGCATTTTCTCTTTTGGTCACCTAACCTGCACATCTTTTGACTGTGGGAGGAAACCGAAGCATTTGGAGGAAACCCACGTAGACACGCGGAGAATGTGCAAACTCCACACAGCCAGTTGTCCGAGATGGAAATTGAACCTGGGTCTCTGGCGCTGTGAAGCAGCAGTGCTAACCACTGTGCCACCGTGCCCCACCGTGCCGCCTGCAAGCACAATATTTTTTTCCCCTCAGTATTTGCTCATGTAAACAAATCTCACATCCTGGGAACATCATTGTGTTCAATCTCCATCGTGCTTGCGACGAAATAATTGAGCGAATTATGTAATATGATAACAAGAACTGTACTCAAGTGGCCAGTTTTATCCTACAGCAGTAACTTCTTCTACTATATTCATTGCCTTGTTCAATGAAACAAAACATTCTCTTTGCATATTTACCAACTTCTGTACCCGTTTTGAAAGCAGCTAGTCTTATTCACATTCATTGCTAGAATACGTAACTTTCTCCATGCATTCATTACACTGTGGATAAATGTGTACTTAGTTGCCTGCCGAAAATGCATAATCCTTCATGTTTCCGAACTGAATGCCACTTATTGCTTTTTGCCCCTAAAATTTCATCGTTATCATCTTGTCATGGATACCCTTCCTCAACACTTTCTAATACGCAATCATGCTCTCAGTATATTTAAAATTTCTCAATCGTAGCTTTCATTCTTATGCACAAATCAAGAACTCTTAAAATCTTAAATCTATGTCCACTCTTATTCACAACAATCAGAAAGGGATGCAATCTGAAGAACTGTTGTATAAAGCCAAAACTTCGTTTCCTGTCATTGAGCCAATTTTTGTTCTAAACCCGATGCAATTACTGGTATGATATGAGCTATATATTTTTTTTGTTCTTTCCCGAACAATTTACCATGCTAGATATTGTCAAAAGCCCGTCTAAATACAATAGAGGCAGAATGAGCTGCATTGCACTCACAATCCTCTCTGTCACGTCCTCAAACAATAAAAAAAACCCAGCATATTTAATAAATTGCTAACTACTTCTAGTAAAACAATTATGAATGTTGTCTATTACTGACTCACTTCTGCTTTAAGAAATAGCACATTACCTTAACTTTCAGTCTTAATACCTGTAATATGTCTACGACAAAGTTCAGGATCACCAGTCTATTATGATTTTGCATACTGTTCAAAACATTCTTGAATAATGACACATTTTTTCAGATATTCTGTCCTGCAGGACATCATATGCATATTGTGATAACTGGAAGCGATCCACTGATCATTCATTAATTTATATTTTATTCCATACTTGTGTTTAATTTAGGACTTGCTGTCAAAGATTTTATTTTCTTTGAATTCGGCCGGTGTGGTACATCACTTCTGATTATGTGTATTTTATTATTCAACCAAGATATCTATGCCATACATCTTATTTGTGAGTTCAGAACCAAAGTACTCTTTGAAAGCCTTCGTCAACCAGCGACAAAGGTGAGACACAATGTGTATCTCTGATAGGACAATCCAATCCTTTGTCATTCACATTCTTTTAATTTTTGATTGTAACATCTTGTTCACAGAAACAAGAACATGAAGTAAAATATCACTGCAATTCAAACGTTGAGTAGACATGGAAAGTGCTGAATAAAGACAAAAACTCAGAGTCAAATGTATTGTCATTTCCTGCCTCCTGATTAGGGAAATCCTGCTGAAAATTAACCGAGGGTTGCATTTCTCCCTATGGGCATGTTAAAATTGCATTAATCTCAGAACTTCATACAGAGAGTGTTAAAAACCCAAAAATCAAACGTATTCAGATGAACATCTTAGAACAACAGTTCCATATTTTCGAGCTTCATTGCAGTCATGATGTCAGTTAAGTTCTCTCGACATTTCGACTTGATTAAACAATACGTGTTACAATACATGTTGCAATTGATGTTACAATCAAAAATTAAAAGAATGTGAATCACAAAGGATTGGATTGTCCTGTCAGAGATACATTTTGTCTCACCTTTGTCGCTGGTTGACTAAGGCTTTCAAATAGTATTTTGTTTCCACGCTGTAAGTAATCTAATCTAAATCTAAAAATACAAACTTTATGCTGAAATCGTGATGCTTTGTGAGTGTAACAGTTGGATACAAGTCAATTAATGACGGTGCTGGGAAGCATTTATCACAGTTCTTCACCTTGTTTTCATGATAGAATAAGCTTTATTCTCCACTTACACTGATAAAGATGGAATGGTTTTCATGATTTTAAGCAGAAAAATAAATATGTGCTTAAAAGATTATACCTTACATATATTGGGCTGCAATTTCAAATGTCCTCTGCAAAGTGATAAATGCGCCAAATGAAATGTAATACACAAAAGAGCAGAATAAAGTCCTGAACACTGTATAATACGACAGTGTGAGCAAAAGATACTGTGCCAGTTATTATCTTTCGTGAGGAATGCACTGTTAATAAATTAACTATGTTCCTGAAATATTGGAAGGTACTAACAACGCGAAAAAAAGATAGAATATTAGATGCACTCGTTAACTTTTTGTTGGTGCACATTTTACAAATTCCAGCGTGAGAAATCTACTCTTTATTTTTGAAATATAGGAGAAAAACACCATATTCAGCAAGAAGTGCCACTTATACAATTAGTGTAAAGATTGTATTGAATATGTGTCAATCCTGTATAGTTGACTACTTTTTCTGCATGATCTTATGTCTTTGTGTATTCATTTAAATGTAAATAAATAATTGCCAAATGCTTTACTGCAGATGCAGTGGACGGTTCTGTCAGTGAAAATAAACCTTTACAAATGATACTCCAAAAAATAACTCTTTAATAAGAGGCAGTGCCGTCATCAATGTTTTTGATTGGCACGGACACCATGCAATTGCTCAAAGTTCTAGGCGAGGAATCGAGACATTTATTTTAAACACCTATTTTCTTAATTGCAGAAGCAAAGATGCGTGAAACACTATCAGGTGAATTGTGCACAACTTCAGCAATATTAGGTTCTGTCATGTATTGATAAACACAACGATCTATCAGGATCAATAGTGGAGAAAATTAAAGGATATACATAATCAAACATATTTAATAATAAACTTACAAATGTTGTAAGAATGAGTGAAAGTGTGTGTTCATTCTGCAACCTCACAGGATCAAATAGCGCAATTGAGCCGTTTATAATGCTTGGGTAAAAACTACGAAATAATTTTGATAACTCAAGCAAAAGAAAACCAACTGTTATGATGTCTATTTTAATCGAATTTTTAATCGATTATGCCTACAAATAACAGCAAAAAACACAGGTAGTTGGGGTTCACAGAACGAAATTTATGAGGAATTAACATGAGATGCATCACTGGAGTGACAAGTTTATGAAACTTGTGGCATGAGACATTGTCCATTGGCTTGGTAGAACTGTAGATTCATCCGTATCCAAGTAGAACTGTAAAAAAGTTTCTGTATCACAAGGAGCAGTCCTGTAGCTTCTGCATGAAAGGATGAAGAGTTTCAACAACCTCTACCATGATGGTTACATTAGATATGAAATAAGTAAGTCATTACAGCAATGTGTTTCTCCTGTGTGGTAGAAACGGAAGTTTCACATCTGTATGAAGCAGATTCTCTACATTCTGTCCTTAAGTACATAATACTATTCATTATGGAATTGATTCTAAATCGTTCACATTTCTCGGCGAAACACGAGATAAATTTCACACAAAGAGGTTTATGAACACCAATGGATTAATGTAAAATGCATTTTTAATATACAGTGATTGTGTTCCATGTAGGATCTAAACAAGACACTGGCACAGGCAGAAGCTTACTCACTACTTCAATTATTCGCAGTTCCTATTCATCATAGTGCTGTTAATGCTTCGAGAACATGCAGTAATGCAGAGTCATAATATCTGACATTATACTGTGTTAAACAAATTTAAAAATCGGTAGTTTAAGTTCATGATGACTTTCCTTTGGAAATAATCATGTCAACAATGCCTTTTTATTTACATTTGCTTTCAGAACTGGAACAATTGAAAGCAATTCGTAGAGATGTTGGTAAGCATGAACTTTGATCTCGTTATTTACAATACGAAATATTAGCAACCGTGTTTCGATGCATTGTTGATTGATAATGTTCATTGTGTCGTTCAATGGCAATGATATTCCATTTTAAAGCGAAGGATGATTCTGTCCGAAAATTGCAAGTTCGAGCCCTATTGTCAGATTTCACGAGCAAAATTTGCCTCTAATATTAAAGCAAAAAGTTATTCAATCACATTATTCTAGCTTGCACTATTAGTCCCATTTACTGAGATAGAAAGCTTCTGTGATGCAGGATTTGTATCCCTAACCCTCAGCCTGATGTCATGAACTATTGCATCATTTATAACGAAGGTTTATCATGACATAACCGCGTACACTGTTATTAAAAGTTCCACTTCTGATTTCCAAATTGAGAACAAAACACAAAATAACTTGACCCACCATTTAAATTATTTTTCCTGATATCTGTTTCCAATTGCATATCTGAAATCTTTATGTCAGAATGAACCAATCATAATATTTTGTCCCATACCAAAATCAAATGATTTTAATATTCACTCAGACATTTTAAATTACTATTTGACAATGGGCTTCAATTAAGTAGAAAGAAAGCCAGAAAATAAATCTGTCAGACTAGTGTTTAGTAAGTGTAATTCCTTGCGTGTGTCGATTTTCACCACAAACACACATCACTTTATACACGCAACTGCAATTTCTTTTTAGGATTTCCATAATGTCATTAAACTCTTGATAAGTTGTCTTTACAGAACTTGGAGTTGCTTTTGTTTCCTTTGGCACATCTCTTACTATTAAAGATGATCAATGTTCAGTGCAAGAAGAAATAAAATGGCATTCTACTTGCTAACATGTAATTTGAATTATTCAAAGAATCCTTTCATTTCAAGTTCAGAATAGAATGTCACGTAGAAAAATAAAACGAATAAGCATATTCCTTGCTGACATAGAGATATCGACTCTGGTTTCTTTCAACATCTCACCAAATATTTGCAAATTGTCTTCTGCTGTTGTTCAATAGACATTGATTTTTGAAGTATTGACTTTTGGGAAAACAACAATCATCTATGCATGAACTAAACATGTCGTACAAAACTTAAACCCAAATCACTATTTCTTAGTTATACTGTGCTTGAACTGAATATCAGAGTGTTATTATTTCGATTTGTCTTCAGTAATCCACAATAATGTGCGAACGTTTATATGTTATCTTCATTCCTTTCTAAGATCTAATTTGGCTCTATTTGCTCATAAACTGCATTTAGGTTTAAAGTCTACGTCCGATTATTCCTTCTAAACACGTGTAACACTTCAGTTGTGCACTTCATATACCTAGTATTTGACACTTGCATACCCACCATAGCACTTTTGTGAATTAAATCTGCATGTTTACTGACGAATTTACCTCAGTGAAGCACACATTCAAGTAAATGCTTCTTTATTTTGTTTCAACCTGTGTACCATCTGATTCTCAACAGAGGCACTTTTGCGTTTAAAGGATGAAGGTAGGCCGTTTATAAACGTTTGGAGGAACCTGGTTAAAAGTTAATCTTGTATGAAAGCTTAACAGTGTGTGAAGTCCTACATGAAGAGCAATATTTTGTTTCATTATACTTTAATATAAATAAGCAAAAGGGAACTGAATAACACATGGGTGTCAACTGCTTGTAACATGCATTGCTCAAGTGCACATGCACATATTTCTTCCATGTTTTTTCCTTCTACGGTTTAAACTTCAAGGACATTATAAAGCACGGGACAAATACAGCTCATTGCCCAGCTTTCTGTTATTGGATTTTTACTTGGAGCTCATGTAAAATTGGAAAGGTAGAGCTTCAGGAGCAGGGTCTGTAACTCTGACATGTGAATGGGCATTAATATTTCTGTGAAGAGCGATTAAAAATGAGTGTCGTGACGCAATGCATTCAATCAAAAATATAATTGATGTGTCATACCTTCACATTGCATGAATTTCCATTTTGTTAGAAAAGTAAACATTGTAATCAGTAGGAAGTCAGCATCAATTCGAAAATTACTTTGCTGTGTAATTCTCTCCATGACATAACAACGGTATATTATTTTACTGTGGAAACAAGGCAATGCATACATGTGTCAACGTGGGCATAATGAAATTGTGTCCATTAGTTTTATGCCTCTAACAATTAATGAATGCGAGGATGATAATAATTTCATTTCTCTTTTTTTAGAAATTAAGATGCTTCGTAAACAAGTTGGTAAGTTGGAAAAGGGAAAAATAAATATCATACTCAAGTCATAATCAGTTAAAAATGAGTTTTGGTTGTTGCAAACGCAAGAATGTTCATCCTTAATTACCTCACGGAGTTTTGCACAATGATATGATGGATTTGGGAAGACGCCACATGACCCACCATTTGTTTTTGATATACATTTTCCCACATAATACTTCAATGGCAAAATGGATTATAGATTACATTTTGATCTAACGGCAATGTAAGCATCTTATTATCTTAATTTTATGTTTGCAAGTAAGCCCTAGAAGCCAGTAGAAAAGAGCATTAACGAAATTGGCTTAAAAACGTTATTCATTGCCGTTTCCTTCTGTTCAGTTTTGATTTATAATAGCTATGTATACCTATGGCACGTGAATAAAGTTGTGATGTATTAGAAACTTGCTGAAATTAAATGCATGAACAGTAATTAGAGTGACATCTGTGACATCATTATTTAACACTGAAAATTCATACTGAGATGGAAATCTTTCTTTCCACAGAATCACGAAGGCCATCATTCAGGAAACGTCAAAGTAATACAGCAGCTAAGTTTCTGGATAATATTATTAAAAGTATCAATGCTGTGTCTAACAATATTTAAAATCGAATCATTCATACAAGTTTGACGTCGATTTCACAAAGCAGTTAAATGGCTAGCTCACTTTCAAACCAAGGAAGATTTTTGTTTCAGTGAAACCATCTGTACGTCATGAAGCTGAAAGAAAAATCAAGTTGAGCATATTTTCTAATCAATAGATATGAAACATTTTCTTCCAAGACGTTGCAAGATATTTGGCATAAAACTTTAAAAATGACACTGCATATTAATCGCACTGATATTCATTGAAGTTGTTATTTTAAAACTAAAATGACACAGTAGAGCGTGATTGTCAGAAACAAGTTAATTGAATCATTATTCAACAAACATCAAATAAAAGAACAATAAAGGGGTAGGCCCTTCGTGTCCGCAATAGCACATGATGCATGTCCAAACTAACAACGTTTTCGATTTGAATGATCTGCATTCTTCTATTCCCTGTCGAGACACTCATCTGGTCAGATAACTTTTAAACGTCACAGTTGTTTTTACTGCTTTTACCACCTTCTATGGCAGCGCATTCCAGACACATACCAGTTTTATTGTGAGAAAAGCCTATCATAACTCTTTCAAATTTTATCTCGTTTTTACTTAAATCTATGTCCCGAAGTATGCAACATTTCTATACTGTCCAGGCAATCATATTTAATATCCGTCTAGCATGGTGATAGCACAGAACGTAGAATATAGTGCTATACATCCTTGAAGATGCAGAGAAATTACAACTAAAATATATGGGATGTATCTTCAGAATTCTGATAAATTCAGACAGAAACTATTCTTGAAGATGTCGATATATGTTGTCAAACGTTTCTGTCTTCTGCCTGATGGAAGAGGATGGAAGAGAGTCTAAACGGAAAAGTAGGGCTCTTTGATGAGGTTGGTGCCATTTCCGAGGCAGTAGGAAGTAGAGAGCGAGTCAATGGATGGAATGCTGACTTGTGTGATGGACTGTGCTTTGCTCACTACTCTCTGTAATTTCTTGCATCTTAGGCAGGCCAGTTACAATACCAAATTGTGATGCATCGAACAGGATGGTTTATGTAGTGCATCTATAAAACCTTTTCTGTACTCTCTCCAATGACTCAACATTCTGGTGGACCTCAACAAGTGAGGGCTGCGCTGGGATACAAAGGTTAGCACTGTTGCCTCACGTTGCTAAGTCATTTCAATGTCAACCTCAGGTGACCCTCTGTACAGAGTTTGCACATTCTCCCCATGTCTGCTTGGATTACTGCTAGTTGCACTAATTTTTACCACTGTCAAAACGTGTGCAGGTTAACTTAATTGCGCGTGGAAACCTGACCCATATTTTCCATGGCTGGGTTGTCTTGGTGAAAGAATCAGGGTAACGAGAATAAGATGGGAAAATGAGTTTGCATGATATTCTTTGCAGGATCAAGCAGACTACTTCAGCACTAACCTTACTGCTCATTTCGTTTTTTTTATGCACACTGTTTACTCAACAAAATAAATCTTTAAGATTTCAACTGCATTTTCAGTAATGGAACACGGCTTCCAAAATAATATCTAACTTGTTTATGAATCAGCTCTTCACGTAATGTCAGGCTTGCATCAATTGATGCAAATTTCTCCTGGTCGACAGGCATTTCAGTACAGATCAGAACTCTTTTTCTCAAACTCTCCACAGAACTGAGGCTTGCTGATCCTTGGGTTGAACTATTACAATTCGTCCCGGTCGAAAGTGATAGCAGACCTTTGTACCAATGGGATTATGCTGACTTTATTCTTATCTTTAATACCCACAGCCATCAACTTCTTTTTATCACGCTCACAGATAGATGAATTGAATTGGCAGAAGTAAGGTGCCAATGGCAGTGGCCAATGAGCTGAAGAAAAAAATACATCATCCATTCGGTGATACTGTCTGAAGACCAGAAATCTTTTTTTTATTGTTATGTTCACATATGTGTGTCTGAGCAACGATTGGCCAAGGGGATATTTTAGGTTATCTTCCCAAAAGTATTGGTTGGGCTGTGTGGTGTTGCTGAACTGCTGAATTTAGGAGTTTCATAGGTCTGCAGAGCTCTTTGCTTTGATATATTGCTTTTGTTGTTGATAATTCAGATAAAAGTCTGTAATATTTAAAACAACTTCACACTTTGCATTGAGATACGCAAATGCAGCATTTGGCATACCCGAAACAAACTTACACTATGTATGCCAGATAGCTGATTTTTGGAACAATTATCCAAAAGTGCAACGGAATGTTCGACAGGACTAACCTTGAAATCCGACAATGATTTTTAGCCTGTACTTTTCCGGCTTGATCTGACGATAGGGCATAAATTTAAGTTGAGAGTAAAACGATTTGAAAGGGACACAGGAGGAACTATTTTGTGCATAGTGTGGTGCGTGTTTGGAATGATATGCCAGAAGAAGTGGTGGAGGCTGTTACAATTACAACACTTAAAAGGCTTCCAGATGTTTACATGCATATGAAGGGTTTAGAGGAATATGGACCAAATGCTGGTAAATGCACTGGATTGATTTAGGACATCTGTTCAGAATGAACGAATTGGACTCAACGGTCTGTTTCCATGCTGTACACATTTATAACTCCATAAGTCAACGACTGAATCTGAACAGTCCCCTGAAACTATGTCAGCCATTTGAAAGAATGCCATTACATCAACCCACAATACAGTTCATGATATTCCTCCTCAGCCATGAAGGTCAATCCAGGAAATGAAGAATGTGTTCATAAAGAGTAAAGAAGGATATGCCTGGCGATGGGGAAGAAATGTTTAAAATTAGTGTCAACCTTCTGGAATTACATCCCTGCATTTGTACAGACAAAGAAGGAAGGTCGCATGGAATAATCTGTACGCCTAATATTGCAGTGCTAATGCAAACGATCTTGAATGGTGGTTTATAAGTAACTGTAACTGAATTTGGCTGCTTCACAAATATCTCTATCGTAAATGATTGGAAAATTCAGCATATTAATGCAGCATGAAAGACACACAAGTACGTGTCCAACTATAAAGAGTAACGGTCAGTGGAAAGTCGATTTTGCCAGCCTTTTCAATGTCAAAGAATCACAAATGCTCCTCTTACATAAATTCATTTTTTTGTGTGGAACTAGAAGAAATTCTGAAGTCATTTGATGATGAAATGCTATATATTTGGATAAATACCCGGTCAATATCATGACGATTTGAGCTCCATAACTGAATGCTGTATGGCCACCACACTGGCATCTACCCTACAATGTCAAAACTCCTGCCAGTATGTCATCCTAGAAAGAACTCAAATGATATTCGCCACAATCAAATGCAGCTTTATTAAAGTTTGTGCGAAGATTTGTAGCTCGGGTGCTCGTTGTTGTGGTTCTGTTCGCCGAGCTGGAAGTTTTTGTTGCAAACGTTTCGTCCCCTGGCTAGGCGACATCATCAGTGCTTGGGAGCCTCCTGCGAAGCGCTTCTTTGATGTTTCCTCCGGTGTTTATAGTGGTCTGTCCCTGCCGCTTCCGGTTGTCAGTTTCAGCTGTCCGCTGTAATGGTTGGTATATTTGGTCCAGGTCGATGTGTTTGTTGATGGAGTTTGTGGATGAATGCCATGCCTCTAGGAATTCCCTGGCTGTTCTCTATCTGGCTTGCCCTATGATAGTAGTGTTGTCCCAGTCGAATTCATGTTGCTTGTTGTCTGCGTGTGTGGCTACTAAGGATAGCTGGTCGTGTCGTTTCGTGGCTAGTTGATGTTCATGTATGCGGATTGTTAGCTGTCTTCCTGTTTGTCCTATATAGTGTTTAGTGCAGTCCTTGCATGGTATTTTGTACACTGCATTCGTCTTGCTCATGTAGTGTACAAAATACCATGCAAGGACTGCACTAAACACTATATAGGACAAACAGGAAGACAGCTAACAATCCGCATACCTGAACATCAACTAGCCACGAAACGACACGACCAGCTATCCTTAGTAGCCACACACGCAGACAACAAGCAACATGAATTCGACTGGGACAACACTACTCTCAAAGGGCAAGCCAGACAGAGAACAGCCAGGGAATTCCTAGAGGCATGGCATTCATCCACAAACTCCATCAACAAACACATCGACCTGGACCCATTATACCAACCACTACAGCGGACAGCTGAAACTGACAACCGGAAGCGGCAGGGACAGACCACTATAAACACCGGAGGAAACATCAAAGAAGCGCTTCGCAGGAGGCTCCCAAGCACTGATGATGTCGCCTAGCCAGGGGAAGAAACGTTTGCAACAAAAACTTCCAGCTCGGCGAACAGAACCACAACAAGCAGCTTTATTAATCTGAATTATGTATTGCAATAAGGGATGATAGGTGTTGTAGTCTAAGCGAATCATATTTTCGCACTACCCACCTGCCAGGCAATTTTCATTTTGGGATCGATGACTACTAGTCAGTTCAGAAATTAATTAAAGTCTGGCAACATTTTTGCACCAAAGAGCTGAAATCCAGAAATGAGATGTAGTGAGCATGATTGCCGTGTCTCCATTAGTGCATGAAACAATGTAGTACATCAACAGATGTAGAAATACTGAAGTCAAAGTTTTCAATATTGCCATTCCTTGGTCTCACAGCAAACATGGGGAAACATTATAGAGGTTGCAGAAATAAAGAATTTAAATTCAAAAACCTCAATGGAGTTTCTCAGGGTTGTGTTGCAACATGGGGTAAACTCCCCTGGTAATTTAAACTTGCAATGCAGAAATGATTTAAGTCATGCTGTAATCTGTTAAAATTCGAAAGGCAAACTTATCCCAAAATTTACTATTTAGAGTTAAAATTCACAATTTTATTTTTTAAAGACTAACTGATAATAATTAACTAACAACTATTTACAACCCATTTCTCTAAATCTATATTTTACGTTTCCCTTTGCAATAGTGTTGTGATAAAACCCCCGATTAAAATTTACAGAAAAGTTCAAATTTCAAAACCAGCCAGCTGTCGAATATTATCTTGGTATCTTCCTCTGTCGATTTGCTCTCGAAGTCAGCTTAAATCTTTTTCTTCGTGCAAACTCCTTATCCATTCATGTTTCTCTCAGAGAGTCCTTACTAGCAACCTACATATTTTGGCCTATTGATAGTTATCACCCAACTGTTCAATTTTTCCCAGACTTATATACCAAATCATCGGTCGTTTCATTAGTTTTAATATTGCAAAAATCCAAATTCAAACTTGATTGGAGTTTAGTATCTTGGGGCAGAATTTAAAGTGATTAGCCGAATTGGATTTTACTTTTGTCTCATAGCTACCTAGGCACTGCCAGCTGCTGGACCAAATGTTACATTGTAAATTCTGCAACACTCTATGTGCTTGCTAAGTCTTTCTAGTGTCTTAAAGGTACTGTACCCCTTCTATCCTCGTAACAGTTGGCACAGTAATTTCAGCTGCTTCATCAATAGCCTTGCTAAATCTTGAAATTAGAAATAGACCTTTCATCGGAGGGTAGCATTATTGTTAGTACCGTTTATTATTTCTGCGATTGACCATTACAGATACGCCAGAAAAAGATAGTCAATGCTCATTCTAAATCTGAAAAGTGACAAGAGGCATTTGCACTGCATAACTATCATTCACCGTCCATCTCCAATAAGATAGAAGCTAACAATTGCTCATTGAAACTCAATGAAATTACTATCGGAGAATATGCAAGTGTCAACACTCCTCTGTATTGCCACTGACGTAACAAAGAACGGCAGCAGGAAGATAGACACTATGCATACGAGGACTGTCAGAGTGCAATGACTCTTTCGTCATTCCATCATGTGTTGTCACATCAAAAAATATCTAATATCTTAAAGTACAAAACGATTAGTAATCGGAGACTGCATACATTCATGTTTATTTGAAGTTCCAAGTCCACTCAAGCATGCAGATATGGTCTGGACATTAGAATACATTTGAGCAACCTGGAATAATCTTCTTCAATAAACATACACAGTACCACCAATCTGGTATCATTGCAGCATTGTGTCTAAAGCTTTACTGCAGTAACTTAACAAGGATTATTTAAAAGAGTCTTTCAGACTGACAAACTCCATTTCTGGGTAGGAAAAGTATAACAGATACATGCGAACACCAATCTAGCATGTTCGTTTCCTTTTTCCCTTGTTGTCACTGTGTCAAAATCCAAAAACTCACTTTTCAAAAACTGTGGTTGTTTGCATAAATATATCATGTGAAATAAAAATAGTATTAACTCCTTTGCCACCTAGTTTACCTTAATATTCTATAATGAAATTCCTCCATAAATCTAGTAGAAGCATCCATTATGGTTAACAATTACTGGTTCCCACTTTTAGTTTTAGGGAGGTGACCTAAACACTCAATAATAATCCGTGTGAAAGAGTCTTTGATTGAGTGATTTGGAAACAAAGATGTTGCTTTTTTTACAACCAGTGGCTTACAATTTGGCACGAGTGCCATGTATGTCAATAGTTGAACACATCCTTGCGTATTCCAGGCTAATAGAAATGCTTTCGTACCTTGCCTGAGCCTTCCTTACTACTAAGTGACCTCGTACTCGTAATTCATATGCTACCCGTAACACTTCCTGTCTGTATGCTACGGGAACACAATTTGGTGCACGTCTGTCTAAATCTCCTCTGCACTAACCTATTGCAGTCTTAACTTTCGTCTTCGGATTCTATTTTTATGATAATAACCTTCAAGAAGAGATTCTGACTGCTTTTTCTGGTTATGCATTGACATATATATATATTATATATATATATATATATATATATATATATATATATATATATATATATATATATATATATATCCTTTATTGTTTTGTCTTTCTGTTGTAAGTCCATCTGTCTTTCAGGACTAAACACTTCTGCTTTAGCCTTTGCCTGTTCAGGTTTTTCCTGCACCATTACATCAACAGAATGTCCGCTAACTGAACCTCGACTCGCATGTCTTTCTCTTTAGTTTTGGCTTCGAATTGTGATTTATGATAGTGAGATCTCGTTATCACACATCCTGGAAAATTCGTGGGTATTTTCTTTATCTCCTCAATTCTCTGTTCTTCCTTTGGCTTCTCCACAAAACGGGCTCTCACTTTCAAAATGGAAGCTGCTAAATCGTTCCCAAGAACAACTACATTCCTGGAACTGACACTCTGTCAATCACTCCCACCGTTTTTCCCCAGTTTTGAGTTGGAATTCCAAATTTATCTTACATAGGGGAACATTGAATTTCTATTTGTCTATACCTCAAACTACCGCTCTCTCAGGCAACAGGTTAGAAAGAGTGCAAATGCCTTCATCTCTTTCTATTACACTGATTAGTTCCTGTACCTCCCAAAATTATAATCTTTTCCCCTCAAACACTCGTTAAGTACTTGACTAGCTCCCTTAAATTTTCAGCGATACTTTGTCCCTGTTAAACCCAATTCTAATCACTTTGCTAATTCCTAATCTATAGTATTTTTCTGCCTTTCTAAACCTTATTGACTTATTGAGAAACCCCAGAAATGCTTTAGCAATTTTAAAAGCCATTTCTCTCAGTTTTAATTTAACCAAACAAACTAAATGAGTGTTAAAGAAACTGCCTCACCTCCGTTTTACTTAATTATCTGGGACACTAATCGGCAAGTGCTTAAATCTGATGGGGTCTTCCGTACCACAAATCCGTTTAAATCTTTCCAAATCTCAGACTGGATATGTGTAAATCTGCCCAAATCGCGGAAAGTACCCCAAACTGTAACGACACGGCATTGAACCTTCTGGTAATTTAACCAATCACACAGAAAAGCTCACCCCGCCTCATAATCTGTTACAGTATGAGTGGTAGAGAACTCCCAAATTCCACTACTAAAGAAAAAAAAGTCAATTTCTACTTTAACCATAAAAGTAAACATTCAACAACATCTATACACAACTCTATGCCTCCTTTCTCATAAATGTTTGTCATCTCCCTTCAACTCTATGAAAATATACTCTTCCCATAAATAAATATTAAAATTGCATCAACTTAATTGCATAACTACAGTGGCTGTTGTAGTCGGTGTCTGTCTTCATCTTGCTGAAGAACTCCCTGGGTCATCTTCAGTCTTTTGCTGAAGAGATGTTTCATATGGAAAAGGTAGCATGGAGAGTGTTTTGACTGGCAGTCTCTATCGAGTCGGCAGTTACTTACCGATGGCAGTTGATCTCCATTTAACTTTCAAAATGAATGTTTTTTTCACACACCAAACATTGTATTGTCTCATTGGTTCGCGTTTGGTAAAAACAATACATTCAAAATCGATTGGATTTCAGCATCCTGGAGCGTAACTGATTGGTTAGATTCGAAATGTGGTCAAAATAACTGAAGTACCTAGTTTATATCCAAATGTTACATATTATCTATTTCCAGTACACGCTGAGATAGCTAGGCAGTCACACGACAGGTGCCTGCCAGCTCGCAGTGCAAAACAGCATTGACTCGATCCTATGCCACAGTACACCCCTTCAACTTCATGACAATATCAAAATGCTGGTTAAATGTCACCATCTTGAACAACTCATTTAGGGATTGAAAATATATGTAAGCTGAAAAGTAGTGAGGTCATGCCATGAATGAATTTTTATTTTAAAAGAACCTCGAAATAAATACAATTAGCGTGGCAATGGCTCGTTGGTTGGCACTGCTGCCTCAGAGCACCAGAGACGTGTTGGATTCCAGACTTTGGTGACTGTCAGTGTGCAAATGGTACGTTATCCCTGGATCTACGTGGGTGTTGCTTTTATCCCACAGTTGAACGATGTGCAAATCAGATGGATTGGCCATTTTGAATGACCCAGGGTGTTCACAGATATGTAGTTAGGTGCGTTGACCATGGCCAATGCAGGCTAGTGTGACAATCCTCTCATCAGAGGATCAGTGTGGATTTATTGTGACAAATTATCTGTTTCAACAATACAAGGATTATAAGGATAATGAATTATCAATCCCTTGCTAGTGATGGATTTGGGAAAATTCTGGCTGGTTGGACTACAGGATGTTGTCAAATGCACTATACCCCTTCTGGTGGCAAAATGCTTCCCAATTTACATATTCTCTTTAAGACAACAGAAGTTCAAAAACCAAAATATAACGTGTTCTTCATGTGAACAATCTCTTCTATTTCCATGTGATCTTCCATTTTCCTGTCGTAATAACAGTATTGAATACAGATAAAAATTAACTGGTCGATTTTTCTTTTTGAGTCCAAACATATATTTTTAAGCTCTTTTATCCAGCCTCCATTGATTCTTGTGCATCCAGATTCACAAGCTATGCTATTTAGATCATGATCAACTTCAGAAACCCAGTCGCAGCGAGAGACATTTAATTCATCAACTGCTATTACAGGCATGTTTTGCTTTCTCAGTGTTTATAATCAATGATTGTCGACATGAAAGAGAACTTATTTAGAAATTGAGGACGTGCAGAAAGCAAAACAAAAAGTTGGAAACTTTGGAGATACCCGTGATCATATTTGAATTAATATCTTGAGATTGGATCAGATCCCAAGTCACCATTCAAAGTTTCCAAATCAATTGTTACAAACATTTTAGAATTCTGATCCGTCACAAGGGTGTTCATACTTCAGGTAGGATGTCACGTCAACAGAAATAATAGGTCGGTTTCAAATGAAATGATACTTGAGTTATTATTCAGTGATTCGGAGAAAGAGAACACCGCATATTCTGGAGAGTCAGAATCGAAATGTGTGGCGCTGAAAATGCACAGCAGGCCAGGTAGCATCCGAAGTACAGAAGCGAATCGATATTTCTGAAGCAGCTTCATGAAGAACTAATACTCAGAACGTGGAATCTCCTGCTTCATGGCTGCTGCCTGACCTGCTGTGCGTTTCCAGCGCCACATTTTTCGACTCTTAATATTCCATGAGTATGATTTTTGTCACAATCCTGTTTGAGTAAGCTTTGGATGTGAACTCAAGAAATATTGTCATAGTGTCACTGTGGTTGAGGGTGAATGTACGGAAAGGGCATGGATTTTTCTGCTTGAATTTCGTAGATTGATACTAACATAATCTCTTACTAGTACTTTCAGCACCTGATGTCCTCCCTTATATATTTCAGATGGTAATTAAGAATAAAACCCTTGAGTATTCAAACCCTAGGTCTGAAGACAGACCTAGCTCAGATGGGGTTTGCATCACCAGAAGACATCAGTGAGACAAACCAGCAATGACTTAAGGGTCATCTTCAGATGAGATTTTTCAACAAGATTGCATTATTTAATTTTTAAAAAACTGAGTTTAATTTCATTGAAAGTCTGTATAACGAAGAAGGCTGGACTAAGACTGTGGTATCATGATGCGAGCAACTTTCCTCTCAGTTTAAAATAATAGTGCTGAAATACAAAAATAAGTCCACTTTAAATATTTTAACTTCAGTTGAATTTTGTGCATGCTACTGTACTGAAATATATGGAAAAAATTCCAAAATTCTCCCTGGAATATTTATTCATACATTAAGACTCTGGCAGTTTCAGCCTACGATGACTTTACCTGATTCCTGTCCAATCACCAGTGTTCCTTCCGACTTTATAGTCTTTGTCCATATGCGTTTTTTATTATCCTTTGCATTGAATGAAGTTTTGTAGCTAACCCCAATCTGTCACATAATTGTCATTTGTTATTTTGTTGTGCTCTTACAATCGTAAAATGGACAGGACATAGCAATGTGCTTGACTTAACAGATTGATGCTGCCGCCAGCAGCAGCAGGTCCCGTCGATACAGCATTTCCGGCGCCTTCCTTAAACATCAATCGGTCGTGTTACAGAAAAAATGTTTTTTTACATTTGAATGGTTCAATTTAAATTGATTTTATCTCACTGCCCTGTACAGAGTATTTGATGCAAGCCACAAATTTCATAGATTCATAGAGTGGTGCAAGAAAGCAAAGGAAAAATCACAATTCTCCATGGCTCTTGGAATTTCGAGAACAATTCGAAGATTATTGTCGGTGCCTTCAGAAGGAATGTCCTTAATTAACTCAATGTTTATAGTTGGTGCCAATCCTATCGAAGCTAAAATTAGTTTGTTCTGCAATTAGCCTATGCAATAAGAACAGCATTTGATTCTTATGAAAATTCATCGCATCCACTTTTGGTAACATTTTCCAATGTCTCTAAAGTTCTTTTTTTGGTTGACTCCTTTGATTTTACCTTCTGATTTTCCATGATATTGTCTCGTTGGCACCTGCCACAGTTTCTGCCCGTTCTTACTTCAACTTACTTTCTGTTTCTTTTTGCCCTGCCGTTAACTTTCGTTTTGCTGATTATTCATTGTCCCATTCGAAGGAAGTTTGTCCTTTCAATTGAACTATTACGGTTTTACAGTTTACTCATTTTGCTCATTAACGATTAGATTTTCGATTTTGCTTTGAAATGAGCCATATTGGGTACACACTTACAAATATAGATATTTGGCTTCAACTGTTCATTTGTTTACACTGCCATTAATACCGTGATATGTCACATTGCCCAATGATAACAATAATGCTAAGTATAGTTTCCATAATCAACAACAAAACTGAAATTGATGGAATAGCACACCAGGTCTTGGAATATCTGTGGAGAGAAATCAGTGCTAACGTTATCTGTCTCGTGATCCATCTTCAGAAATAATGGTTGTTAGGAAGATTTTTTTTAATGCAGAATCGGTTGGGGGAGGGGTATGAAATAAACTATAGGCTGAAAATAAAGCCTCAACAGGGAGAAGAACAGTTGGACAGGCAAAGAGTGGACAGCAATCAGCCAAGGAGAATGTGCAGCTATGAATGGGAACTATTAGTTGTGAATAATGGTTCGTGTATGATAGCAGACTATATTACTACAAGTTTGGCGCAATGACAGGGGAGAAGATACCTCAAGCACAAAAACGTTTGTGCTCGGTATTGAGTCCAGAAGGCTGCAGAGTTTCCAAGTGGAAAATGGGTCTCCATTCTTCAAACTTGCACTTGGCTTCGCTGGAGCACAGCAGCAATCCTGAGACTGACATATTAGCAAGGAAACAAAGTTATGTAGTGAAATGGTAGGCAATTGGAAGCTCAGGACCCTTTTTTTAATAAACTGACGTAGGTATTTTGTGAAGCAATCACCCAGTCTACGCTTTGTTTCCACAATGTAGAGGAAACCACTGTTTCTATAATTTTCTCCACTTGTTGGTTAATTCGCTTGCTGTACCTTACTCCAGAGTAATAGATCCAGTAAAGATACATTCGCTGCCACTGGATCATGGTTGAAGTAGAGAATATCCCAATCAAACTTCAGAAATGCATGTTTTTTTTTCAATTCTTGCAGCAATCATGATCATATTTGAAAAGCCGAGATCCCCACGTTTTCGGTACTTCATAATAGGTTTTCCAAGCAATAATATATCCCAACGTTACAGGTGAATACACTTCACTGGAATTTGCTTACGAATTTGTTCTCCTCATCAAATGTTGTCTTAGACAATGCCAATTACACTGTCAACTGAAATCTTCAAGTCCTTACATCTAATGGAATGGTTGCTAAATGCAGGACACCCAGCCACACTACCATTGCAATATTCTCCTTAAATGTAATATTCCTTTTCTTTCTCTCCATTTACGGTTCTCACTTGAAGTACCGCTTTGTTGCTTACTCATTAAGTTCACAATTATAGTTTCATTCCTGTGCATGGCATATTTGCCAGTTGTTCTCTTGGGACCTGGCTGGATAATAGTAACAATTGACATTTACATAATATTCAATTGACATTCTATAATGTTGATGTCCAATTTAAGTTGAGTTTTTCCTGTAACTCATGTCTTGTTACTTAACAAAGTAGTGTAAATGCTGCTTCTTAGATATCGTTGCACACAGTGTATTTCAATGAAATGAACTTAAGTAAAATATAACAGTGAACTACGTGATCTACGATTCATTTATTTGATTTTCAGATGTGGATGCATTGCAAGTCAAAGGTGCGAACTCTGATCGACATATGAAAATTCAATTTGGATTGCTTCTGGTGAATTGCTTCACTTTCAGGAAGCACCTAATTGATCAAAAACAGTATACTTTGTGCACTTCTAGTATTCCAGAAATATATTTTATATTATGTTTGTTAATGCTAACCAGAGAAATCGAAGCAACTGCTCGTCATATGTTCCATTATATATTTAATTTTGATGCTATCAATCGATGAGACAACCATGCAATGTATCTAACAAGGTTGCCAGCATGAAATTACAACTGCATGTCGAGCAAGCGAGCAAACAAGTGCTTGAAACGCCATAACACAGTTTAGAATGCTATTGTGTTGGATTTCCCTTGTATTCCCGTGACTGAAAGGTCACTGAATGGACAGAAATGAATTGATTTTCTTAATGGTATTCGTTCATGTCCAACAGTGTCTATTTTCCCTGCACTAAATTGACACATGCGTAAATTAAAGATCGGAGTGTTTAGAGATCAAATACGTGAGCCAGATTCCAAGTAAAATGCAGTTTATTGGGGAATAAAACTCGATGGTTTTCATCTGTTCAGGAGTTTTCTGGCTGTGTGAGAAATTTTTCTTCAAGGCAATTGGTCCGCTAGGAAATGAATTAAATTGGCATTGCAAGAAAAATGGGCAATACAATTCAAAATTCACCCTCAATATATCCATGATGATCGGTTCTTTTAAAGATTCCCTGCACATTAGAAGGTTCATCTTGCATGAATTTGAACACAGAACATTACAGCGCAATGGAGGCCCATTAGCCCTCGAAGTTGTGCCGATCTGTGGAACCAATGTGAGGTGCATATAACCCACATTATCCCATTGTCATCCATATGCCAATGTCGTGACCATTTAAATGCCCTGAAATTTGGTGAGTCTACGACTATTGTAGGGAGTCTGTTCCACATCCCTACTACTTGCTGAGTAAATACACTACATCCGACATATCTCCTATATCTATCACCCCGCATTTAAAAGCTATGCCCCCTCGTGATAGCCATCGCCATCCGAGGAAAAAGGTTCTCACTGTCCAACCTATGTAACCCTCTGTTTATCTTATATGTCTGAATTATGTCGCCTCTCAATTTTCTTCTCTCTAACGAAAACAGCCTTATATCCCTCAACTTTTCCTCGTAAGAATCTCTTCCCATACCAAGCAACATCCGAGTAAATCTGCTTTGAACCCTTTCCAAATCTTCCACATTGTTTCTATAAATCAGTAACCAGAACTGTATGCAATACTCCAAATATGACTGCACCAGAGTTCCGTACTGCTGCAGCATGATCTCATGGTTCCGAAACTCAATCCATCTATCCATAAAAGCTTACACACCGTATAACTTCGTAACACCCCATAAACCTGGGTGGCAACTTTCATGGGTCTACATACCTGGACACCGAGATCTCTCTCCTCATCTATAGTATTGAGAATATTACCATTAGCGCAGTACTCTGCATTCATGTCACTCCTTCCGAAGTGAACAGCCTCATACTTTTCTACATTAAACTTCATTTGCCACCATTCAGCCCAGCTCTGCAATTATCTATGTTCCTCTGTATTCTCGGATATTTTTTGATCACTATGCACAGTTCTATTGACTTGACTGGCATTCTCAACGTGACTAGCCTATCCTTCTATGCCCTTATCTAGGTAACTTATCAAAAAATGACGAGGAACAGGGGATCAAAAACAGATCCTTGCGGTACCCTACCAGTAACTGAACGCCAGGATGAATAATTCCCATCAACCACCGCCGTGTCTCTTTTTCAGCTCACCACCTTCTGATCCAAAAAGCTAAATCACCCTCAATCCCATGCCTCCGTACTTTGTGGTGAAACTTACCAACTGCCTTACCGAAATCCATACGTAACACATCAAATGCTTTACCCTCATCCACCTGTTTAGTCACCTTCTCAAAGAACTCAATAAGGTTTGTAAGGCACGACCTACCCTTCACAAGCCGTGTTGACTATCGCTCATCAACTTGTTCCTTTCTAGAAGATTATGAATCCTATCTCTTAGAACCCTTCCCAAAGCTTTACCCACAACTGATGTAAGGTTCACAGTTCTATAATTTCCAGGGTTGTCTCTAGTCTCCTTCTTAAACAAGTGAACATTTGTTATCCTCCAGTCTTATAGCATTATTATTATCGACAATGACCACGTAAAGATCAAAACCTAAGGCTCAGCAATGGCCTCCCTGACTTTTTCAGAGAATCCTAGTATAAATCCGATCCGGCCCTGTGGACTTATTTCTTTTTACACTTTTCAGAACTGATAACACCTTCTTCTTGTGCACCCTAATCTCTTCTAGTGTAGGCTGTTTTATCCTAGTATTCTCCTTTTCCTCAGTGTCTTTATCTAGTGTGAATTCTGACGAAAAATATTCGTTTCGCACCTGCCCTATAGCCTCTGACTCCACGCACAACTTCCCACTACTGTGCTTGATTGACCCTATTCTTACTCTAGTCGTTATTTTATTCCTGATATACCTATAGAAAGTCTTAGTGTTTTCCTTGATCCTACCCACTAATTACGCCTCATGTTGCCTCTTGGCTCTTCTTAGCTCTCTCTTTAGGTGTTTCCTGACTTACTTGTAAATCTCAAGCGCCCAAACTGAGCCATCACAACTCATCCCAACACAAGCTTCTTCTTTCTCTTGACAAGAGATTAGACTTCCTGAGTAAATCACTGTTCCCACTCTCAACAACTTTCCCCCCGTCTGACTTGTACATACTTACCAAGGACTTGAAGTAGCTGGTCCTTGAATACGCTCCACATTTCAAGTGTGGCCATCCCCAGCAGTTACCTCGCTATCCTGTGCATCCTAAATCTTGCTTAATCGCGACGTACTTGTCTTCCCCCCAGCTCTAACTTCTACCCTGATGTATATAGTATCCCTTTCCATCGTTAAAGTAAACGTAACGAATTGTGGTCATCATCACCAAAGTGCACACCTACCTCCAAATCTAACACCTGGCCAGGTTCCATACCCAATACCAAATCTATTGAATCTCGCCCCTTGTTGGCAGTCCCCCTACTGCGTCAGGAAACCTCCTGTGCACATTGGACAAAAACATTGGGATAAATGAAAAAGTACCTTTTCAAAGCTCCTAACAGGAAATGTGGCAAATTTTCAAGTAAATATTTGAACTTGCAGAACAAATGAGCTTCCATGTAAATTGCTGGATGTTTAACAACTTCATTCTGCAATCAAATCAGTAACAATCAAACTGATTGGCGTTAATGGTATGAGAAAACCTGTTGACTGACAAATTTGTTTTGAGGCACGATGGTTTTGTACTCTACTTCTATTCTTGTCAGTGCCAACAATTTATTTTCTTATGCTTTTGCAACATATGGTTCATTTACCTCTTAAAACGATTTTATCCACACACCACCTTTCATACATATTTAAATTTAGTGGATCAAAGCTGACTGGATTGCTTTCTTTGCACAATCCTAGCTATACAGAATTTATGTTGCAGTGATCTTATGGTGTGGATTTACTTAGTGCATGCTTTAAAGAATTTGCATTTGGAGCATTAATTCATTTCCAGAAGTTCATGGTAAACTTAAACACACCCTCAGTTATCTTTTTTGGCATATTAAAGTCAATTGCATTATTTTCATACCTCATTTATGGTGATCCAGAATTTATGTTGCTGTGGTCTTATTGCTGTGGATTTATTTAGCACATGTTGTGCTTTCAAATATATGCATTCAACCGTTATATAGCTCATTCCGGTTTCAAAAATCCAACGTTAAACGTATGCATATTCTCATAATCCAACTCAGTAGCTTTTGAAATTAGGGGACATTGCACTTATGATCCTTAATATAAGAACGTAAGTATTCTCTCTGCATGTAAGACACAGCTTTTTCATGCCGAGGTGGGTCGTGTAGGGAATTAGTTGCCAGAAGCAATGGTGGAGGCTGGTATGACGGCAACATTTGGAAGGTATCTGGATGGGAAAATGGACAGGATGGGTATAGAGCAATATCGACCAAATGCTGGCAAATCAAACTGTATTAATATAGGATATCCTGTCCGCATAGACGAGTTGGAAACAAGGGTCCATGCTATACAACTCTATGACTCCAAGTTCAGTGTTTAGCCGAATGAAACTTGGCCAAACTTCCCTCTTTTTAGTTTAGATAGTTCAAAATATTGCAACCTATCAACTATTGACAAAATCTTGCTGTGACATAAGGTAACTCCAAAATGCTCATTGCTTTACAAAAATAGAATGAACTAAAATATAGTATCTTTCAAGCATGTGAATTCTGGAAATGTTGTCATCTTTGATACGTCTGCTTATTTTCCGGTGACAACCTTCCCTCCCCACCAACCAATTCATACCTGACATGCATACAAAAACATTGCCATAGAGTCATAGAGATGTATATCATGGAAACAGACCCAACCTGTCCATCCCGACCAGCTATCCCAACCCAATCTAATCCCACCTGCCAGCACACGTCCCATAGCCCACTAAACTCTTCCTATTCATACCCATCCAAATGCCTTTTAAATGTGCAGTATTGAAGTAGCTTAAAAATGAACGTTCTTTTGAACAAACGATATCTTTCAGATAAAATACTGCATTCTTTCCCTTCTTTATAGATGAATTGCCACTTGAAACAGATGAAGGTCAGAGAATAATTCGTTTTAAATTGAGACAGTTGCACTTTATAATAACATGAGATTTCTTACATTTCAATTTGGTTAAACCAAGTTTGGTTTGCTTTGAGATTTATTAACATTGACATTTATGTCCGTAATCAAATCCATACTGCATTATTGCCCTGAAAATAAAATATGTTTGAGATCACAACGGTTCAAAGACCATCCATGAAGTTTGTAAGGGACGGCATTTCAGTAGTAGTGGGGGGAATGGAGTGTGGTGGTGTTTGGAGAATTGGGACAGACAGGATGTTGAAATTTCAGATTCACGTGACTGGAATATAAGTATTGCAGTAAAAAATGGCGTGCCTTGCTGCCAAATTTGCAAATACAGACACGTCTGCTGAGGTGGGTGGGAGGTCAGAGAGAGTGACAGAAAATGCAACAATTTAAAATAAAGACAGGGAATGGTGATTTTGAACTCAATATTGAGGCCAGAAGTTTATAAGCTGTCTCGTTTGAACATGAGATGTTACTGCTCCAGTTTCTTCTGCCATTCGCTGGAGCTTTGCAGCACGCTAAGAACAGAGAAGTGGGACAAACAAGCAAGACGCATTATCTAAAATTACTGTCGACAGAAGGTTGAGGTAATGCTTGCGCACGGACCAGTGGTGTTCTGCGAAGTGGTCCACCCGTCGATGTATAGTTTCTCCAACGTTGAATAGCCCACATTACAATAAGCAAATTTGAAGGAGGTACAGTTGAAATGCCCTTGTATAATTAGTAAGGAGGAGTGAAGGAGCTGGTGTTGCACCATTTTGTGGTTACATGGAAAAGCGCTGTTGCGAGGGGGTAATGTTGCTATTCAAAGGACAAGTGTGCCCTAGAGGAAAATATCCCCGTAAAATGCAGCCAGTAGGTGTGAGACAAGGTGGATGTATTAGTTTACAACTCGTTGATAGGTTATTGCAAACAATCCATTTGCCAATATGGCTCAATAAAATGTTTCCCAAGAAAATGTTCTAGTTAATTTGAATATCATTTCGTCACTTTTGGGAGTGGGAAACTCAGATGAATGGTTGGTTTGCAATACCATTAAAGCCAAAAGCACTCGTTCAACATCTGCATCATCTGAGGTTATCGTGAAGAACTCTCTTCCTAACCGCTATCTTCCACTGAAGTGAGGCGATCAATTAGTTAACCAATACCAGACGTCGCTCATTAATGGGGGAACAGAGTTATTCTCCAAAAAGACAAGGCCACTTTCTTTCGACAATTTATTCAATTATCTCGATGTAAACAGGTGGTAATATATTTAACTGCTACAACCTCGTTAATTGATTATGTACGACCCACCTGTAACAAAAACAGAAATTGCTGGAAGAACTAGGCAGGACTGGCAGCATCAATGGAAAGAAAGCAAAGTTAATGTTTCGACTCCAGTGATCATTCTTCAAAATCAATTTTTGTTTCTGATTTCCACTATCCACACTTCTTTCAGTTTTATTTGTCTGTTTAGTATAATACTCAGCTAATAAGTCAGGGAATTATTTCAGTAATGGAAGGGTTTAGTCTAATTTGCAATAAAAATTGTACTCCTCTTATCTTTCATATTATATTCCATTTTTTCACTACATTTTATGCTTTAGTTTTTGATATGGTAATTATAATTCCTTTTTATTTGTTTGCGGGATGAGACCAGCGCTGGCTAGGCAAGCATTCATTTTCCATCTGCATTTGCCTAAAGGGCAGTTAACATTCGATCACATTGCTGTTGGTATAGAGTTACATGTCGACCAGACCAGGTATGTATGGCCGTTTCTTTGCCTAGCAAAGCATTAGTGAACGAGATAGGTTTTCCTAACAATCCGCAATGGGTACATATTCACCTTCAGACCCTTACTTCCTGATTAGCATTGAATTCAAACTCCACCATCTGCTGTGGTGGAATCTGACCTCCTGTTTACTGAACTAATAGCCCAGCGATGGTACCACTAGGCCAAAGCTTACCCTTATCTTTGCATTTGCTGTTCATTTTGTTTATTAATATACATGTTTTATTGTATTTCAATTACTATCAATTCTCCTTCCAATTTATTTAATGTTAATTGAATTTCTTCATTGCAATTAATACTATTCATAGGTTTAGACTCAAACCAAAACATCTCATGAACATCCAATAAATTAAATACAATCAGGATGCAGTATTTTTTCGTCTTATTCTTGGCAGCCTTTAAATGACTTCTAACATTAATAGCTGGTTAGCATTCCAATTTTTCATCTAAGCAAACTAAAGCCTTGAATTCCATCAAAAATGTACACGTTTCGATATGTCTATCGAGTTCGCCAGGACAGTAAGCAGGTTTGGACTGTGCACAGGTTTATTGATATATAATGCTGCACAGAAATGCACTTCATCAAGCTCTATAATGTGTTAAACGACGATTTGCTGCAGACATCACTGAAAGCTAAATAAATGCTAATAATGCATTGCTTATATCACCATACGGCGGGTGTTGGAAGGGGAGGGGTGGAAGTATTCAGAAGCAGCCCTTTGTGCATCAGAAGCCATCACATTAAAATAGTTCCAGTCTTGTCTTACTGCTGGATTGCTCTGAAGTCCCCATCAGCTCCGCCCATCAGGCAATTCGCCGAGAATTCCAAATTGTTGTAATCCAAGATGAAGTTGGGTATTCTTAGAACTATCTGCAGTACTGGTGGAATCCATGATAATGCTCACGGACCTCTGGAGCAGCCCGCAGAACATATTGGTTGATAGCTCAGAAGGCCGGCACCTCCATTTACTTGAGGCCAGTGAGTCCTATCGTTAGGATATTCAGCCAGCCAGAAAGCATTGTCTTTCATCTCAAAGCTAGATTCTTTATCATCTACTGGTTCATTATATTGTTTCGTTCAGGGTGAGAAACAGTCTAATCGCCCACAGATTGACCACCAACTACCCATTGTCAAGAGGGCAATCCTATGAAATGGTGCTATTATTATTTTGATTGACCAACTCATTAACGTAATAATAACAAATGAACATTCTGTGCTCTTTTCTGTAAATTTTGTTGACAGACTGTGAACATATTTTGAGACATGAAAGAAGTAAATTTGATACCAAAAATGTTCTTCCAAACACGTATGGGACAGAATTACACAATTTTGTAAGGGTTTTCCAGTTTGATCATTCAGCATACCAGTACAAAAGCCGCAGCATGACCATCTAACAATACATGAAGAAAATATTTCTAGATATTACACTAAAATTGCAAAAATTAATTGTTTACATTATTATTGATTCCTTATTAAAGAAGACAGAACCCCACTGCAAAAGAATGTGAAGCAACGGGGCTCGTGGAGTTCATTTTCTTACCATTGCACAGCATGTTGCAAACAATCATAATTCGTCCGTTAATTCAAAAAGCCGTAATTTCAATTACTTTCAGGCTTGGTCTGTGTTTTTTTAAAACACATTCTTAAACAGCAAGTTACGAATAGAAATTTACAAATCAATGTCAAAACGACTGTTGTTTTCACAGAAATTAGAATTGTGATAGTGTGGAAACAGTCCACTCAGCCCAACAAGTTCTCATCGATCCTCTCAACAATAATCTACCCAGACCCATTTCACCTATGCTATATTTACACCTGACTAATGCACCTAACCTACACACCCGTGAACAGTATGGGCAATTTAATACGGCCAATTCATGTAACCTGCACATCTTTGGACTCGGAGAGGAAACCGGAACAATCTGCAGGAACCTATGCAGAGGCGGGGAGATTTTGCAAACACCACACAGACAGTCGGCCAAGGCTGGAAACGAAACCATGTCCCTGATGCTGTGCAATGTTAAGACTAAGCCACGTCTCTGCCTCCACTGGGAGATGGTGCCACCATGCCACTGTTTCAATAAGATCATTGAAGGAATGCTCGAAGCATACCAGACAAAGATAGTTCAAAATGTTTTCACTTTTAATTACAACGTCAGTTTTGTTGTGCTTTCATCAGAAAAACATACATTGTGCAGACAGACAGCTTGTCTATTAAATAAGCCTCAGAACGTTATAAAATTTGCGTGTTATGTACGAGGCCAGATCACCTAAAACTCTCTGAAGCAGGCAGCCCTGAGCATAAATTTGCAATTTGTTTCGGTAAGTATACAGTGAAAATCATGCAGAATAAGTTATTGCAGTTGACTACCAGGTTTAAACCAGACAAAAAAAAATCCAGAACATTACACAAAGAAACACGAACAACACAATAAAGAACCCCTATAGTACTCAGTCTATATAAACTATACCAAAATATGCTATCTCAAATATACACAACAGTGCGAATAAGCAAAACCTCTTTAAAACACAGTTTAATAAAAGAGTTAGATGCTTTCAGGTTGGAGTTAGAAGAGCAGGAAGGACAGGTTCCACATACTGTTGAACTTTCAAATATCTCAGCGAGAGAGCTGATCACTCCCCTTTCATTCTACACATCACCTCTAAAACATGACAACTTACGCCTGAAATCTCGTCTGTTTACATATAAACAAATCGTTTTCATTTCTGTACCAAACCAGATTGATCGGAGCCCTGCCTGGTTTATTACTCCTCTGAAAAAAAAAGTCAAGGAGAAATCAAGGAGCCAAAGAATAGCTTTTAGAAAAAAATGAACGAGTTTTTGACACCTCCCCGTGTTAAAATAACCACGATGGCTTCATTTTAAACGTTTCAAAAACCGGTTAGTAGTCTGAACACACATCTACACTCTACTAACTTTAAACATTCAAACATACACAACCACATGCCAATTCAAACAACAGTAAAATACTACCAAACGTCTGCGTATCTCATCTGAGTCGTGATAACGCATTAGCAGTCATGTTTTTGCCATCTTCACATGCACAATTTTCAAATTGAATAGCTGCAATAACAAGGTCCATGTAACCAGTCTGGCATTTTTGTCCTTAAAATTTTCCACAAATGTCAATGAGTTATGATCAGAGTATACGATTGTCTCAGATGCATTGCTGGTAATATAAACCCTAAAATGCTGTAATGACAATATCAAGCTAAAGTTTCTTTCTCCACCGTTGAATATTTATGTTGATGAACATTCAGTTTCATGGAAATATATCAGTTGGTTCTTTCTATCCCTTCGTCATCCTTCTGCAAAAGCACTGCACTGACACCCACAACACGAGCATTAATAGCCACCTTTAAAGGCTTCGTGTAATCCGGTGTGCCTAATACTGTGGCAGTGGTTAACACAGTTTTTAGGTCGTCATAGGCTTTTTGACATTCCCCTGTCTGTATAAACTTCTTGCCCATTGCTTGAACAATTCAGCGAGTGCAGCAATCACACTGTTAAAGTTCAGCACAAACCATCAGTAAAATCAAATCGACATAATCCCAAGAACTGTAGTACTGCGTTTTTTTTCATCGACAATGTGGGAAATTCCCCAATTATTTTCATTTTTGCATCTTGTGGAGTCATTTGCCCATGTCCAGTAACATGTCCCAGGAAGGTGACTTGGCCTAGGCAAATTCACTTTCAGTCATGTTTACCACCAAGCCTGTCTTCCAAAGCCAATCTAACAAGTCCAAGAACTGCTGTAAATGTTCCTTCCATGAGTGACTAAAAATCACCAGGTCATCAATGTACACCACATTGGGTAATCCGGCAATGAACTTATTAGCCCATCTCTGAACTGTGGCTGGAGCGTTTTCAATACCAAAATGCATGCCTTCGAAGGCATTTTCCGTTGTGAAAGCTGAAATCGCCTTTGCTCTCTCTAACAGACTTACTTGCCAGTCGCCGCTGAGCAATTCCAACTCAGAAATGAAAGTTGCTTTGCCCAATTTTTCGACACAGTCCTCCAACTGTGGAACTGGATATGCATCAGTCTTTATAACGGTGTTAACTTTGTGACAGTCCACACATAACCATTGGGTACCATCTGGCTTTGGGACTATGACTTTGGGTGAGCTCCAGTCACTGTAACCTACTTTGATTATGCCATATTGGAGGATGCGCTCTATCTTCTTCTGAGCCTGTGCCAACTTTAGAGTGTGATGCTGATAAGGATGTTGATTAATCGGAACAACATCCCCTATCTCTACATCATGCAAAATTATGCTAGTAGTTCCCATCGTATTTCTGCATATCTCCCCTTGTGATTGTAATAACTCTTTCAGGACATTTCGATTTTCTTCTGGTAGCTAACTCAAAAATTTATCCCAGTTTTTGAAAATTTCCTCATTGTTCAATTTGATGTGAGAAATGTCCAATTCAGAATCCTCTGAACTCGGTTCTTCCTTCTGAGCTGTAATCATTAACACCTTCTCCTCTTGCTTTCTTTCCCGATCAAAATAAGTTTTGAGCATATTCATATAGATCATCTGAGGCAATTCCCTCTCGACTTGATCAGGTCCACTAAACCAGGGGCAGTGTTTTGCAGAGCAATAAGAGTATTATTTTCTGTGTGAGTAGATGCTGAAGGAGCAAAAATGGCCTTTAATAGAGTGATCTACACTTCTTGTCAGATGTGGGAGTTTAAAGAGAGTTTAAGTGTTACTTTGGAATAAATGCTGTTGGTTGCTAATCCTATCAGGTCGAACGAATTGGTTGGAGAGACAGTTAGAGACAATGAGGAATTTGCAACAGAAACAGTGTGATGGATGTCAGTTATAGGAACGGGAGAAAGTCTCATAGATGGGTTAACTCCAGGAAAGGTAAAAGAGGTAGGCAGCTAGTGCAGGAGTCTTCTGTGGCTATTCCCATTTTCAACAAGTATGGTCTTTTGGAAAATAAAGGGGGTGATCGTTTCACAGGGGAACGAAGCACGAACAACCAAGTTTCAGGTATTGAGACTGGCTCTAATCCAACAAGGGGTAGGACCGATTCCAAGAAATCAATTGCGTTAGGCGACTTTCTATTCTGACGTACAGACGCACGTTTCTGTGGTCAGCAGCGAAAAATCAGAATGGTGTGGAGCTTCCCTAGTGCCAGGATCAAGGATCTCTCAGAGAGGGTGCAGAATGTTCTCAAGGGGAAGAGGGGCCAGCAAGTGGTCGTTGTCCACATTTGAACCAATGACATAGGAAAGCAAAAGATTGAGATTCTGAAGGGAAATTTTAGAGACTTAGGCAGGAATTTCAAAAGGAGCTCCTCGTGAGTAGAAATATCTGGATTACACCTGGTGCTACAAGCTAGTGAGGGCAGGAATAGGAGTATAGAGCAGACGAATGAATGACTGAGGAGCTGGTATTTGTGTGAAGGATTAATATTTTTAGATCATTGGAATATCTTTTGGAGTAGAAGTGACCTGCACAAGAAGGACGGATGGAACCTAAAATGGAAGGGGACTAATATACTCTAGATTTCCTAGAGCTGCTCAGGAGAGTTTAAACTAGTAAGGTGGTGGTGGTGGGGGGGGGGGGGGGGGGACCCAGGGAGATAGTGAGGAAAGAGATCAATCTAAGACTGATACAGTTGAGAACAGAAGCGAGTCAAACAGTCAAGGCAGGCAGGGAAAGGTAGGACTAATAAATGAAACTGCATTTATTTCAATGCTAGGGGCTTAACAGGAAAGCAGATGAACTCAGTGCATGTTTAGGAACATGGGACTTGAATATCATAGCAATTAGAGAAACATGACTCAGGGATGGGCAGGACTGGCAGCTTTATGTATCAGGATACAAATACTACAGGAAGGATAGAAAGGGAGGCAAGAGAGGCGGGGGAGTGGCGGTTTTGATAAGGAATAGCATTACAGCTGCTCTGAGGAAGGATATTCCTGAAAGTACATCCAGGGAAGTTATTTGGGTTGAAGTGAGAAATTAGAAAGGGATGATCACCTTATTGTGTTATAGACCCCTAATAGTCAGAGAGTAATTGAGAAACAAACTTATAAGGAGACCTCAGCTATCTGTTAGAATTATAGGGTGGTTATGGTAGGGGATGTCAACAATCCAAACATAGACTGGGAATGCCATATTGTTGAGCGTTTAGATGGAGAGGAATTTGTTAAGTGTGTACAAGATAATTTTCTGATTCAGAATGTGGATGTACCTACTAAAGAAGGCGCAAAACTGGACCTACTCTTTTGAAGTAACGCAGGTCAGGTGACTGATTTGTCAGTGGGGGCGAACTTTGGGACCAGCAAAAATAATTCTATTAAATTTAAAATAGTGAAGTAAAATTATAGGCTGGATCTAAAAGTTTAAGCTCTAAATTGGAGAAAGGCCAATTTTGACTGGAATAGGCATGAACTTTCAAAAGCTGACTGGGTGCAGATGTTCACAGGTAAAGGGACAGCTGGAAAATGGGAAGCCTTCAGAAATGAGATAACGAGAATCCACAGAAAGTATGTTCCTGTCAGGCTGAAAGGAAAGGCTGGTAGGTATTGGGAATGCGGGATGACTAAAGAAATTGAGGGTTTGCGAAAGAAAAAGAATGAAGCAAATGTCAGGTATAGACAGAATTAACCGAGTGAATCCTTAGAAGAGTTTAACGACAGTAGGAGTACACTTAAGAGAGAAATCAGGAGGGCAAAAGGGGACATGAGATAGCTTTGGCAAATAGAATTACTGAGAATCCAAAGGGTTTTTACAAAGACATTAAGGACAAACGAGTAACTAGGGAGAGAATGGGGCGCGTCAAAGATCAGAAAGGTGGCCTGTGTGGAGCCGCAGAAAATGGGGGAGGTACTGAAAGAGTATTTTGCATCTGTATTTACTTCGGAAAAGGATATGGAAGATATAGAATGAAGGGAAATAGATGGTGACACCCTGAAAAATGTCCATATTACAGAAGAGGAAGTGCTGGATGTCTTGAAACGCGGAAAGGTGGAAAAATCCCCAGGACCTGATCAGATGTATCCTAGAATATTGTGGGAAGCAAGGGAAGTGATTGCTGGGCCTCTTGCTGAGATATGTGTATCATCGATAGACACAAGTGAGGTGCCAGAAGATTGGAGGTTGGCTAACATGGTGCCACTGTTTAAGAAGGGTGGTAAGGACAAGCCAGGGAACTACAGACTAGTGTGCATGAAGTCTGTGGTGGAAAAGTTGGTGAAGGGAATCCTTAGGGAGAGGATGTAAATGTATTTGGAAAGGCAAGGACTGATTAGGGATAGTCAAGTGGCTTTGTGCGTGGGACATCAAGTCTCACAAACATGATTGAGGTTTTTTTTGTAAAAGTAACACAGAGGATTGATGAGGGCAGAGCAGTAGATGTGATTTATATGGACATCATAAGGCGTTCGATAAGGTTCCTCGTGGGAGAATAATTACCAAGTTTAGATCTGACGGAATACAGGGAGAACTAAATATTTGGATGCAGAACTGGCTCAAAGGTGGAAGACAGAGGGTGGTGGTGGAGGGTTATTTTTCAGACTGGAGGCCTATGACTAGTGGAGTGCCACAAGGATCGGTGCTGGGTCCTCTATTTTCTGTCATTTATAAAAATGATTAGGATGTGAGCATAAGAGGTACAGTTAGTAAGTTTGCAGATGACACCAAAATTGGAGGTGTAGTGGAAAGCGAAGACAGTTATTTCAGATTACAACAGGATCTTGATCAGATGGGCCTATGGACTGAGATATGGCAGATGCATGTTAATTCAGATAAATACGAGGTGCTGCATTTTTGGAAAGCAAATCTTAGCAAGACGTATAAACTGCATGGTAAGGTCCTGGAGAGTGTTACTGAACAAACAAACCTTGGAGTGCAGTTCGTAGCTCCTTGAAAGTGGAGTCGCAGGTAGATAGGATAATAAAGAAGGCGTTTGGTGTGCTTTCCTTTATTGGTCAGAGTATTGAGTACAGGATTTGGGAGATCATATTGCTGCTGTAGACGACATTCGTCAGGACATTGTTGAAATACTGCGTGCAATTCTGTTCTCCTTCCTAACGGAAAAATGTTTTGAAACCTGAAAGGGTTCAAAAACATTTACAGGAATATTTCCAGGGTTGGAGGATTTGATCTATAGGGAGTGCCTGAACAGGCTGGGGCTGTTTTCCCTGGAGAGTCGGAGGCTGAGGGGTGACATTATAGAGGTTTACAAAATCATGAGGGGTATGGATATGGTAAATAGACAAAGTCTTTTTCCTGGGATCTTTGGGTCCAGGACTAGAGGGCATAGGTTTAGGGTCAGAGGGGAAAGATATAAAAGAGATATCAGCGGCAACTGTTTCACACAGAGGGTGGTACAACTATGGAATGAGCTTTCAGAGGAAGTGTAGACTGGTACAATTGCAACATTTAAAATGCAGTATGATGGCTATATGAATAGGAATGGTTGGGAGGAATATGGGCCAGGTGCTGGCAGGTGGGTGTAGACTGGTTGTGATGTCTGGTCAGCATGGACAGGTAGGACTGAAGGGTCTGTTTCCACGCTCTATGACTCTATGACCCTATCCCCAAGCATAAAATTGCGAATTTGTGATTTCTTAAGGGCTTCCTGTTTCATTGAATGCTATTATACTTTAAATCTTGTCTAGACGTTTCTCCACCTCTATTTAACCATTCTCAAAATTGTGATACATAGTCCAAATGGGTAGTCGTGGAATTCTGACTTCTTCCTTTCTCCTTTACCAGTTTTAACGGTCCTCCTACTTCATGCCTCAAAAAATAATTCAAATGGACCGAATTCGGTCGAATGAGTGTCTATTATCGCAAAAAAGTCCAAACGGAACTCCCTTATCCAAATCATCTGAATAAACTTGACTGTAAGCTCACAGCATGGTCTTTAGTGTTTGATGCCATCTCTCAACTACTCCCTGTGATTGCGGATGGCATGCAGTAGATTTGTCTTGCTTTATTCCAAAGTTATTCATCAAAGCATCAAATAGTTTGGCCTTGAAGTTTGATCCTTGACTGACTAAATCTCTATTGGCAGTCTGTATCGAGAAAAACAATTGAGTAATTCTTCTACAACCCTTTTTGCTGTGATGCTGCACAATAGGATTGCCTCTCGAAATCTGGTTGTCCATCCATTATTATTAATAAATACATGTTCCCACTTTTTTGTTTGAGGTAGGGAACCTGTTCAATCATCAACTCGCTTGGGAAAGGTTCCTTAAATGCTGGAACAAGTATTAAAGGTGCAGGTTTTATTACTGCCCATGGTTTTCCGATGAGCTGACATGTGTGACACCTCTGGTAAAATTCAACTACACCTTTATGTAGTCTAGGCCAGTAACAAAATAACTTTGTACTTTAGCCTATGTTTTCCTCATCCCTAAATGACTTCTAAGCAGTAGTAATAGCTCATGCGCCACTCGCAGAACCTACTTGTTTTTACCCTACTGGCAAAACAATTTGATGAATCTCTGCCAATTTCTCATCTGTTTGAATGTATGATGTTCTCCACTTCCTCATTGAGACATCATTTGTTAAGAGATAACACACAGGTATGTATTCACTGTCCTTCTCTGTAAATGCCTTTTGATAAAACTGTTTTATTTCTCATGTTTCTGCTGTAATTCAATCAGCTCAACAGAGTTAAAAGCACTCATATGTTTATCTATTTTCTCCTTCTCCTAGTTGTATGATCGAAGATTGTTTCTAATAAAGTTACGCCAGCTTCCTTTTGATCGCTCCTGGTTCAATTTGTGCCCCTGTGATCTTGTGATCACACAATCTGAGAGAACTCCTGGAAAACATTCTTCATGTCTTCAGTTGCCTGCATCTCTACTGGCTTTTCAACTAGAGTCGGCAGCAGGCCTATTGCTGAATCATCTATATCATTTGCAAGAACAAATTGCATTTCTGGAGCTGAGAATTTGTCCAGTACTCCTAGCACAAATTCTCCACTCTTCTCTGGACTCTCAAGCCTCACTATACATAATTGATCACTTTTTGTCTCATCATGATTTCCTTTTACCAGTAACCTTTCTGGCAATATTCCCTCAGGAGAACATATCTCCGCAGCCCTCAACATTACCATTCAACATTACTGACAATATCCTGTGTCCATTGATATTGTAACCTCCTTACTTACTGCTCCTGGCATATGTGAATAAAGTTTACACTTGCATATAAGCAGATCTGACACTTCCTCCTTAATCAACCTCTGAATATCTTGTACACTCTGAGGCAGTTGTCAAACTTCACTTATGTTTTTTGTTACTGGACCAACAAACCGTCCTGGCTTGTCTGCTTTTAAACCAAGACTGTGATTTTGTGCAGGCCACTTTATTACAATGAAAACACTGGAGCTTTTTAACTTCTTGATCCCCTCAAGGGATTTTTTTTAACCTATGGTAAGTTATCTTCACAATCTTCACTGAGATCACCTTCCGATTTCTACATAGGATTTCTCTTTGCCCCAGTTTCTATCCCTCATGGACTGAAATTGATTCTGGAATCCAAACCGAGTTATGGACCAGTTCATAATCATCAGCCACTTCAGCGGCAAACCTTACTGTTTTAACTCTGTGCTCTTACGCATGAATTTGCACTACTTCAGGCAATGAATTTTGATTTCCTGCAAAATAATTACCTCTCAAGGGGCATCGTAGTTTTGTCCGAATTTTAAAGCTCTTATCAATCTATCGAAACTACTGTGTTTGATCCTTTCAATCTCAGTGTAGGATTGACCAGTGTACCTTCTTAGATTCCTGAAAAGTTGTCTATAGACTTCTGGTACAAGTTCATATGCACTGAAAATGGCTTTTTCACCTCCCTCATACTCCCCATGTACATCCTCCGGTCATGATGCAAATACCTCATCAGCCCTTCCTCCACGTTTCGTTTGGATTTAAAAAACCACGTTGCCACTGGCCACTGCATTTGTTTAGCCACCTTTTCAAATGAGATGGAAAAAAAGGTTTCCACATCCTTCTCCTCAAATTTAAGCAATGCTTGAACACACTTAAAACGTTTCTCACAAGGTTTCTAACTACCACGGTCTTGCTCATCCTCACTCTCTTTCTCACTAAGTCTACCCTTAGCCTTTGTCTGCAGCTTTTAAGCTGACTTTCTTTTTTAATTGTCAGTTTTTGAAGTTCAATATCATTATTTTTTCCTTCTCTGCCTCTATTTTTCCTTCTCTTCTGCTGCTCTCTCTTTTGTCCCTTACTTCTGCTGCT
Organism: Chiloscyllium plagiosum; assembly: GCF_037043375.1. Lineage (NCBI taxonomy): Eukaryota > Metazoa > Chordata > Chondrichthyes > Orectolobiformes > Hemiscylliidae > Chiloscyllium > Chiloscyllium plagiosum. Next base: position 27,232,346 of record NW_028270173.1, read on the forward strand.
CTCTCTTTTTGCCTTCTCTTGTGCTTTTTATCGTAACCCACACTGTTTCATTTTTGCTGCCCTTTCCTTACCTCTCCCCTCTAACTCAAGCTGCTACATTTGCAATTGTATTCTTGTCACCGCTATAGATTCTGAATCGTTTCTCAAGCTATTTAAAATGCTGAGATATTGCTGTAATTATCTTTTCCTTACTCACAGAATCAGGCAGTTCAAATTCATGCTTCTCTCTAATTCCTGCAGCTTACTCGTATTCACCTTGTGCAAAACTTCCAAAGTCACCGCATCCACTTCCAGAAATCTTTTTGGCGATGGTTATAGCCATTACTATCCCAACATTTGTCTACCCCACAAAGCCAACACACGAAATAAAGGCACTAGCAGCTAACACTCGCTGTTAAAATAATGTAAAGAGTCCCCAATCTGTTCTGGACTATGCCAGACCACTCAAAATATTATTAAGCAGGTAGCGCCGACCATAACTTTGTAATTTTTTCTGGTATGTGCACTGCAAAAATTACCCGGATGTAGTTAGCGAAGTTTACTGCCAGGTTTAAAACAGACATAAAATGTATTCATAAAATTACACAACGACATACGAAGAAAGGAATAAAGAACACCTACAGAACGCAGGCTCCCCGTATTAGAGTTATGTATGCCTTTTGAATATACACAACAATCCCTACAAGCAAATCTCTTTTAAAACACAGTACAAAATGGGTCATATACTTACCAGTTGAAGTTCGAAGGACAGAAGAGGGACTTTCAACGCAGCTCACTGTTGACATCACAACCAGTTCTGTACTGAACTAAACTGCTCTGTTGGAGAGCTGACCACTCCCCTTTCATTCTACAGGTCACTTCTAAAACATGACCACATAAGGCTTGAAGCCTCGTCTGTTTACATATGAACAAAAAGCCTCACAAAATCCTTCTCACCTCTGTACCAAACCAATCTAATCGGAGCCCAGCCTGGTTTATTACCTCTGTGAATAAAGCCAAGGACAGAGTATCCTTGAGTGGAGGAACTAACTTTATAACAGGAGTATGAGGCGAGCAGAGTTCAGGCCAAATATTGTGTATTTGACCAAATTTCAAGCATATTTCGGTTTTAAAAATGAATCATTTCTCCATATGATATGTACAAAGCAAACCAAATATTATTGTATTAAATTAATTGAAGCATTCTGCTTCATGCAACTCGTTATCATGAACTTTTGGCAAGTAAAATGGATTCCGAAAGAACATTTTCATACTGCATTGGAAACACGTGTATGCTGTATTGCTATTGGTTCCTTTCATTGCGGGTAAGTCACGACAAAGTACCTTTAATTCAAATACACAGTTAAACATCTCACTGGCAATCAGGTGCTGAAGAGATGATTTAACTGATATTGCATGCAACAAATAAAATGCACCCGACCCCCAAGTAAGAAGTTAACTCCCATCACCCAAATTGGCTACGATCCGAATAATGTTGGATATTGTCCAGCATTCCACTAACATTACCCGTCTCTGGAATGTCCAAGCTTTGACTTTGTGCAGTGTTTTTTTTTGACGTTCTGCAAGTGACTTTTACAGGTATTGGATTCTTATGCAATTTTCTGACTTTTAGGTTTTCTAGTGTGACATTTCTGCTCATCAAATAGATTATTTCGTCACTACCATTGATGACATTTCCAGAGAAATTGCGTTTGCAACTTGCTTTCTTATCATAAGTAGCTACGATCATCTTTGCTGCTTTTGGCCATAACTGATTGTTTGAGGACACAAATTTCCTTTTATTGACTCCTTAAATTCTGCAATTGGGCGATCTTTATTATTTGTCACAATAATCCATTCGTTTTTTTTATTCAAACAGTTGTCAGACACATTTTGTCTATGTAAATTCAATTCCCTCCGTTCAAAGACATGGCCTATTGTTTTCAATCCCTGTATAATTTTGCCCTTGCCTTAAATGGTTTATTCCACACAGACTTGTTGCTGCCTATTCTGAAGTATCAAAGTTTATATTTCATTGATTCATTAATCCGTAAGCAGTTATTAAACTGTTGAGGTCTAACACAAATTTGAATTAAGAAGTAAGTCCAAAAATGAAGGTCAGCTATCATGATTTCCACTCAACATTCTCAAAACGTTGAAGCATTTATATTGCTGGTCTCAACAAATGTTAGACAAAATACACAGAATCAGTATAGTATCGGCTAATATGGCATGAAGATACATCTTCAGGTTTTGCTCAGTGACATAATTAAGCAATTTGTCATTGACCGCAAAGTCATGCATTCAAAGACTTACTTAGCTCGCTCAGAAATATTACTTAAAATTTTACACTTCAACTAATTGATGGTTCATTCTCAACTTATCTCTTCTCTCATCATATTCGAAGGCCCCAAAATGGCTGAACACGTGAAATTCTTGGAGTTATTTCATCTCGTTTACTAAATCTATGCCATCAGAATGTACTTTTTACGTTGATGAGCCATATTCAGGCAGAGTAAATGTCGTGCATAACCCTTCTTCTCTATCTTCATGAATAAGCTAAAATTGATGGTGGCTTGCCAAATCTACCACCATCTGGCTCTCGTGTTAATATTCTGTTCGAGGCTTGTTACTTATTCTATTGCATCGCAAACAGAAGACGAACAAACAGGTGGACGGGTGTAAAGCGGTTGATGTGGTGTATATGAATTTTAGTGAAGTGTTTGATACGGTTCCCGACGGTAGTCTGGTTCATAAAATAAGGAGGCGTTGGATTGAGGGTTATATAGCGGTTTGGATAAGAAATTGGTTAACTGAAGGAAGGCAAATGGTGATTGATGGGAAATGATCTTTCTGGAGTTCAGTTATTAATGGAGTAGCGCAACGATCTGTTCTGGGGCCAGTGTCGCTTCTCATTTTTATAAATGAGAAGGAGGAGGCCTCAGAAAGATGGGTTCGTACATTTCTGGATGACACTAAATTAGATGGAGTTGTGGAGACTGCAGAAGGACATTGGAGATTACAGATGGACAAAGTTAAGCTGCAGAGCTGGGCTGAGAGGTGGCAGTTGCAGTTTAATGCAGAAAAGTATGAGATGATTGACTTTGGAAGGACTAAGAGGAATCCAGAGTACTGGGCTCATGGTAAGATTCTTGGTATTGCGGATAAGCAAAGAGATCTCATTGTCCATGTGCATAGATACTGGAAGATGTCACCAGGTTGATAAGGTGGTTAAGAAGGCATTCAGTGTACTAGATTTTATTGGTGGAGAAATTGCGTTTTGGAACCATAAGGCCATGATGCAGCTGTACAAAACTCTGGTACGGTCTCACTTGGAATATTGCATACACTTCTGTTGCAACAATAAAGGAAGGAAGTGAAAGCATTGGAAAGGGTGCAGAGGAGATTTACTAACATGTTGCCCAATATGAAGGGAAGATATTATTACGAAATGATGAGTGTCGTTAATCTCTTTTAGTTAAAAGGAAAAAGGTTAAGTGGTGACTTAATAGAGACATACAAGACAGTTTGGATAGGGTGGACAAAGAAAGCCTTTTTACCTTGGATGGTTATGGCACGAACAAGGGGACATGGTTTTAAACTGAATAGTGACAGTTACAGGACAGACGTCAGAGGTAGTTTCTTTGCACAGACAATAGTAAGGCCGTAGAATTCTCTGCCCACAACAGTATTAGACTCACCAATTTTAAGGGCATTTAAATGGTCATTGGATAATGGAATAGTGTAGGTTTGATGAGCTTGATTTTGGTTTCACAGGACGGTGCAACATCGAGGGCTGAAGGGCCTGTACTGCGCTTTGGTGTTATGTCTTCTGAAACAAAATTAAGGAATAATTTCGAACGTTCTGCAGTTATTTAACAACCTTTGCAAGATATGTTGCACACAACAGCAGGAGACTACATACATTGCTTCCATTTTACGTCGACTCTCTGCAGTGTCTTATGTGAATGAATTGCTGTTAGAATAGCTGTGCATTATGTCTGTGCAGTTAATCATCATATCTCCACTGTTGCATTTATTATTTTTCGTTGAGCACAGATATGATTAGCTCGATTTGTTCCTCTTTGACTCTTTTACAAAAGAAATTAAAACATCAATTTTTATCCTTCTGTTCTAAGGAATAGTCGCATATCACAAAAATGTTATTTTTTTTTCTTTTTCTATTCATTCATAATGTACGCAGAAGCTTTTGTTTTGTTTAAGCTATACAGAATCTGTACTGCTTTCCTTTCATTTTAATACTTCATGATTCAACTTTCAATTTTCCTTCTGCGTTGTGAAGGCTTCTTATTGTTTCAATAAATCACGCATAGCAGCATCGTTTTCGTTTACATATTACTTGTGCAGTGTAGACAGGATGAGATGGATTAGTCAATGCAACTGACATTTTTGATATCATAATTAAGATACTGAATGTTGAAGCTGTTTGAAATTGTTTCGGATCTGAGCTTGATTTTATTTTGGTTAATCTGTGTTAGGGTTGATGACAGATTTATCTTCTCGACTAGTAAGGCGTCATTTCTTGTTGCCAGATGATCATTAACCAGTAATTAAGTGGATGAACTATGGAAGCAAATGAATGTTTCAAAATACAAAATCCCATGTTAACATGTAGGTTTTAAAGTTTATGTCGCAAAAGGTGTTGTGAGCAGATCGTTGTTTTCATTCCATAAAAATGCTATTCTTGTCAGATGTGGGAGTTTCGATCGAGTTTATGGGTTACTGAGGACTATATCTGCAATAAATTTTGTTGATGGCGAATCCAGTCAGATCAAATGAATCAGTTGAAGCGACAGTTACAGCAATGAGGAATTTACAAGAGATGGGTGTGTAATGGATGACAGTTGTATGTAGGGAGTAAAGCTGCAATACAGTCAGGCAGATAGGTTAACTCCTAGATAGGTAGGAGAGGCAGGTAGGTATTACAGGTGTCTTCTGTGGCCATCCTCATTTCAGATAAGCATGCGGTTTTGGAAAAGGTACGGGGTGACGGACTTTCAGGGGAATGTAACACGAACAGCCACGTTTCTGGTATCAAAACAGGCTCTAATGTAATGAGGGGTTCCAAACGTTGAATTGTGTTAGGGGACTCTCTGGTCAGATGTCCAGACAAAGTTTCTGTGGCCAGCAGCGAAAAATCGGAGTGGTGAGTTGTTCTCCTAGTGCCAGGATCAATGATGTCTCACAGGGGGTGCAGAATAATTTCAAAGGCAAGAAGGGCCAACGGGAGTTCATTGAGCATATTGGTACCAACGACAAAGGAAGGGAAAAGGATGAGTTTCTGAAGGGAGAATGTAGAAAGTTAGGCAGGATTTCAAAAAGAGGTCCTCGAGGTTGGTAACATCTGGATTACTCCCAATGCTACAAGCTCGTGCATGTAGGAATAGGAGGATAGAACAGATGATTACATGGCGGAGAAACTGACGTATGAGAGAAAGATTCGCGTTTTTGGATCACTGGAATCTCTTCTGGGTTAGACGTGACTTGCATAAGACAGATAGATTGGACATGAATTGGAAGGGATCTAAAATACTGGTTGGGAGATTTGCTAGAGTTGCACAGGAGGATATGAACTAGTAAGGTGGGGTGTGACACAGGGAGATAGTGAGCAAAGAGATCAATCTGTGTCTGGAAGTGAGAATGTTGAAAAAGGAAGTGAGTCAAACATTGAGGGCAGGCAGGAATAAAGCGGAGAACAAGGTACGATAAATAATACTACATTTATTTCAATACAAAAGGCCTAAGAGGGAAGGCAGATAAACTCATGTTTCGGAACATGGGACTGAGATATCATAACAAAATGACGGAAACGTGGCTTAGGGGTGGACAGGAAAGGCAGCTGAATCTTCCAGGGTACAAACACTATAGAAAGGAGAATAAGGGAGGCATGAGAGGAGGCAAAGTGGCGTTTTGGGTAGGAGCTGGCATTACAGCTGTATTTAGGAAGATAAATCCCGAGGACCTGATCAGGTGTATCCTAGAATTCTGTGGGAAGGTAGGGAAGTGTTTGATGGGCCTCTTGCTGAGATATTTATATCATCGATAGTCACAGGTAGAGTTCAGAAGACTGGAGGTTGGCTAATGTGGTACCATTGGTAAGAAAGGTGGTAAGGACTGGCTGGGAACTATAGAACAGTGAGCCTTACGTTGGTGGTGGGCAAGTTGTTGCGGGGAATCCTGAGCAACAGGATATACATGTATTTGGAAAAGCAGGACTGATTAGGGATACTTATTTTAGTGCTGTACTACCACATTGACAATGATGTTACCGGCGATTTCATAACTAAATTTACCTTGGTTAATAATTATTTTCAGTTGCCATGTTACGATTAATTTCAGTATATTGTTGGTTCAGTATATGCGTGTCTGCACTGATTACAGTTCCATGCACTCTAAAAGCGACATACGATCTGTTTTCCTGATTTGTAAAGGCAGCTGTATGTTACTTATGCATACAAAACAAATCATGTTTCGATGAATATCAGCATATTATTTTTCCCATTATTGAATGTAGTACCATACACCTGGTTACATTTCATAGAAGTGATTAGTTTCAATTTTCAAATTTTGATATTGAGTTTCGTCTTTAATTTCACCTTATATGTATGTTTAGCTATTGTTTCGATCATATGATCTCTGATCATAAATTGAACGGTTTTTTTGCTAACGTTTCTAAACTTGAATATGGCTCATTTTATTTTTCTCTAGTTTCATTTAAAATACAATAATTTTTCTATCTGAAAATGTGAGCGCATTGCCACGTGTTCAGCAAAAGGTTTTAAGTTTGTGCTGACATATCATTTTTAAATAAATATTTATCACATATTCTGAGTCCCTATTTTCACTTTTTGCATTACATCACGGGAAACTTCAGTGCAGATTGGCCAAAATGCGTTTTTCTAAGAATAATTGACTGCCGAAGCATAAAACGTTTCTGTTTGAATCCCATGCTTATTGTGTGATAACCAAACCAAGGTTTATTGCAGCACGTGGATTTTTTTTTTATTATTCATTCATAGGCTGTGGAGGTCCCTGGCTGGACCAGCATTCCTTATCCATCCCGAATTGCCAAGAGATAAAGTAAGAGTCAACCTCATTGGTGTGGTTCTGGAGTCACATGTCAGATAGATCAGGTGATGATGACGGGTTTCCTTCCCTGAGGGGCATTCGTGAATAAAAATGAGATTTTTAAAATCAGACTAACCACAATGGTTTCATGGTTATCGGTAGACTCTTGGTTTCAGATTCTTTATTGAATTGAAACTCTTCCAATTGGCAATGGCAAGATTTCCACACGGGTGCCCAGAACATTGGCTGAGTTTCTGGATAAACGTCCCAGTGATAATACTAGCAGGTGAATGCCTCTCCTTAACTTTGATTAACTGACACGGTTTTTGTTTTGCATATTTCTTGACTTCTATTTTCCTTAAAATTCTCTCCCATTTTCTATTATTCATTCAGGCAGTGATCACTCCATAATCTATGCAGTTCTCGGTGAAAAAAATGCATCTGATATAATCTTTGAAGAAAAATGTGTCTCAGAAACTACTCGGAAGAACACCTATGACTGTATGTAATATCCGATTTTTGACCTCTAGAAATTACGAAGTATCTTCCTCCATGAAGTATAATTTCAACCATAGAGACTCCTCTCATTTCCCCACTCCGCACCTAAAACGGCCGAAAACTTCTGTGGACTCAAACTTTTCTAGTGTTCCTTGTCACAATACTCAGTCAAATTCTGCTTTTATACCAAGGGAGGTCTCTCTTATTTCCCTTATGGCGCTTGGTTACTATTGAACACCCTTCATGAGACAACCGACTCTTGTGGAACTCAAACTTCGCTTCTTTGAGCAGGAGAAGGTTACTATCACTGAGGATGGTAATGCTCGTGGTGTTGCTGATAATTGCAAGATAATTGATAAGGTAGCAGTTGGGCACCACTTCATGTGTCCTGCCGTTTGCTAACATAATTTATCTTGTAATTGCCCACACGTTCAGCTCGATGTTACTGTTGTTACGGCGTCATAGGAACTTGATGAGGTGTACAACTGAGTCACCGCTATGCCTGAACTTTTGTTAAGCCAATAGCCCGAGCATTGTTTTCTATCTTGAAAAGTTTCTTGATGTGTATTGGAGATAATTTTTTTAAAAAATGAAGCCTGGTATCTGCGAAGCTGGTGCCAACATATGGTACCAACCCAGTGGTCAAGTTACGCGGCCCTTTGTTTTCTTCTTTATTCTAATGTTTTCTGCCCTCTAATATTTAGAGGTGAGGCTCTTTGTGGATAAATTTGTTCTTAGTTGTCAGTTACCTATCAGTTGTTTAATTCCCAACTACAATTGAAAATGTGACTGGCAGATCTGCAATACTTAAATTTCACTATTTTACTGTACAAACACTTGTCATCAATTATTGCGCATCCCCCATTCCACTCCTTAACCAGCGGTTTAGATTGCAATGTGTCCTGTATTATCAGTTTCCTGTTTTGTAGTATCGTTTTGATGTTCCTAATTCTGAACTTAGAGTATTCTGGTACATTTATTATTGCATTATGCTTGATCCCCTGTTTTGATAACAACGGGCCATTTATAATATAGATTATAAGGAGAAAGTGAGGACTGCAGATGCTGGAGATCAGAGCTGAAAATGTGTTGCTGGAAAAGCGCAGCAGCTCAGGCAGCATCCAAGGAGCAAGAGAATCGACGTTTCGGGCATGAGCCCTTCTTCAGGAATTTCGGGCTCATGCCCGAAACGTCGATTCTCCTGCTCCTTGGATGCTGCCTGACCTGCTGCGCTTTTCCAGCAACACATTTTCAGCTAATATAGTCTATAATTGAGTTCAGTTCCGCCGCTGCTTATACTGAATTACTTAAGATTGAGTATGTAACTTGAATTAGTAAATGCTTCAAAAGTGTAAAGTGCAGGTCCATTAACTTAAATATTATAACATTTGTTTGTGTTAAGAAATTTCAGTCTAAAAAGCATATAAATAATATTATTGAAGAAATTAAATTAATTTTGGAATAAATGAATTCGACGAATCTCTTACTGTAATAAATCAAATTACTTAAATGCCACAGTAATGGCATAACAGCAACATTTATGGAAAGGTTAAAAGTTGAAAGAGATCTGCATTCTTTTAAATATTACCATATTGGATTTGGCAAACGTTTAAAGAAAAAAGTATTTTAGTATTTAATTTGTAAATGCAACACAAAGTCAGGATAATGACAGGCATGTCAAAAACCTATCCGAAAGATGGGTTCAATATAAAAGCAATAGAATTTAAATTGGAAAGACAATTTTGTGATCCAAAAACAAAATAGTTTATGGCTTTAACTCTTGAGAAGCTATTTCTAGGTAAGCTTAAAGTCATAGCTGCTGCTTAAATGTAGAATTTAAAATCATTGATGAAGATCAAACAACGCAGACACCAAATCAGAATGGTTTTGTCTCTTCATAAGTCTTTTGAATGCTATTATACTGATGGAAGAAATGCAAAATGGCAACAGTAGAGAACATATTGTAAAGACATGTCGCTTTAGCAGGCATTCAAATTTCGTACAGCAAAAAATGTAATACAGATTCAACAAAGGAAACTTCGTAGAATAAACCAAAATGCCCTATTTGGATCTGTGATTGCTGGATTTTTAGTGTTGCTTTCATTATATGTCTTTGCTTGTTTGCAATCCATGTCAGACATGTTTTATTAGTGTAAAGCAGACTTGCTGACAACCTGCACAATACAATTTCACGGAATGTTACATTTGAAGTTAGCACATAGCTTTAGAGATCTGTTACTTGAGCAAGCTTGTCTTTCTCGCCAAGTGCTGCATCATGCTTAAGTGACATCTTGGGAAATCAGCACAGAATATTATTTCCATGCTAAGCAAGTTAATGCATGGACTGAAATGTTTCTGCATTTATTGCAAAATGTTTGGAAGAAAAAAGTGAAACGAGCACACATATTAATCGTAGTTATTTCTCTGACGTTTTTATTCAGAATTTGACAAAATACAAGCGTTCAAAATGGAATTCGGTGAGAAATGACTGCTTATAAAGTATAATTCCTGATATGTTCATAACTGCCATGAATATAGTAAGGCATGTGTAAAGCAACCAAGTTGGAAGGGTGTTAATTCCAATAACATTTGATAAAAAATAAAGACGTAACAACAAATGGAGAGAAAGGTTATGAGAGAATTTGTGGACATAAATAATCAAAGGCCTGATAATCACATGAGGTTATCACACATTTCGAACGTTGTCTAACAATTATTCTGGTAATAATTATTCTGGTAACCTCAAATTAAGGTTAACAAAATCTGAATTCAACATTTGGAATCCAAATCTCGAAAACAAATAGCTTTTTCATCTTTTTGTAATTCTGCAAGAAACTTGGAAGCATGTAAACGTTGTCTAAATTGAACTTTTCCCACACTGAAATTCCTTGTTTAAGTATATTTCAGTTTGACACAGCTTTTCAGTTCAAAGTTGCATTGCCATTAACGTCAAACAGTTGGGAGCTGAGTAGAATTTCTGATTATGATTAACAAACATGATGTAACACTGACGTATATATAAATGATAGGAACTATATTTTCTTGAAAGTCTGGTCATTGTCCAAAAAACTGCATGTCATCTGTACATCGTTTATTGCTTACAGACAAAAGAAATATTTCAAGTTCAACGTAATATCATGATATAAAAGCTAACATAGTATGAATTTTCTTATCGTGACATTAGCATGCAGAATAATCTTGGTTTATCATTTTCTTCTAATTTCTGAATGATTTCTTGCGGATACAACATTTGATGCGGCAAAGGATTTCTGGTACTTCCTTGCATTCTGTCTCAGTGGTAAAAATAGTTCTCCATCAACATTTTTAAAACTTTTGCAGAGGAAAAACTGCGACAAAAAGATAAAGGTAAGATTGTGCAGTTGAATGCATCTTCTTTCTGTGAGATTCAATGCAAACATATACACTATTTCCAAAGCAAATCCATGCATATAGATTTGATCATCAAAAAGCAAATGCAAACATTTCAATTAATCATGTAAAGAAAGTTAGCGATATTTTGCCAGTGAGACTTTTTAAACTTTTGGAGTTATCTATATGCTATAGTTTTCTTAAGGAAGAACAACGCAAATTAACTTTTCTTTATCTAACAATGATTTTCAATTATGACGATTTGAATTCAGAGTGAATGACTAAACGGAAATGAGTGACAAGTTTTCAAACTTTATATATGTGCAACAATAAAATGAAGTGTGTTGAACAATATGTAAATTCCATGTGTTAGATATTTAATATTTTAAACAACCGAACGTTAATACATATTTTTGTTATAATATGCCCGTACATGATGCTGCAAATGTCACTGTAAAGTGTATTTCTCAACCCAATTGTGGTGTTTGTAAGGAATAGTGTAAGACAATTCACAGCTTCTATTCCGGATGCAAATTTCAAATAATTGAAATATAAACTTATGATATGATTGAATGTCGTTTCCTGATGTTGTCACAATAATCCTGAGTCTCATCTTTAGTGGTATGGCCCACTGAGGAAAATTGTTCAATGTTTTTGAAATGCGATAAGATATGCCCATTTTAGGAGAGAACGAATTGGGTGTGGTAGCTAAAAGAGAAAACAGTTTTTTCGTATTATTCTGCTAAAATCAGTCCCCCACCTCCACTGTCTCTTTCTCTCTGTCTCCCCCTTTCTATCTATCTATCTATCTATCTATCTATCTATCTATCTATCTATCTATCTATCTATCTATCTATCTATCTATCTATCTATCTATCTATCTATCTATCTATCTATCTATCTATCTATCTATCTATCTATCTATCTATCTATCTATCTATCTATCTATCTATCTATCTGTCTATCTATCTGTCTATCTATCTGTCTATCTATCTGTCTATCTATCTGTCTATCTATCTGTCTATCTATCCAGCTATCCAGCTAGCTCTCTCTCCCCCGCATGTATGTATATACATGTATAATATATAGTGCAAAACGGCCATTGACTGTTGCTCATTTACTAATGCTACTACATCGCTGTGAAGGAGCTTATTTAAACGATTTAATTGCATTAGACATTTTCTATCGTAGTAAGGAGTGATTTTTTCCCCCTGTTTATGTGGGAATAATACTCAGTGCTCATTTCCCAAGACGTCACTTAAGCATGATGCAGCATTTGGCGAGAAAGAAAAGCTTACTCAAGTAACAGATCTCTAAAGCTATTTGATGACTTCAAATGTAACATTCCGTGAAATTGTATTGTGCAGATTGTCAGCAATCTGCTTTACAATACTAAAACATGTCTGACATGGATTGCAAACAAGCAAAAACATATAATGAAAGCAACACCAAAAATCCAGCAATCACAGATCCAAATAGGGCACTTTGGTTTATTTAACTAAGTTTCCTTTGTTGATTCTGTATTATACTTTTTGCTGTACGAAATTTGAATGCCTGCTAAAGCGATAGGTCTTTACAATATGTTCTCTACTGTTGCCATTTTGCATTTCTTCCATCAGTATAAAATCATTCAGACCTGACATTCAATAATTACAATTACTGAAAATAATTAGACAAATAGCAGAGAAATGTCAATACTGGAATAACGTAAGTATGCATCTCAATAAAGAGAAAGACGTAAACCAATCAGGTGATGACGGCAATCAGTCAGTCAAATGCTATTTTCAAAATGCATTATTCAAATTGGAAAAATGTAGTTGTTTCTTTGGACTATGTAACGGGCATTAGTTAAATAGATGAATACATCTGCACCTGTCTCACATCTTTGAAATAGTTGTTTTCACAATCCTTCGTTACATAAGCAGATTGATAAACAATTTTTGGAGTATTTTGCTGTAGCAAAATAATTCCCTGTTGACGGCTGTTGGTTATATATCGGTGGTGAACCAACGATTCATAGCATATGTCACAAGGAAATATGAAAACGTTGAAATGCAGTATTGCTTTATGCTAACAAGTATTGTAATAATTGTTTCTAGAACAGTCCATCACGATTGAATCTCTGTATTGTTTCTGTTGCAAATTCAAGTTGATTAAACTTAACTATGTACTATTCAATACCACAATAGAACTTGTTGAACTTCGGACACAGAAAGGTAAGACTTAAAGAAAACATCACGAGCTTTTGTAATATTTTGTGTACTATTACTTTCCTTAATTCTGTTTCATAGAGTCAGAACGCTCAAATGATATCAATTATAATTTATTCTCACATAACATTTCGTGATAATGACCTCGAATATCAAACAACTTTTAAAATCTTAAAATGATGCATGTTTCCACTCAGTCTTCACTTTGCAACTTCATTTTATAAATAATTTCCACTATGTATTTGGAATGTTGAACCGTGAATTAATCAGGTCACTGTACTTTGTTTGACATTTATCAACTAAATTGACGTTTCACATTCGCTTTTCAATGTTTGCACATGAATGTGCAACTCTATGGAACCCTGAGAGAATTTAATCAACAAAACTGTTCCAAGAACTACCCGCTGCACGATTTAGAAGAATGTTTTAGTGTCATAATCTGGGGAAAGGACCCAAATGGAATTTTAGAATGAAAGAATGTGCAGTTGAACTCAAATGATGTTCTTTAATTAAACTGTGAAGGACAGCGAGGCAAGTGATGGTGACTTTAGAACAAGATAGCATTAGATGTATGGAAACATGAGCAGAGCGTGTGAGCACATTTGCGTGCATGTGTGTGTGTGTGTGCAAGATCCATACACACACGCGAACAGCGTACGGTGCTGAAAAAAAATTTTAAGGGCGGCACGGTGGCACAGTGGTTAGCACTGCTGCCTCGCAGCGCCAGAGACCCGGGTTCAATTCCCGCCTTAGGCGACTGACTGTGTGGAGTTTGCACATTCTCCTCGTGTCTGCGTGGGTTTCCTCCGGGTGCTCCGATTTCCTCCCACACTCCAAAGATGTGCAAGTCAGGTGAATTGGCCATGCTAAATTGCCCGTAGTGTTAGGTAAAAGGGGTAAATGTAGGGGTATGGGTGGGTTACGCTTCGGCGGGTCGGTGTGGACTTGTTGGGCCGAAGGGCCTGTTTCCACACTGTAAGTAATCTAATCTAAGTAATCTGTAAGTAATCTAATCTAATCAAATGCAGCTTCAAAATATAATTAAGCTTGACATGCGTCTCACAACATGTTTTGCATAATTCACATTTCCATACTTATTTCATTCGAGCAGGTAATTGGCTACTCGTACCGAATTGAATTCTGTCGAATTGATTGTACTTTTAACGCTGCTGTTGGCGTACAACTAATCAAATATCATTCTACCCTCTCCTAAGCCCACTGAAGTTTCAGCATCATGATATCACTTGAAAGTTACTCGGAGATAAAGAAATAAATAATTTGTGGATGACACCAAAATTGGTGTTATCGTGCACAGCCAAGAGTATTGTCTAAGATTTTAACGGGATCTTGATCAGCTGGGCGACTAGAGTGAGGAACAGCAGATTGTAATTAATTTAGATAAATTTGAGGTGTTGAATTTTGGAAAGACAAATCCGGGCAGTTGTTCCACTAATAATGGTAGTGCTTTGGAGTGTTTGGCAAACGGGGTGCCCTAGGTCTTTCAAAATGGCACTTTATAAAAAGGATTTGTAAAAATTGGAAAGGTGCAGAAGACATTTACAAGGGATGTTACTGGGAATGGAATGTTTGAATTAAAGGGAGGAGCTGGTTATGCTGTGTTTCTTTTACCCTGTAGTGCAGGAGGTTACGGGGTAAACTTGAGATGTCTACAAAGTAATGAGGGGTACGGAGAGGATAAATGACAAATGCTTGTTTTTGATTAGATCACCTACAGTGTGGAAACAGGCCCTTCCAGTTCACACCGATCCTCTGAAGTGTTACCCACCACAGAAAACTTTCCCTCCAACTAATACACCTAAGGCGATGGGCAAGTTAGCATGGCCAATTCGACTAACCAGCACATCTTTTGAACTGTGGGAGGAAAGCAGAGCACACCCACGCAGGTACAGAGAGAGTGTACAAACCCCACGGAGGCAGTTACCTCGAGATAGTGATTGAACCTGGGTCCATAGTACTGTGAGGCGGCAATACTAACCACTAAGCCAGCAAGCCGCCCAGCAGCAATGCCTGAGTGAGTGAGGTCAAAACTAGAGCATATAAGTTTAAAGTGAGTGGAGAAAAATGTAAAAGCGACTAAGGAGCAACTTATTTCACAGAGAGTGTGGTGGATGTTTGACTTGAACCTCCAAAGGATGTGACAGATGCAGGTACATTTGCAGCTTTTAAAAGATATTTAGACAGGCACATGAAGAAGGCAAATGTGGAAAGATATGGATCAAAATAAGGAAATTGGGCTCGTTTAGATTGGGAAATCGGATTGGAATGAATGACTTGGTCTGAATGGTCTGCTTTCATACTGTATGGATCCATGACTCCAGAATTCCAACTTGCTAAAAAGATGTTTCAATGGTGAAGGATCATTTCAGATGCACGAAACTTTAATGTGGAAAATAATATTAGCATTCAGTAATTAAGTACATGGTGTTTAAGTGAAACATGCTATCACTTACAAACTTCTTGTGTGGAAAAATTAAGTAACAATGACATAATAATAGACAACATTGACCGCCATTTTATAAACAACAAATACAAATGTATTGGAATTTGTACAGATGGAAGGAAGCAAACAGTTAGCGTTATATCCAAAAGTGACTATTCACAACTGAAACATTTTGTAAAAAGGTGATTTGATTTACATTATATAAGTTGTCATTCGTGAAAACCCGAAGAGTTTTTTTTTTAAGTTCCCATCGGGTTTGGTAATTGTAGCTGCACAAAGACTTGCAATGTTATCTTGTACTTCTGGCATTTTGTCTATCATGTATTGAAAGTATTTTCAGGATCACAGCATAGACAAAAAGCGCAATCAAAGCAAATTAATAGGTCAATAAAATCAATATTTCAAAAGTTGAATGGAAAAACTAATTGTGGCTGCTTATTCTGTACATTTTTAGAATATCAGACTTTGGAAGATTGTGGTAAAGAATCTTTTTGATTTTAAAAACAATGACTTGTTAGAATGACGTGACACTGGGAATCTGGCTGCAAATCCAAAAAACAAAAACAAAAATAGCATTTCGGTTGAAAATAAGATGACTATGAATTGGAAATATTTTATTTATAATGAAGAGTGCCGCAGGCATGCCAGGAGTAGGACAAGGTATACCTGAAGATGCAGAGCAAAGCCAGTGAATTCACCAAACAGAAATACTTGTATGGCAAACAGCAGAAGCAGAAAAGATAGACGGAGCCACTCGATTTCACAATTTAAGGATCAGATCAAAGCTCTGCAGTCCTGTTACATCCAGTCATGAATAGTGGTGGACAAATAACCAACACTGTGGACTAGGAGGCTGCACAAGTATCCCCATCCGTAATGACGAGTAGACCATCACATCAGTACAAAAGATAAGGCTGAACCTTGAGTAGCAATCTTCATGCAGACGTGCATAGTGGATGAACCATTTAGGCCTCTTCTCGTGTTCCCCATCATTAGGGGTACCAGTCTTCAGTCAATTCTATTCACTCCAGGTTATATTAAGAAACAGTTGTTGTTTCTGAACACTACAATGCTAATGAGCGATGACAATATTCCGATAATAGTGCAGAAGACTTGAGCTTCAGAACTGTACACTTCCATAGCCAAGTCGAAAAGTGTGGTGCAGGAAAAGCGCAGTGCGTCAAGTAGCATCAGAGGAGTAGGAGAGTCGACATTTCGAACAAAACCTCTTCATCAAGAATATGGGGTGGCTCAAGGGAACTGAGAGATAAATGGGAGGGGGATAGGTCTGGGGGAAGGTAGCTGGGAATGCGATAGGTAACTGAAGCTGGAGATTCCTGGCGATAGGTCGGAGAAGAGGGTGGAGTGGATAAGTGGAAAGGAAGATGGGTAGGTAGGACAGTTGATGAAGGCATGGTGGAGTTGAATGTTTGGATCTGGGATTATTTGTGTGGACGAGAAATGAGGAAATTGGTAAATATTTAAAACAATCTTCGAAAGCAAAATACTTAAAAAATTGTTGAAATACGCAAGTTTTCTAAATGATCAGTTAACATCTTAGCATTGTCTGCCCTGATTTCGAAATGAATGCTTAATAAATGTTGAGAATAGGAAATTATGTGTGATAATGCTCACGATGTTATTGAAGCTAAATGGTGAGCATGAAGAAGTTTTTGCTTCTGCAAGGGCATCAATATTCGGTTGATGCTAAGAACAGATATATTTCATTGAACTCTATTTTCAGGTTTATTTGTTTCTAACGTTAGACACTGAAATAATGTGTTTTATTCTTGCAAGAGAAAAAGTTACGTGCTAAAACATTAGGTGAGTGCTGGAAACAATATTTGGAAAATGTACGTATGGTTACAGCTGAGAAATAACATAAAGGATTGAAAATGCGAATTTTATCAGTAACAGGTAGAAAGTAAACATTATTACAGTTGCAATTCACGCTATGGATACCCAGATTCGAAAGAACAACATCGGTCTAGGATATTACCTGCTAATGAAACGAATTCACATGCATTTGTTTTGCACAAGAAAAACAAAGTCACGTTGATTGAAATTGTGAACTATGAACTCAGCCCCGGTTCTTTCCTACCCAGACTTCCAAGTTCGTGAAACAGCATTTCTCCAATACGAAGAACCATGACGAATTTTCAGGAAGAAAATTATGTAAATTTAAATCAAACATAAGTTAGTGTTATGCAGGTGGATACGTTTTCCAAAGGTGTGTCTGTGAGAAAATTGTTCTTGAGCATCCAAAATAAGTAACCATTTTGCACTCAACCACGGTATGATCATTTACAGCTGAATAAGTCTGCCAATACTGACTGAAGTGAGTGGAGGAATCACATAACCAATGTATTCTGATACAGCCACAAGAAATTAAACAAAATTGTTCTTTGCTAACACTAACATAGTTAGGTCATGCACTAATTGGTATATAAATGGTGATCATGTTTTGTGTGCATCACAACCTGGTGTATTCCGTCCAATATCCAGTAAGGATAGAAGGAATTGCATCGTTTCTCTTGCAATTTGTAGCACAGAAACAAAGACTTAGCTGAAATTATTTCTACGTGCCTTTTCTTACTCGATTCACATTGCACCAAAGTATGTTGCTGCTGCACATGACATGCATTTTCGATTATCTTCATTGAATCATTTGAGATGTTCTGCTGCAAATGAACTGTGGTCATTTTGCTCAAAAACTCCATGCAGTGAGAAGTACTCCATTCTCAGCTCGATTTCACTGCCAACCAAATTTATCTTTGTAAACGTGCATAGTTTCTTCAATTGTCCAGGTTGCATCTCTATTTCTTAACGAGACTGGAGTTGTTCTGTTACGTGACTAAGAAACCATAACATATTTCATTTTATTTTGAAGAGAAAATAACTTGGGCCAAGAAACTTGTAAATCTAAAGTCAACAGTGAAATAATTATTGTTTTAAGATAACAGTGCAAAGACCTCAAATATGAAGGGTACTCATTTGAAATTAGAGGATGATGGAAATAGTAGCTTTTTTTGAAGAATCTCGTTTTGCACTCATCAGAACAGATGCACGAACGCAAATCAGACCTATAGACACAAAATTGAAAATGGATGCGTCTTCTTAGTCATGGAGCTACATTTTACGTAGCAGTTCTGCCACACCACATCATGAATCCTGTTGGATAATTACCCAAGTCAATGGAACAACCTAGTCAAATTTACTGATTCTCGTTCATGACAGAGTCTAGCTCAAAAACGTTGGCCTATTTGCCATAATGTTTACCAAAAGTACCAAATCGGTGATTATATTGTCCTCTTGGGTGATCCTCAGCATCATACATGCAAAACGTCAAGAATTAAAATTTGTGTGATATTAATAACATGCAGAAGACTGTAGAGACTGAAAGTGAGTATTTACCTAAACAGGTTGAAGAAATAGCACTGAAGGTATGCCCTAGTAAAATCGTCCCTCCCCTGACCAGGGTGTTCTGGGAGAGCTATGGCGCTGGAAAAGCACAGCAGGTAAGGCAGCATCCGAGGAGCAGGAGAATTAATGTTTCGGGCATAAGCCCTCCATGAGCCCTTCCTGATGAACGGCTTATTCCCGAAACATCCACTCTCCTGCTCCGTGGATGATGCCAGACCTGCTGTGCTTTGCCAGCGCCACACTTTCGACTTTGACTCTCCAGTATCTGCTGTCTTTACTTTCTTCTATTCCAGTAGAGCTGCAGCTGAAAACTTGTAAGATAACCGCGTATTTCCTGTGTGCACAAGACAGGACAGCTCCACCTGGTCAACTAAGATTTTTCTCTGCCTTCAAAAATGTGTTTGAAAGCATCTTTTATAGTGCTATAAAGCGATAGGTTCTTGAAGTAAGCTGCACACAAATGTTCAATTCATTTCTGCCGGAAGTCTTCAGCTGAACACTTTATTACAGACGTTTTTGAAAGATGTGAAAACCAGCTGACATCCGGGTGGAACGTGAGATTTATTCCATTGATGTGAAAACTTCATTTAATAGAATGTACAATTCAGGTTTTCCAGGAGAACTAAAACAAAGGCAATGGAAGGGACAAATTTTGATTGTTGGAGTTATATCCAATGCAAATGACGATTGTTGCGATTTTTGGAGTTCAGTCATCTTCTCTGTAAGGCATCTACTGAAGTCTTCGTCAGCGTAATGGCCTGGACATAATTATTGTAACCAAGAATATCACTTTCATTTGCTCCAACAAAATTTCAGAATAAGGGCGTTTCGTTGGTGATTGCGAACTGTTCATCAGCATTTACGATTTGTCAGATAAAAAAGGAACCCACATTCAAACCAAACATTCATCGATGATATGATGAGTATGGCTGGTAAGTGGGAATTAATATTCCCACCCTACAAGTAATTCCTGCAAACACCTATAAATTAAACTTCGCCCCATTCACATTCAAAGAATCACAATTTTTGAATGGACAATTATTAATACACTGACGGATAAAATTAAATAGAAAAAAATGTATTTGCGAAATAGATAATGTAAACAAAAAAAACTTACAACACATACTTCGCTGATAAGTAACACGACATGTGAACTCTTCAGAGCATATCCACATTATGCAAGGTTCACTAGGAAACGATGGTGGAATGTTTGGCACACACAGATGGGTTCAGTTGTAACATTATTCAAGAGATCATCACTACCAAGGGAAAAGAATCTGCATGATTTCAGGAAAATTCACAAGCATTCATTTCCTTCATCACTGAAGCACAGTACTCGGCTATGCATTATCTAAAAGATGTTCGTCAGAAGTGCATCAAGTATCTTTCCAGCTTCCAAACGAAAGGACTCTACCACCTCTAGCACTGATGCACAGTAGTGGTCGATGTATCATCTAAATGTTGTTGTTCAGACATCTATCCAGTCTCTTCAGACCTTGCAAACAGAAGGAGACTACCTCTTTGGATGCTTCTGTTAGTAGATACATGGGAAAAGCACTAGCAGCAAGTTGATCTTCATATTACTTTATTGCTGACTGAACAATGTATCGTTTTCTTTATGTGACTGTACTGAATTTATGGCATAATGATACCAAACTGAACTCAGCATTGCCATATCAAAGTCCATCAATACTGGACAACATATGTTGCTGGAACCAACGAAACGCATTTTCCATAGAGTTAAAATTAGAAAAAGAATGCCAATTATTAAATTAACATTCAAATAATGTACTTAGAAGAAAGTTGCCCTGATTTTTGCCAGTACAAATTTGATGGTTCATGCAGACGTTCATGCAGAAAACAATGACTAGCCAAACTTCGTAGACATTTACAACAATGCTGCACTTGTATCGTTTTATTTCAGGAATTCAGTGCATTAAAAGTATGCGTGTTGCCTTGAAAAGAAACGTTGATTAAAGTTGAAACCATGGTTGCATATGTTAAATTCGCTGTTCGTGGCTCTGTAAACAAACCCAAGTTTTTAGGGAAATGCTGTTCCAGTGAAGAAACTCTACTTTTTTTCTTTTGAAACATCTTCGGTACACAGTTATTTTTGTTACTCTGCCCACTTTTCATTTTCATTAATCAATCATTGTTCTGATGTAAGGCCTACTTGCCTAGAAGTGCAGCAGAATTTGATGGTGGTGATGGATAATCCTGCACAATACTGAATTCGGCAGAATATAATTTTAGATTTATGGACGCACTTTCCTTCTGAAAACTAACCTTTGTGTCGCCATTGCATTGTCAACGCATGAAAAGAGTTTCTCAGTCCAATTGGCAAATGTTGTAGCATTGTTTATCTTTCTATTGTACAGTGTTGTAGTCATTAACGTGGGGTGGGGGGGGGGGGGGGGGTGGGGGGTGGGGGAGGAAGGGGGCGGCATGACCTCGACGTGCTATTGCTGGACTCTTCATCCAGAGACCCAGGGGATCAGGATTCGAATCTCGCCACGGCAGATGGTGCACTTTGAGTTCAATAGAATCTGGAATGATGAGTTCAGTGAGGACCATGAATCATTATCGATTGTTGGAAAAACCCATCTGCTTCTCTCATGTCCTTTAGGGAACGAAAAGACCATTGATGTGACCGACATGGGAATGTAGACACAAAGCAATGTGATTGTCTCTCAACTACGACTGGGCAATTATGAATGGCAATGTATGCTTGCCTGGCCAGCAACGCCCTCATCCTGTGAACAAATGCACAAACGGCTGCATTTTCCAACTACCACGCTAACAGCTTTTCACGAATTTACATATTCGTCTAGTGGAAAGCAAGAAATGATTGCATTATGCTTGTTCGTGAAACTGTAATCAACATATCGTAGGAATTTTGTACATGCAGAGAAAAAACTTAACAATTCTAAGCAACTAACATGCACATTCAGAAATATATACTGATGGCACGTCACTTTCGGGCGACACACAGCATGGATGAGATTTTCAAGAATTTTGGAAGATCGCAATCATTGTGGCATTGAATGGTAAAGTATTCTAACTTTGAAACTTAAACATAGTGTAAAGCTTCCAAAAATAGAAATTCTGAAGAGTGGGAGTTTTACAGAATACAACAATGAGATAGTCATTATATCTAATAAAGAGTGCGAGTATAGAAGATTCATATAACTTAACATTTTCCCCGAGAATAATACTGTTTTACACTATAATTAGTGATCCTAGTGGTGAGGGCGAATGACGAGTTACAATAAATTAGAATTATTAGAGAAATCAATGACGCTGAAATTTTATAATTGACGAGACACGATGCAGCTGTTGAATGCCTTGTCAAATAGATTGTCTGTAAATTGATGATAATCTCCAAAAATTCTATTGTTTCCTGTAAACTAATACGTGATGCATGTGAATTCGTAGAAAGCAACGGCATTCTTGCTACTTATTCAGGGAGCGAGATAAAAAGCACAGATACATATGTATTCGAATTAGATAACAAATTGAAAAATGTTGAAGATTATGACAAGGAAGGGGATAAGTAGAAACTTTACTAATAGGAAAATGCTAGGACAGAGTCAGTGAAGAATTGTAAGTTGAAAATCGTGTCTCCAAACATTCTTTTTTTAATTTGAAGATATTACGATCATAGTTAAACGCAAAAGAGCCTGATAATAATTTGAACAAGCCTTTTGAATGGATACCAAGATGGCCGACGGAATGTAATGTGGAAAGATTCGACGCTTATTTTTGGCAGGAGAAACGGATCTGCAGATATTTGTTCTGAAGTATGAGGGGAAGGATGTGGAGATTTTTAAACGGACTGAGGAATTTAATGGATTGTCATGGAAGTTAAAATAAAGATATGGCAATTCCTTCTGAAGGAGAATGGCAATTTGCATTTATTGCAAAAGCATTTGAATTCAGGAGAAGTGAAGTCATGTTTCAAATATATAGATACTTCTTTTGACCCCATCTCGAACATGTCATACAACATTGTTGTCCAAATACCTGAAACTACATAATTACCATGCATGAAGTACAACAAAAGATCAACAAGTTCGTTCTTGCAATGGAAAATACTAATGAAGAACAAAAAGAACAGTGCCTGAAGTCTGCAGTGATGAACAAGAGCTGGTCTTATTGAAATATACACAGTTCGAAATAAATAAATAATATCTTTGCAGATAATCAATGTTTGAATAAATAGTTAAGTAAAAGGCTAAAACAAGGACAATTTAAAAGATGGGGTTGAGCACGTAGATGCAAAATTATATGTTTTTCTTAAGAAGGTTGAGAATTTTGGAAACTGTCAACCACAGGGGGCTGTAGAAGTTCAGGCTTTGAGTTTCAGACTCTGAGGTATTGATGTTTCTGGTCGGCATGCGTGAGTTGGACCGAATGGTCTGCTTCCTTACTGTACATCTCTATAACTCTGTGACTCTAATTTCTGATCACCATTTATGCCTACGTTTTTGATGAGGGCATGAGGCATTTCCTTTGTTAATCAACCAGGATTTTCTTGAGTGGCGGGGAATAGGGCAGACTCTATGAGAACAATATTTATACCTGTTCCTAGATTCTTCTCGTTTATTTTGCTTGGAATGTTTACATATGTGATAATGCAAATTCAGGTGGACACTGCAAATAGTGGCTTTTATATATTGCCAAGGCTAAATTTGCTTCCGCTTCAGTTGAAGGGTGAACAGTTTCAAAGTTATTCGTGTGCGAGCTTGAGGATAAATTATTTCAATCTCACACAGTTCAGGGTGGTGGTGGGGGTATCGAATTGGGAGCATGATTTTAATCAGAAAGAATCGATTAGTTTAAAGCGAATTTGCACGAGCAAATATTATATTCAAAACTACCATATGATGCACAATTTCAAGGGGAAAAATGTGATCCATTTGTTGTTTCACCTACAGAGACACAATGGGCTGACTCAGCCATAACTGGGTTCTATGTTGCAACTGTTCTATGATTCATTTGCTCTGTGCTTCTTTTATACTGTAGCTAGTTCAGAACGGCCAGATGTAGCATATTTAGATGAAAAGGAATCCACTCCCAACGACAAAGTCAATTAATCTATTATACCCCGGCTGCTTTTTGTGATGTTAAAATCTAAATAACGGAGTTAGAGTTTTGTCATTGTTTCCACGTGGCAATGTACCAGCCAATTAAATACAAGGTGACAATCAATTAGAAGTAATCCTATTGCAGGAGGTAGGTTTCCCCTGATCTGGGCAAATGAAAATGAGCAACAACAGGTCTGTTTTCAACAATATACAAATTTTGAACAATGGACCAAACTTTTAATTATCGATACATGAGATAATGCAAACATTGTTGAAGCAACTTTGCATATTTGATTTGCACTTCATCATACATATTGCTTTAAAATTACAAATGCCTTCAATTTTATTTGCACTATAATTCTTGACGGAAATAATACACTTATTGCGCAACATTTGAACTGTAGCATCGTCTTGCAGCCGTATAGTATACAGAAAAACGATTTTGAGACCAGAATTGATTTGTATTATGTTCTTTTAACATAATACAATATCAGGCATTTCCATACCTCATAGTTAAATCGGAATAACGATTGTTTGCAGCTATGATAAAAACAAATGTCGCCACATATATTTATTTTTATTATGCCCAGTAAGGTGACAAAGAAATTGGAACCTTTTTTGTTCAATTAGATTTAAACAGATCTAATCGAATTATCAGTCTGAAATAGTTAAGTATATGCTAAATATTGCAGCCAGTCTATTACTGTATAAAATTGTAAGATTATCTGTGAGTTTTCATTAAATATAGCAGCAACGACTGAAACTAAGATTGTTCTAAACAAATTCAGCACATGACCCTAATGTTGCCACATGCATGTACACCTTTGGAGATTTTATTCTTTTCCTCTCTCAAGGGCATTGAAACGGCACATTCATTTAAAAACTAGGTTTTTGATGTCAAACGAATTTGAAACCTATTTAGAGATTTTGCCTTTGAATGGTGTTATGATTGTGATTGGTTGCCAGATATTTGAATTCAAAATCAATTGGTGCAAATTGGATGTGAAGCGTAAGTTCTATATATTTTCCAACACAATGGTTATCTAATCAATTATGATGTCAAATGTTAGTTCACTATTTTTTTCTTTTTGAAAGAAACTTGATAAATCTCTTAACTAATGTTTGAATTAGAATTGTTACAATCTTAACATTGAATTCTAAATAGAGAGATCTGATTTCTCCTTCACATTAAGAATTAGAAAACGTGAAACAAGATTTGAGAGAAAAAGGTAAGATACTGAATTTGTGAAAAGTTTGTAGCAAAACAAAATGACAAGGAAACGGTGCCATATGTATGTCGTAAAGTCATAAAGTCCTACAGCACAGAAATGGTCCGTTCAGTGCACAGTGTACTATGACGATCAAAATGTTCATCCACGCTAACACCATTCCTCTGCACTTGGATTGGTTCCTACTCAACCTTTCCGATCTACTATTTTTCCAAATGCTCGTTTTTTTTTTAATGTACCCGCTTCAATCACATCTGCTGGTAACTCATTCCATATGGGTACCACACTCTGTGCAAAAATGTAACCTCTCAGACTCCTTTTCATACTTTACTCTCTAACCTTAAACAAATGACCACATTCCTCAACTCTTCAACCGTGCTATACGATTGCCCTCCTGCAGTCTCCTATGCTCCAAAGAAAATGGTCCTGGCTTGTTCAACTTCTCCCTAAAGCTCAGACTATTGTCTTGAATCCTGGGAAAATTTTTGTTAATTTCTTCTGCATTATTCCCAGTTTAGTAACATCCGTCCGTGCAAGGAGATCAAAACTGAACACAGTTCTTCTAGTACGGCCTCACTAACTCCCCAAATTCTATACTTAATGCCCTGATTGATGAAGGTCAGTGTGCGAAAAACCTTCCTCACTGCCCTGTCTACCTGTGACTCCACCTTCTCTGAACTTTGCACCTGAACTCCAAAGCCCTTCTGTTCCGTTGTACTCCTTAAAACCCTATATTCACCGTGCAATACCGACCTTAATTTGTATTTCCAAAATGCAACACCTCACGCTTATCTATATTAAAGTTCCTGCGTCATGTTTCGCCCATTTCCCCAGTTGATCAAGTTCCTTCTGCAATTTTTAATAACCTTCCTCACTGTCCAATGTACAGCCTATTTTAGAGTCATCTGCAAACTTACTAATTAAGTGTAATACGTTTTCATCCAAATCATTGATATAGATAGCAAGCAGCAATAGAACCAATACCGATCCCTGACGCACACCACTTGTCAAAAGCCTCCAGCGTGACAAGAAAACTTCCATTATTCCCCACTGATTCCTACCTTAAAGCCAATTGTTTGTTCAATTTGCCAGCTGTCCCTGGATTCCATGCCATCTCACCTTACAGAGGAACCAACCATGTGGAACCTTATCAAAGGCCATAGTTAATTCCATATGGACTGTGTTTACGGCCCTGCCCTCATCAACGTTTCTGATCACTTTATCAAGGAATTCCAAAAAAGAGAGGCATGAACTACTACACACAAAGCCATGCTGACTACTCCTAATCAAACCCTGCCTTTCCACACGAATGTGAACCTTATCTCTCACAAGCTTCTGAAGTAGATTAGCAGATGTTAGGCTTACGGGTGGGTAGTTCCAGGTTCGCTTTGCATCTCTTCTTGATTAAGGACACAAGGTTCACAAACCTCCAGTCTTCAGGGACCTCACCTTTGTCCACAATGATGCAAATGTGTCAGCTGCAATCACCACAATTTATGCTGTAGACTGTTGGATATATCTGGTCAGGACCAAGTGACTTATCAATTCTCATACGTTCTAATACGTTCAATACGAACTCTACCCTGAAATGGACTGTTCCAAACGTATCACCATTGATGTCTCTAAGTTCCCAAGTGTTCCTGTCTTTCTCCACGGTAAACAGGGAGGACAAATATTATTTGATGAACCCGCCAATTCCTGTGGTTCAACGCATAGATGTCCACTTTGGTTTTACAGTTGCCCAATGCCTGTCTAGTTATTATTTTCCTTCATATTATGCTTAAAGAACCTCTTTGGATTCATTCTAATCTTCTCAGCCAAAGTAATATCTTAGCCTTCTTACTCCCTCTTGATTTCTTTCTTCAATATACTCCTGTATCCTCCCATATAACTCCAGTTATTCCCTCGATCATAACTTTCTGTACCTGAGTTACGTGCCCTTCTATTCTGCCGACAATACCTAAATATATCTTGTCATCCAGAGTTCCATATTTTTGCCAAAGTTGCCTTGCAAACTTACAGGATCACATAAACTTTGAACTCCAGCTGTCTCACTTTTAAACGCTTCCCACTTGCTTGAAGTTCCTTTGCCTGTAAACAAAATACACTAATCAAACCCCGTAATCTATCAAAATTTGCCATGCCTCAATTTAGAACTTTCAGCTGTTTTGTCCCTCTTCATAACTATTTAGAAATTTGTAGAACTATGGTCACTGGCCCCAAAATCTCCCCGAATATCACCTCAGTCATCTACTCTGCCCTATTCCTCAAGAGTAGGTCGAATTATGCTAGTTCCTGAATGGGACCCTCTATATACGGTTGGGGAAACTTTTGTGAGCATATCTAAGACGTTAATACTCTGGCAGTCCCAGTCTATGTAACAATACTTGAAATCCCCTACCATGTCGACCCAATTGCTCCTTCAATCTCGCCAATATGCCTGCATAATTGCTGCTACTATTCCCGTTGACTATTTGAGGGCCTATAGTAAAACACCAATTAACATTCCCATCCACTTCTTGTTTCTCAGCTCCACCCAAAATATTTCCCGGGATGATCCTTCAAGTTATTTTATATCTGCTTACTGCTGTGTGACTCGCCTTAATCAAAAATGCAACTTTCCATTCCATCATTCCACTAGCACTATCCTGCCGAAAGTACCTGCACCCTTGCACATTAAGCTGCCAATGCTGTCCCTCTTTTAGCCATGTTTCTGTAATGTCCATATTACACGACTCCCACGTACCTATGCACACACTAAGTTCATCAGACGTACCAGTCGTGCACTGAAACAGGTGGAATTTCAGCCATCAGCCATTCCGCACTCCCTGTCATGTTCCACTCTCACATGTCTCTTCAACTTCCTACGTCTAATTACCGCGCCTCCTTCCAGCCTCGCATTTTTCTCCCTGCTGTTGAGGATTCCACCCCTCTCACTCACCGCCAATCTAGTTTAATCCTTCCTCCGCTACATCGACGACTGTATCGGCGCTGCCTCGTGCTCCCAAGAGGAGGTTGAACAGTTCATCCACTTTACCAACACCTTCCACCCCGACCCCAAATTCACCTGGACCGTCTCAGACTCCTCCCTCCCTTTCCATTTCTATCTCGGGCGACCGAATCAACACGGACATTTACTATAAACTGACCGACTCCCACAGCTACCTAGATTACACCTCCTCCCACCATGCCCCCTGTAAAAACGCCATTCCATATTCCCGATTCTTTCGTCTCTGCCGCATCTGCTCCCAGGAGGACCAGTTCCAAATCCACACAACCTAGATGGCCTCCTTCTTCAAGGACCGCAATTTCCCCCCAAACGTGTTCGACGATGCCCTCCACCGCATCTCTTCCACTTCCCGCTCCTCTGCCCTTGAGTCCCGCCCCTCCAACCGCCACCAGGAGAGAACCCCACTGGTCCTCACCTACCACCCCACCAATCTTCATGTACAGCGTATCATCCGCCGTCATTTCCGCCACCTCCAAACGGACACCACCACCAGGGATATATTTCCCTCCCCTCCCCTATCAGCGTTCCGAAAAGACCACTCCCTCCGTGACTCCCGCGTCAGGCCCACACCCTCCACCAACCCAACCTCCACTCCCGGCACCTTCCCCTGCAACTGCAAGAAACGCAAAACTTGCGCCCACAAGTCCCCCCTTACTTCCCTCCAAGGCCCTAAGGGATACTTCCATATCCGCCACAAATTCACCTGCACCTCCACACACATCATCTATTGCATCTGCTGCACCCGATGTGGCCTTCTCTATATTGGGGAGACAGGCCGCCTACTTGCGGAACGTTTCAGAGAACACTTCTGGGACACCTGCACCAACCAACCCAACTACGGATGATACGAAAGTCGGAGGAGTTGTCGACAGTGAGGAAGGATGTGGCAGGTTACAGTGGGATATAAATAAGCTGCAGAACTGGGCAGAAAGGTGGCAAATGGAGTTCAATGTAGCTAAGTGTGAGGTGATTCACTTTGGTAAGTGTAATAAAAAGTTGGGGTACTGGACTAACGGTCGGATACTTGGTAGTGTGGATGAGCAGAGGGATCTTGGTGTCCATGTACACAAATCTTTGAAAGTTGCCACCCAGATAAATAGTGCGGTGAAGAAGGCATATGGCGTACTGGCTTTTATTGGTAGAGGAATTGAGTTCCGGAGTACTGAGGTCATGTTGCAGTTGTATAAGACTCTGGTGCGGCCACATCTGGAGTATTGTGTGCAGTTTTGGTCGCCATATTATAGGAAGGATGTGGAGGCACTGGAACGGGTGCAGAGGAGGTTTACCAGGATGTTGCCTGGTATGGTAGAAAGGTCGTATGAGGAAAGGCTGAGGCACTTGGGGTTGTTTTCATTGGAGAAAAGAAGGTTTAGGGGTGACTTGATAGAGGTGTATAAGATGATTAGGGTTTAGATAGGGTCGACAGTGAGAATCTTTTTCCACGTATGGAGTCAGCTATTACAAGGGGGCATAGCTTTAAATTAAGGGGGGGTAGGTATAGGACAGATGTTAGGGGTAGGTTCTTTACTCAGCGAGTCGTGAGTTCATGGAATGCCCTGCCAGTAGCAGTGGTGGACTCTCCCTCATTATGGGCATTTAAGCGGGCATTGGATAGGCATATGGAGGATAGTGGGCTAGTGGGATAGTGGGATCGGCGCAACATCGAGGGCCGAAGGGCCTGTACTGCGCTGTATTGTTCTATGTTCTATGTACCCCGTGGCTCAACACTTCAACTCCCCCTCCCACTCCACCAAGGACATGCAGGTCCTTGGACTCCTCCATCACCAGACCATAGCAACACGATGGTTGGAGGAAGAGCGCCTCATCTTCCGCCTAGGAACCCTCCAACCACAAGGGATGAACTCAGACTTCTCCAGTTTCCTCAATTCCCCTCCCCCCACCTTGTCTCAGTCAAATCCCTCGAACTCAGCACCGCCTTCCTAACCTGAACTCTTCTTCCTGACCTCTCTGCCCTCACCCCACTCTGGCCTATCACCCTCACCTTGACCTCCTTCCACCTATCGCATTTCCAACGCCCCTCCCCCAAGTCCCTCCTCCCCACCTTTTATCTTAGCCTGCTGGACACACTTTCCTCATTCGTGAAGAAGGGCTTATGCCCGAAACGTCGATTCTCCTGTTCCTTGGATGCTGCCTGACCTGCTGTGCTTTTCCAGCAACACATTTTCAGCTCTGATCTCCAGCATCTGCAGTCCTCTCTTTCTCCTCCAACAGGGAACTTATTCATCACAAGTTAAATTCTCCTGCACAGTTCTGTCACAATCAGACTAAAATGGTCTTCGTCAGGTTCTCACAGCATATCTTCAGTTTGCGAGACTGGATATTTTCAATCAACCTTCCAAAGGGAAAACATATTGAATGTAACGCTGGAAATAAACTGATAATGCCTTAACCTTCCTCAATATTCCTGCATCAGAGCAGTAACAATTTGTACTTGCAAATTAATATAAAGCAATAAATGGACGATTCTTTCGAACAAATATTCTTATGAAACTTTAATCAACACCAAAAGGCAGAGCAACTGATGCATTTAAGAGAAGTTAATTTTCGGAAATATCGTATATATACTAACAGAATTAGATTGATTTAGTTTGTCACACCATCAACGTTCAATCAATTCAACACTGATGCTGATGGATCCCGATTCGTAAGCAGAACAGCAAAGCAACTCTTCAGGTCTTCTCAACAGCACATTCTGAATCTAAACATTCACAATCTGATGGACAAAAGCAGAAGATACATTGTAAAATCATTAACCAAAACATACAGTAGTGCCTTCAAACTGTGTCACTGATCCTTCATCATCCTTCTCGCGAATTCCTGGAAGATGTTTCTAAAAGCACTGTCGGCATAAATACTCCATGGGCAGAAAGTCGTCAAGAAGGTAGACCACTAATCTCTGAATTGCAATTAGATTTTGGCAATATACACTTGTGGAGTCATGGACGACAAAGTCCTGTGAAAACAACCTGATTTTTAAATCAATATGGTAGATGTAGAAATATATTAATACAGAATCAAATCAATCCCATTGTTACAAATTTTGGGATTCATAGAAATTGTTGCTGAAGCAAGTTATAAATCATATGTGTACTCTGAAGTTTTTTTAATGGCAGTTGTATTTGTAAACAGTGGATAATAATGTCATTCAGCGAGTTCATCTGACAGTAATAATTAGTTACGGAGATTTGGAAATATTTTAATTTAGAAAATCATATTCTATTCAGCAGTGGCACTTTGTCCATTGTACAATGCCAAAGATACCATTGATTGTTCAACCCCTGTTCAGAAGTAGAACTAGAAATTCATACTTAATAAAACACTTGCATTATTTTCAACAGTAGATGAACTGAAACGCAGAGATGTAGGTGCGTAATATTGTTGTCATTGTATTTAATATGTTTTAAATAATTTACCGTTGTTATGCAATATTACGTGATTCTGTGATTTGCCATTATGCTAGAAATAGTATCGCTTTACATTGAGACAACATTTTATTTGCTAAAACAAAGATTATTATTATTTCAGAACTAAAACAGCACCTACAGACTGATGGTGAGTGGCAAAGCAACAAATGAGACAAAACACTTCCAGTCGGTACGAAAACATGGCAAATATTAAATGCTATTGATTGCTGCATATCTCACTATTGAGAATGGCAGAATATATTCTTGTGTTAATAAAGATAGCTTGCTTTTCCAATTAGAACTCAAACATTACAATAGTGATTGAAGCCAGTATGGCTGGCAATCAATGTGAGATAGGTAAATGTGCAAATTCGACATAAAACTACTATGAAGTTAAATTTCCATTTGTTAGTGTATAAGTCCAAGTGGATCTTGCAGTCATTTGCTGATAAATTTCATTGAAAATTATGTGATCAAGAGAAAAGACAATCAAATGATATGTTTTATCAATAGTCATTCTGTCGCAGCACTTGCAACATAAAAGAGATAGTCAGGGTGGTCGTAGATGAATTGGAAAAATACGGGTGATGTGATTCCATTTTGCAGCATGTGCATGTTTGAGAACAGGAATCAACAAATGACAAGTTTATGTTTTGAGGATTATCTACTTTCAACATTCTGTAATTTCAGAAGATAAGATGCGTAAATGGAAAACAGGTACATTTAGATATCATCAGTAAATACTATGTTGTATTTTTCACATATTTGTTTGACTTACGAAAATGAGTCGATGTGGCAAAAGCTGAACACGACATAGCATTATAATAAAACAAATAAGTGTAAACGGTTTAGAAAATCGTCAACTTTCATCAGAGCGATCCTTCAGATCTTCTGTGGACTTCCTTCAGCTTGCTGTATTCAAACAAGAAGAACATACGATAGGAATAGATGGAAGCCATCTCGTCTCTCCCTCATTCACCGATATCATGGTTAAATTTGATAAGTCCAGATTACACATTTGTTCTTTTCCCTTCTTACTATTTTAAAAGCTATCTCATTTCTCAATATGTGTAACAACATACCCTCAGAAGCTCTTTGCAATGAGTAATTCCCCAGATTTTCGATTCTCTGACAAAATAAATTCCATCTCATTACTGTCATAAATGGGTGAAAAATATTTTGAAAATATACAATTTAATCTTCCATGATGGAAAATAAACTTACAACAAACAACTTGGAAAGCTCTGCATTCTTCTATATGTGCCAGTCAATCTTCTAAACTCTTCCAAACAGTGCAGGCCATTCTACTCAACCCCTCCTTATTATAAATTTGACACTCAATATCAGCCTAGTTAAAGTTCTGTGGACTCGCCTCAATGCAAAATATGCCTTTCCTCAAATAAGGTGACCAAACGTTTTCATACTTCAAAGTGAGGTCTAATGAGCAGCTTGCATAGTTTTCATATTATGGTTCTTTTTAGATAATCCTTTCCATTTAAAATACAGTTTAGCATTATTTGTGGCATGCCTACAAACTGTTGAGATTGTTCGCTCATCTTCTCCGGTTCATGCAAAAGTGCTTCAATTTATTTTTATGTGAAACATTCTGCAGCCTTCATCCATGTAAATAATATTAATGGCATCTAATATTTTTGCCAATGTACGGAACCTTCCGGTTGAACACATTATATTTCGACTCTGAAGATTTGCACATTGAATTGATCTGTTTACATTCTTCGGTAGATTTTTTTGTCTGATCCTAACCATCCGTAATCCCAACACTTTTTTGTGTCAAGTGCAAATCTGTCAATTGCACGTTCAGTTCTGTATTTTTACTCTCTTAGGTAAGTGTTTCCTTGACTTGATTTTCTTTGACTTGAGCACCAACACTCGATTTAATCTCACACTAATAGGACCGGTCCAACATCAAAATATATCAAATAATGTTTTATCTAACAGCATCATTAACCTCTCGCCCATATACTACCCGTATCACAACACACCTGAAACATTTATTTTTAACCCACCTGTCAAGCTAACGCATTGCAAATCAATTACAATCACAGAAGTGAAACCTGACGACATCATGCACCTGACACTCAATGGACCCATTCTTATTGTCCTATTTTCGAGCAGCACCCTGCAGTTTTCCATCTTCTGTGCAGCTATGCCCGACCAAGCTGGCAACAGAACACTTGATCAAAAACTTGGCCTTCTGTTCCCATTTCCCAATGGTGCAATCATTCCTCGCTTTTGCTTAGCCTTGCTTATCCGTCATTCTGCTTTCTAATAAAAATTGTACCCAAGCGATGACCCATCAGCCTTCTACAAACTTGCTTGCTTCCAATGCCACTATCTTAAGAACTTTCCACCTTAGTCACTCAGTTAACTTACGTACTTTTCTCCTGTCACTTTCTGCCGAGGAGGCTTTTTTTTTTTCTTTTTAATCACTAATCTACAATTAGCACAGTGCTGCTGAAGGAGACCTTATCTCTGCTGATTCATTACGTTGATATGTAGTGCCTTCCATTATTTGAAATTTTTAACAAATGTTCGGAGTGAAGTGACCTGAATCCTAAGCAGGTATACTGACGAAAATCGGATGATCGAGAAAAAAGTAATCGTCAGGAATTTGAGTTTTTTTTTTCACTCAGATTCACTTTGGATGATGGAATGTTAATGATGACTGCTGATTTCAAAACTCTTGATTTCACTGTCTGAATGAATTTTACCCGTAATGTTGGTATTCTGCAAATTATTTGAAGTGACAACTTCCGATGTTGTATTCAATTATTGCCACCGTCACTTGAGCAACTCTTTGACAATCAGGAATATTCTTAATTTTATGGATTTTGTTTTAGCTTGTAAGAATTATTGCACCTCACACAACAGGACTCACGAGTCAGCAGATAATACACATCAAGTACAATAGTATGCCTAATTATTTCTCTCTCATATAAATGATAATAGGCAAAGATTTTGGATTAGAAATTTGAAATTCATGAGCAACAGCTCAGAAGTTTAATTTATTTTGCTCCTGACGGCAATTATTAGAAATTTCAAAATAATGCAAAACCAAATCTCAAATCGTGGATTAAAATTAACAAATCTAGAAGCTAAATGTTGAGCAATTTGTAAAATGTCAATGCACTATAAACAACATTTTTGCAACATATTTACAAATACAATATGTGTTTTCTTTTCTTAGAACATGCCACTTTAGAAGCCATTCGTCAAGACCTTGGTAAGCGCATTGACGGTAATATTAAATGCAGTTCCCAATGTAATAATTTAATGATACTTATCTGATATTCTGGTATAGAATGCAAACTAAACACGGATGGAAGCAGAATTATGTTTACTCCGTGCGCTTTTGTTTAAGAAGGCTTTACATTTATATGCAAAAAGAAAAGAAAAGCAAATGTTTCAATTAAAAATTGTGTGATGCAGCAATATCAGAATTTTTCATTCAGATTCTATATTCATAGTGTTGGGATATTCCAACTACATTCATTATTTTCTTCTGACCCTATATAGATTTGGAATATGGATAATTTATACCAAATATTCAAAGTTTGTGAGAAGATTTGTAGCTCGGGTGCTCGTTGCTGTGGTTCTGTTCGCCGAGCTGGAAGTTTTTGTTGCAAACGTTTCGTCCCTGTCTAGGTGACATCCTCAGTGCTTGGGAGCCTCCTGTGAAGCGCTTCTGTGGTGTTTTCTCCGGCATTTATAGTGGCCTGTCCCTACCGCTTCCGGTTGTCAGTTTCAGCTGTCCGCTGTAGTGGCCGGTATATTGGGTCCAGGTCTATGTGTTTGTTGATGGAGTTTGTGGATGAGTGCCAAGCTTCTAGGAATTCCCTGGCTGTTCTTTGTTTCGCTTCCCCTATAATGGTAGTGTTGTCCCAATCAAATTCATGTTACTCGTCGTCTGCGTGTGTGGCTATTAGGGATAGCTGGTCGTGTCGTTTCGTGGCTAGTTGATGTTCGTGGATGTGGATCGTTAGCTGGCTTCCTTTTTGTCCTATATAGTGTTTTGTGCAGTCCTTGCATGGGATTTTGTACACTAGTAGTGCACAAAACACTATATAGGACAAACAGGAAGACAGCTAACGATCCGCATCCACGAACATCAACTAGCCACGAAACGACACGATCAGCTATCCCTAATAGCCACACACGCAGACAACAAGCAACATGAATTTGACTGGGACAACACTACCATTATAGGGCAAGCGAAACAAAGAACAGCCAGGGAATTCCTAGAAGCTTGGCACTCATCCACAAACTCGATCAACAAACACATAGACCTGGACCCAATATACCGGCCACTACAGCGGACAGCTGAAACTGACAACCGGAAGCGGCAGGGACAGGCCACTATGAAACAGAAGCGCTTCACAGGAGGCTCCCAAGCACTGAGGATGTCACCTAGACAGGGGACGAAACGTTTGCACTAAAAACTTCCAGCTCGGTGAACAGAACCACAGCACCAAATATTCATTAATTTCTTTTTTCATTATTCCCAACATTAATAGAGACATATCAGATAATCAGAGGGTGAGATAGTTTGGATAGGGAGAGCCTTTTTCCAAGAATGGTGACGGCGAGCACGAGGGGGCATAGCGTTAAATTGAGGGGTGATAGATACAGGACAAATGTCAGAGGTATGGAATGCTTTGCCTGCAGCGGTCGTAGATTCTCCTACTTTAAGTACATTTAAGTCGTCATTGGACAAGCACAAGGACGTACATGGTATAGTGTCTGTTATATGGGCTTCAGATTTGTATGTCAGGTCGGCGCAACATTGAGGGCCGAAGGGCCTGTATTGCGCTGTAATGTTATATGTTCTATGTTCTATTAGCTGTCTGCACCTCCGCCAAATGCATGCCATTTTGCTTATCTGAAGGATCTGTGCTCAGCATGATCCACGAATTGTCGCCTAAAAGCAATGATTGTGGATTATTGTAACCTTGATTAACAGTTATCATTAAGTACAATCGTCTTTCCCACTTAACATGCTGTAACAAATTCGTCGTTTTTTTTTTACTGCTTTTGACTGGTTTTAATGCAATATTTTCTTCCTGCGATTCTTCAAAGCGCAGAAACTTCTTGACAAAAGTCAGTTGACGTGCTCCTCTGACGTGTTCCTCTGTTATAACCTTTAATAAAGCTAATTGTATCTATTGATATCGATCTCTTGGCCTGTACTACTGTACTGAATTAAGTATTCAATCTAAATCCAAATGTGCACGAAATACTCACATTTGGCATTGCTTTCTGTCTGAATGTTGAAGAAAACTGAAAAGTAAATGGCATTACGTTGCAAATTACTGCTCCATAACATGGATACCCCGCAATTTCCTACAAAATATTCTTGATTTTCTGAAAACAACATTTTGAATGTTGTTTTCGTATTCATGTCACTATTAAAGCAAACTCGATGGAATTGCATGCATATATTTTCATTTGCTCAATTGATCCTGCCTTTGGTCCGATTCACTCTTTTCTTACAGATCAAGAACAACAGCTTATAAATGATTAATTTAATTCCAGTTACTTAGTGCTCTTCCCCACCGTAATAATTGTACAGGCCATTATTCCTGACACAGTGACAGAATAAACTGCTTGTTCAACTATTTAAAAGGAAGATTCTGATTGCTGTTTCAATGTTTAATTTGACAAACTGCACTTGCCTTTAAAAATAAAACATACATTTGTTGCAACCAAGGCAATAATATTAATTAATTGACTGTCTTTCAATAAAAGAGGCATCCTTGTCCACGTTAATAAGCATACGACTTTATTTCTTCCACAACGTTTCTCTCTCATAAACGTAATCTGTTTACACATTAACGTTTGGAGCATATAACTAGGTGAGAAACTGTATACAATCACTAATGTATTAAATTTGATGTTTTATTTGAAAGCCTACTTTAGACACTTGTCACAGATGATGTTTCAATTTCACTGGACTTTAATCCAGGAAACAAGGATTGTGTTCTTTAGACATTGTTTTGGATCCCACCATGGCATTTCTGAAAATTGTATTGAATTTAAATCTCGAACAGCAAATATAAAGTCCAATAGGCAAGATGTTACAATTTATTTTG
This sequence comes from Chiloscyllium plagiosum, assembly GCF_037043375.1. NCBI lineage: Eukaryota > Metazoa > Chordata > Chondrichthyes > Orectolobiformes > Hemiscylliidae > Chiloscyllium > Chiloscyllium plagiosum. The sequence continues at coordinate 27,270,236 of NW_028270173.1, forward strand.
ATGTAAAACTCTACCATCTCACTTAAATTTGACACCAAAACCATAGCAATGTGACTGATTCGTAAAACCACCATGGGCAATTCAACATAGTCGATAAATTCTGGCCCAGACAATGGCACTCACTTCACATGACAAAATGATCTTAACATCTAAACTGAACTAGAAACGAAAAGAAAATGCAAATAACGGTACTCATGCATAGTCAGGCAAAATGGGTCAACGTTAAACATACACTGCCACGGTGTCCTAAAAATATTCCTGTATTTGCGAAAATTTTAGTTTTGGAGGTGCAGTAATGGTATGTGCTATACTTATGCATTATTTTGGATTTGCTTCTGATTAATACTGACATCAAGAGAGTTTTTTATTCATGTCAAGTTTACAGAGATAATTGCTGTGGTGGTTTCACAAATCTACCTAAAATGTTCTCAGTTCTTCTGGAAGAAATTGCAAACACATTTTGCAGATTTCCATCTGACATTGATCATCTTTTAAACATATCCTGGACTTCCTGATATTCAGACAATTTCATTTTGTTTTGTTCCATGGTCTATATCGAACGGAATATGCGTCTCTGGACCGTTGATCATGCAGGTGTTGACCACAGCATCACATTTTCTTATTGCCTTGATATACATGAATGTTACACTCGGTTTGATGCTCAGACGGAACAGACAAGTGCAAGTTTAATTAGTATTGATATATCCTTTGAGGAAAACCAGCCTATATTTGGATATGAGCAAGTCATCCACGACAGTAAGATGTCAAAGTCACTTAACTGTACTTTGCCTATAGAATCACTTGTAACAAGTCTTATCTTATGTCTATTATCACCAATATTTCTTTTCAAATTACATGAACAATCAAAACCGGAACCGTCATAAATGATGTGGTCATTTGTATATGCTCACCATTCGATTTGGTCAGACCTGATTGTATTTCTATTTTCATATTCTATTCGCCCATTGACAACCTCTGATATATGACTGCATTGATATTGGATAATCAATTTATCTCTACCAGCTTGGATGTAGAGATTTTCAAAATCACAAAAGCTTTTGAAAAAATACAAATGTTCTGGCTTCCGCACTCAGAGGGGCCACACCTATCTTAAGTAATGCCAAACAGTTCCTACATGAGTTTGAGAGGTAATAGCGTTTCCACATCCACATTTTCAAAACCATTCATATCAATTGGAATTGAACCAACCACTTATTGCTCCAAACTTTGATGAAAATAAGCCCTGCATGTCCAACGTAAACTCAAAAAAGAACTCTTTTAATTCCAATTATCAATCTATCTATTTTTGGTAGTGCAAGCCAAAAGTTTCCTGCAGCTGCAGTGTTGGACTCAAATTTCAGAATAGTTTTGCAAGAAAATTCATGATAATGTGATGATGTAGATTGCTTTCTCTTAGACATAATGGACTTGAGCATCCCGCTGCAAGGACGTAAATGTTTTCTTCTATTGATGTCATGCTCCTTTGTTGTTTAGCATCTAAGCAGTTAAATAATAACTGTGGACAATTTGAACGATAGACTTCAGACATAAGACATGATCTGAAGCTTTATTACAATCCAACGCAGTATTGAACGTTTCTTGCTCAAATATAATGTTTCTTTGTTGGATTACACCCAAAGTCACTAATTTATAATAGACTGGTTTATGGTTTCTATCATTTGAGAATTTAAACAGTCCTATATCTGGACCAGTTGATGATGCACCTGCAGCTTATATTCATGGTGAGTCTTCGTGAATTTATATGCCGGGAGTCAATAGGAACACTCTTAACGTTGAAGTCAACACTTTCTTTTATCTTCATGCAGCAATCTGTAAAAAAAAAAGTAAAATCGCTATCTTCCTAATGTATCCGTGGTGGTGGGAGATGGGGGGCGGGGGCAGGTAAATATGATTCTCCTGTCCGAGCCGTTATATTTGCTCACACTCTCCAAATTCTCCACCTCATGAATCTATTTTATTTCTTTTTATTGTGGTACACTTGTCATCTACATTGCTATACAATTTACATATATTTCCCATTTTGTAACAGTGGCATGTGGATATTCAATATCTGTAAATGGAAGTAGTGACCCTAGTACTTGTGCAACAATACCAAATAACGGAAACGAGTAGTAGGTGAGGAATACCTGCATTGAAGGTTCACAGAAATGACGACCAGATTCTAAAAAGCAGTTGAAGACATAACTGAGCCAACCACTGTATGATGTCAGAAACAGTGTGCTGTTTAATGCGTAAGTATTTTAAAGGCATTTTGTTGTCATTATAGACATTAGCGTTTACAACGTTTCCAAAAACCGTTAGGTTTGTGTCATATGTGATACTTCCGTTTCTTCTCTCTTATCTTAATTTCTTTTCTGCAATAAACTGTTTTTCTAATAGTAAAGTATAATCAACTGCAGTGCAACGTTTTGCTTCATTGTGCTTCAGCAATGCAGTCATGTAAACTTTGAATTTACTGTATTTCAGAAGGTTTTGTGGACATCTTATTAAGATAACGTTTATGTGATTTCTTTGTTTAGAGAGTCGTCGTTTTCTATTAATGTTTACTGCTCAGGCATTTGAAAATGGACTCAAATGTTGCTAAGAATGATCCGGAAGTTGATGATGTAATATAATTTGCTTCCACATCTTGGACTCAATGTAAAGTAATGTTATTGGCAAAAACAAATTAAAACCGAATTTAAAAAGAAGCTGTCCTGCACATGAGATGCTTTCATGAGAGGAATGGAAACCTGAGGTTGGGAAGTAACAGCTGAAATAGGAATAGTTTCCATTTACAAAGGAAGAGGTACAAGTAAGAAGAAATTAAGAATTTAAACTAATGAAAATTGACAAAAGAGAGCACCATAGTGCGTCAGAATGCAGGCAAAATGGCATGCAGAAGATTAAGATGTTCAAGGAAACAATGGTTCTGATTAATGCGGAAGATATTAATCATTGACAATTCAGGAGGAGATGTGAATATGTGAAGATGCACATGCACATGGAATTAGGAGGAATGAGAATTCCGTGAATGGAAAAGGTACACTGTGCTGACAATACAGGTAAGAGTGGAAATGTAATGCACATGAAAGTCTACGAAAACAACGTTAATATACCTCTTTTTTTGGAATACCCGGACATAACAAAGTAAATTTCTGGATTTCAAACAGAAATTCAATTGAAGTAACAAGGATGTTCAAAGACTCTATAAAGCATTGTATCAGGAATGTGTGCAGACATTAGAAATGAGGCAGCATAGGTCATTAAAATAAAATATGAAGGAGATATCGCTCAGGACATTCAAGATAAAATAGGATCATTTTTTCAGTTGTACATATTTTGGCCAAAAGGTGATAAATACAATTTTGTTTGAAATCGAGAATGAAAAACAACACGTAAATTGTGTCACACTGAAGCAAATCTCTTAACACTGCAGGTTTCTGGTCGCATTTCTCTCCCAGATGGATTGGTAAAAGTGTAAACTTGAATTTAGATTATACACGGAGGTTACAAAACATCCCCATTACACAGTAAGCGACGAGAGAATAAGTTGAAACAATGACAACTTGCATGTGGAGTCATGAAACAAGTTAATACTATTTTAGAAAATTACCTGGTAGTCTCAAGAACAGTGTGCTCGTCAACCATACGATGCGTACAGAGCTGAATTGCTGTAGGACGAACATCCTGTAATGTTTCTTGGCTGTCTTATGAATAGTGATCAGAGGCATGAGATTTATCAGGAAGAAAAGGACTCTGTTAAACGGAAAATATTTCAACTATTCATGGAATTTTTGAAAATATACAAAATTCAATAGCAGTTGCCTGAATCATGAAGAAAATTATTCTGTTATGTTTCATCCATCTTCTTTAATCGACATACAACGGGCAAATACAGAAATTAACAAGTCATGACACAATCAATTAAGAGATTACAGCAGAAGCATTTTTTAGTGTTCTTAATTTCAAGAGAATGATTTAATGAAAAAATGGAATACACCTAACACACCAGTAATTGAGTGGAGATCCATTATGTTCCATCTGTGCGTTGGAATGAAATTTCATCTAAGTTCCACAAAATTCAATAGCAGTTGCCTGAATCATGAAGAAGCCGTAGGCTAAAATATTAAACCAATGTCATTGACCAAGCTTGCATCAAGAACTGGTCACCTTGTTCTATATACTTAGAGCTTCTTAGGTTGTGAGAAACTTCCAGCCCTCAATTAAAATTGTACTGTTATTTATTTCCAAGACCAACTTTCAATGCCAAACTAAATATAGGATTCAGAAAATTTTAACAATTATAGTTTCTTTCCGTGCAAGTTTTCCTGAAAAAGCACCTGGAGAGAGGAAATCCGTGCCTTTCAATTTATTTGTTAGTGTCGTTTGTTGCTATTGGTGTTTATAACTTTCACTGCAAAATCATAAAATGTTGATTGATCAGCTCGGATAGTTTTTTTAAAAGATTCTAACAGCATGTCAATGAATAAGTTTGAAGTTTTAAGGAGAAGCATTGAGGCTAATTTTATCTGGAGACAACAACTGCCAAACGTACATCACCGAGCAATGAAGAGGATATAATTTTTCAGATATTAATTGAATATGTTTCAGATTATGTGAGGAAATGTACTTGTCTTTGATTCAGTAGAGATCAATTCACAAAACCTAGAGTTTTAAAATTGTGATGGTACCTGGAAAAGCTGGTGGTAGATGGGACGCTCTGCATGAAGGACATTACATGCTCCATCACACACGGAACAATGCAAATTATTGTGTTCTTGTGAGTCAGGGGTTTATTTGTTTTATTTTTGGATTTTGAAATACTGACCTACGGATAGAATTTTATGTTTGAGCAGGCTAAATGCTGAACTCTTTACTATTCTGGATGAATAATACTTCACTGAAAAGAAATACGGGACATGAAGTTACACAAGGCCTGTTGGTTGGTCATCGTTTATCAGCATAGGGTCAAACACAAAATACATTGCATTTCAATAATGCTCTGGTAGTTTTGTTCGGCCATATATTGTAGCAGTTTTAAGGTATTTCTTTGTCAAACCATTTGCTGAAGATGGATGTGCTAAACAGTTTCATTGAAAGGACAAGGTCATATTTTCTTGACGGTTTTTTAATGAAATATTCTGTCTAAGTATCTTATTTTCGTTTGGAGTTTACACCTAAAGTAATTAAGTAAATGCAAGGAATGGGCACCACAAATGGTAGCAGGCTAAATTCAGTTGTACATAGACTTAAAGAAAAATTCTCAAAAAATAACAATTGAAGCCACAGCTCTTTGAAACCTGTGCACAATTCTGAAGGAGCATTGCCTTTGACATTTGGATTCTGCAATGGTACTACTGGGATTTTAGTTGAAGTGTTCTGAAATATTTACACATATGTAATGGCACGTAAATTCTTTATTTTTTTATCTTCATCTCTTTTGAGTAATAAATATCAGCCTTACTGGACCAAAAGAAAATTGCAGCATTGCTTTCTTGTATTGCTGTAAAAGTCAAATCTAATTAAGAAAAAATTCAAAGCGTCATCTACTAAATCCAATTTCAGTCTAAAATCTAATTTGTTTCGTATCATTTGGTTCGAAGCAAATCACTGGTTATGTTAAAAAAAAAGCTTTCAGTTTCCTAAGCTATATTTTCATTGATACTGACATGTCAATATCAGCTGTCGATTCAGCTTTAATTAAATGCTTTCTGGTCTCTCGAGTCGAATACTAGGTTGCTGCAGGCCGTGTTATCTTTCGGTATTGTAAGTCCATAAACATATTAATAAACCCTCATAATATGAATACTTTGAAGCAAATTTTGTACCAATTTCTATTAATATCAGTACAATTCTCATTTTCCTTGAACGTGCAATTTCTGGCAGAAACGTTGGTTTCTTCTCATTGAATTTTCAATTACTTGCACATTACTTCACTTTAAATAGTTTTATCATTTTCTTTTGAACTGTGTTTCATTATTTCAAAAAAAAAGTGTTAACACGCCATTTCTTTTTTGCTGCAATTAATCAAGTAAACGTTGATGGAATAATCAAATGAATTTGTTCCCTGCCATATTGAAAATGCTGCTTAATGAGCTATACCATGTGCTCTTCGCATAATTCCCTGCCTTCGAGCAGGTCTGCTATCACCGCTGTGTTCCTTATGCTTTACTGCATCAATCGGCTAATCTCACAAAGTCTTATACTTTAATGCAAATATAAACCTCACTTCTGCATTGTCAACTCAGCATGTCATATGACATAAACAGCATTAATGATGGATGTTATTCTCGGTTCGGTTACTGTGACTACAGTTCAATCCCGATTTCTATAACTTTTCCCAGTCGGTATTCAATCATCGTCTATCTAGGAACGTCATGTCTAAGCAATGAACATTTTCACCTTTCTTAAAACTCGCCCTTTCTTCAGGCATACGAATTCTGAGAATGAAAAAAATCATAAATAATTTCTGAATATGACATTGCTTATTTGTTAGATATCTCTTTCACCAAACTGTCTGTATGAAATATTGGGTATTACATTGACACATGAAGTAGCATGACGTGATTTTGTTTGCTGCCTGTATTTCTAAAGGGTTCTTTTTCCTGGCAAGCCATCGTTTTCAAACACTTTTAAACTTAGATCTAAACTGGGAAGTGCTTAAAATGAAAATGATGACTTACCAGGTAATGGAACACATCTTATGAGTCTCCTGTAATGATCGATTCAGTTTCATTTCTTATTTGTTTTATACCACGCTCTCTCCGCTCAATGTTAAGCTCTGATTGCTTCTTTCAACGATTTATGTTCTCTTTCTGTTGCAGATTGTACCTGTAAAATCTGCATTTGGTACTTTAACTGTTGCGATTTCTGTTGCATCTTTTCGTTCTCTTACTGTTAACATATTGCACCATAAACATGGCTCTTAGAAGAAGCTATGCCCTTTTGTGTAAAGATTTTAGAGACCCATAATTAAAGGATGCAAAACCTTCCCCTTAAATACTGATTCTGATTTTATATTAAGTTTCTTCTAAAAATATTTGCAGTGAATTATCTTACTCCAGAATTATTTGTAGAAGATCTTTTTTTTTGCAATTCACCTGATTTATTTATATTTCCAAATGACTTATGCAGTTGAGCGTGTACCCTTTATTCCAGAGCTCCACAAAAAAACTAAAATACAGTAACTGATCTTTGAGGTTGTCATTAATTTTTCAAATTTAAATGATTCCATGGTAAAGGCTAAATTTAAAAAAAAAATGCATCTCTTGATTTTGAACGTTTTTTTTTTCTCTCTCTCTCTTAAAGAACATTTGCTACGTTTAAAAGATGCAGGTAACACATTTACGTCATAACTGTATAAATTACTTTTGGCAATACTGAAGTCAAAATTTTATTAAAATTTTGCGTAGCCATTTAGTGTTTTCAAATAAATTAAGTAAGTGTAGAAACACATAAACATAGAACATCACAGCAGCAATAGAGACTTTAGCCCATCCAGAGTGTTCCACCTTTTAACATCTCCAAGGCTGATTGTCCACCTCTGAACTGTCCGGATTCTTGTGGATGTTATTGTTATTTTCTTAGTTAGACTTCTGAACTGAGAAATAAAGATAAACTTTGAGCTGTTAATTGAATCTTGTTTCTAATTTACGAAGGAGGGGCGCAAACAAACGGATATCTGCATCTAGGTTCAGACCTTGAAGTTGCTGATTTTCCTTGAATGAACATTACCGTTAATTTGGTTCTTTCCAATGATACTCAGATAAAATTGGCCATTCGGGAAAGACCCGTGTTATGTATTATAAGTATCAGACTGTGGAAAAAAAGAAGAAAATCGAATGAAATCCCCAAATATGATCTGGTTTACTACTGTGTTTTTTAGTAAATGTTGGAAGGCTTGTGGCTATCAAAGCTAAAGGCAAGAGATATGATTGCTGTCTGGTTTATTGTGCCATTGTCAATTCATGCAAACTTTGTGAAATCGAATCTAATGTACCAGCATCAAATGAACATTCGTCAAAGCCTATGTGATGATGTTTGCAATTAGCAATGTCTTTAGAAATCTAGCAATATATAACTTCATGATCTTGTGATATTCCAGGTCATGGACCCTGCAAAAATTTCATTTGTCATTATTTTACTTTCCCTTATCCTTCACTTCTGTGGCAGTGCAGTGTGACTCGAATCAAACAAGTGTTGAGTAAAAAAATTGAAATTAGCTAGCTTACCTTTTCGCTTAAATTTGCTCTATTAAATCTAATATATTAATCATGAATGCCATCCGGTTGAAACTGTTAATTTGAATTTCAGTATTTTTTTCATTTATTGAAAACACTTCTTAGGAATTATTGAGGCAATTATGAGGAGCATTGAATAATTTGATTTCACTTCGCTGCAGTGATATGGAAGCTGCTGTGATTTGGCTGCCTGTTTTTATCGTAACAGGATTATCTTCCTTCTTACTCTCCATGCACATTGAGCCTGTTAGCGTGAACAAAGATACCTAACAGTCTGTTGAGAATGTTTAATCCATTGGCCGTGTAAAATTTAAGTGGCAAGAAAGCCAAAGGATTATCACTCCCTGGGTGAAGTATTTCTTCTCATCTCAGTTCTACAATGGTCGGTTCTATTTTCTTAAACCATGACCAATGTATTTCCTGGTCATCAGTCTCTAGGAATCAATATGTATGGCGAGCAAGCAGAAACAATATATTGAGTTGGGGACTAAGACATGGTCATATTAGATAGTTAGGTTCAGTCAAACTGGCAAATAATATTCTGTTCGTGATTTATTTGCTTCTTTGTAATATCCTTCCTGCATTTACTATTGACTATTTCCGTTGACATGCTATAGATCCCGATCATATTCTAAACTCCAGTGAAAACACAATGCATAAATAAATTGATAAGCTTTTTTTTTCATTAAGCGAGTAAGAGAGGAATTATAAACAAAGTAGAATTCAAAAATAAACAGTTTCACGGTCCGTGTCATAGAAACTGAAGAAGCAAACGCCAAAAAATAATAAACAACAAAATCAGACGTGAGCATGATTTTAGCAAATGAACATGACAGTATCTTGAATATTTGTAGAGCTGAATCGGAAAAATATTGGAGTAATCTATTGAAGCAGAATTTTACAACATTTAAGAAATTTTGAATGAGGTTAAGTGGATACCAATAAATTTATCATTTGAAAGAAATTGTGTGCATGTATCACATCAGCATCAGATTCTGGCATACATTTGTGTTTACAAAGCATTATGAGAGACTACAGGGAGGATGGACTTTTTATATCCATTAATTAGTTTGTATATGTTCTTGGTGTCTTTAGTTGTCCAACGGAGACATTTGAACAAATATGTTTACTTCAAAGTAGTCAAATAGGCCTGCCTAATTGCATTTGAAGGGGCAACTACTGGTATTCACTGATTATTGTAAAAACATGATTTCATAATGATGCGTCACGATAACAGGAAAATTGCATTATGACAAAGACAAAGACTGGCTTTATTTTTCCTTTACCAGTGCCGTTATTAGAATTTAGAAATTAAGTGACTATACTAACCCATATAATATAATCATAACATTGACTTTGTGTATATCACATCAACTGTGATGAAGTCTATGGAGAATGGTGAAACACGTTTTCATTTAAGAATAAAAATAAATGATACATGTCATATTTTAATCAAAGAAAGATCATCAAATAAATAATCACGACTAATTCTGATGCAGTTAATAGTTTATGCAACGGGATAAACTGGGTACGTCTGGGGAAAAAAGGATATTTCCCGATAACGTTCCTCAGATTTTTGCTCACCTGACAAAAGACATTCTGACTTGCAAATCATATCTGGTAGAAAGAAAACAAGTACCAAATCTTTTCAGCGTTCAGAACCTTATGTGGAGAAGCAGGCATAATTTTTTTTTTCAGGATTATACCTACGATGATTTCAGATTGCTAACAATGAAACATTTGCTCCAAATTATTTTCTGGACTCACATGATTATCATCATTAATTTGTTCATAACTGAGCATATTAAATAGGCTTTTGTGAATAATTATTTTAAACACTCATTTGGTCCAGAGAATGAGGAACTTCGTAAGCTGAGCAGTAAGTATCTTGCTCATTTTATGACATGCTGTTTTTTAAAAAAACCATGGAAAGTTAAATTGCCATAATTACTTTAGAAAATCTGAAAGTATATCTGAACAAAATTACATGATTGTTTTCAAAACAAATTTATAGTTCATTGTTAGTTGTTGGTAATATCCAGAACGCTGTTTGAAACGCTCCAGAGATTTGGTTCAAAAATGTTTTCCTCTTCAATCGTGAATGTTATTAATTCTTCCCTTTTTGATAGTTATGACAATTAAATAAATTTAACAAAAGTTGAATCACTTTCCTAAGAAAGTGTAATCTGTCACCAAACAATGACAATGCTAAATATATTAAAACGTATCTGTGATATATTTATTTTCATTGCCAACAACAAACTATAATATTTAGAGAGAAATTTTGCAAGCTCCAGGGAAAATACAATCTTGAAGTCCTTAATTTCCATTTATTTCTTGGTTCAGTTTTGTAGCAGCTGGTCCTATAGTGTACATTTGTCTAGAATATAGATAACAGGGTAAAGTCAGTGAGTAAGTTTGATTTATTATTCTTGTCACAGAACTGAATTGTATAACGATGCCTCCAATCCAATTCGCGTATTATTTTTGACTAGTAATTATTGCAGACTGTATAGACTTGGTTTTCTGTCATTTTGCTTTTGGAAACACGTAACTTTGAATCAATCTGAATTATTTTAAAAGACTTGCTCAGATTAAAGAAAACAAAAAGGAGACGTTTCAAATGGGAAAGCAAAAAAAAATCTTTAACACCTTTTCTTGACAAAGGTAAAGCAACATCTTTACAAATTCTAATTGAGTTCACAAGAAGAAAAAGTTTAAAAGAATAAATTATGCCCTAAGTAGCTGCATAACGTACACAATATTAGTTGGAAATGATGTGAATTGAATTTAAAAAAAGACTTATTCACTCCTCTAATTAATCCCAAGCTGTCAGCAAGATTCGAAAAATATAAGAACTGTGTGAGTTGTACCAATGACAAATATTTTGATTTACCGAGCAGTCAGATCAGCAGACTTGATATTATAATTAACAACAAAGTCGTTTATCACTTTGAGATTTTTCAAAGTGAAATTCCTCCGCATTTTATATCAGACGAGAATCTCTGATCCTCAAAAAAAAGCAGCATCCATACAACTGAATTTGATGGGTAAGACTTCACAAACGTATGCAGGTTTTAGAGCCTATTTCATATTTGTATACAATAATCATAAAATGTCGTTTTAACATATCACATTCGAACCAGAAAGATAAAATCAAATGTCTATAAGTGCATTTTTTTCAACTTGTTCCTTGCAGATTCGAATGAGCTGAAAGAAAAGCTTCAAGATGCTGGTACAGGGAGCGATTTTCCTTCTTTGTCTGGTATTTCATGCGATGTGGGCTGTGTTTTATGAGCAGTACTTATTGGTAAAGCATCTGGAACTGAAACTTCGATAGACAGAAAAAAGATCACACAACACTGTTTTCCATTTGTTTCAATTAAACCCAGAGTGCTGTTAACAAGCATATCCCGGATATTGGACAAAAGACAAGGGCAAATGTGCAGTAAAATCGGAATGCAGTAACATATTTAAAATTTCGCTGTAACTATCATACTAAACGCAAATTTATTTGTATCAACAAATGATTAAGTTATATCACAACTAATTTAGATTAATAAAATAGGTAGGTCTTACATTCAATGTCAGCCAAGGAATTTCATGCTTACAAATCTTTTTTTTCCTGTGCGGAATAAAAGAAAGAATGAAAATGTGAACTTCAAAATTCGACATTATAAATTCCATTTATTATTCTCGTTATGCCTGTACCTGTGTGGGGGATTTTGGGACCAAAGTGTTCCGCTCTGTTTTATACATCTTCCTACTTTAATTGTGTGAAATGAAACTGAATGAAATATCTTCTCTGAGAGTCTGTGTTACCATATTGTCACGAGAGGCATCACTATATATTAATGTATTTCGTTGAACAGAAAATAAGCTTCTCATGAAAGATACAGGTAAATACTATTTGCAATAGGTATCTAGCGGTTGGTGCAGTTTAGTCAGAAATGAAACTACAGATAATTTTACTCAATAATGTTCCTGATGAACTTTCACCCATCTTTGCATATCTCAGAAATAGCATTTTTTAAGAAAATGCACACACGTTAAGTGAATCAAAATACAGTTTGTTTGTGAATATGTCCTGAGGTTCAAATCAAGCACGAGTGAATTACCATCGTGAATGCTATTTCTTTAATATTTATTAATTATCCCTTCAAGGCAAAGGAAAATCAGATTACATTGTGTGCAGAGAACAAACTATCTAGTTAGAATTCCTTTAAGCATCAACTTTGTTGAAAAGAAACGCTCCAAAACCTTAAATACTCTTCATATTCTCAATAGGTTTTCATAGCAAATGAAAGAATGAAAATAAAACTAAACATTAGATATCCTGCATCCAATAAATGTAGAACATAGAAAATTACAGCGCATAACAGGCCCTCAGGCCCACGATGTTGTGCCGAGGTTAATCCTAATGTAACATATAATAACTTAACCTACGCACCCCTCAGCTTACTGCTCTCCACGTGCCTGTCCAGCAGTCACTTAAATATCCCTAATGACTCGACTTCCACCACCACCACTGGCAACGTATTCCATGCATTCACAACTGTCTGCCTAAAGAACCTACCTCTGACGCCTCCTCTATACCTTTCCCCTAATATCTTAAAACCCCTCGTACCCGTCAATACTGTCCTGGGGAAGAGTCTCTGGCTATTGACTCCACCTATTCCTCTCATTATCTTGTATACCTCCATCAGTTCTCCCCTCCTCCTCCTCCTCTCCAGAGAGAAAAGTCCGAGCCTATTCAACCTTTCTTCATAAAACAAACCCTCCAGTCCAGGCAGCATCCTGGTAAACCTCCTTTGCACCCTCTCAAAAGCCTCATTATCTTTCCTATAATAGGACGACCAGAACTGGACACAATATTCTATGTGTGGTCTCACCAAGGACTTGTAGAACTGTAGCAAAACCTCACAGTTGTTAAACTCGATCCCCCTGTTAATGAAAGCCAAAACACCGTATACTTTCTTAATCTCCTTATCCACTTGGGTGTCAACTTTGAGGCATCTATGTACTTGCACACCGAGATTCCTCTGTTCCTCCACACTACCAAGGTTCTGCATTTAATCATATATTCAGCATTCGAGTTCGACTTTCCAAAATGCATCACTTCGCATTTATCCAGGTTGAACTCCATTTGCTACTTCTCAGCCCAGCTCTGCATTCTGTCTATATCTCGCTGCAGCCTGCAATAGCCCTCGATACTATCGACGACACCTACAACCTTTGTGTCATCTGAAAATTTGCTAACCTACCCCTCAACCTCCTCGTCCAAGTCATTTATAAAAACTACGAAGAGCAGAAGCCCAAGAACAGAGCCCTGCGGGACCACACTCAACAATGACCTCCAGGCAGAATACTTTCCATCTGCAACCACTGTCTGCCTTCTGTCAGTCAACCAAGTCTGAATCCAGATAACTAAATATTTCCTGACTTTATGAATGAGCCTACCATGGGGAACCTTATCAAATGCCTTGCTGAAGTCCATATACACCGCATCCACTGCTCGACCTTCTTCGACCTGTCTTTTTTCCTCCTTGAAAAATTAATATGTCTTGTGAGGCATGACCTGCCCCTCACAAAGCCATGCTGACTGCTTTTAATCACGTTATGCTTTGTCAAATAATCATATATCATATCCCTCAGAATTCTTTCCAAACCTTTGATGACCACAGATGTAAGACGTAATATGATGAATGTGCGTTTATTAATATATGAATGTTTCATCAGAAGTCCTGGACTAACAGTTATTAGCAATTTTCTTTTCTGCAACTGACTCGCTTTGGATTGATGCAGATGTGTTAAGTACAGCAGAGGATTTCTCTAAATCCATCTCTGGTCGAGGGTACAATGTTCATTAATTGCCTCAATACATTTGTTGTGCTTACAAAAAGTGTTATTCTGAAGACCCCTTTTTTGCAACAGCTTCAATATCCCAGTTTCCTCAACTTTCCAGGGCCTCACCACCTGCTGGCCATTTCAGATTCTGTTTTTACCTAGCTGAGCGTGGAAATAAATATTTTCCGGAGAATTTGCAGTTCTAGAAATGTTTAATCGTCATGGTGATGTTCCTGTGACCACAGACCTTCCGAACAGGCAGACTAATGTTTAGCTATCTGGATGTGTATTTGCCACCCAGAAAAATGCAGATATTCGACAGGTAATAATTATTTGCAGCATCAAAATAATGCCACCAGGCATCCCAATAAGACATCTCCCACTATCTCCCTCTCATCTGCTCCACCCCCAACCCCCAACCCCCACCACCATCCCCGCCGCCCACCAACGGTAACCAACTGACATGTTAGTGCTGCTCTCGAGATCGTCTTGAGCATTCGCTGCGAGGGAATCCATGCAGTCCTTTGGAAATGCAATTACGAGTGTCCGGCAGCTCATCAGGCAGCTGGAGTCCTAGAAATGCAATCCTTTGAATTATCACAATTTATCCTTTGCAAAACATTGAACACTTTGAAAAACTGTTTCTATGTCTTTGCGGGACCTTGTAGGTAAGGCTATTTTCAAGCAGTAAGCACAAGCGATCTTCAAAATATCAAGGTGTTCCTCTTATTATTTTGACGCCATGTTGTTTAAATTTTGCCTTATTTTCATTACCATCATTCATCCCACCCACCATTTCCACACATTGAATAAACTTATTAGTTAGCTTCAACAACAGGAAGCGAGAAAAGAGAGAGACAGATTGCTCGAGATAGACAGACAGAAATAACGAGAAACTTCTCCAGCAAAGCTCACTTTTGAAATCCATCATGTCCGCAGTTACTCAACAAATATTCTTAAGCTCCGACACAAAGAAGTATGCATTCCTCTCAAACTATGAATATCAAAATGTAAACAATATTCCTGCTGTACCTGGGCAAAAGAACTTAATTCGAACACTTGACTGACCGAAGCAACAGACGGGTCATTCACGAAGATAAATAGTTCAAACATGAAGAATATGTACTGATTATCATAGCAAATAAAACGTTGAATTACCTATACAAAAAGTGCAGAGAGCCACAATAGGGAAGCAGTGAAAAATGCGTTCAATCTGATGTTGCATCGTAGTTTAATGCCATTGAGACATTTCGTCCCATACAGTATGATTAAGTTAATTGGCAGGCATGCTGTTTCTTGAAAATAATTTTTGATTCTTCCAAAATACACATAAATAAACAATATCAAAATATATTGTTCTCAGTCCCACTTAGCCCAAAATATGCCATTGCCCGCAGATATCTCCTGTCTCAGATTTTATTTGCTGCATAGAATCCCAAAAATATAATGAATTACACTCAGCTGGTACTTCACGACATTGGAACTTTCATGATCTCCAATTGCTTACCCAAGAGTTCACAGAAATTCTTAAGGCTGGTGAAATGGTGACGACTTATTTAAGAACTGCTAGCAATGTCAAAAGTGAAGGAGGTTCTTCCTCCAAACTTGTATTCCTTGAACGTGACAAATGTGATAATCAACCACCTCATATGTACATTCACCCCTGTATTATCTGTAGCAGTTACACTTTAATTATTATTTTGTATACAGCTCAAATGCTGACTTATTTTTTGAATGACTGATGTCTTAGATTTAATGGTAAGATCCTGGCGAATGTTGCTGAATAAAGAGACCTTGGAGTGCAAGTTCATAGTTCCTAGAAAGTAGACGTAAAGGTAGATAGGGTAGTGAAGATGTCGTTTGGTGTGCTTACCTTTATTGGTCAGAACATTGAATATACGAGTGGCGACATCATGTTGAGGCTGTGTCGGACATTGGTGCAATTTTGGTCTGCTTCCTATCAGAAGAATGTTGAGGCTGAGGGGTGACCATTTAAAGGTTCATAGGATCATCAGGAGCATGGATACAATAAATAGACAAGTTTTTTTCCCTGAGATGAGGGAATGCAGAAATAGAGGAAACTGGTTCAGAGTGAGAGTGGAAATACATAAAATGGAACTAAAGGCCAAAGTTTTCATACAGAGGGTGGTAAGTGTATGATATGTGCAGTCAGAGGAATTGGAGAAAGCTGGTACAATTTGAAAGGCATTTGGAAGGGTATATGAATAAGAAAGGTTTAGAAGTATATGGGTCAAGTGCTCACAAACAGAACTAGAGTAGGTTAGTATATCTGGTCGGCCTGAACATGTTGGACAAAAGGTCTGTTTCTGTGCAGTGCATCTCTAAAACTCTATGACTCTATGACTACCTGGAACATCAGGTCTGACCAAAGATCCCCATTGCAGTTCAGGTTCAATTCAGACAAAGGTAGCCTCTGGAAGTTCAATGCCCATTGTTGGTGTGGGTGAGTGGAACAATCCAGTCTGTTTTTGAGTCTGCTGTTAAATGGCTGCAGATCATGACGGAAGGATTTATTTCGGATGCAAATGCAGTTCAGTGAAAACGATAGTCTTGTGACATATGACTGCAACTAAAAACAGTGCTGCGATTGCATGACACAGGCTGAGCATAAAATGTCTGCGTTGATGTTTTTTCTCATTCAACTTGTGCACTGATGTTCATTTTGCTTCTGATCTACTGTTTTTTGATCAACATTCTCGTCAATTTGCAACATTGCCTTCAGAGACTGTGCACATACCTGTTCGTATATAGCCTTACACGTTGAATTGTCATCGTCATTTTTGATGTCAACGATTATTTACTTTGACATCACCCTCTCATATCATTGATTCCAAATGTCATTTGACAGATCATAACTACTCCTGGATAATTTTCATGCATGTTTATACAGTATTTGTACGTTTTTTCTTTGAAAATAAAAGAAATAGAAACACTGAGGAAACGTGTAAAAGACACAGGTAAGAAACGTGATGTCATGGTCTCCAACTGAATATAAAGTATAATTGTTAAGTCTTCAGTTGCCAAGTTCTTACTTATGTTAAAATTATAACAAAGGTTATTGTCTTAAGCATTCTGAAAAGTATAAAACATGTTTTATTGCTAAGATATCTGTTTCAAAGAAATTCCCTGTAACAATCTCGCAATCTGGATGAACAGTGAGATTCTACTTCCACAGATACCAGATTTCAGATACTGCTGTCACGATGCTTTTTTCACAAGGTTATGCTGTCCTTGGCTTTTTTTATCCACTTGATATCTACTTGAAAAACAAATTGCAAAGTTAGAGTCTGACTGATTGTCTTGAAATTATTTGCGGGGGTCTGACCCATCCAAAATACTGTAGACATGTGCACATGGAATATGTGATGGGTCTGAAGACTGCAATCAAATAAGTCACTAATGGAAGAACAACCCATTTCTTAGAAGAGGGAGAGTAAATAGATATAGAGCTACAGAAGCCCAGTAAGTCTGATAACATCGAAGGAGCATGAAATTTGACACTTCAGGCCGAGACCTTTCATCAGGACTGGGAAAGTAGAAGGGAACAGGGAACTAAATTGGTGAGGTGGGATTTCCTTTGGTGGATGCAGGTGGTGGCAATTCTGATTGGGCTGGCGTGGAGAAATTAGGTGATTTGGAAGGTGGACAGGTGGGTCTGCTCGGGGAGGCGGGGAGGAGCGGGAGAACTAGACATGGTTTGATTCTAGTAGTGGAGAGATTTTGAAACTGGTGAATTATATGTTGAGGCCGCTGGATTGTCAGCTCCCGAGGCGAAATATAAGGTATTGTTTCTCTATTTTGCGTTTGCGTTTATTTTGACAGTGGAGGAGGCGCAGGATGGACATGCCGCCAAGGGCCTGGGAGGGGCAAGTAGAAATGGATAGTGTTCAGAAGTGCGTGTTGACTGATTTCGGGCAGAGGGCAGGTGCACGGCAAACCAATCTCATAGTCTGTGACTGGTGCCTCTGGGAGAGAGAAGACCACTTCAGCAGAACGTATGCACTACACAAGTTTGAAGAAGTGCAGACAAATCTCTGTCCGACCAGGAAGGATTGTTTTGGGACTTGGCTGGACATAAGTCAGGAGGTATGTGTGTATGTTTTGCACCTCTTCTCGTTGCAGGGAAAAGTACCAGATGTAAGGAAAGATTATTGTGAAGTGTAGCGTTGACAAGAATGTCGCAGAGTTAACAGTCGTTACAGAAAACAGCTAGCGATGGGGAATTAAATTTCTTTTTGTGATTGATTCTGATTGCATACGGCCAAAGTAGTGGAGGATGATGTATTGTATTTGGAAGTTGGTGGCGTGGTGCTTGAGGACCTTATTTTTGGGCATAGTCCAGTTGAGGGCAGAAGTAGAGGAAATGAGGGACAAGTGGTTGAGGGTATCATTGATCATTGAGGAAGGCAAGTTACTGTCTTTAAATTAGAGGATATCTAGGGTGTCTTGGTGTAGATAATCTCAACCTGTGGGCAGATTTGGTGGAGGAATTGGAATTATGCGATCGTATTATTGCAGGAGAGCAAGTGAGGCGAGGTGTAGATGAGGTAGCTGTGGGAGCTGCTGCGTTTGAAATGGATGTTGATGGTGAGACAGTTTCCCAAAATAGAGCCGGAGAGGTACCAGAAAGGGGAAGGAAATGTCAGAGATACTCCACGTGAGTTTCAGGTCGAGATGTAAGGTATTAACAAAGTTGATTAATTGCTCGAGCTCCTCCCGGGTCGTTAACTTCACAACTCCTTTGGAAATTCTGCAACTCCCACCAATTCATTGTATACACCTGGCACGTCTCCCTGCAACTGCAAGAGGTGCAAAGTCTGCACCGACACCTCGCCTCTCATCTCCACCAAAATCTCCAAACAGTCCTTCCAGTTCCAGCAGAGAATCATCATCACGTCTTCCAAACTGGCTTGTTGGATCCATTCTTCTCATTGTAGTCCAATATGGTATCGTCTATATCAGGAAGACCAAACACAGATGCGGAGACTGGTTCACAGAGCACGTGCGCTCCGCACACAATAATCAACAAGAACTTCCAGTTGCCATCCATTTCTAGTCCACCTTCGACTCCCCTGATGATATAACCATCCTGGTCTTCCTCCATTGTAAATGTGAATCCAAACACAAACTGGAGGAACAACATCTTTGCATCTTGAGTTAGACTTCGCTAAATTCAAAATGTCTCCATCCCCAGCCTCATCCCATGTCGAGCCCTCCTCGCCTCCCCACCTCCCTGACCTAACTTACTTGTCCAGCTATCCGCTCTGCCCCTCTCCATAAACCAATCATGATTATATGCTACCTACAACCACCTAACCACACCTACCTTTCTTCCAGACCCACCTACCTCCGTCGATTTATTTCTGTGTTCTCTTCACCCTCCCCAGTCTTGGTGAAAGGTCTCGGTACAAACAATTGAATGTCCTGCTCCTTCAATGCTGTCTGACCCGCTGTGCTTCTCGAAGTTCATACCCATTGGCTCTGCTTCCAGCATCTGTATGCCTACTGTCTCCAAGATTCCCAAAATGTTCTTCAAATGTTCTTGCCTTTCGGTTAAATTGCTACATTACATATATATTGTTATGAAGCTGAAGGTGTTTACTGCACCTCTAAGAGAGAGTAAAAGTTGTTTTGCACTGGGAGCTTGCAGGCACTTCTCACGTGACTATCAGCTTCAGGGTGTTCTGGAAATGAGAAAATATTTAATAATTGGCTGCTTTCATAGCAGTTCGAATTTAGTCAATCAGTTTAAATTAGACCCCATAATACTAAAACCCAGTCACATGTCATTTTTTTGTTCCTGTCACCCGTGAACTAATGAGACGATCTGAAGTTTGCAGGGTACACATTTGCAGACATTTTGAAGAGTTAGCTAGATAGAGAGACCAACTGCCATCGTCAGAGCAACTGCCAGCAAAGTACACTCTATCAAAGGTACCTTTTTCTAATGAAGCATGTTTGCAGCAGAAGACCAAAGGCAACGCATGGGGATCCTCAACCGTGGAAGACAGACACCAGAGACGACAGCATTTGTCTGGTTTTGAAAATTAAGTTGATATAATTTTATTTTTTAATGGAAACAGTGTATTGTTGTCGAATGAAATGTAGATAATAAATATTAAAGAGAAAGGATGCTTATATTTGTGAATAGTTTTTGTTTAATGTTCACTTTTTGAGTTAAAGTAAAATCGATATATTTTTCGTTAGATACTGGAAGTTGGGCTTTCTCTGTCACTCATATTTTAACAGTTTATGAGACTTGGTGAGCTTTTCTGAATGTTTTATTTAATTAGCAGAAGGGTTCACTGCGGTGTTGTAACAGTTTGGGGGCTCAGGTTCATGAGTTGGACAGGTTTAGACAGATCTTGTCTGTGATTTGGAGAAATTTGAAGATGTTTGGGGCACGAAAAATCCCAGGATATTTAAACACTTGTTGGTTAGTTGCTCAGATCTTTCAATAAATCTTAGGTGAGACAACTTGTAAATTATGTTGTTCGTTAAATTAAAAGTGAGGGAAATGACTCTGAAAACTGCAAAAGAAGTTCAGAAGCTTGAAGATGATTCCCAGATTTGCTAAGAAATCTCAGAAGGACAGAAAAAGACCGTGCTTTTAGAATTAGCAAAGAGGTTAGGATTGAGTGTAACAAAGGATCATAATAAAGGTGAGTTTGTATTAGTTATTCAAGCACTTAGGTGTGTCAGAGACAGAGAAAAGTGCAGTGGAATTAAAAAAAAATAAATTATAATTGAAGAAAAGATAAACAACGAGAGGAAGAGGAAAAAGAAAGTTAGAGAGAAAGAGAAAAAGAGAGAGAGATAAAACCGAGAGAGAGGGAGAGAGAGATAAAACAGAGAGATGGAGGAAAAAAGAAAGGGAGAGAAAGAAAAAGAGAATGAAGAAAGAAAGGGACAGGGAAAAAAAAAACAAAGACAGAAGGGAAAAATAAAGGGAGAGAAGTTTCTTAGCTGAGCAAGGAGAGAGGGAGGAAAGAAGGATAAAGGAAGAGAGAAGGAAAGAAGAGAGGAAAACGTGACTTCGTCAAGAAAGTGAAGTTAACATATTAGAGATGAAGAGAAAAAGTATTGATACATACAAATATCGTAAAACACTGCTAAGTTTGATGAGAAAAATTTCAAAGCCTTCTTGACTTTGTTTGAAAAATTGGCTCAGCAGATGGACTCGTCAGAGGACTTGTCGGTCGTGATCATTCAAACTAAGCAGGTAGGCAGAGCTAGTGAGGTATATGCAGCGTTGAGGGGTCAAGATATTATGAAGTTGTCAAACAAGCTATTTTAAGTGCTTCTGAGTTGGTACCAGAAACGTGTAGACAGCGGTTCAGAAACGTAAACAAGGAACCAGGTCAGAATTCTCTTCAGTTCGAAAGAATTAAACATAGTAATTTGAAAGACGGGTGCGGGCCTTAAAATTAGATAAGACCTATGAGACTCTAAGTTAGATTATCCTGCTGGAGGAGTTGAAAAACGCACTTCCAAAGAGGATATTAGTTCATGTGGATGAACACAAAGTTCATAAAGTGAGAAGAGCAGCAGAAATATCTAATGAATGCATTGGTGCTTAAGGCAACATTTAGCTTCCAGCAAGATTTTCAGACTGTGAGGGATAGAAATTGGTGGAAAGGGATACGCTACTCGACGAAATAAATAAAATACCACAGTGTCTGGTAATTGCTTAACACAGATTGGAAACGAATCCCAAGAGGGTGAAAAGCCACACTTTTTCACTGTGGGAAAGTAGGAAGGTAAAATCACAGTTCTGGTCGTTAAAAAAATATGTTGTTGGAAAAGATGTGGTAAAAGAGGCTACGGCAGTGGAATTAGTGAAAATAGTATATAACGCTCCGAGAAAAGTCCAGGAGCTGTGGGAGAGTGCACAGCCGCAGCAAGGCCTGGTTATGGAATTAGAGTTTGATATCTATGAGCAATTCATCTCTGTTGATAAAGATTACACAGAAGGAACGCGGGAGAAGGGATACAAGTTATAACTTATAGAGATTCGGATTCTAAACAATCTCTAATATTAAGAGATGTGTGTATTTGCACTCGTTAGGCTCTGCTACCTAAGGGTGTGATAATTTGTGGCATAGCTTGAGAGAGATTTGGCGTACCCCTATGTAATATCGGGTTGGAGTGCCAACTCAAGACAGGAAAAGTAACAATGGGGTTGATTGGCAGTGTCTCATTTCCAGGAATACCGTTTGTTATTTGTAACTATTTAGGAGGATCCAAGGTGGAAGTGACACCTGGAGGCTGAGAGGTGACCTTATAGATGTTTATAAAATTATGAGGGGCATGGGTAGGTAAATGGGCAAAGTCTTTTCCCTGGTGTCGGGGAGTCCAGAACTAGAGGGCATAGGTTTAGGGTGAGAGGGGAAAGATATACGGGTCAACTTTTTCACACAGACGATGGTACGGTGTGGAATGAGCTGCCAGAGGAAGTGGTGGAGGCTGGTACAATTGCAACATTTAAGAGGCATTTGGATGGTATATGAATAGGAAGGCTTCGGAGGGATATGGGCCGAGTGCTGGCAGGTGGGACTAGATTGGGTTGGGATATCTGGTCGGCATGGACGGGTTGGACCGAAGGGTCTGTTTCCATGTTGCCATCTCTATGACTATGACTCTATAACACCAACTACCCACCAAAAGACATGACCCACTATCGCTAGTATGATTAGATACAGAAGAGGAAGGACACCACTTCGACTGGGACAACACATCCATCCTAGTGTATCCTAAACAGAGAATTCCTAGAGAGAATTCCTAGAGGTCTGACATTTAAATCGGAACTCCATCAATAAACACATCGATTTGGACTCCATTTACCAACCTCTGGGAAAGAAAATAACATGATATCACCCACCTTAAGAGACCAGGACATGAATAGAAAGCGGGACATAATTCCAGCGCTTCAATGGAGGCTCACTGATAATTATACCTCGCATGCTGATGCAATGTCTGAAAAAAAACTATCCAGCTCAGCGATCAAACTTACAACCTGAACATCGAATGATTATTTTCAAAGTTTTGCTTATTCAAGTCTCATTTGGCAAAAAAAGGATTCATATAATTCTTTATTGCAGAAAACCCATTTTCTATCTCTGTATCCACTATGTACAGAAGGTAATCTCAGCTGATCTTATACTTATCAATGAAAGCAAGCTCGGATTTGAGGGAAATACGAACAAAAAAAGTTCCATCTTATCATCCTCCAGAGTCACGTTATTAGGCATTCCAGTTTGCATACAAATAAGACAACACATGAAAAATACGTAGAGGTTTTCCATGTGGTGCATCTAGCCGACTTTGAAATTCAGCATCTTTATGGCTTACCCTACACCACAGCTGCAATTCCACCCAGCTACAAGTAATCCTTAATTCTCTCATTCATGTGTGTTTTGTCTTAAACTGCAACCAATAATGAAATATTAGATCAATGATTGCAAAATGAAACATAACGCAAGTACATTTTCATGTGCTATCAGCCTGCTAAAACAGATTACTACACATCTCTGAACTAGCTATTACCTGACACCGGATCTCCCGACTCAGGGGTTGGGACAATATCATCGTGCTACAGGAGCCCGAGCTTGTAAAGTAATCTCTATCTTAAAGGAAGGCATTCTGCTGCTGAGAGAGTGTCTCCATGTTCCAGTCGTGTTATGAACCAGGCCAAAGCACCTCAAATTATTCAGAAAAGGTAACCTAGACGCAGACTTATTTTTGTTATTTTAAAGGTATATTTGAAGTGGATATTCCCGATTTGATGCAGCTGGTCAAACCATTTGGCTTTAAGCTAAAGAGAATTCATTTAATTACTGAAGTTGAAACATGACTAAAGAAAGTGGAATTCAAAATAATGTAACTATTGAAAAACTTGGCAGACATGATACAGTAACTGTTACTCATTAACAATTCAAATACAGTAACGTTGCCCAAATACAGCCCTTGGCAAAACAGTCAATTCAAATATAGATTCTTGCAAGCAGTCAGGGACCACATCCAAAGATATTTTAAAAGAAGGTCAGAGCGGACCTTTACTGAAGCTTGCAAATCCCCTGGACTCACAAATCTTGAGACTGTTACAACTATAAACAATGTAAGAATAAAATCTTAATTAGGAGAACGAGACACTGCCTTTCCATTGTGAAATCAGTACCATTGTAGACTTTCTGGCACCTCTTCCTTTATGACCTCTTTTGAAAACAACCAAGACAAAAAAAGACCTTTTTCGTGTGACAGCATCGTTACTCACCGTAAGCAGTTTAATTACAAATGAGTGATGCTCTAACACCTTTCTAAATCTGGAATATTTTAAAACAATAAAAAAAGACAATGAAAATCCAGCTGTGCATGAAACAGACATGCAATACAGTCCGGTGTAACAGCTTGATCTTTGGTCCTCAGTTTGGCACAGCATATCCAGAACCAGTAGTCCGTTCTTTCCTCAATCATTTCAACACAAAATTCAAAAAAAAGCAACATATATTTTTCTTCTGTCTCCATCCATTGGATGTATGATTGTTTCCAGGTGGAGCTAATATTTTTATTGATTTTGTTGGTCTAGTAAAGCCTCGGTGTTTTACAGTTGGTGTTTTATAGTTACTAATAATACTGGTTGTAATGCATTAATAAATTAAGACACAAATGTTCAAAGCAAATATTTTTCTGCTTCCGGTTTGCACAAAACTAATATCAAATATTAAGGATCACATTGCATTTTGTGTTGATTTTGCTTGGTACATGGAAAGATGTTGCAGTTGCAGTTGACGATCGTTTATCGCCGAAAACAAGTATTCTGGCAGCTTCGCAATACATCAGATTGTTTTATTTTATTTTCATAAAGGTTGATTTTGCATCCACTCAGGATCTGTGGTACAGAGCAATATGCAAAATAATAAACTACTGCTGCGAGCCATAACAGGTCCCTACTCGTGAAAGTTTGTAATTCAGCGGTTTGCCTGCTTTGTAATACTTCCTTTTAAACTCATTCTTGGCTCCAAGGAACAGCACCCAGATAAAGATGCATCAATGCCCTGTGTTTATAGTGCCCGAAATTATCTTTACGACGTAGTTCAAAATGAAGCTAGCCAAGCAATTATGTTACAAAGACAATATTTCCTCCCCCACCCAACTTCCGCTTGATTCAATGCAATCCAAATGGGATCGTTAGCCAATCAGCAGTAAGTTCTGTCAGGCAGGATTTTAAAAACAGTAGCATTGAAGGAGCTGTTTAAATCACTAAATGAGAAAACAAAATTAGATATTTGCATGATATAAGCTTAAAAATGTTTTGCTGGAAAAGTGCAGCAGGTCAGGCAGCATCAAAGGAACAGGAGAATCGACGTTTCGGGCATACGCCCTTCTTCAGGAATGAGGAGGGTGTGCCAAGCAGGCTAAGATAAAAGGTAGTGAGGAGGGACTTGGGGGAGGGGTGTTGAGAATACGATAGGTGGAAGGAGGTTAAGGTGAGGTGATAGGTCGGAGAGGGGGTGGGGGCGGAGAGATCGGGAAGAAGATTGCACCCCCTCTCCAGCTCACCTTAACCTCCTTCTACCTATAGTATTTCGAACGCCCCTCCCCCAAGTCCCTCCTCAGTACCTTTTATCTTAGCCTGCTTCGCACACCCTCCTCATTCCTGAAGAAGGGCGTATGCCCAAAACGTCGATTCTCCTGTTCCTTTGATGCTGCCTGACCTGCTGCACTTTTCCAGCAAAACATGTTTAAGCTCTGATCTCCAGCATCTGCAGTCCTCATTTTCTTCTATTTGTATGATATAAGTCTTGCTACAAAACTTTGTAAGATTATGAAAGAAAAATTACATAATTAGATGCACCATATTCGGCTAACTAGATGAACTAATTCGCTGAAGGAGTACATTTTCGCTTATTTGGAGAATGCTTTTATATATTTGTTATTGGCAATAAAATGCATTTTCTGCAAAGAATTAGCATTTTCAACAAAATTTATATGACAAAATGCTTGCCAACCAATTCCTTAAAAGCTGTTCCGAGTTATAAAATCACTATTTCAAAAAGCTGAATTGCTTAGATGCCTCACCATACTTAACACAATCCATAATGGCAAGACGAATAATCCTGGACTTTAAAGAACAAGGAAAATTATGATACGTGTTTGCGTGGTAATAATTAATTTCTGGAGTTTGTTCGAAAAGGCTAATATTTCAACTGTGACAATGTTCTGTTACAGAAACAGATTTGCATGAAAAAAATGCACGTAAGATATTCTGGATTGTTTTATATTCCTGTGTTTATGTAGGACCAAATTGTTAAGTTAAAGACAAAATTCACCAAAAATCTTGTAATCGTTCTCAATATGGAAACCTTTTGATATCCTAACAATGAACAAAACATTCTATATAAATACCACACCCTTTATTTTAATGTTACACAAAATAACCTGTCGACCGAAATTCGCATATTGAGCATTATGACTTTGAAATTCTTTAAGTTGGAGTGTTTTATTCGTGAGAAAGCTGACATATCGATTAATATCAAAATGTTTTTCGAGTTATTGTGCTATCTAGGTCACTCTCTTGTTCGATGAGCGTGCCATAATGCAGGCCTTCTCAGACTACACCACCCGACAACTTGCCGCCTTTTCTTTATGCCGCACGTCGCACATATTTTAAATAGGGCAATGAAACGATAACTGCATTACATTGTAGCATGAAAAGCCAATAATAAATCAGCAGGCCATCTTCCATTCACTTTTCTTCCATTTATTGAAGTAAAGTTATCAATCAAATTAGGATTATTATTTCATCGCAATTATCCCGAAATATGTGGTTTTGTATAACACATTCGAAGCATCAATCAATACATTTGACAGGACGTCGTCATCAGTAGACATTCACTTATATTGATCAACTTAAACATCAGGAATAACAAAAAACAAAGATTTCGTTGCAAAGATTTATGATTCAGACTCTGCACAACGAATAGCACATGCGGAAAATTTTCACAAGGTGCAATCCACATTTAAAAGTTTATGGAACTGCATATCAGAAAAATAACTTGCACCTAACTGTTCATGCCCAACAGTGAGAAAGGTTTTGCTTGGCTAACGTCTAATGAGAATGCATTTGTGTCCGAAACAAAAACAAAAATTGATGGTATACTCATCAGAAAAATAACTTGCACTTAACAGTTCTTGCCCAACAGTGAGAAGGGTTTTGCTGGCTAACATCTAATGAGAATGCATTTGTGTCCCAAACAAAAACAAAAATTGATGGTATACTCATTTTCTCTGCCAGCATCTTTGAGAAGAAATCAGTGTTATTGATGATGTGATGATGATTGAAAAGGGAAATGGTTGTGGAAGGGTCCAGAGTAGAATTAGCACAAGAAAGGTTTTACGTACCCTACATAGGCACAGGTATACATGAGAGTAATGCGAATACCTGAGTAAAATAAGTTCTTTAACCCGACGAAAGTGAGATATTTTAAAGTGCAGCCAGTTAAAAGCGATGGCGAACTCTATCAGGCAGAAAAATGGGTCTGGGTGTGTTTCTCTTCGGAGGGTCAGTGTGGACTGGTTGGGCCAAAGGGCCTGTTTCCACACTGTAGGGAATCCAATCTAATTTTAAAAAGAGTGATGGTGGATTGAAATCGTTGAGGTCTTCTTTTGAGGAAGAACGAGAGCATGCTGAAAACATCACAATGCGAAATAAGCTTGTGAATAAATTATGTGTCCATAGTACAGGCAAGGTAGCTTCTGATCATGAGCTGGAATTATGAAATTGACTAAATCATTAGAAGAATCATGAAGGTCAATGAGAAGGGACTGGACGGGGAAGAAGAAAATAGAGCTGAGTTAGAAAGTAGTAACTTCAGTGGGAGAGGAACAGGCAGCAACAATTAGTCAGCCTGTGCAGTCGTGTTTGTGGATTTTGATGACAAGGTAGGCTCTAAGCGAGTGAGGAACTGTGAGATCGTACACCATTGCAAGCAAATGCACACATGAGATGAGGTTGATGACAATCTTGGACACAATTACCTGTTGCTCAATGGTCGGGTCGTGATCCGGGGAGATGAAAGGTGGTGCTCAGTTTAGACGTTGGCACTCCATAATATAGATGTCAGTACGCTAGAAGCAACAGTACACTCCTTTTGCACAGGATTGATGAAAAAGACAAAATAGAATTTCAGAACAGGGAGTGCAGTCTGTTCAGAGGGTGATAGGTTCTGATGTGAGAGGGAGTGGGGTGCAGAGAAATTATGGCGAACAGTGACACGTGGACAGATCTCAATGAACAATTCGAGTGCAGGAAAATAGGAAACACAGAGGCGGAGTCGACAGAAGAAGAGTTCAATGTTGTACCTATCCTGAAATTCATTAAGTTGGGAAATCAAAAGAATGAAACGTTGTATGGAATGTTCAGCAGTAGTGAACGGAATTTCAGAAAGGATGGTAACTAGTGTACAATTGGCAGGATCAGGAAATGGATGTAATTAGGGGAAAAGGAAGTAGACGAACGGTTCTGAGGCACGTGGATATCTCTGAGCTTTTGCAGCTTGCGTTTGTTAATGCCTGACAGAGAGTCAAATGATGTCTCATTTAATATCGAACGAGCTAGAGAATTATGTGAAAATGGTGAACATTGAGAGCTCTGAAACAGCGTGAAGCATGTTGATACAGAGACAGGTCGAGGGCTTGCATATTGTAGAGCATTGTATCGAGAATGGATTTCGGGATGCGATCAGAATAATTGTCGGAATACTTCATGGAGTTACCTATATGCTGGTTGATTCGAAACACAAATGATGCCATTTCAGTCAAAAATTGTTTTGGCAAAGACTTTGTTAAGTACATGAGAAGAAAATAAAAATAACAATAGAGAACATGGAAATAATGGTTAGAATAGAAATCCTGTCCAAGGCAGGACCAAAAATTCTTTAACGACTGTCTATTTTAATTAGCATTAAGTGAAACAACAATGTAAAGTTAAGTGCAGCAGCTGGTGAATATTGTGAATCACAAAAAACAAATTGCTAGTGAAACTCAGCAGCTCTTGCAGCATTTCTGGGATGTAAGCAGAGGCGATATTTCATTGGAACGTTTAGCAGAAGGGAAATATAATACTTACACTGACAACGATGGGGAGAGAGGATCAGAGTCCAATGATTTGTAGGTTAGGTGTATAGGCCATGAAAAATTGCCCAAAATGTCTGTTTCTTGTCAGGATGAGGTGGATTCGTCTTTGGAAATTCAATATTACAGGAATGTGCTCGGGAGGGTAGGCCTTCAGAAGGTCAGAGTTCACTCAATCTGTCGAAAGGGAAGCAACCATACTGTAGCTATTCTATGATTCAATAATGCCATGATAGGTGATGATGAAACTGAGAGAGTGAGAAAGACGTGAAATGGTTAGGTAAATAATTAGATATTTGCATGCACTTTTGCACTTGCATTTTTATAATCTTTAGATTCCCCTTAAATTATGGCGAGACAAAGGTAAAACAAATAATTTTCCAAGAAAGCTACAGGTGACACGCAGCATGACAAAACAGCAAGAAAATTTAGTATGTTGAAGGTTCCTAAATGAGAAAAAATCTTCCTTTGCAGAAATTGAAACTCTGATCAAACGTCTTGATGCAAAAGGTTAGCACAGTGTTAAATTACAGTTAAAATTATTTTAATTTCTGTGATTTGCACAATTTTAAGACACATTTACTTTCAGCTGGAAAAACAAAACAGCATTAACTTTTTTTTTAAGATTCTGGAATTTAAACCGTATCTAAGGAGATTGAAGAAAATATGCTGTGCTTTGAACCTAATGAAATATCAGTTCATAGGGCCGCTTAAAAAATGTGTATCTGTTTTTGTTTTCAGTTACGTTCTAGCTGAATTGTATTGCACAATGATTTTTTTTCACGTTCTTAAGCTAAAACTTGCTTTAAACAATAAGTATGGTTCTCTGGACAGAAAAATAAAATAATTTCAGTTTGACACAGTACGACGAAATGCTATTTCTCTCTTTACAGATGAAAACTTGTTAGATGGAAACATAGGTAATTATGACCGGTTTTGAATGCTTGAATACACTATTTACGTGAGATGCTTTTTCATGAACAAAGCATACTATCTCCTTAGAGATGATATTCGTAGTCTTGCTTAATTCCCAGGATTTGCAGAATGACTTATACCCTGGTGTGCGGGGTGGTGGGGGAGGGGGGGGGGCGTGGGGGGGATTTCCAACGTTTTAGATTGAGCAAATTTTGAAGAACTGCAAACTGTGAGGCGGATAGTATCAAACTCCAAAAGGGCATTATCATGCTGGCACGTTAGGTAGATAGACAGCAGATGATTTTCAAGAATTAGAAGTACGACATTAAGCTATTTGGTGGCAAGAACGGCAAACGAAGCAATAATTAGTCCACAGAATTCTAGATGGTGTGGGGAAACAGAGTGACCGGTGTGCATATGTTCACAAATCAATGAAGGTGGCGCACAAGTAGAGAGAACAGTAAAACGCTCACTTTTTAAATCTTTATCACTAATGGCATAGAATATGCGAACAGGATGGTTGGCTGACTGCAGATGTTGCAAGTGTTTTTCCTGAGAGAAGACAGCTGAAATGAGAGCTGATTGGGATTTCAGAATCATGAGCCAGAATAATAGAGCAGATTAGCTGGAAGTTTTCCCATTTGTGAACCTAACTAGAACGTAAGTATTGTGTTAGTTATGAAAATATAATACTGCTCCTCGTTGTAAGTATAAAACTGGAGAAAGGGCAATTTCTAACTTATTAGGCAGGAAATGGTAAAATAAAAATTGCAAGACATGTTTAAATGTAAATCCAGACCTGACAATTTGGAGTATTTTAACAGCCAGTTGACGTGACTGTTCAGAAATGGCATGTTCCTGTCAGTATAAAAGATAAGGATGACAACATGCTGGAAGCATGGATGATGAAAGCCTTTGTCTGTGTTGTGAAAAAATAAGTGATATGGACTGCCCAGTTTTGAACTGGGGTGAACAAAGTTAAAAATCATACAACCTTAGGTTATATAACAACAGGTTGCATTGCAGTCACATTTTTTTTTGTTCAAAGGGCACATAATCTGCTGGTAGTCAATGCAGGAAAACAAGCCATAAAACGTTGTATAAATTCCTACTTTGGAAGTAGAACCACTTTGAATCAAGATTTGGATACAGACAGACTCTGTCCTCACACATTTATTACATTGTCTGAGCAGAGATGTCACTTTTTAAAAAATAAAACCTGAAGTTATCTCCAGAATGTGACTTAAAGTAAGATCTGGGTTTTCCACACTAATGAACTGAAACCTGAAACTCATTCTAAAAGATGAAAGATTTAACAGCATGTAGGATTTTTTTTCAAAATATCGTTTTATTCGCATGACACTGTGGTCGTTTCTATTAAATTTTCTGTCTTATGATCCTATCCCACTAGTTACCTGAAAAAGGAACATCTCTTGGAAAACTAGTAAATCGGAATAAACCTGTTAAAAAGAAAGTGGAAGTAAATGGACAAATTAGGTAATAGATGCAAACACGTCCCTTGACGAGTATGAAACAAGCAGAAAACAGCCTTAAGAAGTAATTTAGCTTGAAAGGACAGTGAATTGCAAGTAGGATTAAGGGAAATCTCAAGTTTTTTTTAACATGTTCGTTAGGAAGAGTACAGATACAGGGAAAAGCGTAGATTCAGTCAAGGAGAAATGAAGAAATTGATGCGTGGAATGAAAGGGAGTGAGCTCTTTAATGAATGTCTCATTTCGATATTCACCAAAGATATGGACATGGCTGAAAGTAGCTTTAGAGAATGATTTGTTGATACTGTAAAGTCTGTCGACATTCAAAAGGAGGAGGCGTTCGTTTTCTTAAAAAAAAAATAAGGGAGATGAGTCCATAGGGTGCACTGGTATCTAACACAGTATATTATGGGAGGGAAAAGAACAAATTACTGGGGCCTTGGCAGAGCTCTTTGCAACTTCTTTCGCCACAGGCAAGGTCTCAGAAAAGTGGAAGATAGGTAACGCTGCTCATTTATTCAGGAAGAGTAACAGGGATGTTTCTGGAAATTATAGGCTCGTGAAATTTACGTAAGTGTCGGGGAAATTATTCCAAAGAGTTTTAAGAACAAGATTCACGTCAATTGGAAGCAAAGTTGACTTATTGGGAATATTTAGCTTGGATTTACGACATAGAGGTTTTGTCTCACACGCTCGATTGAGGTCTCTGAGGCAAGGGTGAAGATAACTCTTGTGGGTACTGCTCTGGATGTTATTCAGATGGACTTATGTTAAAGTACCTGACGCAGTCCCTCACTGCAGACTGGTCCAGAAGATTATTTCGTATGAAACGCATGGTGAAATGGGCAGAGAGTACAGGGGGCATTGTCAAGGAATGTGATAGTGACTGGAGCTCCGTGAACAGTGGTGTCATGGTTTAGCTGAAAATGTCTGCAGTCTGATTAGAATTTTGTTTTATATTCGTTTGTGGGATATCAGTGTCAGTATCTCAATAACATTAATTGCTCGTCACTACTTACCCTTGAGAATGTAGTGGTGATCTGCCTTCCTTAACCGTTGCATTTTACATGCAGACTCATCACACCATTTGGAAAGTAATACTAGAATTTTGACCCAGCCATAGTGAAGGAATGACAATATATTTCCAGGTCAGGATGATTAGTGGTTCGGACAGGTACTTGAAAGTGATGGTATTTCCACGTATCACCTGCCCTCGTTTTTCTGGATGGAAGTAGTGGTATATTTGGAAGGTGCTGTCTCCTGATCTTTCCACAATTTCTGCAGTACATTTTGTATACAGTATACACTGCTGCTACGAAGCACCAAAGATGGAAGAAGTGAATGTTTGTGGATATTGTGCCAATCAAACGAGCTGCATGGTTTTGGATAGCGTCAAGTTTCTTTAGTTTCCTTGGAGCTGCACTCATCGTGGAAAGTGATGAGTATGCCATCAGACTCCTGACATGTGTCTTGTAGATTATGGGCAGCCGTTGTGAAATCATGAGGTTAATTACTCGCTACAGTATTCCAACGCCACCCATAATGTTACTGGTAGGAAATGAAGTGATAGAAGTACCATTGAATGTGAAGAGGTGGTACTCAGACTGTCTCTTTTTTGTGATAGACATTCCCTGGCATTTGTCTGGCTCGAACGTTGCTTCCTACTTTTCAGCAAAAGTCTGGATATAATCCAAACCTTACTCAATTTCAACATGACTGCTTCGATATTTCAGGAATCGCAAATAGTTCTGAACATTGTGCAATCATCGGGAAACATCGCAGTTCCGACCTTAAGATAGGAAAAAGATCATTGATAAAGAAGCAGTAGATTGTTTGGTCCAGAACGTGAGAAACTCCTGCACATATGTTCTGGAGTTGAGCTGCCTGACCTCCAACAAACATGGCCATCCTCCTATATATTAAATTTGACGCCAACCAGTGGACAGTCAGCTACCTGATACCCATTTATTACAGTTTTGTTAGGCTCCTTTATGCCACGCAGAGTCTAATGCAACCTTGCTGTCAAGGGCTGTCACTCTCAACTCACGTCTGGAACTCAGCTGCTTTCATCATGCTTGAACCAAGGACAAAAGCTGAGGGAACTTGGTGGAGTCCAACTGGCATCACTGAGCAGGTTATTGCTGACAGGTTCTGCTTGATAGTACTGTTGATGTCCCGTTCCATGACTTTACTGATAATCGAGAGTAGCCTGGTTGACCGGTTATTGGCCTGGTAAATTTCTCATGCTTTTCGTGTAGAGGACAAACCTTGGCAATTTTTCACATTGCCTGGTGTTTTCCAGTGTTTTAATCATAGTGAAATTGCATGGAGAATGGCATGTTCTGGAACACAAGGTTTCAGAATTATTGCTGCAATGTTTTCAGGGCCCGGGGCCGTAGCAATATCCATTGACTCTAATTGTTTCTTGATATCACGTTGGATAAATCGAATTGACTGAATCTGGTAACTGAATGCTGGAACCAATGAATGTGACCGAGATGGATCATCCACATAGTATTTCTGGTTGAAGATTGCTGTGTTAAGATAAACGTAATATTTTTCACTGATGATTGGAGACCTCCATCATTGTTGATGGGAACTTTTGTGGAGCCTCTTCCTCCCGTGAGTTGTTTAGTTGTCCACCATCTTTCATGACTGGATGTGGCAGACTGCAGAGCTTATATCTGATTTATTGATGGTTTGGGTCGCTCAGTTAGATCGCTTGCTGCGTATGCTGTTTGGCATGTTAATAATCCTGTTTCGTGGCTTCTTCAGGTATGTCTGGTACTGTTTCTGGCATGCACTTTCCATTGAGCGAGGATTGATACCTGCCTTGATACAATGGTTAAATAGAGGTTTACCAGTTAATGAATTTCCAGATTATGCTGGAGTAAAATCCTGCGACTATTCATGGCCCACAAGGACTCAAGAGATGCCCAGGCATGAGTTGCTAGATCTGGTCGAGCTATGCCCCATATAGCATGATAATCGTAACATAAAGTAAGGCGGAGGTTATTCTCAGTGTGAAGGGAAATACTCGTTTCCACACGGGCTGCGTGTCGTTCACTCCTCCTGATACTGTCATGGATAGATTCATCTGCAGCTGTCAACGTGTTTTTGCCATTTGTTGGCTCCCTCATGAATTGCTGCAGGCTGACTCTAGTGGTTATGTCCTTTAGGAACCCACCAGTTCAGTTAGAAGTATTTCTGCCGAGCCATTCGAGGTGCATTAAGAGCCCTTACTATCCTCAGTGTTTTCTCGAATTTTTGGTCAGCATGATGGAATAACGATTTATCGGATAATGCAGGATGATACATGCCAAGACTTTGCCTTACCTGTGGGTAACCTGTATCCACGAGACTTCATGAGACCTGGAGTCAATAGTGAAAACTCCCAGGTCAACGCCTGCCCGACTGCACTCACTGTGCCACCACCTCTTTGTGTTTAGTGTGCCGATGGGACAGGGGTTAATCCAGCAAAAATGATGGTTACAGTGGAAATCTGGGGCACTGTAAGTTATGATTTCATGTGAATGACGCTGCCAGTCTGTTGCATGAGTCGTCTGTATGATAGTCTTTCAATTTTAGCACTATCCCTCGGCTGTAAGAAACGTTGACTTTTCATGTTTGACAGAGGTCTTTATACTGTTATCTTTTTTGTTGCCTCGGTCAATGCGAGATGATCCATCTGAAATCATTTCTTTGAGACATTGTAGCGATTGATACAGTTGAATGGCTTGTGTGGGCATTTCAGACAGCAGTTAAGAATAATCCCCATTTCTGTACATCTGGAGTCACATGTAAGCCATATCAGATGAGGATTGTATATTTCCTTCGCATTCATGAACAAGTTGGGTTTTCAGGCAAACGGCAATGATTTTACCTTAATTTCATCTTTTAGCAAAATGTATTCAAAATCTATGAAGATTTCAACTCGCGTTCCCAAGACCATCAGCTGTATTTTTGGATAAAGCGAAGAGTGTAGCAATGGAAAAGCACAGCAGGTCAGGCAATATCCGAGGACCAAGAGAATCTTGCATAAGCCCATCATCAAGCACATTTCCAGAAAGAAGGGCTTACGTCCGAAACATTGATTATCCTGGTCCTCGGTTGCTGCCTTATCGACTGTGCTTTTCAAGCGCCACGTATTTCGACTCTGATCTCTGCATCTGCGGTACCTCACTTTCTTCTTTTTGGAGTAAACATCAAGTAATCATAACACAAATCTATCGCCTCACTTTGTGTTTGTGAATGAGACAAGAATAGCTGGAATTGTGAATAGTGAGGAATGATAACAAAGGATGTCGCAGATACAGAACAGCTGTATATTTGGTTGGAGAAATGGCAGCTAGAGTGATATCAGGACAAGTGTGAGTTCAAAAGTAAGAGGAAATCACACAGTAAATGGTAGAGCACGTATGCACTTTGAAGTACAAAGGACTGTTGGGGCACAAGTCCATAGCTCTCTGAAATGGCGCCCGATGTGGATAATGTGGTAAAGAACGCACATGCAATGCTTGCCTTCATTGGTCATAGCACTATGTATAAATTTTAGCGAGTCATGAGGCAACTGAGTGGGACTTTTCTCAGGCCATATTGGCAGTTATGTGTGCAGTTCTTTAGGCCAAACTATGGAAGCGGTGTGAGGGTTCTGGAGCGGGTGCAGAAGGTATTTTTTTTCAACGTGGACTGCAGCGTACTACCTATAAGCAGTACTTATCACTATATCATCTAAAGCTGAGGGGAGATCTGATGGAAGCGTACAATCGTATGAAAGATATTGATAGGATCGATAGTCAGGTTGCTTTGTGAGAGTGAAAATGTAAAATATTGGAGCCATACAGTTAAGGTGAGAGGTGAACGTTCAAAGTAAATATGTATGAAATGTCTTTTACTCGGAGGATACTTGTTGCTTAGAAGACGCTGCCAGGATAGGAAGCCGATGTGAATACCAACTTTAGACATATACAAGAAGGGAGAGAATAGAGAGTTATGAACCATGTACAGGGCGATGGGATTAATTTAGAATTGCATTATGCTGGGCACAGACATATTGTGGTGAAGGGCCTGTCCCTATGCTGAATTGTTCTCTCTTATATGATAGGGTGCATGTTTAAGATGATGTGGAAATGACTGATGTCAGAAATACGTTTTTTGGTAAAATAAGTTGCGACTAATTATGTTTCCTCAACTGTATCAAACTAGGTGATTGTTGGGTATAATTATGGTTCTGTGCAAAATACACTGAGATGTTCTATGATTAATTTCAGTAGCATGGAATGAGATGAAAAGTGATACTGAGTTAATATTTGAATAAAATAACAATCATAACACAACGCATTTCCTTCCGTGAAAGATGCTGTATAGAATTACATATATTTAATAACAGACTACTTTCTTTAAAAAAAAACACATTTTCTGTTATTATTTTATTTCAGCTGCGGTCAGATCACTAAATTGAAATGTGCATTTAGAAGCAACACCCATTGTTGCTTTCAGCACACAAAAAAAGGACAATACAGATCAGAAAGAGTCTCTTTGGCTCACGAAAACTGCGGCAACAGATAATACCTTTCTAAACTCGAAATCTTTTCCATCTACATTGACCGAGTTCCTCTATTACCCAACAATTCATATATCTAAGAAAATGCAACTTTAACGTTGCTAGTATATCTCCATTCACACTGTCATTTGACAGAATATTCCAAGCAATTAGAACCCTCTGTGTTAAAGAAAACTACATTGTACATCTAATTTAAAGCTACCCCCTGTTTACCTTAACCCTGTGTCTTCAAGTAATTGCCATTTCTACCCTGAGAGAGACTCTGACTACCTGTAATATTCATGCCTTTCCTAATTTTGTAAATATATATCAAATAGGCCATCATTTTTCGATGATCAAGTGTAAACAAAGCAATTT
This sequence comes from Chiloscyllium plagiosum, assembly GCF_037043375.1. Taxonomy (NCBI): domain Eukaryota; kingdom Metazoa; phylum Chordata; class Chondrichthyes; order Orectolobiformes; family Hemiscylliidae; genus Chiloscyllium; species Chiloscyllium plagiosum. The sequence goes on from NW_028270173.1 coordinate 27,307,807, forward strand.
TGTCACATCAGTTCTCATTGCCAACACGCTCCAAACAAGACAACATCCTGTTAAACGGTTTCTATACCTTCGCCAAAGACTCCACATCCTTCTGATAGTGGAGAATTAACAAAATATTTCATTTGCGGCATAATTATCATTTTATGCAGCTGCAACATGAATTCACAATTTTTATACTGCATGCCCAAACAAAGAAAGGCAAGATGCTGTCTGACATTTTGACCACGTTGTTCACAATTGTTCTCATTTTCAGGGAACTGTGGACCAGTACACCAAGATGCCACTGTTTGTTGATGTTACTAAGTGTACTGTCATTGACTGTAAACGTCTCTCCTGCTTCAGATCTCCTAAAATGTATCAGCTCACATTTGGCCAGATTAAACTCGATCTGTCATTTCTCCACCAAATTCTCTAGCCTATGTATACCCTGCTGTATCCTCTGGCAATCGTCCTCACTATTGTCAGCTACCATAATCTGTCATTCGCAAATGTTCTAATCATGTCACACGCATTCTTCTCCTGAAATCATATATGATTGATTCCTGTGGAACACTTCCTGTCACGGACATCGTTTCTGAAAGAAAAACACTATTCACCGTTATTCTCTGCCATCTATCACTAAGCAAGGTCTATAACCATTTTGCCAGCTCACTGTGGATTGCCTGTGATTTTACTTCATGCGTCAGGAGGCCCTGAGGGACTTTGTGGCAATCCGTGCTTAGTTCCATGTAGACAGTGCCAACGCTCATCACTTTGACAAAAAGGAACTCAACCAAGTTTATGAGACACATTTTTCACCATACAAAGTTGTGCTGCCTATCACTAATATGTCATTTTTCCCGCAAGTGCAATGATATCCTAACCATAATAATCTTTTCCATTAATATGCTTAACACTAATGTCAGCCTTACCAGCCTATAATTTCCTGATTAAGCCTTATTGTCCTTCTTAAACAAATAAGAAACGTTGGCTATTCTCCAGTCTTCTGTGACCTTTCCTGTAATTAAAGGGTATTAAAAAAATCTCGTACAAGGCCTCAGCAATTTGCTCACCTGCGTTCTTTAGCATTCTGGTATAGATTCCATTAGGTCCCGCAGAGTTATCTACCTTAATGTTTTCCAAGATATCCTATACCTTTTTTTCAATGTTTACATGCCAATCACGAAACCTTCCTTTGTGATTACTGTTGCAAACGTTTCATTAAAGTGCTCCCCAACTGCCTCCGTTTCACTGCATGAATTACTTCCTATTCCTTGAATACAACTACCCTTTCCTTAGCTACCCTTTCACACCTCTTATCCCCATGTCTAAAACCCTTTGCGATTTTCCTTAATCGTGTGCCAAAAACATCTGATGAATCATGTTAGACTTCCTCATTTCTTGTTTTAGTGTTTTCCTGATACCTTCGTATTCTTCGAGTAGTCTCTCAGCATTCAGTTTCGTACACCTTATGTCTGCCTCTTTACCTTTTAGACAGAGCTCTTAATTTCTCGGAACATTGGAGGTTTCCGAATCTTGCCATCATTTTGTTTCATTTTCATAGAAACATGCTGGCCCAGAGGTCTAATCAACTTGCCTTTAAAAGATATCCACATGCTAGGTGGGGTTTTATCCTCAAGCAGCGACTCCTAGTCTACACACCTCAATTTCTGACTGATATGGTGCAAGCAAAATTTCCCTCGATTTCGTCAGAAGTCTACTCATATCCATATACATAAGTAAAGTAAACTTACAAAATAGTGGTGAGTAATCCCAGACTGCTCCCCCAATGAATCTTTAATCATCGGGCGGGGCTAATTCCTCAATTGCAGGTATAACATCGATTCGCCATAAACACACCAAACAACTACCTTGCCCCAACCCTCACCCAAGTATCTGACGCTAAGCGAATTCAAGTCAAAGTAGCTTAGGTTAACATCACACACGGCAACAATGCAGCTGTTTCTACATTTTTCCACAATTTGTCCGAGTATTTCTTCCACTATCATCCAGTGGTTATTGGGAGGCCAATAAAGTGATAGCAACATAGAGTAGGTATAGGAGCCCTCCAACATGTCGTCCCTGAACAAAATTGCGATAACTCTACTTTCTCAGTTAAATACCACCCCCACCTCTTCTGTATTCCTCTATATTTTCCCAGAAAGGCATAAATCTGGGATGGTTAATCTGCAAGTCTTGTTCCTCTGAATCAACTTAATCAAGTCTATGTAATAATAACAAAGAATCCTGCCATGTTTAGTAACATCTCCCAATCTATTCTTCCTCTCAATCTAACCGTGATTATAGAGACACAACTGAAGCAGAATGAGACAGAAAAATTATGTTGCCACGAATGCTTCATTAAATTAATATTTTGGAATGAACTTTAAAAGTATGAAATTCATAAATCTATATTTTGTTTCTGAATGTTCATCATTAGATGCTCTTCACCAAATAAAAGGAGGTGGTAAGTAATTATGGGTAAAATGCAGAAGAGAATGATATTTGCATAAATTAGAAATTGCATAAGCGCAAAACTGCGACTGGGATAAAATGACATTTAAGAGCAGAGAGACACAAGTAGCTACTGGAAATATCTGAGCCATTCGAAGTAGAAATCCAATTTTTCAAAATATTTTAATCGCTTCACATTATCCTCAAAATTGAAAAACATTTAATCTCGTAGATTTTTGTCAATTAGGCACACATTTATAAAGGTGGCATGAAAATGTAGGAAAATCTGAAACAATTTCGAAACTGTTAAATGAACTACTTTTGTATACTCTAAAGTGCTCTTTTCCCAAAAAAAATCGTTTTCTAGAAATAACAAACAAATGCCTCTGTTTTTTTAATCCCTTTTCAATTACCACACTAACCTTCAGGACGAACACGTTGAAGTATTTCGTAATGATCTTCAAATCAATAATAAACAATTTCCAATTTGAACTGACAGTTAAAGTAATTAAAGTGGACTATCTGTACGATATTCTGAAATTCTGATGTACATTTTGTACCATTCTGCAAAAATGTTGTTATTGTAAGAAATTAGGTATTATGATTCAGAAACTACAAGCATGGAATATCAAAATCTGATCATTTTCAATAGCCTTATATGATCAAAGCGATGTTGCATCTATATCACGTTTGCTCATTTATTGTGCATATAAAAATGGAAGGTATCCCTCTACCTCTCTTTTACGTTATAAAGTCACATTCATAGTATCACTTTTTTTTATTCTGAAATTTTCATTTCTTGTCTCATCGTTGACTATCAAGTACAAAATAAAATATTGAATACCGGATGGAATGCCATGGAAAACTATGACGTCAAAGTACACTACGAAATATCAATTCAAGACATGGAATTTTACTTCAATTCTTATAAAAATTCTCTAAAATTGGTTACTGAATTCATTCATTTTCCCATCATGAAAATGAAAACACAGTGAAAATGTCACGGACTGGAAATCCACCCCAGTGTTAGATGTCTGCCAAGGTCAAGATTGTATTCAATGAATCATTGCATCAAAACCGGGGCAGATAATCACTGTTGATGGTCATCACAGAGTCCATCATAACGTCTGGATGATAGGTGACCGCACATGCAAAGATATGTGCTAACTGATCTGTGGACAACAAGGACGTTGGTGTATAAGAACACAAACACCAGGAACGAAAAACAAACGGCTACATACTATTTATGATCACTAAATTCAATTGAAAAATATGCAAAAATATTTGCCAAACATACATCAACAAAAGACAATGGAAACACATGTACGCTTCAGGAAACTGAAATTAGACAAGACCCTTGAGCAGTGTAAAGGAAACAGGAAAGATCTTAAGCGAGGAAATCAGAGGGTTAAAAGAGGCCTTTCAAGCACATTTCACAAGTAGGATTACAAAATAGGCAACCCAATTCAATTGCATTTTTAGATCAAGAGGTTAGCCCGGGAAATGGCAGGCACACTCAATCGAACGAAGGGAATTTATCCCTGAAAGAAGGACAGAAGGTGATTTTTTCTAATTCACATCGATATCTGGTGAGGAGGAGACCACATCTGATGGCAAGATTGTGGATGAGTATTTTTGAATCCCATGACATGTCGATATTACGAAGGAGGAGTACAGGGAGTCTTAAACATATTAAGAACGTGGTTGTATCTTTACGTGGATACTGAAAGAGGCAAGGGAGAACAAGTACGGGACGTTGACACATATTTTTCTACCGTGTTCAGCTACGGGCAAGTTCCAGAATATTGAAAAAGGGCATGAAGGATAATCCAGGAAATAATAGACCATTGAGATTTGGGGACAGGATTTACTTGCATTTCAAAGTTGAGACTTCCTGAGCATTGTCAACATGGTATTGTGTGGAAGGGCTTTATTTGCACCAAGTTCAATAATTTTCTTTTGAGGAAACGATGGAGATGATTGATGAGGGTAGGAGTGTGGATATTGTCTTCAGCGACCTGATTAAAGAGGTCCTTGGAATATAGAATATGATGCTTTTCTTTCGCTACTGCAAACGCGGGTAGCATTCTCGAAACTATGAAAACTATACTCATACTCCACTAATTCGTAACTTACAAGGCATTCTTCACACTGAAACATGGCTACTTCGATCTAAATTCAAACAGAACATGTCTAGTTAATGTAGTGACATACAGATATAAATTCCGAAAACAAAATAGCCTGACTGTATTCAGAATCGATATTGTACTCCATGAATAGTCATTGCCTCACAGCAAATATAAGCAAGGAGACGTCCTTCTGATCAGCACATGTACTATCAGTTGTAATCAGTACTCCATGTTTAACTTAAAGTGAAGTATGGAAGCTGTGAAACATGCAGAAGGAACTGTAGGGATGACGTCATATACCTCGCACAGATGAGTCCAGTAGCACCATGACTGACTGTTTACAACGGGTATTGCTTCCACAATGGGGCTGTGGTATATGTTACGTCACGGCAGTGAACCCCTCTGTTAATTAAACTAAACACTCAAAAACAGCTCACCTCACTTCACAATCTGTCAAAATATATGAGTAACAGAGAACTCGTAAATTCCACGATTTAGCGAAAATAACTACAATTTATTGTTTAAATCGAAAAGTGAACATGAAATAACAACTGTTCACAACTTTAACCGCACTCCACCCCCTGCTATTCTTTTAATTATTTATTACCTGACTCCAACTCTGAAACAATATGCTGTTCCATTAAACATTCGTGAAAACTACATCAAATTAATTTCAAAACTTTACAATGGCTGTCACCTCCGAAGACTTTCTTTTTTTGGCTGAAGATCTCCCTGGGGAATTTACTTTCTTTGCAATGAAAACGTTTCATTTGAAAAGGTACCTTTTACAGAGAGTGCTTCAGATGGCAGTTACTCTGTCTAACTTTCAAAATGCCTGCTTCTATTTATACCACCAATGTACAATTAACTTTTTTAAATTCAATCTTGGCAAAAACAATTAATTCTAAACTTCACTGGTATTTAGTATGCGGGGGCATAATTTCAACTGATTGGTTAAATTCAAATTGTTGTCAAAAGAGCATCCAATGGAGGCATCAATTTCACAACCAATGTTACAATTCGCAATTTGCCAGTACATGCTGAGACTGCTAGCTAATCATATAACAGGTGCTTCTAATCTCTCAGTGCAACGCAGCATGTTCTCTCTCTCTCTTAAAGGTACAGTACACGCCTTCAACCATATAACACCTCCACTTAAGAAACAAAAGGCCATAATTAAAAGATGGCTTCTTTTTTTTTTCTTTTTCTTAATCCAATTACAATAAAATACATAGATCGTTAATCTAAGTTCACGTTAATTTCTGCATATACACACACATACATAAACATATGACATTGGTATCTGCTCAATCTTATCTCTACAAACTTATTCACAATATCATCATCATCTTCCTGTCGCAGTATACATCCAACATTTACATAGCTGGCATCGATTGCAACCTTGAAAGGTTTCAAATTATCTGACGTAGCTAAAACACTTGTGGTGTTTAAAGCAGCTTTTAAATTCTCAAACGCCTCCTTCCATTGGCCTGACCACGGAAATTTTGTGTTCTTCTTCAGTTAATCTGTTAGCGGTGCAACCACGCTGCTGAAGTTTGAAACAGACGCCAGGTGAAATCTGCTCAAATACAAAACTTGAAGCAATTTTTTTTTCCAAGGTTGGTCATGGAAATTTCACGATTGTCTTCGTCTTGACATTTCCTGTTGCCAAATTTCCAAGACCCAATGATATGTCCCAAAAAAGACACCTCTGCATCGCGAATTCCGATTTCTATAGATTTTTTACTAGATTTGTTTCTCATAATCGTTCAAAGAGCACTGCCAACTGTCACATGTGATCATTCCATGTCTCACGAAAAGTCACAACAACACCCAGATAAACGGGACAGTTTATTAAGGCAGCCACAACTCTGTTTGTGAATTTGTGGAATGTGGGTGGTACGTTCTTCATTGTAAAACGCATCGTTCTGAATTGATATAACCCATTTGGCGTTACAAAAGTAGAAACTTTGTCCACTTGCTCTGATAAAGGTATCAGTTAGTTGCTACGCAATAAGTCAAACTTTATGATGTTAGTCGCTTGTCCAACTTTCTCTGTACAATCCTGCCATCTTGGTATTGGATATGGTTCTGATTTTGTTACATCGTTGACCTTCTGATCTCCACACAAAATCATTGAGTTCCATCAGATTTTGCAACTAACACGATCTGCACACTCAACTCACTCTGACTCGGTTCGATGGTATCTTCATTGAGCATCACATGCATTTCCCTCTGGGTATGCGTGGCTTTGAAATTATTAAGCCTATAGAGATGTTGTTTTATCAAAACAGCATTCCCTCCTGCTATCTCATGCCGAATAGTATTGGTACTCGCCATTTTATTCCTGCATATGTCCTCATACTGCTGCAACAAACCTTACAACTGGATACTTTCATCCTGAGACAGATAGTTCATGCACCTATGCCACTCCTCATGAATTCCGCATTTTTAATGCACTTTGAGGCACACCAAACTCCACCACAACGGGACTTGTTTTCTCACGCTGCAGGACAGTAACAAACACCTATTTCTCCAGTTCCTTCACTTTAGTATAATGAGGTTTCAATGTATTCATATGACATACTCGATACTTTTTTATCTATCCCGCATATCTCCCAGTGAGTTTACTTCACTTCACTTTTTCTCAATTTGATGTGGACAACTAAACCTGGCTTTTTAATGATCTCCTATGAAGTTAACAATACTGGTACGTCATCACCACAGGAACACGTCCGAATTATGAAGTTGTTATCTGCCAATTGCTTCATTCTATGGAATACCCTCTTCAGGTGTGCTCTCACCAACCCGATTTAATCTGTCCCTCACCTCTGAAACAAAATTCAAGTGCGAGGTCTCCGATTTTAATCCATCTTGTTTTTAAATAATGTCAAAGGCCCACTCAGTTCATGTACGAATATTAACTCAAAGGGAGTAAACTGAGTAGATTAATTTGGGGCATCCCTTATGGCAAACACTATAAACTGGATGCATTCACCGTGATCATTCGTGTAAACTGGCAGTACGCTCTAAACATGGTGTTCAGGATTTGATGCCACTTTTCGGAAGCTTCCTTGGATTCTGAATGTAACGTACTTGATTTAAAGTGGTGTATGCCAAAGCTATGCATGACTTCATTCAACAGCCCCACAGTAAAATTAAACGTTTAGTCTAATTGAATCCCTCTGGGTAGCTCATAATGTTTGAAAGCACTTCTAACTCCTGTACCACGCTTTTCTTTTACTAGAATACTCTGTAATGGAATTACGGAGAGAGTGTGGCAATGTGGAGTTGAAATGTCCATCAGCCATGATTGAATGGCCTTGCTTCCATCCCTCTGTCTTATGGTATTATGTAATTCCCCCAGATATCTGGCAGACACATGCGTTATGCGTAATAATTAGAGGTTCCCACTTTTTTTGGGGTGGACTTCCACTATCAATCGTAACCTGCATGATAGGTTTTTCAAATGCGGGAATTGCCAACACAGGTGCTTGTTTTGTTACTGTCTGTTGCTTAACTATCATTTGACATGTGCGACATATAAGACAAAATGAAACCACATCCTTGTGCAGTCCAGTCCAATAGCAATGCTCCTGCACCGTAGCCTGATTGTTCTTTACACTTAGGTGAACTCCTACTGGTAGTTCAAGCGCTACTCGTAACAGCTCCTGTCTATATGCTACCGACAACACAACCTGTTGAACTTCTGCCCATTTCTTTTCTGCACTAACCAGCGGTTGTCTCCATTTTCATCTTAAAGTTCTATCTTTAATATAATAACCCTCGAGAATACATTGTGATCTCTTTCCCAAGTATGCATCTATGTAGATATTATTGTAATGTCTTTCAGTTTGAAGCCCATTAGCATTTCAGGCCTAAGCACTTCTACGTGGCAGTCTGCCTGTTTAGGTTTGTTTTTCTGCACCATTACATCAAACAGAGTATCCACCAGCTGAATCGCAACTCCTTCATCTTTACCTTTAGTTTTTGCTTCGTGCTGGGATTTATGATCGTGGGATTTTGTTACGACACAGTCTGGAAAAATTCCAGGTTATTTTTTCTTTTAACTCCTCAGTTCCCTGGTCTTCCACTGGCTTCTCTGCAACAAGGTGCGTCATTCCCACCTTGGATCCTGCTATATCGTTCCCAAGAACAAACTGTGTTCCTGGATCTAATACTCAGTCAATCACTCCAATTATTAATTCCTTCGTCTTGAATTGCCACTCCAACCCTATCTTCCATCGGGAAATGCTAAATTTCTATCTGTCTATCCCACACATTTCCAATTTCTGTGATAACAGGCCAGAAAGAGTGCAAATATGTTCATCTCTTAAAAATTAGAGATTGGTTAGATCCCATATCTCAAAAAGTAAGAACTTTGTTCCCTACTTACCGTTTAATGTCTGCAGATTTTACCTGCAGATGTGGATTTTTTCTACAGATCAGGAATCGAATCAGTACTCATGCCATGCCTAGACTTGCAGCTCCTCGTCTTTTCTTTGGGTTGTCTTTACTAATTTCACAACACTGGGACTTAGCCTCTTTTACTTCATCTATTCCCATCGTACTTTTCTTTAACGACCAACTCTGCAACTTTATGTGCCCCACTTTCTAATAGAAGAAACAACTGTGGCATTTCACTTGCTTTCCACCCTCTTGGGCTTCATTTTTCACCTGTGGTGAACTACTACCAATGTGCTCTAATATTGTTTTCTTTAGTGTAGGATCTCGCCTTCTCCGAATTTTTATCCTTCAACGGATCACATGCTTGCTTGATACTAAATTAAACCTTTTGCACAAATGCATATTCATCTGCATTGTCTGCTGCTCTTCTCACTTGTTGAACTTGCGGTTCTGCCAACTGAATTCTTATTATCTCGGGAAGTAAGTTTTTAAACTGCTCTAGCAGAATTACTTCGTTTTGAGACTCACAGGTCTTATCTAATTTTAAGGACCGCATGTATCTATCAAAATTACTTTGCTTTTTGTTTCCAACTCAACTTAAGACTGACCTAGTTCCGTCTTTACGTTTATGAACCTGTGTCTGTACGCTTCTGGTACCAATTCATAAGCACTCAAAATCACTTGCTTGACACTGCATAATTTATTGGACCATCATCTGACAACGCTTCAAACACCTCTGTCGCTCTGCCTACCAGCTAACTGACTGAACTAGCATTACCTACAAGTTCCCTGATCACTCCACTTGCCGAGCCAATTTTTCAAATGAAATACAGGTTTCCACATCTTTCTCATCAAACTGTGGCAAAGTTTTAATATATTTGTATGCATCACTATCTTCACTCTGCATCTCCATCATGTTAACTTGACTTTCCTGGCTAATTCAAAACTTCTGAAGATCAAATTCACCCAACATCGAATCATTTCATTGGCACGATGTTGCCAAAACAATACATTCTAAACTTGATTGGGTTTTATCGTCCTGGGGCATAATTTAAACTGGTTGGTTAAATTCGAATTGTTGTCAATACAGAAAATAAAGCAGCTATGTATTTCACAGCCAATGTGGCATATTGTGACTTTTAAAGTACACTCTGAGACTGCCAGTTAGTCATATGACAGGTGCTTGTAACCTCTCAGTAAATAAAACAACATTCAATCTCTACTAAAGGTACAGTACACGCTTTCAACTTCATAGCAATAGGTAATGGAGGAAGCAACATTTAAGTCCAGCTATCTGCCTGCCTGCACAATTTTAATCCAAAAAAAGGAAGTATGAGTAGGAGCCACCTTCTCACAGATTGTATTAACATAATCTTACACTAACGATGAAAACACTCTCCACAATTATATATGGCACTACAACTGTGTTAGGTGGGATAGATTTCCAGCAAATGAATTCAGAGCTTCAAAACAAAAGCTCACCAACACATTGTCAAGTGCAATTAATCATGGATATTACATGCTGCCCAAGGTAGCGAAGCCGACTTCGATAGATGACTTTTCTTTTAAAGTTACAACGTGAACATTATGAAGCGGTTTTTGATTAAGTTGAATGGAAATAGTAGATATGCATGAGAACTCTTCGAGTGTGCTTTGACGAAGTTAGAAGGTCGATATATTTCCAATCCATTGAATTGTAAGTTGGAGCTAGATCTTGACCGTGGCAATCAGGTGGGCTAATTAGATCAATAATCATGAAATAATAACCACTGAATTATGAGGTGTGTAGTTGCTGTGTAAATGAAAACGATACACAAGCAGGAGAAATTTAAATTAAGTTTGGATCTGAGTTGGCAAAACTGGATTGAGTGGCGAACTGGAAAAAATCATTGCTGACTAATTGCTACCTGTCAAAGTAAAGTGGAATGGATGCAGTCAAAAATATTACTTGTCAAGGGATAGGTCGATCAAACAAACGTATAAGTTACTGGTTAAGAAAAAACAAAAAAAAAATTAAAGAAGGAAATGTACTTGGTGGGAAAAAAGTTTCTTAAATCTGGCGAGAACGACCATGAAAGAAAAAAAAAAGCTCATGATGAAAAAGCGGATCACATATTTAAAAAAACAAGAAAGGGGAGATCAGAGAAGTAAATAAGTGGAGATAAATCCAATACATCAAAGAATATCTGTTGGGCAGACAAAGGAATGGATAAAGATCAACATCAGGGAATCAATAATATCAAGAGGGGATTATAAGTATCTGACAACGAAGTGGGCGTCATAGCAGCCCATGTGAAGTCAAGGGTTGGTGCATGCGGGTTAGAGTAAATAGAAGGGAGAAGATGCTCGGAACTTAAAAAATATTTAATTCGATATTCAGTTCTTCAAGCTACAGAGCCCCTTAACAAAAATTGAGTTGGTGTAATTCCAAATCGTGCTCACCTTTACTGGAGTATTGCAGCAAACCTGAGACAGAGAGGTTGTGCAGGGAAAAGATTGGCGTATTAATACGCCAGGTAACAGATAGTTCAGGGTCATTTGTGTGGGCAGAATGTAAGTATTCTGTAAATCGGTCTGCATTTCCTCTCGTCAGTGTAGAGACGTTAATGCAGCAGATTCCGTTGACTGACATGGAGAAAATTCGCAAACTCACCTGGAAGATTGTGTGTTGGCTCCTGGATCGTGAGGAGAGAGGAAGTGAACAGGTTTTGAAATTTTTGTGATCGTAAGGGAAGGTGCTGTGAAGGTGTGAGCATGTGTTGGGAGTGCAAGACGAATGAATCAATGGATCCCAAATGAAGTGGGAAGGCTGACAAGGGAGGGGAGGAGAATTTTTGTTAGCACCCTGCTGGATGTGGCAGAAATGCTGGTTAATAATACTTTGGATGTTGATGTTTATGCAATGGAAAGTGAATAATAAGGATACCCTGTTGCAGTTGTGGGTGGAAAGAGAATGGGCGAGAGCAGAAATGCAAGAAATGGGTCTGAAATGGCTGACGACACTGTCAACTATCGTTTTGGAGAATTATCTTACGAGGATGAACACTAATGAGGCCCTTGTAGATGATGGGAACGTCATAATAGATGTGATGGAAACAGATGAACTGGGAGAATTGAATACAGTTTTTCGATGAAGCAAAGTGTGATGATGCATTGGAAAAGTAACTGTAGGTTTGATGGTTCTGTAGTAGATACTAATAGGCAGCACATCACCTGAAATGGAAGCAGAGATGTTGATAAGTGAAGCGAAGGAGTCAAAGATGGATAAGGTGAATGTGAGGCAGAGGATAGAAGTCAAAATTAAATTTCATAAACCTTTTCATTTCCGGACGATAGTGGGAAATGCTCACAAGAAATCATTTATTGTACTTTTTCGGAATTCAGAAATTCAACATACAACATACTATTCTAGAAAATTCCTTCTTTCCTCTTCTCTACGACACTAAAACCTCTCTTAACATAATCTGTTATCATGTATTTAAATCACTTTTCAAATTCTGCGTTCTGATTATGAACGTTCTGTCTTCAGAAAAGTCTTCGTTTTATTTCCCTGTACGCCCACCTCAATGAACATGGAATAAAAATATAGGAGATAGGAGCTGGAGGAGACCATTCGGCCCTCGATCGTGCTCAAACAATTCATTGCGATCATAGCTGTTCGTCCAACCCAGTCGCCGAATCCTGCCTTCTCTCCGCAACGTTGGTCCCATTTGCTCCAAGTCGTATATTTATCCACTTCCTGAATTTTGGGAACGACAAGATAGTGAAACTTTCTTCCCTCCCCTATAGCTCAGTGCCTATATCTTTATATAAGCCGTCACGCAGACACCTTAAACCACCTCAGCCACACTGTCTTTATCTTGAATTCTCCCTCTAGACATTTTCTGAGGTCGAACTGATCATTGTGAACTGATGATGTGTCCTTAATCGCCTCAATTTCTCTGCCATTCGAAGTTACCTCCCTCTAAAAAGAATGCACTCAATTCTCTCATGTCCAAGCTAGTTTTCTAGCCAAGCCTGCCAACAAAGATGGTGCGGCCATTGTCTGGCACACTGACATCTACATTTTAAAGCGTGAGCACCAGGTCTTGGGAAAATTCTCGAATTTTCCACTTACCATGATCACAACTTTGAACACAAAACTATTGTGTCCACAATGGTTAATAACTCCATTTCATCTTGTGATCTCTTCTATCCCCAACTCGCTAAAAATCATAGCATTGAAATCTAGCTCAGCTGGTTCTACCTTGTTCCCAAAACGTATAAACAACACTTCCCGCGCAGACGTCTTGTTTCAGCGTACTCCTGATCCGTAAAACTCCTTTCTTCTTACGTTGATTTGTTCTCCCCTTGCCCAGTCACTCCCCAATTAAGTCCAAACTGCTGCTGTCACTTACACTAGTTTCAGAAATCCCATTAAACGGATTTCATTGAGCTAATCTTCAGCGTCAACATTTACTCCCTTACCATTCTTCCGAGTCACGATAGTCTCAGGACTCCCTATCTTATTCGTGAAAACGTACCTGACCCATCCACACCTTGCTCCACCTGGCTCAGCTTTTCATCACTTTGAAGCAGTGGTCCTTTAATTCCTTTCACTTTATTCAGAACAAAAATATCGCCATGAGTACCCATATGGGTCCCAGTTATGCCCTTATCTGAATCATCCCGTGATTATGTTCGACTCAGGGCCCACCAGCAACTCTTTTCCAGGTGCATCGATTACTGCATCGTTGCTCCTTCCTTTTTTTAACAAAATTGGAAGAATTTTTCAATTGCTTATGCAAAGTTCACTCTGACTTCACCTCCACCTGAGCCATTTTTTCGTCCTTCAATCCTCGACATCCATGTATTTGTTTTGGGGTAGAATGGACAGCAATATTCACTACAAACGTGCTGACGCAAGTTATCATTCGGCTATATGTCTTTGCACATGATTTCCTGTATCGACTCTGTTTCAATTTCCCACTTTTGCCATCGGGCTTATTCCAACAATGCCAGCTGCTATATGGAAACGTCGAAAAGACTTTGTTCTTCCCTAGCTGATGATTCGCACCATCATGGTTGACAAGTCCCTCAGTAATATCAGACCCATTTGCCACACTTTGTTCCTCAGTTCTTTTCTTTCTTCCCTCACTTATTACCTACCATCACCTTCTTACAGATGATCATCAGCTGACAATTCTGCTTCCTCTGTTGAAATGCAACCGATAGACAAATATTCTCCTCCCCTTCCTTCCCATATTCTACAGGAATCATTCCTTATAGGACATCTTGATCTACTCCTCCTCCACACCCTGCAACTCCTCACAACAACCGGGGAACTGCTCATGCACTCTCACAGTGTGCAACACCTGCTCATTTACTTCCAACCCCTTCACCACTCAAAGCACTTGACATAACTTTCAGTTCAAAAAATGATTTACCCCCACTGTATTAAAATACATAGACTGTATTCACTGATTGCAATGAGATCTGCCCAAAATTGATGAGACGAAATGCAAATTGGATTATAACTTTGAAGAAGACCAAAGTTTCGTTGGGAAAAAGAATGAGCCTGAGCTTCATGCTTTCTGACAATGGAAGCCTACGCAGTGTTCCCAGGGCACATTTCTGCTTCAGGCTTGCTACATTCCATCAGCAAATCGCAGTGCAAGCTTGGAGAATAGCACACTAGTTTTGCGTGAGAATGTGCAACCTTCGGGTGTCCGTATCGAATTGATTTATTTTGTCAACTTATCATCACCTGTCATACAAGTAAGCCAACACTCACACCAGGCCTTCTCATGACATTGTATGTTGCCATGAACAACATGCATTATCAAGCGTTAATGAACCCCATTATTATCTATTCATTCTGCAAAGTTGAACTTCACACATTCTTTTGTCTGTCCAAGTTGCTTCTCTCCCTCTCTATTTTGAGTTTCATTTCGACGTCCTTCCCGCGCCCACATTCCGTCTTCAGCATAGAGAAATGTTTTCTCTTCACTAAGTCTGTTGTGAGAAGGGTTACTGAACTTCAAACAGTAACTCTATTTTCCCTCTGTAGATGCTGCCAAACCTGCGGAGAAAGAGCGCTTTCCATTCCTGTTGTTTTCTTTTGATTCTGATTCCAGCAGCCACATTTCTTCGCAGCCTACATTTGCATTTGATCCAATCGAATGAGCGAAATCTAGATATATTGAGGAAAGAGAAATTGAAGATTGTTGATGGAGGCAAAATTATTTTTCCCAAGGTTTTTGATGTAGATGAATAGATACTCTCTGTGCTATTACTTGTTCTGGAATCGTTAAGAATCTCTACTAAGCCGGCACTTGTCCCCCACCTTTTACTTTTTCCATAATTTTCCATAAAACTGTAACAAACACCCATATCCCTCTATATAGATACTGTGTAGGTGAACTCTACTTGTCCACCTCATCGACAAAAGCAGCTCATTGACACTTTGCCAACGGCAAATCGGGCACGTGATAAACGCTGGCCAGCCGGAAACACACACCTCCTACAAAATAATGAATAAATAAGAAACGTTATCTACAGCCCCTGTTATGTGATTCATCGGAAAATTCGTTCCTAAATGATTCTGTGCCGTCGAAACACATCCTTCCATCCCTTGTATTGCAGTTCATGTCTCATGAATTCCCAACAAATGCAGACATTGCCGTTAAACCTCAACTGTTCTGGCAGTGGCACAATCGGATGCTCCAACTGCAGGTCCTCTGCTCAGCCCATTCCTTTTTCATTAGCTCATTTTCTCCTCTTTTCTGAATTTTACTTTTCAAATTTTTCGCTCCCTGAACTTACATGGAGTGAAATGGCGGAAAGTCTGAGGCCTTCGAAGGCAAGTTAGAGACTTGGCTGGCGCCGGAGACGCGTCACAGAGACAAGTCTCAGATTGGAGGCTGATGCGAGAAGCCATTCCCAGCCTGGAGGCCAGAGTGGAAAGGTGAGGCTGTTATGGACTGGAGGAGAGGAAACCCGACACGATGTGGAGACTAGCTCCTGGTTTAACTTGGTGAAAAGGACTGTAATTTGAGTGCTTGTTTTCACTTTTTTTTATTCTTATACTGGACTTTTATTTATCATTCGTTCAATTATGCTGCAAATACTTTAGTATCTGGACACAGCTATCTTGCAACGAAGATGTTGCCAAAAACAGCAATATTACAAATTTTTCACTGCATTCATTACAGTGTTTGTGACAATAAAGATAATTTAGCACGAGTAGAGAGAAATCAGAAATAACATTTCGGGTCCAGTGACGTTTCTTCAGAACACATAATCCCAGTTGTAATCCCACATTGATTGTTTATTCTGCTCTTTGATTTAACCCCGAACCATCGTTCTCACTCAGCACAATTCTTTCTTTGATACCAATTTGGATACTAACAATTGAAAATTCACTCACATTCCAACTTCCTCTGCAGGCTAGATGAGACAGCTGGAACCAAGGCACAATGGAACATATCCTCTGACTATCCCTGATTGCAAATACATTTCTCTTTTTTCCTCCCAACTTGAATGACTCTGATCAATTTGCTCATCCTCTCGACAGCCACCTCCGTTACCCATACAAAGGAAAAGAATATAAAGCCAGTCAAATAAGCGCTATCTCCAGGATTCGCCTGGCACATAGTCACACCCTCCTGCTCCCGACAAATGAGCGAAATTGAGGCAGTGACATCTCATTCTCCAGCTCATTAAATTCGAGCTTACAGTTCCTCAAGCAATCATCATTTGCTATAGATGTGGTCACTGAAAACCAAATACAGTCCAGCAACTACTCCACCATGCAATTAAAATACATCATCTAGCCTTGCAATCTGTTTTCACTACTTTGCTCCTAATCTGATTTTTAAAAGCATGTGGTTCTAGTCTTCTCCTTTGTAAATTGCAAATATTTCACCTTGACTTTCAATCAGTCATTAATCTATAAGAGACAGTCAAATTAGTAGTTATAATCAAATGATAAATTTGTCCAAGTAATTTGACACCTTTGTGGTAGGCCCTGATACTGCCCACAATATATTATTTTTCAAAATAAAACTTACAATCTTTGAGCCAAAAATGCAAAAAGCAGAACATCTCCTCCCTTGTGCATCGAAATCCTTCACTGCTTCTAGATTCCCAGAGCTCAAACTCGGGTCAACTCTTGAAATGATCTCTGCTTTCTGACGAAACTTTTTTTTTTCACATACATGAGGTAAACTGAGTGATTTACAGGAATTAAGCTTCAATAGTAATGAACACCGAATGAGCCCGTCCTCAGGTTTCAGGTGATGGAAAGATCAATTTTGTATGTACGTTGTTATGTACATTGTTTACATGCAGTATTATATAGCTTTCCTCACGCGTCTTTCATGTGGCACCAAGTCAAATGCCTTTTGAAAATCTGTGTATATCAAATCGAAAGATTTAATCTCATTGAGTCTTTCTCTGTAATTTCAGAAAAGGAACAATTAGAATTAATTTGGAAAGATATTGGTAAGCCATTTGTACACCACAAGAAGTGGTGTATCATTAATAATTGAAGCATACTTTATAAAGTGAGTATAATTTGTTAATCAGTAAAAAAACAAATGATAAGAATTAATGGAGAGATGCAATTATTGAACAACAAACCGAATACTGCTATTCCTGCTTTGGGTTGCATGGTGACACACTAGTGAACCTTGCTGCCTGCCAGCACCAGGAACTCGGGCTCTGTTCTATCCTAGATTTACCATCTGTGTGGTGTTTAAATGCTTTTGATGTTACATTGCAGCCTTCCGTGGAGTGCTCTGGTTCGCTCTCATTGTCCAAAGATGTGCAGGTTAAGAAGTTTAGCTGTGGTAAATTTACTATAGAATGTGTTGTTTACATAGATTACCAATACTGAAAGTGAGCTTCTGGAAATAGTATCGTAACCAGAGAGTGGCTGGATAGGCCAAATGGACTCTTTACGCAATATACGGATTCTATCATTAAATGGAAAATGACAGCAATGATACAAAGAATTAGCGAGGAATAAAGATTTAGAAAATGGCCGAAACTTTAGCAGATGGACCATAACGTTGAGAAATGTAAAATTATACATTTTGATAGAGAGAATAAAGAAGCAAAATAATATTCAAATGAAGAAAGTCTGCAGAAAGTTATATAAGGAAAGGGTTTGGTAATCCTCGTCCAATAATCATAAAAGGGTTTGTTTCGAATTCATTGGAATTAAGTATAAAAGTTAAACTATTTTGTTCGAAACGTCACTAGTTTGAGCACTACTGGAATATTGTGAACTGTTTTAAGGCGCTTACCTAAGGAAAATATTTTAGCATTGAAAGCAGTCTAGAGAATTTTGACAAGACTAATACCACGTTAAGAGAAACTGTTATGAGAAAAGGTTGAGTAAACTGGACCTGTAATCATTGGCGTATACCAGAATGAGAGCCAATTTTATTGTAATCCAGGCGAATGTTAGACGAGTTGACAGAGTAATTGCAAAAAAAAAGTTTACTTCCCTCTGCGAGAGAAAGTAGGGTCAGAACATACAATTCTGCATAAGAGCTCATACATATAAGATACAAATAATGAGGAATTTCTTTTCAGATAAATTTAGTGAATCTTATGTGGAATTCGTTACTAGACAGCGTTGTTGTACATGGCTCATTAACTGTACACAAGGCTAAGATACACAGATTTTTCAACAGCAGTGCAATCTATGGTTATGTGGTAAATTCAAGAAAGCCGAGCTGAAGCTTGCCAGATCTCCATGATCTCATTGAATGGTAGTGTAGACGTAATGTCCCTGGTGATCTATGTCTGCTTTTATGTCTTAAAAAACGTATGGTCAAAAATAATACTACTGGTTAAAGGAAGTGATCACACAAGTATTGCACAAGATAAATAAGATAAATTAAAAATGTGATTATAGTGAATAGTGATGAACAGATCCTTTACTGCTCCTAGGGATAACCCTAGTAACTATAGGCCGGTGAGTCTCACTTCTGTTGTGGGCAAAGTCTTAGAGAGAATTGTAAGGGATAGGATTTATGCACATCTGGATAGGAATAATGTGATCAAGGATAGTCAGCATGGTTTTGTGAAGGGCAGGTCGTGCCTCACAAACCTTATTGAATTCTTTGAAAAGGTGACGAAGGAGGTTGATGAGGGGAAAGCGGTAGATGTGGTATATATGGATTTTAGTAAGGCGTTTGATAAGGTTCCCCATGGTAGGCTACTGCAGAAAATACGGAGATATGGCATTGAGGGTGAGTTGGAGGTTTGGATTAGGAATTGGCTGGATGGAAGAAGACAGAGGGTAGTAGTTGATGGCAAAGTTTCTTCATGGAGTGCCGTCACTAGCGGTGTTCCGCAAGGATCTGTTTTGGGACCATTGCTGTTTGTCATTTTTATAAATGACCTGGAAGAGGGGTTAGAAGGTTGGGTGAGCAAGTTTGCGGATGATACGAAAGTCGGAGGAGTTGTTGACAGTGAGGAAGGATGTGGCAGGTTACAGCAGGATATAGAGAAGCTGCAGAGCTGGGCAGAAAGGTGGCAAATGGAATTCAATGTAGCTAAATGTGAGGTGATTCACTTTGGGAAGAATAACAAAAAGATGGGGTACTGGGCTAATGGTCGGATACTTGGTAGTGTGGATGAGCAGAGGGATCTTGGTGTCCATGTACACAGATCTCTGAAAGTTGCCACCCAGGTCAATAGTGCGGTGAGGAAGGCATCTGGCGTACTGGCTTTTATTGGTAGAGGAATTGAGTTCCGGAGTCCTGAGGTCATGATGCAGTTGTATAAAACTCTGGTGCGGCCGCATCTGGAATATTGTGTGCAGTTTTGGTCGCCATACTATAGGAAGGATGTGGAGGCACTGGAACGGGTGCAGAGGAGGTTTACCAGGATGTTGCCTGGTATGGAAGGAAGATCGTATGAGGATAGACTGAGACACTTGGGGCTGTTTTCATTAGAGAAAAGAAGGTTTAGGGGTGACTTGATTGAGGTGTACAAGATGATTAGGGGGTTAGATAGGGTTGACAGTGTGAACCTTTTCCCGCGTATGGAGTCGGGTATTACAAGGGGGCATAGCTTTAAATTAAGGGGGGGTAGATATAGGACTGAAGTTAGGGGTAGGTTCTTCACTCAGCGAGTCGTAAGTTCATGGAATGCCCTGCCAGCAGCAGTGGTGGACTCTCCCTCTTTATGGGCATTTAAGCGGGCATTGGATAGGTATATGGAGGATAGTGGGTTAGTATAGGTTAGGTGGGCTTGGATCGGCGCAACATCGAGGGCCAAAGGGCCTGTACTGCGCTGTATTCTTCTATGTTCTATGTTCTATGTTCTATGCTCCTCTTTTAATGTTGTCATGATATTAGATTTTTTACGCTTGTGTCAATTGTGAAAATGAAATAATACATTTCGGATTGAAATGACTCAATTCAAACAAAGAAGTAGATAACAGCTATGACTGAGTCCAACGAGGCGTAATGTTCCAGGGTAATTTCCTGCTTCAAAAGAAAGTTAACACTGCGAGTTGAAAGTACAATGTGTTGGCATAAGTGTCTTTTGTACATTTGTTCGTTTTTGTCTTAAATAAGGGAGTTCCATAATGTTTTGGTTGCTCATCAGCACTATCATATTTCTTATGAGGAAAGAAAAAATATTATTCGTTGTCACTTTTCATCGAGGACTCTGCAAGTAAAAGAAAAATGAGCTTGATTTCCCGTCAATAATGCAACACTTTCTTTATCATAGAGTTGTGCAACCAATGGAATTGTCATCTGTGAATTGAAAATGTATCAAATAACTTAAAATCTTAGAAGTTTTTATGGAGAAACATAACTTTCATTACATGGTTATGCTCACAATCCAGTGTTGAATGTGATCAAATAGAGGTAATGATTCAGAATTTTCATGACATGATGGGACAGCCAAATAATACTTGAAACTTATCTGCATTATAAAGCCATGGAAACTGTTTTAGGTCAAAAAAAAGTATCGTGCATATATAAGAATAAGATAGCATTGTAGTGCCAAACTGTGCTAAAATGACAATACACAATAGACAATAGGTGCTGGAGTAGGCCATTCTGACCTTCGAGCCTGCACCACCATTCAATATGATCATGGCTGATCATCCTTAATCAGTATCCTGTTCCTGCCTTATCTCGATAACCCTTGATTACACTATCCTTGAGAGCTCTATCCAACTCTTTCTTAAATGAATCCAGAGACTGGGCCTCCACTGCTTACTGGAGCAAAGTATTCCACACAACCACCACTCTCTGGGTGAAGAAGTTTCTCCTCATCTCTGTCCTAAATGGTCTACCCCGTATTTTTAAGCTGTGTCCTCTGGTTCGGGACTCACCCATCAGCGGAAACATGTTTCCTGCCTCCAGACTGTCCGATCCTTTAATAGTCTTATATGTCTCAATCAGATCTCCTCTCAGTCTTCTAAACTCAAGGGTATACAAGCCCAGTCGCTCCAGTCTTTCAGCGTAAGGTAGTCCCGCCATTCCAGGAATTGACCCCGTGAATCTGCGCTGCACTCCCTCAATAGCCAGAATGTCTTTCCTCAAATTTGGAGACCAGAACTGCACACAATACTCCAGGTGTGGTCTCACCAGGGCCCTGTACAGCTGCGGAAGAACCTCTTTGCTTCTATACTCAATTCCTCTTGTTATGAAGGCCAGCACGCTATTAGCATGCTATGACTGTACTGGTATATCAATCACTCTCTATTTGATCTGCAGAAAGGCTGCTTCGTTTAAAGGATGACGGTAAAATATTTTCTTCTTTCCATTTTGCTATTTGGTGATTTAGTAAAACAAAAAGAGCATGAAAGAGTAATTGGTTTAATTAAAGTGTCACAGTTGCCAGCTGCATAAATAAAGAAATAAACAGATCTTCGTGATCGCACGTGCATGATAAATAGTAGGCAATTTCCATTCTAAAATAATTCAGTGATCATGACATTAATAATTATGTTTGAAGGATTCAAGTTCAATTAAATAAATTTGAAAGAATTAAAATTACTAAAGACGCATCAGAGGTTTATACAAAGATGTCATACATAAATGCGAAGTACTAAATTCTTATAAATAAGACGTGTTTATTTTTATGTTTTCAAGAAGAACAAAATCGTTTCAAGCGATGTGTAGATTTTTACCAGGTGTGCAGGATAGTGGAGAGAATAAGTTTATTTAATGCACTCAACAGGGCAACTGAAAAAAATGGTAAATTCTGTCGAAAATCAATGATTATACCGGAGTTATAAAATATTGGTTACCAAGTAAAGACTTCTTGATCAATCTTTTGCCTTGGATGTCCTTTCTTTCTCATACATGTGTTCATCTTCACGTGGCAGGTGTTCAGTTAGCTCTTTAGTTATATTGCCCATTCCTCATTTCCAGGCAGTATTAAGACTAAACTACATCACTGTATGCCTGGTGCATCCATGCCATGTCAGTTTTGGATGGCATAATAAATGATATTATGATGCGAGATGGGAATTTACTACACGTGATACTGGCACCAGATCACATATAGTCTACTTTTTTCCTGATATTTTTATTCACATGACATCTTGATATCTGCAACGAGGATAATAAAATGCATACATGTGGACAGATGCATTGAGGTAGTGGATGACCAAACACACCGCCATCTCCAAATTTAACTACAAGGATCATTTATATTTTAAACAATCAAGCAGTTTAACTCTGATTAGTTAGGGCATTTAGTTGAGAAATGAGCCAGCGAATTTGAGGCTGTTATTACATTGATTTCAAAGAAATCAGAAAAAAATCAAAGCAGTGAACAAAACTCATAACACTACTTTTAAAAAAATTGTGTTTCATACCTTGAACACCACCTGCTGGCGAGTCTCAAGCGAGTGAAATGAATACTGTCAGCCAGTTTAAATTTGTCAATTAGTGCCGTATGTTGCACTTGAGTGAATTGATCTCGACATACATTAATGAAGGCTCTGTTCTGTGTACATAGACGGGACATGTACACGTACTGCGCGTGTTCCCATTCAACAAAGTATTTGACAGGTTTTGTATTGTTCATTTCTTGGGGCCATTCACAAATCAATTAGTCAATGAGCTCGGTTTAACATTTAAACCTGATTGGCTGGACAGAGTCAATCAAAATAAACGGAAGCATTCTCCAATGCAATTCTTGTCCCAATTAGTTCCCATTTGTCAAATAATTCATACTAGGTAAAAACAATGACTGCAGATGCTGGAAACCAGATTCTGGATTAGTGGTGCTGGAAGAGCACGGCAGTTGAGGCAGCATTCAAGGAGAAGTAAAATCGACGTTTCGGGCAAAAGCCCTTCATCAGGCTTTTGCCCGAAACATCCATTTTACTGCTCCTCGGATGCTGCCTGAATTGCTGTGCTCTTCCAGCACCACTAATCCGGAAAATAATTCATACTGCCGTCTCATGCCGACAACTTGTTGTTTTCAATGTGAGTTTTCTTTCTTTTTTACATTGTGCTCATGTGGAAGACGAATAGATTAGATCAATAGTGTGTGTAATCAGGAATATTCCGGGAGTTTTCTTATTTCCTCTAGTTCGAAAGTTGGTTCAGATTTGCCCAAAATTTTCACGACCTTCTATCATATTGTCCATTCACTTATCTTATGTATGGAATTCTGCAATTTCTCTGCTCCCCTCACAAATCTGATCTTTTTTTTATTGAATCCAAACAATTTTTCAAAGGGCAGAGGCTTTAATACAAATCTTTCATTATTCTTCTGCTTTCTTATCAGGCAACATTGAAATTTTCTTGACTGCACACAATTTTTGTTGCAAATACATCTGTCATCACAAACTGGGGGAAATGTTACAAATTAATTGAAGGCTTACTGGAAAACAGAATTGGGCCTAGTAATCACTGAGTGACCAAAGGGCGATCATGATTGGTAAATCTGGAATTTTTCAAGACCTGTAACTGATCGAGTTGATAAAGGGGAGCAAGTGGAATTTCTAAAGGTCTTTGATAAGATTCGAAATAACAGGATGCCATATAAAATGTAAGGGCATGGACTTAGGAGAGATTGACAAAATTGATAGAGAACTGGTTAGCAGACAGGAAAAAAAGAGAAGTAAGAAAAGGTGTTTTGTTTTGAAAGGCAGGCAATGCCCAGTGGTGAAGTACAGGAATGACTGTTTGCCCACAGTTATTCACAACATATATTCGAAATTCATTTGAGGGAAATCTTCAACGTTTGCAGAAGACACAAACATAGATCGAAGAATAAATCGTAAGGGATATTGTTATGAAGATGGCGAGGTCCTGTACAATTAGCAAGTTAGCAAGGCGTGCCTGACACAGAACAAAGTGTTATGAATATGGTGACAATGTAACATTTGTTCGAAATAGCTAACAGTAGCTGGGTTTTCAAAAGAGAAAAGCAGACTTAAATTCGGCCAATCAGTTTAATTTATGCCCCCAAAACCAAACTCCAATCAAGTTTGAATTTAGTACTTTGATCATATTAAAACCAGAGAACCAATCCGATGTGGTGGCGTATAAAACTGGACATTTTTGAACAGTTGGGAGAGAACTGCAAAAAGACCAATGCACGGAGGCTGCTGGCTCAGGAGCTTTCTGACAACTACTTATCTGTGGGGAGTCTGTGCTGCAGAACATCGAAACTGACCCAGAAAGCAACTACAGAGGAAAATCTACAGAGGAACCTGGGCGAATCTGACTGGTTTTAGAATTTGATTATTAAAAAATATATCTTTATCGAGATTTTTATCGGTTTAATATGGTAGAGTGGGAAGTGCAAGACAGGTTTAACAGAAAGGCGTTGTAGATAGCTGTTAGTTTTAATATTGTCTGTTGGACTGAAAGACCAAAATTGTTTTGATTTATTTTAAATATTTACGTCTCGGATAGTTCTTTGCCTCTCGAGTTTTAACAGATTACAGCATGGTGGAAATCTTTTCTGTGCTGCTGGTTTAATCTAGCAGAAGGGTGTACCCCGTGTTATAACAGTTTGAGGGTTTCTTCCGCGATTTGAAACGTTTAGATAAATCTAGTCTGAGATTTTGACTGACTTGAATAGATTCAGGTTACGAGAAAGGCCAGTAAATTTAAGTAATTGTAATTTAGTGATCTAGATCACAGTATGAAACGGAGGTGATACAAGTAGTTTAATTTCCTTGACTTGTGGTTGGTTAAATTGAAAGTGAGGGAAATGGCTCTTAAAGTTGCTAAAGAGGTTCAGAGAATTGAAGATAATTCTCAAATTTGCCAAGGAATATTAGAAGGAAAGAAAAATGCCACACTTCGATAATTAGCAAAGAAAACATATTTGGATTTCACCAAGGACAAAGGTAAAGCTGAAATTGTAAGGGAGTTACTCAAGCACATGGTGTGTCAGAGAACCAGGCAAGTGCAGTGGAAGTAGAAAACCTTAAATTACAATTGAGGAAAAAGAAGTTAAAAGATAAATAAAGAGAGAGAGAGAGAGAGGAAAAAGGGAAACAGAGAAGGTTCTTAGCTGAGCAAAGAGAGAGAGAGAGGAAGGGAGAGTTGAAGTGAGAGGGAAGAGACAGAAAGAGAGAGAATTTGAACATGAGAAGTTGTGACTTACTCAGGAAAGTCAATTTAGCAAGAGATTAAAAGAGAAGGTTGTGATATATAGAGTAATGTCAAAACTCTGCAACATCTTGATGAGGGAGTATTGAAAACTTCTTTATTTGAAAAATTGGCTAGGGAGATGAAGTGGCCTGAGGGTTTATGGATAATGCTAGTTCAGACTAAACTGGTATGTAGAGCGAGTGAGGTATTTGCCACGCTGTCAGATGAGGACTCAAATAATTATGATGAGGTCAAACACGCTATTTTAAATGCATATGAATTGTAACCAAAAGCATATAGACAGCGTTTCAGAAGCATATTTAATGATCTAGGTCAGAGTTATGTTGAGTTCAGAAGAATTAAACACCGTCATTTTGATATATGGGTGTGTGATTTAAAGATAGATACGACCTATGAGGCTCTAAAAGAGATTATTCTGCTGGATGAGTTTAAAAATACACTTCTAGAGATAGTAAGAATTCACGTGGAAGATCAGAAAGCTCAGTGAGAAAGGCAGCATAATTAGTGGATGAATACATGTTGGTGCATAAGACAAGCTTCCATCCAGAATTTTCTCCTGTGAGGCATAGACGTTAGGAGAAGAGATCCTACCCTATTAAAAAAAGAGTAGAGAACGCTGGTATGAGTTGACGACAGGTTAAAAGAAAGAAGACCAAGTGGGTGAAAATGACGTGAAAGGCCTCAGGTATTTCCACTGTGGTAAAGTGGGACATGTAAAGTCATAATACTGCTCATTAAAGAAAGGTAATGTGGGAAAAGAAGCTAAGCCAAGGCATGAGTGGAGGTAAAAAAGGAAACATTAAGAAGAGCCGATGAGTTGCTCGAAAGTCCAGACCCAAGGCAGGAGTTAGGTCTGGAGTTACTACCTGTTCTCCATAAAGCATTCGCCTCTGAGCGTAAAGTTAGCTCAGAAAGAACAGGGGGATAAGGGCAAGAATTCATAATTTTGAGACATACAGGATCTAACCTAGTCAGAGATTCGCGAACTTGCACTCTTTCTGATAAGTTACCTGAGAGTGTGGTAATCTGTGGGATAGCTGAACAGAAATTTAGCGTTCCCCTGTGTAAGATCAGATTGGAGTGCCAACTCACATTGGGAAGTAACAGTGGGAGTGATTGACAGAGTGTCAGTTACGGAATTCAGATTGTTTTGGGGAATGGTTTGGCGGGGTCCAAGGTGAGAGAGACACCCCTTGTTGTGGAGAAGCCCAAGGAGACGGAAAACCTGAGTAGTTAAAACAGAAATACCCTGGTATTCTCCCAGACGGTGTAGTAACCAGATCCCACTATCATACGGCACAGCACGAAGCAAAAACTAAAGGGAAAGATGAAGGAGTTCAGTTAGTAGACACCCTGTGTGATGTAATGGTGCCGAGAAATCCTGAACAAGTGAGTATTAAACAGAAGTGTTTCGTTCTGGAAAATGCATCAGACTGCTAAGGGACATGCATCAGATAGACAAGACAATATCTGTGGATGTGTGCTCAGAAAAAGGATGCATAGGATATTTCTGAGGGTGATAATCTAAAACATAGAATCCTAAGATGGAAATGGAGACGACGGCAGGTTAGAGCAGAGGTGAAATGGGCCGAAGTGTATCAGATTTTGTTGCTGATAGCATACCGACAGGAATTGCTATGGATAACAAATTAACTACCTGTAGGAGGTCACCTAGGGGTTCAAAAGATACAGGCAAAGGTACAGCAACTTTTGTTTTGGCCTGGAATGCACAAGGATGTGGTTAACTTTTGTCACTTGTATCACAAATACCAAATGGTAGTGGAGGCATAGGCGTAATAAAACCAGCAGCTTTGTTGACAATTCCCACATTTGAAGAACCTTTCCACTCGGGTTATAATTGATAGTGTAGGCCCTGTGCCGAAAACGAAAAGTGGGAACTAGAGCCGCTTAACCCAAATGTATGTGCCTCCCAGATTTCCAGAGGTCAGTCCAGTACGGTGCATGAAGGCAAAATGGGTAGTCGAGGAGTCAGTAGATTTTTTCACACGTTATGGGCTACCCAGAGACATTCACTTTGACCAAGGGTCAACTTTCAAGTCTAAGCTATTTCAGGAGGTTATGGATTGCTTCGGTTTAAAGCATAGAGTCATAGAGATGTACAGCATCGAAACATACCCTTTGATCCAAACCATCCATGCCGTCCAGATATCCCAACCCAATCTCTTCCCACCTGCCAGCACACGGCCCATATCCCTCTGAACCCTTCTTATTCAATTACCCATCCAAATGCCTCTTAAATATTGAAATTGTACTAGCCTCCACCACATCCTCTGGCAGCTCATTTGATACTCGTACCTCCCTCTGCATGAAAAAGTTGCCCCTTAAGTTTCTTTTATATCTTTCCCCTCTCACCCTAAACCTATGCCCTCTAGTTCTGGACTACCGACCCCAGGGAAAAGACTTTGTCTATTTATCCTATCTATGCCACTCATAATTTTGTAAACCTCTATAAGGTCACCCCTCAGCCTCCGACGCTCCAGGGAAAACAGTCCCAGCCTGTTCAGCCTCTCCTTGTAGCTCAGATTCTCCAACCCTGGCAAAATCTTTGTAAATCTTTTCTGAACCTTCTCAAGTTTCACAACATCTTTTCGATAGGAAGGAGACCAGAACTGCTCGCAATATTCCAACAGTGGCCTAACCAATGCCCTGTACAGCCGCAACATGACCTCCCAACTCTTGGACTCAACACTCTGACCAATAAAGGAAAGCATACCAAATGCCTTCTTCACTATCCTATATAACTACAACTCTACAGTCAAGGAGCTACGAACCTGCACTCCAAGGTCACTTTGTTCAGCAACACTCCCTAGGACCTTACCATTAAGTGTATAAGTCCTGCTAAGATTTGCTTTCCCAAAATGCAACACCTCGCATTTATCTGAATTAAACCCCATCTGCCACTTCTCAGCCCATTGGCCCATCTGGTCCAGATCCTGTTGTAATCTGAGTTAACCCTCTTCCCTGTCCACTACACCTCCAATTTTGTCATCTGCAAACTTACTAACTGTACCTCTTATGCTTGCATCCAAATCATTTATGTAAATGACAAAAAGTAGAGGGCTTAGCACCGATCCTTGTGGCACTCCACTGGCCACAGTCATCCAGTCCAAAAAACAACCCACCACCCTCTGTCTTCAACCTTTGAGCCAGTTCTGTATCCAAATTGCCAGTTCTCCCTGTATTCCATGAGATCTAACCTTGCTAATCAGTCTTTCATGAGGAACCTTGTCGAACGCCTTACTGAAGTCCATATAGATCACATCTACTGCTCTGCCCGCATCAATCTTCTTTGTTACTTCTTCAAAAAAATCAATCAAGTTTGTGAGACATGATTTCCGACGCATAAAGCCATGTTGACTATCCCTAATCAGTCCTTGCCTTTTCAAATACATATACATCCTGTCCCTCAGGATTCCCTCCAACAACTTGCCCACCACCGAGGTCAGGCTCGCCGGTCTATAGTTCCGTGGCTTGTCTTTACCGCCCTTCTTAAACAGTGGCACCACGTTTGCCAACATCCCGTCTTCTGGCATCTCACCTGTGACTATCTATGATACAAATATCTTAGCAAGAGGTCCAGCAATCACTTCTCTAGCTTTCCACAGAGTTCTCGGGTACACCTGAAACGGTCCTAGGGATTTATCAACCTTTAACCGTTTCAAGGCGTCCAACACTTCCTCCTCTTATTAGCACTTTCAATCCAGTTTGTATCATCCTGAATCCAAGGGAGCCTCAGAAAGGAGGAATCATACCTTGAAGAAGATATTAAGAGCATACTTTCAGAATTACCCGAATAACTGAGATAAAGGCGTCACATTCGTATTGTTTGCCATTAGAGGTGTCCCAAACGAATCTACTCAGTTCACTTCCTTCGAGTTAATATCTGAGCATGAAGTAAGAGGTCCTTTAAAATTAATTAAAGACAATTTGACAGGAATAAAGACGTAGATCTCCCACTTAGATTATGTATCGGGAGAGATTAAATGGATCAGCTGAATTTGCTCAATAGCAACTAAAGGGGGCACAGCATAGAATGAAACAGGTGGCAGATAAAAGCTTTCAGACTCGGATGCTCTCTCGGGGCTGACGTGTTAGTATTGTTACCAGTGTTAAGGGATGCTTTCAGTGCCTGGTTTAGTGATCCCTATCAAATTGAGAAACAGTTGACTCAGGAAACTATTTAGTAAAGATGACAGATAAGAAAAAACGGTATCGGGTATGTGTTGTGAACATTTCAAAACAATATTATAAAGGTGTTATTTACTGCCCTGCAGAGTGTGGAATCAATTCCAGATGGTGTGGGTTTTGGTGTGCCTCAAAATAGATTTTAAAGTGAAGAAGTCCATGAGGACTGGAATAAGTTAATATTCCATCTGTCTCAGGAGAATAGACGCAGTTGAAAACTTTGTTACTGCAGTATAAAGACATATGTAAGAATCAGATGTAGAGGACTATTTGACATGAAGTAGATTAGTTAATACTGCTTCGAAAAACAATACACTTGTCAACTTAATCATTTCAAAGACAGAAATGTCCAGAAGGAGGTGGAGGCCATGCTCGACGAGGATAAAATGAAACCAATCCAGAGTGAGTGGAGTTCGCCAAGTGTCTTATTTCCCAAACCAGAGAGGACTCAATGATTCTGTGTGGATTATCGGAAGGTCAATGCCATTACAAAATCGACTCAAAACCATTACTGAGGGTTGACGAGTGTATTGAGAATGTCAGACAAGCCAGTTACATCACAAATTTGGACTTACTGCGTCGTCACTGGCAGGTACCTTTATCACAGACGGACAAAGAAATGTCTGTGTTTGTAACCCTAAATGGACTATGTCAATTTAATGTGAAGCCCTTTGGAATGAAGAATGCACCCGCCACATTACAAAAACTAATGAACAGAGATTTGGCTGGGCTAACAAACTCTGCAGCCTATTTGGACGATGTAGTGATCTTTAGTATGTCCTGGAAAGATCGCATTGCATAGTTGGTACAGCTCTTTGAACGCCGAAGAGAAGCAAAACTGATGAGCAACATAAACAAAATAAAGCAAATGTGACATTCTTGGGACATAACAACGGACATGGAAGGTTGATCCGACCGAAAGCAAAGACGATGGCCATTTCCACGACCAACCTCGAAGAAAGAGGTGCTTCGATCCTTAAGACTAAGCAGATTCTGTCGGACGTTTGTTCCAAATTTCCGCAGTGTAGTGGCACCGTTTACCGATTTGCTGAAGAAGAACACAGGTTTTTGGCGGACAGAGCAATGCCAGGAGATATATTCGACCATTTTAAAGAAATATTAACCACCATACCAGTTTTAGCTACACCAAACTTTGCAAAAGTTTTAAAGATGCAATCAATGCTAGGGACGTAGGCATTGGAAATGTACTACAACAGAAATATGGAGACGAGATTGAACTGCCAGTCGGACACTTTTCGAAGAGAATTAAGATCCACCAGAGGACATACTCCACAATGGAAAAATGACTATTGAGTGTGGTCCTGGTCTTGCAACATTTTAATGTGCATGTCGTGAACAATGTGTCGGAGACAGTTGTGTACATGGATCACAATCCTCTTATATTCTTGCAACGCATTAAAGACAAGAATATGCTTCCATTTCGTTGAAGTAATATGTTACACACTTTTTATTTACGTAATGTACATCTTGCTGGTGGTAAGAATGCAATCGTAGGTGCGTTATTGCAGATTTAACTGATAAAGTCCAGACAATTGTGTCCCAAGATACCAAACTTGAAGCAAGCTTGCATTGAGTATTTTGATAATATAAATCTAATAAAACGATCCGATGTTTTGGGGTATGAAAATGTATAGTTTTGAATAGTTGTGAGATAAATGCCAAAAGAACAACATATGTAGGTTGCTAGCTCAAAGAGCTCTCTGAGTGATACCTTTCTGTGGGGAATCCGTGCTGCAGGATATCTAAACGGAACTGGAGAGAATCTACAGAGGAAAATCTACAGAGGAAAATCTACAGAGGAAACTCAGCAAATCTGACTGATTGTGAAACGTGGCATTCTTTTGTGAATCTTAATCGGGATTTTTTAAATCAGTCTGTAATTGTAGACTGGTAGGTAAAAGATAGGTGTAAACGAAAGGAGTTGTGAATAGTTGTTACTTTTAATGCTCTCCGTTGAACTTAAAAGATAAAGTTGTCAATTTTTACTTTAAATGTTTACTTCTGGGATAGTTCTTTGCCTCTCAAGTTTTAACAGATTACACCACGGATGAATCTTTTCTCTGCTGCTAGTTTAAATTAGCAGAGGGGTTACCCCGTGGCGTAACAATGTGCAGAGATCTTTCAGTATGATTTGGACAAGTATAGCAAATTGAGTCATGTATGACAGATGAAGAAAGAAACGGGTAATCCAGGCAAATAGAAAGAAAATGGGGAGTCGAATCGGATAACAATATATTTGGAGAGATGGAGATGAAGCAAGACGAGGATAACCATGCTGAAAGTAACCATGAAAGTGCAGTGATTGGTGAAGGCAAATTAGATGTTGGCCTTCAAAGTGAGACGATTTGAGACCATGAAGTTATGTCTTTGGTTTTGCTTTGCGGATATATTAAAAAATGTTCTTGTTTTACAAGGTGTACAACAAAGAAGTACCAGATTGTATCCTGTAATGGCTGGACTGATATTTTCAGTAGATATTAGATTATTAGGGATTGATTCTCTGGCGTTTAGATGAATGAGGATGAATCTCAGAAGTATATGCAATTCTGATGAGACTACACGTATTGGATTCAGGAATGTTGCTCTCAATGACATTTAAGTACAAAACAAGGGTAACATTTCAAACATATTTCACGGGCTCTTCATTACGGAATTGTGTAAACCGACAAAGTGACTGTCCTTTGGAAGTATCTGTAACAGAAGCTATTTGAGATCAACATATTTAATATTTTTTAAGAAAGATGTCCATATCGGCATTACTTCCAAAAGATTCAGAAGCTATGTCCAGTAAATGGAAATAGGCTTAATTTAGGTGTTCAGCTCTGATCATGTTAAGTGGCGCAGCAGGCTTAACGGCCAGAATGGCCGATGATTGCTTTCAGTTTTTATGTTTACATTTTTCTTCCCAAGCATATGTATTGTCTCCAATGACACGTACCATTAAATTGCATTTTACTAATGATTTTTAACCAGAATAATTAGTTCGTCCTTTTTTTTTCTTATTCATATATCTAGGCTATAATCACATCCTTAGAACAATCAATGTTGTAATTGTACATTTACACTATTTTTTAAAAAATCATTTTGCCAAGTATTATGTTGACTGAGTGCTGAAGCTTCCTTCATAATATGCAATGTTTCAAGTTTATTGGTGTTGCATTTACTGGCCCATAGATTATCATGTCCAGTTTTCCTCATATGTTCTACTGGTTAAGTTTGCTCAGCACAAATCCACGATTACTCTGTCAGTGTACAGCAAATTTTGAAAATGACAATTATTATTCCAGGATCTATCCAGCTAAATTTCTTAGAATTGCACGATGAATCAAGTCCTTACAAATACGGTTGATTTTACAATAAGCAACAATAAATTACTTCAAAAAAGT
Organism: Chiloscyllium plagiosum; assembly: GCF_037043375.1. NCBI lineage: Eukaryota > Metazoa > Chordata > Chondrichthyes > Orectolobiformes > Hemiscylliidae > Chiloscyllium > Chiloscyllium plagiosum. The sequence goes on from NW_028270173.1 coordinate 27,340,996, forward strand.
TGGAGTTTATGTTAATCTGGACAAGGCTACCTGATGGCTGAAACATACATCGGACCAGAAATGTAGTTGTGGTTGTTAGAAAAAATTGTCTCTGCCCCACGACATTTCTGTATGGGTTCCTTTGGTTACCATGGGCCAAACTATGCTCCTTAATGACAAAATTACTTTCCACTAAATATGAAGTCAGAAATGGAAATGCTCCTGAATTTCAAACCCAGTCTGATAGAAAGCATAAATCATACTTCTGTACTGACAATCACCTGTACTTAATAGAAATAATGCAGCTTTATCCATAGGTAAGCAATTATCAAATTATGGTATAATTATTGGTTTATATTATTAAGTAAAAATCTAATCACCTTAAGAACTCCATCTTATGCAGAAAGCATGTTAGAATGGTTACCAGAAGAGGAGAAAACAAAGGGAAAGGCGGCACAGTGGCTCAGTGGTCAGCACTGCTGGCTCACAGCGCCAGGGACCTGGGTGTGATTCGAGCGTCGTGTGACTCTGCATTGAGTTTGCACGTTCCCACTGTCTCCGTGTAGGTTTACACTAGTGCTCTGATTTCGTCTCACAGTCAGAAATGTGCAGATTAGGTGGATTGACCGATAGAAATTGACCACAGTGTCCAGGGATATTTAGGTTAGCTCGATTTACCATAGAAAATACTGGACTATGGGTCTAGAGTAGGAAGGTACGCCTGGGTGAGATGCTGTCTGGAGTTTAGATGGAGAGTCGATGGGCGGAATGGCCTGTTTCCATACTACAGGGATTCTATCATGTTTGTGCCAAGAAACTATGGTTGAATCCTACTTAAGACTCTTTTCCTGACACAACCTTTGCTTCAATCGTTTTTCCATGATTGTTTACACGATTTGGCAATAAACAGAAAATGCCTTGTTCCCTTGTAGAATATCTCGGGCATTTCAAAGAAAAATCAGGTCTTATAGCAACATCGTGAAATAAAACATTATCTTCTTCAGTGTACCATAAGATTTTGGTTCTATGGAATACAAAGTCTGATCTTAAGCCATTTACCTCTATCTATCTGTAATCTCTCAGTCAAATTATTTTTGCTGGCAAATCTTAATCTATGCACCGCTTGAGCTCCAAACTGCCTGTAACACATTGTTAATTCCTGTTTGATCTAAACGCTCTTAACCAAGTGGAAAACTTTTATTTCATTTGATGTTGAAGTCATTCTTCCAAATGCTATTTACTTCCATGGTTGTTTCTCACTACGGTTTCCAGTTTTCAAATTAACATTTTTTTTGGTCTTTGTTTAATTGAAAAATCTATACCATCCTAACTTGATACCCAGAATCTATAGAGCTCTGCCATCGCCCTATTATGACTTGCAAACTCAAGATCCTCAACATTTCATTATTTGAGCCCAACGAGAAGCAAATGCTCCTTCCAACTTGTACTGTCTCCAGTGCGTTAGGAATAAACCAAAAGCAGCATCCATTCTCTGAGCCTCATATTTCCACGAATTCACAAAATTGTTTATGTCCCACCAAAATTCAAATCTGCAGATTTGTATTTTAATTTTCACTCAAATTGTTCACGTTCTGTCAGCAGCACAACAATCTTTATTATACTTATACACTTCCACATGGAACATTAGGACCATCTTTCCTCTCTCCGCGTTCTTCAAGAGCACAGGTTGAATATCCTTAATTCTGGCTGTCGGGATGAAACAAAATAGTTAGAAACATCTTTTTCCACTTCGAAAATGATGAAAAATACATTGCCCTATCATTATCCATTTAATATCATAATGTTTGAATATCATCCATGATCCTAGTGTTTGAATACTGCAATTTGGAGTTTTGAGTAGAAATGGGTAAACACTCAAATGTTGATCCTGCCAAGTGTTATCATTTGACACGGGCAGAGTAATTAAATGTTGCAAAATACAAGCAAAATCTAATAGATTTTCACTCTCCTGTTACGTCTTTGTATACAAATGCATTAATCTGACTTATTGATTCAATCATTATGTCTACCGTTTTCAGAGCTCGAAAGGCTTCATGAAAAAAATAGTAAGTAGAAATATAGAAAGCACTATACATTTCACAACAATTATGGTATGTTGATTCCTTTGTTTACAACACTTTGGATCTATCTTCAATGGTTCAACAATATAGTTCAGCATCGTCTTGTCGATAATTCGTGCATGTTTAATCAATGATGTTCACACCTGTATTTGGCTGAAGTTTCAAAGAAGATTGTAAGGGCAGGAGGAGCTGTCTATCCTTGTCGGAAATCAAACTGAGTAAGTGAGAAGTGTACAGCTATGAAATTGTTAAAACAGATGACAACCAGCACTAATCTTTGTGGCACACCACTTCTGAACGGCCTTCAAACCAAAAGGCAACCATCCATCTCCCTCTGTCTCGAACTTCAAGACAATCTTGCATCTCAATGGCTAGCTCTCCGGGGACTCCATTTGATCTAACCTTGCTAATCACCCTACCATGAGGAACATTGCTGAACGTCTTGCAGAAGTTCATACAGAAATATCTGCTGCTCTGCATTTGCCAATCTTCTTTGTCACTAACTCAAAAAAACTCAATCAAGTTAGTAAGACATGACTTCTCATGCACGAGGTGATGTTAACTATTTCGAATTAGTATTTGTCTTTTTAAATGCATGTAAAGCATGCCGATGCATCAGCACTGCTTGTTGATGATGGCATGAACCACAACTTAGTCAAAGAGTCATAGAATCATACAGCAAAGATACAGACCAGTTCATCCAAATCACCTGCACCATTCAAACATCGTAACCTGACCTAGTCCCATTTGCCAACATTTTGACCATATCCCCAAAACGCCTCCTGTTCATATACTCACCAAGATGCCTGTAAAACATTGCATTTTACCAGCCTACATCACTTCGTCTTGCAGCTTATTCCATACACCCACTACATGCCACTCCTCAAGCCATTTTTTAATTCTTTCCCCTCTCAAGATAAATCTATGTCCCTCAGTTTTGAACTTCGTCACGTCGGAGCTATGGGATAGCTGCTCGCCCTATCCATACCCCCGCAATTTTATAAAATTCTGTAAGTGCATGCTTCATTCTCCGAAGCTCAAGGAGAAAAAGCCACAATCAATTTACCTCCTCTCTCTGGCTAAAATACGGCAGTCCTTGTAAATCGTTTCAGCAACTTCTCACGTTTAACATCTTTCCTATTAAAGGGCAACCAGATCTGTAAGTATTGTTTCATAACTCGCCTCACCAAGGCCCTGTACAACAACAACATGGCATCCCACTAACAACCAAACATGATTCACTTTCTTTTGGCATACGATCACACGAAAAAAGATAGAATTAGTCCTTTGACATGTCATGTTCTCTCTGCAATTTGATCATGCCTGATGTTTTTCACGTTCTCATTCTCCTGTCATCTCCCTCTCTTCATTGAACCCATAAGAACTCAAATCTTTTCTCTCTGTCTTAAATTCACTCAACAATTTGCGTTTTACAGCCATCTGCGGCAATGAGTTCCACAGATGTACCATCCTCTTACTGAAGACAATTCTCGTCATCTCAGTTCTAAATATTTATGTGTTTACTTTGATTCTGTGGCGTCATGTATTCGTCTTTCCTCATAGAGGAAACATCATCTCCAAATCCTCTCTATCCATGCCTTTCAGTATTTTGAGAGATTAAATCAGACATGGCCTCTTCTCCTTTTAAATCCAATTGAGTACAAGATCAGAGTCGCCAATTGCCCCTCATATGATAACAGGCCCCGGGGCCATTCCTGAAGACCTCTTTTTGACTCGCTTCAATGCCAGCTCATCTTTACATAGTTTTAGATACCCAAAAGTGCTTACAAAATTACAAATGTGGTCTCAATAGAGGTTATACGGCCTCAGAAGAGCTCACTTGAACTTGAAATGAATGCTACAACTGCACTTCCCATCATCGATCTGAACGTAGCCTGCATGTTGCTGCTAAGAGAACCGTAGATGAAGATTCCTAAGTGCTTGTGCTCTGCAGATTTTCAAGATTCCTCCATTTACAGAATAAGCTTAGTCTTTATCTTTTGTCCAAAAGTGCGTAATCTCATTTATTTTCCACATTGTATTCTATCTGTAAGCTGTTTGACCAGTCTTCTAGGCTGTCCAAGTTCTGCATCTTCCGCAGCACCACCTGCCCATCCACCTATCTTTGCATCATCTGCAAACTTAGTGACAATGGCGTCAGTGACTCCATCCACATTATAAAACTAAAACGTGAATATTTGTGGTTTCAACACAGACCACACAGTCCCCAGTATGTTACTCCATGAGTCACTGGCTGGCATGATGGAAAATCCACTTTTGCTCCCCGCTGCCTGCCTTCTGTCAGTCTGTCAATACTCTATCCATGCAAGTCCATTGCCCCGACCACCATGGGCTCTGAAATTATGAAGCATTCTCCTGTATACCACATCGCCAGGGCCTTCTGGAAATCCAGACAGACACAAAGATGCAGATTGCAGAAGTGGTGTAAAGTGTGGCCAATTCAGCACAGTGCAAAAATAGAGGATGTAATTAACGTGGCATCTAAACTGATATGTCCAAAAATGCAAACAATAAGTACTTCTGAAAGCCCTAATGTCATTAAGCCAAATTTATAATCCAAATGTAGAAGTGGTTTTTATTCTCACTATATGATATTATGGCTATTCTGCTACAATATCATGCCATACAATTCAAATTAGCTGACTAGGCCATCAGAACATAGAACATAGAAAAGTACAGCACAGAACAGGCCCTTCGGCCCATGATGTTGTGCCGAGGATTATTCCTGATCTAAAATAAAATAACCTAACCTACGCACACCACAATTCACTGCCATCCATGTGCATGTACAGCAGTCGCTTAAATGCCCGTAATGACTCTGCCTCAACCACCACCGCTGACAAAGCATTCCATGCATTCGCAACTCTCTGGGTAAAGAACCTACGTCCGACGTCTCATCTATACTATCGTAAAACTGTGCTCCCTTGCGCCAGTCAATCCTGCCCTGGGGAATAGTCTCCGGCTATTGACTCGATCCAAGCCTCTAATTTCCTTGTATAGTTCGATCAGGTCACCTTTCCACCTCCTTCTCTCCAGCGGTATTAGTCCAAGCTTAGTCAACATCTCTTGGTAAGACAAGCCCTTCAGTCAAGGCACCCTGTTTTTGCACCCACTCCAAAGCTTCCGTCTTTCCTAAAATAAGGCGACGAGAACTGGACATAATATTCCAAGTGTGGTCTCACCAGGGTCTTGCAGAAATGCAGCAAAACCTCGCAGCTCTTAAATTCGATCCCCCTGTTAATGAAAGCCAAAATACCATTTGCTTTCTTAACAAACTTATCCATTTGGGTGGCAACTTTGAGGAATCTATGTACTTGAACAGCAAGGTCCGTCTGTTCCTCCACACTGCCTAGAATCCTATCTGTAATCCTCTATTTAGCATTCAAGTTCGACTTCCAAAATGCATCACTTTGCGTTTATCCAGGTTGAACTCCATCTGCCATTTAGCAGCACATCTCTGCATTCTGTTTATGTTCTGCGATCAACGGCACCTCTAAACTTTGTGCCATCGGGAAATTTAGTAACCCACCCCTCAAACTCCTCATCAAGTCATTTATAAAAACTACAAACAGACGTCCAAGAGCAGAGCCCGGCTGGGCATCACTCACCACTTACCTCTCGGCAGAATACTGTCCATCTACAATCATTCTCTGCCTTCTGTCAGCCACACAATTCTGAATCCAGATAGCTATATCGCCCTGTATCCCATACGTCCTGAATTTATGAATGAGCCTACCATGGAGAACCTTATCAAATGCGTTTCTGAAGCCCATATACACCACATCCATTGCTTAACTTTCGTCGACCCTGTCTCATCACCTCCTCAAAGAACTCAATAGATTTGTGAGACATGACCTGTCGCTCACAGATCCATGCTGTCTGCCTTTAATCATTCTTTTATTTTTCTAAATAATCATAAATTCTATCCCTCAAAATTATTTCCAAAACTTTGCTGACCACGAACGTAAGACTGACTGGTCTGCAATTGCAAGGAATTTCTCTATTCCCCTTCGTGAAAAGAGGAACAATATTTGCCTCTCTCCAATCCTGCGGTGGAGAGTGAGGAAGCAAAGTTCTTTTCCAGCGGCGTAGCAACCTCCTTTCTTGCTTCCCAGAGCAACCTAGGATAAATCTGGTCTGGCCCTGGCGACTTATCAATCTTAATGTTGTTAAATTGTCCGCAAATCAACTTCATCAATCTTGAACTGCTCAAGCCTGTTTGCCAGCTCCTCAAAGTTCTCGTTCACTTAGTGAAAACCGAAGCAAAATAAAACTCATTTAGGGCTTCCCCTATCTCGTCAGACTCCAAGCACAAGCTCTACGCTATTCCTGACTGGCCCTACCTTCTTCCTGATCATTCTCTTATTCCTCATGTATGAGTAAAATGCCTGTGTTCTCCCTAATCTTGCCTGCCAAGCCTTTTTCGTGCCCCTCCTGTCTCTTCTCCGTCGATTTCTGAGCTCCTTTTTAGTAAGCTTGCAATCATCTAAAGTTGTGCTGGGTCCTTGTTTCCTCCACATTATAAAACTGCCTTCTTCCTTTTGACAAGAAGCTCTTCTGTTATCGTCATCCAAGGCTCCTTAGTCGTTCCACTTCTTACCTGCCGCAGAGGAACTAACTTGTGCATCACTATATTGTGCCGTTTCTGCGGGAAAATTGCGACCAATCTGTACTTTCTAACTCCTGTCTGATAGTGTCATAGTTTCCTTTTCCCCAATTAAATATCTTCCCTTGGTAACTGCTCCTTTTCCTCTCCAAGGCTATGGTAAACGTGAGGCAGTTGTTGTGACAGTCAACAAAGTGTTCTCCCACTACGAGATCTGACACATGTCCTGGTGCATTGCCCAGCACCAAATCCAAAATGGCCACTCCCCTCGTCGGTCTGTCTACATACTGAATAAGGGAACCCTTCTGAACATACTTGATAAAAACGGTTCCGTCCAAACCTTCTGCGCTAAGAAGGTTCCAGTCAATATTGGGAAAGTGAAGTCACTGATAAAGCAATTCTGCTAAATCTGACGGCCTATCAGTTCTTCAATTTCCTTACAGCTATTAAGGGGTCTATAGAAAACCCCCAATGAGGAGGCTGCTCCCTTGCTGTTCCGAACTTCCACCCATACTGACTCAGTCGACAAACCTTCCTCGACAACCTTTGTTTCTGTATCTGTGATGGACTTGCTGATTAGCAATGCTACACCCCCTCTATTTTCCACCCTCCTTGTTCTTTTTAGACGTTCTGAACCCTGGAATATCTGCAACCATTCCTGGCCCTGTTAAACCCACGTCTCCGTTATTGCCAAAACATCAATGTTCCAAGTAGTGATCTATGTTCTAAGTTCATCACTCTTGTGTCTGACACTCCTTGCATTAAAGCAGACACAATTTAACCGATCCTTTTCTTTCATCACCTGAAAAACCTTCCTGATAGATTCACTTCATTTTGTCACTGTCCCATCTACAATTACCCCCCTCTCAGATATGTAGCTCTGGTTCCCACCCACTTGCCAAACTAGTTTAACTTCAACTGAACCACACGAACAGATCTCCCACCCAGGACATTTGTGCCCCTCCAATTCAGCTGGAACCCGTCCTTCATGTACAGGTCCAACTTTCCCCAGACAGCATCCCAATGATCCAAGTATCTGAAGCCCTTCCTCCTGTACCAGCCTTGCAACCACGTGTTAAGCTGCACTCCCTGACTATTCCTCACCTCACTGTCTCGTTGTACCAGTAGCAAACCTGAGAACCCTACTCTACTTGACGTGAATTCGTGAAGAGTATTTGGGATAGTTTTACAGGACAATGCATTGTGGATTCAATGAGTGAATCGTCTGTTTCGTATCTCATAAGGCATTGTCAAGCAAATTTAACATGTTACCTTAATAATCATCTCTGAAACAGTGAACATAACATGGCAGAATTTATCATTTTGTTTTAGAGTGAAAAACTTGGGTCATGAACAATAGTGTTAGCCTTTCATAAGGGTAATAATTATGAAATTAGAGCTGAGTTAGCTGTCTTAGACTGGGAAAGAATAATTCAGGAATGATGTCAGGCACATAATGTATATTAAAAATAAAAGCAGAATTTGCTAGAAAAGCTTAATATGTCTGGCAGCATCTGTGAAGAGAAATCAAAGTAAACATTTCGGATGTGATGATTCTTTCTCAGAACTCGGTCCCGAAATAATAGCTTTGATTTATTTTCGTAGATGCTGGCAGACCTGTTGAGCTTTTCTGGCAACTCTTGCTTTTACTTCTGATTCTCAGAATTCGCAGTTCTTTCTCTTTTTTTTTTAGTTGAAAGTACATTTCTTACCTTAACACCAAACATATATCAGGGAAGATCAAATATTCTGTAAATATAAAGAAAATCGTGCTGGTAATCCAACGATATTAAGAAAAGTATCAGTTTGGAAGAAACAAAGCATAAAACGTGGTAAAGATTAATGGTAAACTAGTGACTGGGGAATGTTTAAAAAAAAACACAGAAGTCTGATCAAAACAAAAATAAAGATAACATGCTGGTAAGCTTGAAAGTATCGAGAATGAAGGTGCCAAGATCTTATTCAAAGACATTATTTAAAAAGAGATTCTAACAGAATATAAGCGCCTCAGAGAACCCTTCCTCACCAGAAGAATACACTCATAGCATCTCAAGAATTGGAGAGGGAGATAATTTAATCCTATCAATGGAGAAAATGTACTGAGGAAACTAAAGGCACGAAAATCAACAATTTTAGATCGAGCAAAGGACATAAAAAGAAACAGCTATAGATATAGAGGGTTTACTGAAAGCCAACCCCCGAGAAACTTTAGCATGTTATTTTCAAAAACGTAGAGTATTGTAAACAAATATTGTAGCACATTTACTCACAAAATGAAAGAGGCCAAAAAAAAGGAAAGACGCCAAAAAAAAAACAGTTAATTATGAGTCATGTTACTTAACAGTTGTCATTTGGAAGCTGGCAGATTCTACTATAAAAATCAACAAGCACAGCATTTGAAAAACGAAACTTATGTAATGAAACCAAGCAAATTTAACAGGTCCTCATGAAGGAAAAATCGGGATTGATGAATTTTCCAGAATTAAAAGATTTGTTGAGAAGTAGTAAAGATAAAATCAAACCTGCAGTGTAACACATTTGCACATCCATAAGACGTTTGATGAGCTGCTATATTGTAACAGTCTATTTTGTTCGATAAATATCTGTGAAATGGGATAAAGGGGCATTTACAAGGTGTCAAACTGTAGCCAGTGGGCTGTAATATGGATCAGTATTGAAAACATAATTATTCACTTGTGTATAAATTACTTGAATGACAGTAGGATACAGTAAATTTAAGAAAAAAAAAACAATATAAATTGTTAGAGAAACACAACAGTTCTGGCAACATCTGTGAAGAAATTTTAGTTCTGAACAAGAGTTACTGGATTTGAAAACATAGCTCTGTTTTCTGTGCACGGATGCATCTCGACATAGGAATTTCCAATGTGCATTTTAACCAGAAAATGTGGTTTTGGATGTGTAGTGAAATAGAGACAACAAAGTATGGACATACCTGTGCACAAAAATAAAGCCAAAACCTAAATGGTCGGAATCACTCTTCATTGTACCTGTGATCATTTGGGTATTTACTTGTCTGCAAAGCATTGGGGAGAGTTTGTGAATGTGATAAAATAAAAGTGGTGAGAATGGTCATGTCAAGTCTTATGCATTGGACGTACCTTTCAGAAATTTCCATGGCAGATTTCTCCTTTTAACTTCAACCAAGAGGAGAGAAATGCAAAACCAGTCCACTATGGCAGTGGGGATGACGTGGGGTGGGGTGAGGGCTGGAGAAGTTGTGAAGGATCAGGTTAAGTTCACGTCAGCTGGCTGAGCAGCCAGTTATTAATTTCAATACCTTAAGATCAAGTCCTGTGCTGCCTGCGATTGCGATGAAGGATTCCCCTTTAATTCTTTATTTCAGACATCGTGATCCTGAGATTAACCATCGCCAGCCATCTCTTTCCCTCTCATGTGTAAGCAGCCCTATGTTCGGATAAGGTTGTGGTGCCATTAAATCTATAAAGCTGGTCTCATCAATCGTGACCCTGATAAGAATAATTAGTTATGACAAAGTATACTTGTTTGACTTAATTCCAAATTAAAGAATAAAACAATCATTTTCCCCCGTTCGATGGAGAAATTAATTCAGATTCGCAATAGGATCATTTAGTCTTAGGTTCGCGAGTTAACTAGAAAACTGTTCATTGCAAGGACATCTGACAGAATGTTGTTAGGTCTGCGAACTGACAAGAAGTGTAATGGTCCATGAGTAACTTGGTCATCCTCTCCCCAACGATGGGGACAGTGTCCTATTGTATATCTCTCGTTCATGACTGACACGAGTGTTATGTAAATGCTGGAGGAAAGTCGATTGATAGTTCACATTGATACGTTGTTAACAATGAATGTCAACATGGAAAATGAACAAAAACGACGTGTTTGTTACATTTGGTTTCTTTCAGCCTCATATTTTTATTTATCAAAGTATATCAACTCTTTGGTCAGAAAATTATTAATATTCATACTTGCAATCATCAGACTCTTAAGAATAACGTTGATATAATACGTAACGAAATATGTCCGAGAGAATGTTTGCTTATATTTCCCTTACTCAAAAAAAGCTTTAAATAATGATTTACGTCTTAGAACTACATAGCAATTCTGAAGTAAATGGACTTTATCATTGTTATGTAACATCACTAGAACGATGGGAAACAATTGAGATGTTGAGGAGCTATCACCCCATTCGTAGATCTCCCCTAAAATAGTGCCATAAGCCCAATCACCTTTAATTATAACATTGATCCCCGTGCATCCAACATAAGATCAGAGGTGAAGATTTTCAGCGTAGGCACCCACACACAAAATATAAATATAATGCTGAAGCAGAAAGGTTTTTTTTAATGATCCGCACTGGAGTTTTAATTAGGATTTCAATATGATCAAACGTATACAGTAGAATTAATTCACAGCATCATTGAAAGCTCAATGAATTTTGCACTTTTGTACCCACAGAACATCGGGAACAAAATGCGGTAAGTTATCACCTTTGAGCATAGTTAGTTCTAAATGTCTTCACGAAAACAAGAATTCTTCTTCTTTGTTGTCTGTTCCTACGTTGAGTCAGCAATGCCTATCTAGAATAATTCGTTTTCTAAGCATTCACTACATTCTAGTTTGAGTTCAGTTTCGAATGTCAAGGAAAAGATTTTTTTTTTCATTCTATTCTATTTATTATTAAAAACACCATTAAGGGTTACGTTGGGAAAGGCAGAACATTATGATCTGCTCTATATGGAAGTTTATAGGAAGTGGAACACACAAACTGTTCAGAAAATAAAGTACAAACACCAGTTCGAAATGTGTAATTATATGTAAACAATTTATTAGCAGTGTGTCAAATTCCCATAAAATAAGTACGATGATAAAAATATTGAACATAAGAATTGGATAATCGAAACAAAACCCATGTCCTAATAAAATTATGCTGTTGACAATAGACTGTTGAATACTATTACTTTCTTCATACCAGAAAAAAAAAGAACAGCTGCCTTGATTCTAACGTCAAATAAAAAAAGGATTTTGCAAAGTGAATCAAAATGATTTTTTCATAAACCAAAGGGTCCACGTAAGATACAATGAATTGCACGATAAATAATAAAGCCTCTAAGTCATTAATAATAGATGTTTCACTCTACATTGATGAAAGTAAAGATGATTATATTCTGGTTCCAAAACACTTTTCTGAACAGAATTGCATCAATGTTCCTAGCACATTCCATTGTTAGTGAAAGGCGTTTAATTCGACAAAAATCAAAATTGCTACAAACGCTCAGCAGGTCGGCAGCATCCGTGGAAGGTAATCAAAGATAATGTTTCCGGTCGAATGATCCTTCCTCAGAATATTTAATATGACATTGGTCATTGACGCACAATGAGTAGTTTAGGAAATATCAAAGTGTGTTCTGTTTGCTTCTATGTTTGTCTACCCTTTAAAAGCACTAATGAAAACTATTTCCAACACAGGAGCAAGAGGAGTTAGGTCAGTACATTCTCTGTAATATATGACAAAATAATAAGATAACAGATATTTTTATGACCCCTAGCTCCACTTCCATGCTGTCCCTCACAACTCCGTTCATCTCTTGCAGGCAAAATATTTGTCGACACAAGTCTTAATTGAATTTAATAATGCAAGCTGCACGACTCTCTGGGAATCATAAATCCAAAATAACGAATGTCAGAGAGAAATAACTTAGCCTCATTTCTCTCTTTTATTGGAAATCCAGTTTGTGTCTTTTTCGTTTTACCTGTCACACGAACTTAATTTCAACTACGCTGATAACGTTTTCTTATGATCTACACATCAATAATCACACACAGAAAATAGTTTACATTTTGTTTCACGCGTGGCCGCAACAATACCATCTGCAGCTGCAAAAAAATCTTCCATAATTCACTTATTTCAATTTGCAAGTAAGTTGCAACATTTCATTTAGCTCGACAAGTGATTTTTATGATTCCATACTGTCATTCTTTTTTTACTCATATCAAAAGACGCATTGGTGTTTTTTATACTGCAGAGTAATTCACTCTTACTCCATTCAGATATTATCCTTCTGTCACTCTTCCAAACAAAGTAAAGACGTTTGCAATTCAATTTTATTTTCTGTACCATCTGGACATCGCAACTCTGTCTACAGATCGTTTAGCAATCTAGGGGGAAAAAAACGTATTTCGTTGTTCCCTGGGTTTGCGAAATTTCACCTGCAGTTACATCAAGCGATTCAGAACGTATAAGATAGGTTGTTTTCTATTGAAATGCATTTTTTTTTCAAGAGGAGAGAACATTTACTGACATTCTGCAGACCACTGGTGAGATTGCATCAGTGTGTTGACATGCATATCTCAACAAAACTTTGCAATTCATAAACAGCCAAGAGCAAATGTTCATAACCTAACTCGTGTAATTAGGGAATCTCCGCTGGCAGGCAATAGATAAAATTGAGGCTGTATTTTCTCTAGAAATAAAAATGATTCGAAGCCGGAAGTTATAGTGCCATAAAGATGCACAACATCGAAACAGACGTTTTGGTTGAATTCGTCCATGCTGATGAGACATAGGAAATTAATCTATTCCCGTTTACCAGCATTTGGCCCATAGATCTCTGAATCCCTTCTCTTCAAATACTCATCCAGATGCCTTTCAAGTTTTGTAATTGTTTCAATCTCCACAAATGCTGGCTGCTCATTCTATAAACACAGCACCCTCTGCATAGAAAGATTACTACTTTGGTGCCATTTTTATCTTTCCCCTCTGACCTTAAACATGTGTCTTCTAGTTTTTGACTCCAGCACCCTGGGGAAAAGCCATTGTCTACTTACCATATTCATGCCTCTCGTGATTTTATATATTTCTATAAGGTCACCCCTCAACTACTGAGGTTCCAGAGAAAATATCCCCAGCCTATTCAGCCTGTCCTTATAGCTCCAGCCCTCCAAATCTGGCAATAACCTTGTAAATCTAAACCCTTTCAAATTTTACAGCATTCTTTCTATATCAAGGAGGCCAGAATTACATAGAATATTCCAAAACTGGTCCCAACAATGTCATGTATAGATGTAACAGGGCCTCCCAACCTCTATACTCAATGCAATGTTCAATAAAGGTAAGCATACAAATTATACCTTCTTTGCTATAATATCTACTTGTTTCTCTACTATCAAGGTGCTATGAATCTGCACTCCAATGTCTATTTGTTCAACAGCACTCCCACGATCTGACCATTAAATGCATAAAGCCTGCTCTGATTTGCATTTCCAAAATGCAGCACGTGACATTTAATAAATCAAACTCTATCTGTCACTTCTCGGCCAATTGACCTATCTGATCAAGATCCAGTTGTACTTTGAGTAACCTTCCTCGCTCTCCACTACACCTCCAAATTTGTTGTCATTTGCAAAATTACTAACCATACTTCCTATGTTCACACCTGAAACAATTTTATAAATGACGAAAAGCAGTGGACCCAGCACCGATCCTTGTGGCACAATGATGCTTACAGGCCCTCAATCTGAAAAGCAGCCCTGAGTCAACATCCTCCGTCTTCTGAATTTGAGACAGTCTGTATCCAGATGGCTCGTTGTCCCATTGTTTCATGTGACCTAATCTTGCTAACCAGTCTACCACGAGGAACCTTGTCGAACGCCTTACTGAAGGCCATATAGATCACGTCTACTCCTCTGCCGTCACCAAACTTCTTCATTCCTTCTTCAAAACATTCAACTAAGTCAGTGAGACACAGTTTCCAATGCACAAAAAATGTGTTGACCATTCCTAATCAGTTCTTGCCTTTCCAAATATATGTACATCCTGCCCCACAGGTTGCTCGCCACCGACATCAGGCTCTCTCATTGACAGTTCACTGTTTCCTTTTTCCTTACAACTGTCTCAATTAGCGGCAACACGTCAGCCAACCTCTAGACCCTCTGGCACCTCACCTGTGGTTGTTAATGATATAAATACAACTGCAAGCGGCCCAGAAACCAATTCCCTGGCTCTTTATAAAGTTGTCAGGTAGACCTTATCATATACCGGGGAGTTAGACACATTTGTGCGTTTAAGGCCGTCCTGCACCTCCTCCTCTGTAACTTGGACATTTCTGAAGATGTCGTTATTTATTTCTCCACGTTCAATATCCTCCATGTCCTGGTCCACATGATACTAATGCAAAATACTCTTTCCCCATCTCCTGCGACTCTCCACACTGGGGGCCTTGCTTATTATGAAGGGACTCTATTCTATCCTTGTTGTTTTCCTACTCTACTGTGTTGTCCTAAATCCAATTATTGTCTTCTAGCCATTCATTCGATCTTGCTCTTTCTACCTGACGTATGCCTTCTTCTTTTTCTTGACCAAAATCTCGATTTCTCTCATCATCCAGCATTCTCTATACATGCCAGCCATGCCCTTCATCCGAACTGGAACAGACCATCTCTGGACTCTGGTTATCTCGTGTTTGAAGGCTTCTCAGCCGTCAGTTAACCTGCAAACATATGCCTTCAATCAACTTTAGAAAGTTCTAACCTAACACTGGCAAAATTGGCCTTCCTCCAATTTAGAACTTTAACTTTTAGATTCAGTCAATTAGTTTCCATCGCTATTTTAAAATTAAAAGGATTACAGTCACTGTCCCCAAAGTGCTCCTCCACTGACACGCCAGTCAATTGCCTTGTATTATTTTCCAAGAATCGCTCAGTTGTTGCATGTTCTGTAGTAGGCATAGCAACAAAATGAATCAGAAAGTTTTCTTGTAATCATGTGACACATTTCTCTTCATCCAAGTTCTTAAAAACATTGCAGTCCCAGTCTACGCATGGATATTGAAAATCGCCTAACATAACCACGTTTTCTTTTTCACAGAAAACTGAGATCTCCTTACAAATTATTTTTCAGTCTCCCACTGAGTACTGTTGTGTTCTATACTGCAATCCCAGTAAGGTGATAATACTTTTATTATTTCTCATTTTTGCACAAATGACTTGCTCGACTTATTCTAAGGAATACCCTCCCTTGGTATAGCTGTGATGTTATCCCTAACCTAAAATGCTACTCTCCCTCCTTTCTGACCTATTCGCATCATCATTCATATAACATCCATTT
This sequence comes from Chiloscyllium plagiosum, assembly GCF_037043375.1. NCBI lineage: Eukaryota > Metazoa > Chordata > Chondrichthyes > Orectolobiformes > Hemiscylliidae > Chiloscyllium > Chiloscyllium plagiosum. The sequence goes on from NW_028270173.1 coordinate 27,356,792, forward strand.
CCATACCCATAAGCTTCCAAAAGGAAAAACACATTGCTCGAGTGAAGGCCATCTTTGAGCCACGTCTCTGAAATTGTTGTGATGTCTCAGTACTGTGGTCTCACCCATGCCATGGTTCATCTGCTTTACCTGTTTTGCCTCTTGCATTGAAATTAATATGTTTAAATTTATCTGTCCGAACTTGGTCTCTACTTTGTTCATGCCTGTCTTAATTGTTTGACTAGTTCGTTTTCCCAATATTACCAATGTCAGACTGACCTCTTTCCTCACCATCTCCCTCTGTCCTATTGCCCAAATTTACTATTTTTAATGCCTGTGCAACTCCAGCTAATCTCCCCAACAGTAGGTTAGTCACATTCCAGTTCACGTGCAATTCGTCCTTTTTACACAGGTCACTGCTCCCCTAGACGAGATTCCAATGACACAGAAATGAGAAACCTTCTCCCCTGTGCCAGCTCCTGAGCCACGCAATCATCGCCTCCATCTCCTACTCTTACCCTCACTAGCTCATTGCACTGGCAATAAGTGGGATATTATTACCATTGATGACGTCCTTTTTAAATTCTAGACAAAGTTCCCATATTCTGTCCTCAGAATCTCGAACTATTCTCGTCCTATGTCGTGTATTACAACGTGTACAACGATTTCCTTTCCACTGTGAGAGCATTCTGCACCTTGTCGAAGATATTCTTAATCCTCC